>NC_134715.1:40144375-40789687 GCF_049634645.1 Pelodiscus sinensis | reverse complement strand
AAGGGAACAGAGTATGCAAAACTGATAGTGGGAACTCTCCCCCCCCCCCCTTCTGTGAACTGGAAGCATGGCCACATGAAAATATGTCCCCTTCAGATCGAGGGCAGCATACTGTCTCACGAATCCAGTGAATGGATGATTGAGGCCAAGGATATCATATGGAATTTTAACTTCTTGAGGTGCTTGTTTAGTCTGCATAGATCCAAAATGGGCCGTAGCCAACCCTTGTCTTTGGGGAATAAGGAAATAACAGGAATAGAACCCAGTGTCCCTGAACTGTACAGGGACCTCCTCAACTGGTCCTACTTCGAGGAGTGTCTGCACCTCCTAACACAGGAGCCTCTTATGAGATAGGACCTTGAAAAGGGATGGGGCCAGAGAATGGGAAGGTGTGGTGGAAAGAAACTGAATTGAATATCCCATCATTACCGTGCCTAGAACCCACCTGTCAGATGCGACTCAGGTCCAGGCATGGTAAAAATGGGACAAGTGGTCCCCAAACATCGGGACAGGATCCGAGGAGGAGGCAGATACATTGCTCTTGGGTGCACCTTCAAAAGTTCTTCCTAGGATCTGGTGACTGCCTAGAAGACTGGGCCTGGTTATCAGTGCTGCCACTACCACTACCATTGACACTAAGGGGACATCAGCGACTTTGCCTACTACCCCGCCTATTCTGGTCCTGCCTCTGACAAGGAGGATAATATCTGAGGGTCAGAGTTGGCTTGAAATGCTTCCACTATGTTACAGATGTGTGAAGGGATAAGGGATCTTTCGGAAAAGGCTTTATTTTCCGAAAGATCCGCGTCTAGACTGGCGCTTTTTTCTGGCAAAGCGCCGAGCCGGAAAAAAGCGGCAGCCATTTTTATGCTAATGAAGCGGGGGAGATTTAGATCCCCGCTTCATTTGCAATTGCGATATGTCTAATCTGCATCCCTTTTACAAAAAAGGGATGCAGTCCAGACACAGCCCTAGAGCCAAGAGTTTTGCCTTATAACTATGCCTGTTGACATAGACCTGACCAGAATCTGTGACATCCAGAGCTGCCTGAATAGAGGTTTGGGAAATTACCCTCCCTTCCTCTATGAGGGATGCAAATTCAAACCTAGAATCTGACGGGAGGAGCTCTTTAAAATTTGTCCATGGTCACCTATGTATTAAAATTGTAGCGGACAACACGCTGCCTGTTGATTTGCCACCTTCAGCTGGAGACAACCGGATGAGTATACTTTCCTCCCCAACAGGTCCAAACTCTTAGAGTCCTTGGACTTGGGCCCTACTGACATTGGCATTCCTTAGCATTAGCTGCATCCATGACCAAGGTTCCCGGTTACAGGTGCGTATACTCGTACCCCTTCGAAGGGACAAAGTACCACTGCTCCACCCCTTTAGTGGTCAGGAGAATGGAAGTGGGTGGTCTGCCAAAGGGTTTTCCTGGTGGAGGAGAGGATCTGATAAAGGCTCCCCCTGTCCCCCCAAGACATGATGTCACTATAGGATCTGCATCCTGCACGACCTCATCTATTAGCAGGCCCATACTCTGGGCCATTTGCCTCAATAGGTCTTGATGCACCCTATTGTCCATAGGGGACAGCGATGTCACTGCCCCAATTACTGCCTCATCAGGTGACAAAGAGGAGGGGTCGCACAGCTCCCCTTCTTCCTGTTCCACCTCCAGTACCAGTACCTTGGGCACATGCCCTTTGACACCAGCACCTGAGTGCTGTGAAGCAGATGGTACCAGGTGCAGAGTCATCCCTGGAACCCAGTGCCGTTGGTCCTCCCCAGATTGGGAAGCCTGTGCATGTCCCTAGTGGGAGCTCGGTGCCAAACAGAACTCCACAGCAGGTATCTCCAACCCCAGCACAGTCTGAGACAACTGTATCCCTGCTGCGAGATCTTGACCCACAGTCACTGAAAGAGTGCCCCTACTGATCAAAGCAATAGAAACTGACCTGGAGCCACCAGCTTGCACCTGGTGGTAGGCCCAAGTGCTCCAGAACAGCCAATAGGGAGGACATTGTAGGGCCAACCCATCTCCTTTCTGGAGGAACCTGTGCTGAGCAGTGCCTCCTCTTGTACCAGTGGCCCTCCAGTTCCAACTCAGAAGTGGTTGTGGAATGCAGGGACCACCGAGGAGCTGTACTGCTCTGGTAGCTTGTGCACAGGTGTACGGTCACTGGAAGGACTGCACATTGTACAGAAGTCCTCCCCCACTGGAACAGGTGACAAAGGGAACCACCCCCACTGATCAACCAATGCCACCTGTGAGGACTCCACCTTGTACAGGAGCCCACACTGCAGCAGTCGAGAGGTCGTGAATCCCGGCTCCGCGACCAAAGCCAACTGGGAGGACTCCACCTGGAACAGGCGTCCTTACCAGATCGGCACCGAGGTGAATGATACAGAGGTGAAAGAGACCTTCATAACATTGGAGACTTGCTCCTTGACTGTACCAAGTCCGGTACTGGCAATGGTGCCGGCAGAACCACCAAAGACTCACAGGGAGACACTGAACGGTCAGACATTAGCTCAATCAGGTCTTGGACAGCCTCACACGTTTCAGGAACAGATGGCATTTCCACATCTCCCTTTTAGCTCTCCCGGGATGGGGAGTCCACTTGCACCAGACTCCATGGTACTGGAGGCAGCGCCAGAGTCAGTGCTACAGGGGCGGGTTGTTTCAAAGAGTGCTGCAACTCAGCATGCAACCCTTTAAGCCTCTTGGCTCGGGAAATAGTAGACTCGCCCCCTTTCCCACCTCTACTCCTTTTCCTGCACCAGAGAATGGGATCGCTGCCAAGAGCTAGGCTTCAGTAGACGGAAGTCCGGGGTGTCTTGTCCACCTCCTTCCTGAGAGCTGGCGCACACCGCATCAACAAAAGAGCACTGCTGCTTTTGGGCCAATGGCCTGCAGCGCCAGATGAAAATCCAGACAGACTTCTGTTAACAGATTTCAGAGGTGAAACTCTGTCTCTTCTAGTTCTTGACGTAAAGTTCTTACACTTGTCTGTTAAGTAGGCCACTCGCAAATACTTCAGGCAGAAGTAGTGCAGATCACCCATGGGCATAAACTTCACACACTGTCTGTATAGTCTGAAGCCAGGGAGCCAAGGCATGACCCTACCACGAAGGAGGAAAAAGAAACAGAGACCCCTGCTGCAAATTTAACTACTACTAAACACTTTAGAAAATAAACTATAAAGCAATTAGGCAAAGCCCGCTTACCCAAGACAGAGACACTAGCTCCGACAACTGTCGCTAGTGGTAAGAAGGAACTGAGGGAGGGGGCAGTCGGCAGGGTGCTATATACCTAGCCATACTGGTGCCACTCTAGGGGTTTCCCCTGCTAACCTAGGGTATCCTGCTAGGGAAAATTTTTCCAGCAACTGGCACACAGTGCACACACGGCCAAAATGGAATGCACATGAGCAACCACTCAAAGAAGAACGTAAGGGCTCCAATCTCAGCAAGCCCAGTTGCTGTGTTCTGGTCCATCTGCCCCATAACATGACTGAACGCGCCATTCCTTTGGCTAAAAGGTATAAGAGTATCTAAAATTTAAATTACCCATCTTCTAGGAAGCAACAGGAGGAATTCTTTCCGTATTACTCCACAATTTCCTGACAGGGGTGCATGTGCACTTATAGAAAAAGGGATATTCTGTTCCTTCCACTCCCTAGAATCTGCTCAATCCTCATTTTTTTTAGGTATTCCTCATGATTATCTCCAGTCCCAGCCTTTCCTCCTGATTTTAGTTCTCTCAAGCAGCAGCAAGTGAAGTTACAAAAATCATAAGTTTTATTACTGTCCCCAGTTGATGAGTCTGAATGACACTAGGAATGCTACTAACAAGACACTAGGAATGCTACTAACATCCGTGTTGTGTCAGCAAATTCACAAAGATAACATTGCTTCCATTTTCAAACCTTAAGGGACAGAAATTTTTCTTAATGAATGCTAACACTCCTTAAAAATTGAAGACTTGTGCCTTTCCCCATTCTCCTCCTTCCTCATAAAGAAAGCTCCTTATTTCTTCAATGGTGAATAAACCAAGTCCTACATTACTCCCATCTTTCCTCTAAAAAGAAAACAGATCAAGAATTAACCACAGGCAATATTTCAATTAGTTTTAATAGAAAAGAGTTCAGCCTAATGATTTAGTAACAACTGGTAAAACGGCAAGGAAATTTTAAGCATATTTTAAGTTAAGACATGAAACAATATATTAGATTTCTTCACCCTTACACTTATTTCACAATTCAACAGGATATGAGCAATTTAAAGATTGTGTAAATTCCTGTAAAGTAACAAGTTTAAATCTGTTTACCTGACTTTTTGCTGCATTTCCTATGGCCCGGGTTTTGGATCCTAGAGATACGCAAGCTCTAAACAACAACAGAAAGACAAATATTCAATTTTGATCGAAAATGTCAAAAAGATACTCTGGGGAAAAAAGTATAAACCCTAAAACTATCTAAAAACACTACTTTCAGAAGACCATTAACTGCTCCTTACAATTTTTTTAAAGAGTTCCAAAAAGTGTCACATTAACAGTTTGTATTATCAGAGATTATTTTCCTTCCGCCACCGTACAGGTTGGACCTGCCTAGTCCAACACCACTGGGACCAGAGCAGCCCCAAACAAAAAAATATGTTGGACCAAGGGAGCTCCCCTGCCACCAGCCCCCAAGCTCATCACTGGCTGCCAGCTGGCTACCCCTGCAGGTACTCTGCCCCTACCCTTCACCCCAAACCTGGCTGGGTTGCTCACCCAGCTGCTACTGGCTTCCTGGGTGGCCCAGGCTCTGGCTCCGGGGCCCCGTGCTCTATGGGGCTACTGCAGGCTTATGGCCCCGCACTGCTGCGAGCCTTCAGCCTGTGTCACATGCTGCCCCCAGCCCTGGCCGGCCCTCCAGCCCTTAGGTTCCTGGCCTCTCTGATGGTGCCTGAGCAGAGTGTGCTGGTTTTTGGAGGTGCAACCTGTAGATCATGGTTGAGAAAGATGCAGCCTAAGGGGCCAGATTTGGCCCGCCTAACTCTTTGATCAGGTCCGCAGACTTCATCTGGCTGCTTTCTATTTATATCCTGCTGCCCATATCACCGAATTTCCAGGAGGTGGCTTAGGCAGCATGATCCTATTTAAATGGGTCACAGCACTACCCCAGCATGGGTTGGTGCAGTGAGCCTTTTAAAAATCCATAGCAACCCCAGGGGGCTACCAGGCAATGCTACAGCAGTGGGGCCGGGAGCCACAAGCACTTTGCTGTGTTTTCACTTCAAAACCTCTGGCTTCAGACAACTCGAGGGGAGGCTAGACCATAGACCTGTTCCTTCTGCTCCAGGCTCTGCCCCTTCCAAGATGGAGGTGGAGCCAGCCCATGACCAGTACCAAAATTCATTGAGTGCCCCCTGCCCGCAAAAATTATTGCCCATCACTGATATAGATTAAGAGCAATTACAAAGATATGATGCTATTTTGGCACTGGAAAATTCAAAGAGGAAGAATATCAGACCCTATAACGACTGGCAGAGTTAAGTTTCAAAATGCATAAAGACCTGGAAGTTTGATAAATGCAAGGAAAGGTGTCAAGAAGGATTGTAACAAAATACTCTTCACAAAGCACCTTATACTACAGTTAAAAAAAAAACCCAAGTCAATCTACCAACTAATATCAAAAGCACACTTGTAACTATATGTCGTGATCATGAGGGTTAGCTAGCAGCCTGGGGAATAAGGGGTTAACTACATCCCTTACCTAGCCAGGTGGAGTGGCCAATAGGAATGTAGGTAGGAATTTCAAACTGGCACAAAGGAATTTTGGGGGTTTCCTTCCTTTGTTCTGGGGGCAGTTCTCTCCAGCTATTGAGGGGGACAGACACTCTGTCTCTCTCCAATGAAAGACTGTTTCTTCACTTTCTGTAAATAGATAACCTAGATAAATTCGTTAGGTTTCATTGTTTTATGGTTTAGGTATGGGATCTGCTGTCTGTGCACTTTTAAACAATGTTTTGGCTTTTCTTTATAACTAAGTTCTAGGTCCATGGAGTTTCTCCATGAGTATATTATTTGTTACTTTTCCATCTAGTTACAGTAAACATCACATAATCTGGCACTTTTAGGACCCAGGGGGTGCCGGATTATCAAATACGTCGGACTATCGGAAGGGGGGGCTATGAGGGACCTGGGGTGGGGTGGGAGAGGGAATGGGGGGGGCGGCGCTGAGGGATCAACCCAGCAGCACCTCAGCTGCTCTGCCCCAGGCATCCCCAAGTCAGCCACTACTGAAACTGTCCTGCAGCACCAAGGGGCAGCGCTACGGGACCAACCCAGCACCCCAGCTGCTCTGTCCCGGGCGCCCCAAGTCTGGAAAGCCAAGGGCAGAGCAGCTCCAATTGTCCGGCTGCCTGGAGCACTTCTGGGTTCCAGGTGGTGCTGGACTAGCAGGAGTGCCGGACCACTGGATGCCGGACAACTGGAGTTTTACTGTATTATGCTTGCAACAAGAATAGTGTGGGAATAATAAAAGTCTTCTCTTTTCCTTTTATTAACCTGGTATTGGTTAATGGTGGTGTCCTGCTTTTTACTTTAGGGGTGAGATTTTCCCAAATGGTCTCTCCTCTGATTTCTTTATTAATTTAGGTGGTGGCAGCGGAAATTTTATTCTGAAAATCTAGGTTTTAAGATTTTGGGGGGAAGTTTTATACTAAATCCTGGTAGATAAGGTTTTGGGGTACACTTGCTGGTCCCCACTTCTGCATTTATCGTGCCAGAGTGGGGAAGGAGCCATGACACTATGTCATAAAGATATCCATGTCACAGAACCTATGCAGTAATCCATATAAAGTTCTGATTTTCCTGCTTCAGTTGTGGATGTGCTCGAAGTTGATGTCCAACACTTCATGCATTAGTAATAAAAATATAGTCTGTTCCACCACATATTTTAATGTGCATTTTTAATATTTAGTTCATAGAAATCTATGAATGAGAAGTGCTATAAGTGCTTTCCAAAGCAAGTAAATATCAGATCTCTAATTTGCAGGAGGGGAAACTGGCACAGAGTTTGCCCAAGTTCACCCAGCATGGCAGCATCAATACTAAAGTATCACTGGAATTTCTAAGCATTATAGACAAGTTTTCTAATTCAAACGTGTTGCAGGAAACCCAAGAAAATTCCTTATTGTATCTTGTTCTAACACACAGAAAGAGAAAATGATCACAAAACTAAAGCAAATGGTACAAATGATCATGACTTGATCACATATCACTGTGCAAGCAGAATGAAAACCAGACCAACATTAGAGATATACGTGCACCACGTTAATAGGGCTAATCTCAGAAAGTTGAAAAGAATTGTGAGAAATCAGCTAAGGAAGAATTTAAAATCAGAAAAATGTGAATGATAATTGGAAATCATTAAACACTCCCGAGAAGCTCAAAAAGCCATAATCCCAAAAGAAGGCGGCAGTGGTAGTTAAAAATTAACCTGGTTTAGAGGTGAAGTGAAAGCAAATCATAGATATGCACACAAACACAGATCTAAAAACAGGTGACCATTAAAAATTAATATAAAAAGAAGTTTGGAACTGCAGAAAATTGACATGGGAAGCCAAAGACATAAGGAGGAATCTACAACCAGAAAAGCTAAGGAGTTTTAAATATACAAGGAACAAAAAGCACCCCAACAACGGTATTGCTCTATTACTTGATGAAGTAGTAGAGGTTTCGATATTTCATATGAGAAAAAAATTGTTCAATATTTCTGTTCAATATTTGGAAAAAACAGTCTCACCATACAGTGTTGATAACTCTTACCATTCCACTTGTATTAGTGACTGTTAAAAGAAGTTGCTCAACTCAGATGTGTTTTAAATCAACAAGTCCAGATAACTTACATCCAAGGCTTTTAAAAGAGCTGACCAAGGAGTCGGTCAGCTCTTTCAATAAGTCTTCAAACCTTGAGTACATTTCAGAAGACTGTGCCAGTAGGTCTCCCAGCCTGAGTTCAATCCCAGGCAAAATGATGGAGCTACAAATATGGGTCTCATTTAAAAATGAATTAAAAGAGAAGGCTATTAATGAAAATCAACATGGGTTTACGGAAAACATTTGTCAAACCACGTTGGGCTTTTTAAAAAAAAACAAAAAAAACAAGATCATAAGTTTGGTTGAAAAATAAACCAGTGTTTACGCTACTCAGAATTCTGCAAGGTATTTGATTTGATATGACAGGACACACATTACATGAATTAAAAGCCGTCTGACAGATGGGATTCAAAATGTAACTGCCAAATGGAGAAGCATCATTGAAGCGGCATTTCCAGTGGGGGTCCTGCAAGGATCGGTTCTTGGCCCTATGCTTTTAACATTTTTATCAGTGACCTAAGAAGAAAAAAAATAAAATCATCACTGAAAGTTTGCAGATGACAGAAAAACTGCAGGTATAGTAAATAATGAAGAAAATAGGTCACTGACTTAGAGCCATCTGGATTGCTTAGCAAACTGGGTGCAGTCAAACTACACTTTAATACAGCTAAAAGTAAATGTATATATTTAGGAACAAAGAATGCAGGCCATACTTACAGGATAAGGGTACTCTATCCTAGAAAGAGGAGTCTCTGAAAAAGATTTGGGGGTTGTGAGGAATGAACAGCAGAACAGGAGTTCCCAGTGTGATCCTGTGGCTAAATGTGATCCTGAGATGCATCAAAAGGAGAATCTCAAGTAGAAGTAGAGAGGTTATTTTCCCTCTGTATTTGGCATAGGTACAACTCCTGCCTGGAATGCTGTGTCAGTTCTGGTGCCCACAATTCAGTACAAATTGGAGAGGTTTCAGAGAAGAGCCACCAGAATGATTAAAGGATTAGAAAACATTCCTGATAAGCTAAACAGATTGAGTTCCTTGAATCTGTCACCTAATGAAAAGGTTACGGGGTAACCTGATTACAGACTATAAGTATCTCCATTGAGAACAAATATTTACTAACAGGTCCAGAGAAATTAAAAGTGAAAGACTACCCAAAGCAAGTAATTAACCATTCGAACAATTCATTAAGAGTTGACAGATTCTTTATCACGGACAATTTTTAAACCAACACTAGATGTTTTTCTCAAAGATATGCCGTGTGTTGTACAGGAGGTCAAACTAGATGGTCATAATGATCCTTTCTAGCCTTGAAATCTATGAATAACCAGGTTTCAGAATCCCAATCTAATCCTTTAATGCCGCGTTTCTCAAACTGGGGGTCGCGGTATCAAAGTTTGAGAACCCCTGCTTTCATGTCTATGAGTTTCATTCTTATAGTTTACCTCAAGGCACCCGTAGGCTCTCTCTCAAAGTGGAGAACTATCATTTAGTGACTATATCCAGCACTCTTCCAATACAAAAGAGTGTATTAAATACATAATATTTCAGCCCAGACAAAATCCTGAAGTACATTCTATGTACAGCACTAATTTTCATTGTTTATAAATCAAACAGTTTATCTTTTAGATAAAGCTCCTCGTGGAAGCCTAATCCGAACTAGCTACTCCGTGCCGCGTGTAGCCGCGCGGCATGGGGTTCGAACTGCCGGCATTTAAAAATGGCGCCGGCCGGCTTTATGCAAATGAAGCCCGGGAAATTCAAATCCCGGGCTTCATTTGCAAGTGCGGTATGCCTACATTACCCTCCTAGTTCGAATTAGGAGGGTAGCGTAGACATACCCTTAGAGATTAGTCAACTATTCTATAGTCCCCAGGGGCAGGGCAGGGCTGGCAACCAGTGCAGTCCGGCTTCACTCATTAGGAGCCCTCTGCTACCCAATACTGCTGCTTCTGTATCAGAGGCAGCAACATGGGATGCCAGGCAGGAGCCAATTTGCAAGGGAAGCCAGTATAAAAATGACTTCCCATGCAAACTGGCTGACTGCCACCCATCCATAGTCCCTGCAAACCAAGGCTGCTGGTGGAGAGGAGGGGAAGGAGAAAGGCTTCTGTGAAGCAGTCTCTGGCCACCACAAGACAGAGACTGCCCTAGCAGCAGTCCCTGCCCACTGGGACCACTTGTGGACAGGGGCTGCTCCGCGGCAGCCTCCCCTGCTCCCTCCTCCTCCGCAGCCTCTGTCCGCAGAGCTCAGACTGTGGACAGGGGCTGCTGCCACTCTGTGCTGCCAGGGGCGTCCCACCAGTCTTTAGCTTCCTAACCCTATCAGTATTTAGCTTCCTTCCCCCATAAAACGCACCACTTCTTCCTGGTGGAGCTAGGGCCACCACAGACAGAGGCTGTTTTGCAGCAGACTCCCCTGCCCCCACTGCTGTTACCTATGATAGAAGCAGTAGTACCGGGGGGCACAGCGGAGACAGTGCTGGGGGGGAGGAGGAAGGGGATGCAAGTAGATGATTATATTAACCGATAAGCCTAGGCTTGTTAACTACTTGCTTTAATCATTACCTCAGGCCTTCTGATCAGCAACAACAGAATTAGCCTTATTAATTTTGTCAATTTTATACTCTGCTTGCTAGGAAAGCCATCAGCACAAACTGGTTTCAGAGAGACAGCAGTGTTAGTCTGTTTCAGGGAAAACAAGGAGTCCGGTGGCACTTTAAAAGACTAGCGAATTTATTAAGGTATTAGAGCATAAACTTTTGTGAGCTATAATTTACTTCCTTAGATGCTGAAGAGAAAAACAAGAAGAAAAAGAGAGGTAAGTGTGTGACAAGGGCATTAATTAAACAGAATGGATGAGGCTTATTTATCTCCCACAGTCATGTGCTGAGAGTAGCAGAATGGGAAATTACCTATTATAATGCAAGAAGCACTTCATGAGTTTGTCTAGATCTTGGGTCAGCATGTCAAATTTGCATATGAATTCCAGCTCAGCAGTTTCTCTCTGAAGTTTGTTTTTGAAGTTGTTCTGAGAAGGGCAGCATGCATGTCTGAAACTGTGTGCCCAGGCAGGTTAGTGCTTCCCCACTGACTTTTGGATGTTGCCATTCTTAATGTCTGATTTGTGTCTATTTATTCTTGTGTAGAGATAGTCCAGTTTGTCTGATGTACATGGCAAAGGGAGCATTGGCATATGATAATTATCTATTACATTAGTAGATGTGCATGCAAATTAGTCTTTAATGGTATGGCTAATGTGGTTAGGTCCTGTGATGGTGTCACTCAGGTAGATTGTTGTCAGCTCTGTCTGCCCGAGTTTGTTGCAGGGATAGGTTGTTGGATTCCTGTTTCTGTTGTGGAGTGTGAACTTGGTTGTATTTGCTTAAAAGGAAAACCATAACATGTTTTATAAGGGTATCTTTGCAACTACCATATTTTCCGGCGTATAAGGTGACTGGGCTTATAAGACGACCCCCTAATTTTTTAGTTAAAAGATAGGGTTTCGTCTTATAGCCCAGCGCCCCTCCGCCTCCTTTGGTCCCGGTGTCCCTGGTCTGCTGGAGATGGTCCCCAGCAGACCAGAGGCACCGGGAGCAAAGCCGCAGCAGCGGCGGGGTCCCGCGCCTCTGAGGATTTGCCAGAGCAAAGCCTCAGAAGCGCGGCACCCCGCCGCCGCTTCGGCTTTGCTCCTGGTGCCTCTGGTCTGCTGGGGACCGTCTCCAGCAGACTAGGGACACCGGGAGCAAAGCCTCTGAGGACGCCTCGGCAGCGGGACAGCCCCGGCGCACCTGGGCTGCCCCACCGCCGGAGCCCCTCTGCGGCTTTGCAAAGCCTCGGGGGAAGCCGGCGGCAGGGCATCCCAGGCGCACCTGAGCTACCCCGCCGCCGGAGCCCCTCCGCGGCTTTGCAAAGCCTCGGGGGAAGCCGGCGGCGGGGCCCCTCCGCGGCTTTGCAAAGCCTCGGGGGAAGCTGGCGGCGGGGCAGCCCAGGCGCGCCTGGGCTGCCCCGCCGCCTGTATAACCGGCGTATAAGACGACCCCCGATTTTTGGGGCATGTTTTTTAACATCAAAAGTCGTCTTGTACGCCGGTATATACGGTAATAGGGCTACAGACTTGATAAAATCAAAAGTCAGATTGGAGGGAGGGGTCAAACAGGGTTCCACAGGGACCCTGTTAATATCTTTATTAATGACAGGGTGGATAAAAATCAGTGATGTTTTTATTTAAATCAGACTATAATTTTTTTTAAAATAACAATTTCTCCTTTAAATATAACAGTTACATTTAAATCTCATCACAAACACGATATACCTACCCTTACAGTCTCATAAAAATAAATCGCTAGCTCTCGTCTGTCCAGCCTCACAACCAGCTCTTGCTTCTTGAGAATTCTGGGTTTTCAATTTTTGTTTCTCAGCAGACTAAAAAGTAACATGTGCAAAGACACAAGTGGATAGGATTGTTTTTGTTCTGTGCTTTGCAGTGGTAGACCTCGGCCAAGCATGACAGAGGTGTTAATGAAGGTATTCTCTTAAAGTTGGAGAAACAATATATAGAAAAGGACGGAGGAAGCATAGAAAGGAATAGTGGAGTGAACTGGAAAGAAAAAGGGAAGACACATCCAGCACACAAAGGTTCCTATATTCCCCACACACTTTTGCCACAGAAAAACTTTAATGGCTTCTGGGAGTAAGAGCTCCTCCCCTCCCCCAAATCCAGGAATACTTGGAAGAAATTTCTTTACCTGGGTTAAAAAGGAAAATGTGCCAGTGTAAATAGTCCAAGAAGGATATGCAGGACTTAGATGCAAGGGCAAGCAATGTAAGTTCATAAAAACAAACAAAAAAGCAGTCATGTAGCACTTTAAAGACTAACAAAATGGTGTATTAGGTAATGAGCTTTCGTGGGGCAGACCCACTTCTTCATATCATATTCTTATTCTATACCCCTCTGTTATATAACGGTCACGCCAATTCACTTTTAGAATATGATCTGAAAAAGTGGGTCTGCCCCACGAAAGCTCATCACCTAATACACTACCTTGTCAGTCTAAAAAGTGCTACTTTTTTTGCTTTACCAAGATCAGACTAACACAGCTACCTCTCTGTAAGTTCATAAGGAAAATTGCTTATTGGGAGAATATCATATGGATAGGTCTGAAGGAGAATATGGATCGACTGGTTAGCAACTTAAATACTTTACTTTGAAATGCATCATTCTTGAAGACTCTATGCCTTTTAGCCATGGCATCCATTAAACTGGCTACCGCTATAGTGAACTAGCCACACTTAACTGGCTAAATAGCCACATGTGGCTAGCATGTTGGACACCACGTCCTTTTAAGATAAAACGTAACTTAAATGAATTCCCGAGCATTTCGCTATGTTGGTAGAAAAAAGTTTAGCTAATGTTTATGGCTTTTTAAAATTAGTTAACTAGGTTTAGAAGAATCTATCACCCAACCAAACAATACAGAAAGCTGCAGTAAGCAAAATCTAGAGTTGCGAGTTGCTTCTGTGTGTCATTTTCTTCTATTACGCAATACATGCCCCTTTATTTTGGAACATCATGGCCACAGACCACAATAATGATTCCATAAGTCTAAGGATGTTAAGTAGGGTGTAACTGACTAATCGAATAGTCAATGAATTTTTACATCAACTATTTGAGTAGTTGATAGAGCAACAATACCCCTTTGAAAAGCTGCAGCAGCATTTCAAAGGGACAATGCCGCACGGAGTCCAGGGTCAGCTGGGGACCCCGGGCTCGAAGCAGCACTGTCGCTTTGAAATACAGGCAGTCCCCGGGTTACGTACAAGATAGGGACTGTAGTGTTTGTTCTTACGTCGAATTTGTATGTAAGTCAGAACTGGCGTCCAGATTCAGCCGCTGTTGAAACTGACCAGCGGCTGACTACAGGAAGCCCGAGGCAGAGCTGCTCTGTCCCGAGCTTCCTGGAATCAGCCGCTGATCAGTTTCAACAGCGGCTGAATCTGGTCGCCTGGGACAGAGCAGCTGGGGCGCTGCTGGGTAGGTCCCCGCAGCGCTGCGCCTCGGCGCTACGGGAACCAACCCGGCAGCACCCCAGCTGCTCTACCCCAGGTGTTCCCAAGTCAGCCCTGCTGAAACTGACCAGCGGTTGATTCCAGGAAGCCCGGGGTAGAGCAGCTCTGCTTGGGCTTCCTGTAGTCAGCCGCTGGTCAGTTTCAACAGCGGCTGACTTGGGGACGCCCGAGGCAGAGCAGCTGGGGTGCTGCCAGGTTGGTCCAGTAGCGCCCAGGAGCGGCGCTGCGGGACCAACCTGGCAGCGCCCCAGCTGCTCTACCCCAGTTGTCGGCGAGAAAAGCCTGGTCTGCTGGGGGGGGGGGGGGGGGGGCAGGGGCGCACTAGCTACCGCGCCACCTCCCCCCCCCCCCCCAGCAGACCAGGCTTTTCTCGCCGCAGAGGACGCGGGCGGCCCTGCCACCCGCGTCCTTCGCCGCGAGAAAAGCCACTCCGTGTCTCCCTAGTCTGCTGGGAGGGGGGCAGCAGACCAGGGAGACACGGAGCAAAGCAGCGGAGGACGCAGGCGGCGGGACCGGCGCGCCTCGGTGGTCCCGCCACCCGCGTCTCCCTGGTCTGCTGGGGGGAGGGGGGGGCGCAGCTAGTGCTCCCCCCCCCCCCCCCCCCCCAGCAGACCAGGCTTTTTTCGTTGCGGAGGACGCAGATGGTCCCGCTGCCCGCATCCTCCGCGGCGAGAAAAGCCGCTCCGCGTCTCCCTGGTCTGCTGTGGGGGCCACCCCAGCAGACCAGGGAGATGCGGAGCAAAGCCGCAGAGGACGCGGGCGGCGGGACCGCCGAGATGCGCCTCAGTCCCGCCGCCCGCGTCCTCCGAGGCGAGAAAAGCCGCTCCGTGTCTCCCTGGTCTGCTGGGGGGCGCCCCCCAGCAGACCAGGAAGACACGGAGCGGCTTTTCTCGCCTCGGAGGACGCGGGCGGTGGGACTGTGGCGCATCTGGGCGGTCCTGCACCCCCGTCCTCCGCGGCGAGAAAATCCCCGTTCGTATGTAGGGATTCGACGTAAGTCGGATCCACGTAACTCGGGGACTGCCTGTACTGCGAGGAGCCTAGCATCAGGCTCCTTGTGGCATTTCAAAGCAGCAGTGCTGCTTGGAGACTGGGATCAAGTGCCTCTTTGAAGTATCTCCTCTCTTCTCCCCATCCCTTGTGGCCTCTAATAGAGACAGCAAAGGGAGAGGGGGAAGTGACTAGTCGACTATCCGATAAGCAAGTATATTTGCTTATCGGATACTCAACTAGTCCTTAAAACCCTTACATAAGTTTATTCCTGAGTTTACTTCAGCA
This sequence comes from Pelodiscus sinensis, assembly GCF_049634645.1. Lineage (NCBI taxonomy): Eukaryota > Metazoa > Chordata > Testudines > Trionychidae > Pelodiscus > Pelodiscus sinensis. The sequence continues at coordinate 40,774,475 of NC_134715.1, read as the reverse complement.
AAACTCAGCTTTCCCAAAGGAATCCCATCCTATCCTTGCTTTCTCAAAAAAAACCAGAAGAGTCAGTGAGTTCAACAGAGCTTACTCCAAAATTAAGTGCAGTCTAAGTACAGTCACAGTCTTAGCTTTTTTGGTCATTTGAAATCAGATCTGCATCCTTACTAAAAATATTAATGATTAACTGAACAACAGAGTGAGAAGGACTTAGGACAACTATTCAAAATCATTTTTGAATTTTGTTTCAGGATCCCATTTTAGCATAAGACACCATCTATCTGCAACAACTTCAGAGTCATCCATTGGTACTTTTAGCAGCAGTGCTGCAATCAAACATACAAATTGTCAGTAGCAAGCAAAATTTTTGATTATCTAGTAAAACCACCACCATGGATGGGTTTCTGATACCACAATAAACTTAGCAATCTTCATCTATGCCACAAATTATCCTTTTTTGCATTGCTAACAATAAACACTTCACTGACATGGCTGAATCCTTACAACCAGACTGCATACCACCTAGCAGAGCAGACATTGGTGGAAGGTCTCTAGATAGGGTGTATGAATAGAACTTGCACAGGTTGCAAGAAATGCCAAGAGGAAATTTGCCAGTTTAAGCTATGATGGATGGAGCAGTGTACACAATGATCCAGTAATATGTAATTGTGTGAAAACAGAAGATGGGGTTGTATATCTTTCAAAAATGATACATTGGGAAATGCTCACACAAGTGAATATTTAAAAATGTGGCAATGAAAGCTGAAATAAATTGAACAAAAATTCAGCTGTGGTGTGCAGTTTTGTCTCAGACAATGCTACAAACATGGAAACAATTATTAGAGCCCTGAAAATCCATAGATATCTGCGGGTATCTGCATCCACAGATATGGATGTGATCTCCATGACTAGTTTTTGCAGATACAGATGCAGATCCAAACTGCTCAGAAGATGAGAAGATACTAAAAAGAAACAGAAGACTATTTCTTCACGTATGGCTGCAGTGCCAATGCTTTCTTCAGCCAGAGGCTTAACATCTTCTCCAGGAAGAGAAGATAATGTTGCAGTAGCAAAATACTTCATTAACAACCATTTCCCTTCAGTGAAACTGAAGCAATCAAGATTCAAACTAATTGTCCTTTATGATTTTCAATAGAATTGTGTGTTTGATTATTTTGAGCAATTTATTAAGAACAGCCTACTTTCATACAACTTTGCAAAGAAAACCATCATTAAATAAATGGAAAAAATCTTACCCAAACCATCTACCATTGGATTTAAGAGGAATGTAGAAGATATGCTCAGTATACTGAAACCTATATCCATAGCCTTAAACTTCAGAGAAACTGCTGCTTCATTGCTGATGCTGTTGAAATTTGGACAGTCCTTCAAAAGACACTGACAAAAGAAATCTCACCAGACAGTTCAATTGCAGGCAACAAAGAAATGAATAGATCATTTTCCTGCAAAATTCTCAATTCTATATATAAAGACACCTAAGTTCTGAAGAAGATGCTGCTGCCATGCATGGGCATCTCAAAAATCACGTCTCAGTTATGCCAGTCATAATGCGATTTAGGACTATAATGAAACCATTTAATGAGTACAAGTTTCTTGATGATGTTGTGAACAAAGTCACTCCTCTGAGCTGGTGAAAATCATTAGGCAAGCACCCTGAAACCGTTACTGAGCCAACTTTTTACAGCAGTAGCTTCCTTGGCAGAGAGAATATTTTCATCATTTGGTATTAGATGCTCAAACCTAGGAACTTAAAAAAGCCGGAACACTCATTTCTGTTTCAGTCTATCAATCAAAATGACCATGGGAGTGTGAAAGAGGAGAGCTAATTGTATAAGTTTTAGGAATACTAGACATTTAGTGTTGTGATGACTTGTGTGATAGAGTTAATAAAAATTGAAAAATAAAAAGGGCAGCCATCAGTCAGCAGTTCAGAAGACTGCCACAACTGCAATGTGAAACAGTTATTTAATATTTAGTTTAATAAAATGTAAGTGTGTGATTTAGTTCTTACCATACCTAATGGTAATTCTGGTGCACACAAAAAAAATCCTAGTTCCTTACTGAAAATTTTGTAAACTAAAGAAAGAATGGTCTTATCAGACAATACATTGTAGTATATGCTTCAATGTTAACATCTCAGATTCATTAACCAGTATGTTTCGCTATTTAGCATTTTATTTTTTAATAAGCTATAGGCTGTGTGTGTATAAATAGATATTGGACAAAATAAAACATTTAATTCCAGAAAATGAAATAAAATACTATACTCAATACAGATGTCTCTTGGAAGAAAAATACTTTAGTTGCTATTTATGGGCCTGGAATCTTTTTATAAATGAGCATGCATTACTCAAGTAGTACAGTTTGAGCCTTTTACATGAATTCCTAATTTCTAGTAGAACATTAAGAGAGGGGGTGGGGATGGGTGGGGGTGTGCTCTCTTAGTTGTATACCATAGAAACAGAGGCGGCCAATCTCCACCTTCTCTTACAGGTCCTGTGATTGCCCCCGCCCTCTCAGAAAGCTTGATGTTTCATAGCTAGGAAAGGACGCAGCAGAACAAGTAGAAACAGGATTGGGAAGGGGGGGGCGGGGGCACTCCTCAGGTAACCCTCTTTTGTCGGCCTTCAAACAATGTCCTCTTACACCTCCCCAAGTCCCTCATAGCCACCCCCCTCATCTGTTCTTATTGGAAAAGCTTCTGAACACTACAAAGGACTGCAATATGAATTGAGCATAAACCCATCTGTGTAAATTAGATTTTCACTGATCAAACCCAAGTATCAGAGGGCAGAAATTTCACAGGATCTCAAAAAAGGCCTCCCAACAACCACCTATAAAACGGGTACCTGTCACTTCTAAGGCACCAGAGAGAATAACCAAGAGATAGCACACTTAACCCAACCCTTCCTCTACCTTTAGCCTGCCAGAGACGTGGGAGGCAAAAGACAAGGGAGCAGAGGAAGAGACTAGGAACATGAAGGAAAAGAGATGAATGAGCAGGACTTAAGCCTCTCACTGATATCGCGCTACTCTGGCAGATCCCTGGCCCAGACACACGTACCCGCCAGCAGCTGCCACTACCCGCCTGCCCGCGTCTCGGCTCCGCTACCCCAAGCCCTAAAGGCTGCGAGCGCCCTGTCCCAAGCCCGGGGGCAAGAGACGTTCTGCCCGGCGGGTGAAACGAGCGGGCAACAGCGCGCGGGGCTTCTCAGAGAGACGTCGGGCACCCCTGCGGAGCACGCTGAAGCGCCCTACCCTCCGGCCAGGGGTGCACCGAGCCGGGGAAGGGAAAGAGGGCCGGTACTCTCGGGGTGCAGTGGGCAGAGGCTGAGGGCCTGGTACCCACGAGAGGGGCCGGTACCCTTGCGGTGCAGTGCGCAGAGGTTGGGGGGGGGGGGAGCTGCTACCCGCTAGAAGGGCCGGTACGACCCGAGTGCAGTGCGCAGGGGCTGGGGGGCTGGTACCCCCATGGGGGGTCCGGTACCCTTGGGGTGCAGTGCGCAAGGGCTGGGGGGCCGGTACCCACGGGGGGGCCGGTACCCTTGGGGTGCAGTGCGCAGGGGCTGGTACCCACGGGGGGGCCCGGTACCCTTGGGGTGCAGTGCGCAGGGGCCGGTACCCGCGGGGGGGGGCCGGTACCATTGGGGTGCAGTGCGCAGGGACGGGGGGGCTGGTACCCACGGGGGGGGCCCGGTACCATTGGGGTGCAGTGCGCAGGGCCTGGGGGGGCCGGTACCCTTGGGGTGCAGTGCGCAGGGGCTGGAGGCCGGTGCACCGACACTCACGGGGTGCAGCGGTCGCTGTACTCATTGGCGATGGTCTCGATGCCGCCGCTTCTCGCTACCGCGACGTAGCAGTTGAGGAAGCCCAAGTCGATGCCGACCACAGACATGGCTGCGCCCGGTGCTTTCCGCTCCCCGCGGGCCTGTCGCTGCGCTCCCGTCTACCCGCACCGGCTCCCGGTTCCTACCCGTCACGCTCCCCACTGCAGAGCACCAGCCACCAACCGGCAGTTACTCTCCGCCGCGCAAGCGCGCTGCTCCTTCCAGCGAGGACTGCGCGAGACCCGGCGGCCCTTCGGCAGTTTCCGGAAAGGCTCGGGCTGAGTTCGAGAAAGATCTGGAAAGGGAGCGTTTGTCTACGCGCGCCACCTCGTGGCCGCTCATAAATGCTGCTGCTGCTCGCCCGCCCCGCGCGCCTGCTTAAAGGGACAGCACCCAAAATAAAGGGGCTGTTCTGCCAGTGATTTTGCAATTCTGTACAGGGCAGGGAGGTCCTCTATAAAATCTCCTGCTGTTAGGGGGTGAAGTTAACTTAAATGTCTTACAGGTATTTTCCTGTTGCATCCCCAAGATAAGAAGAAGGGGGGGGGGGGGGAAGTTGATAGGACAGTGCTTGTCATAAATTAAAGTGTGGGGTGGAGTACAGGGGTCTCATGGCAGGAGGCTGGGGCATGTGGGGGTCACTCAAGGACCAAGGGGTGGGGGTTAGGATGCAGGAATTAAGGCAGTGGATTGGGAGGTATGGGGGCTTAGGGCAGAGGCTACGGGATGCAGGAGTCAAGGCTAGGGATGTAATAGTATAGTCCATTCACTGATAAGCAAAAGTTTATAGGTTAATGCTATAGACTACATGCATTTCCATTAAATTTTTTAGCAGGCTGGCCAGGAGCCCAGCTAAATTCCAGCTTGCACTGGGTCCTGGATTTACCTCCGCTGCGGCTCTGCATTTAAAGTGTATTAGGAGCCAGGTGGGCAGGCAGCCCAGCACAGTTCTGGCTTGTTCCAGGGCCAGGAGCTCAGCCCCATCCCTCCAGACAGGGGCATCCTGGGGAATATAAAATAGCCGACTAACCGATAAGAATTCATAAGGTTAATCGACTATTCAATTGACCAATATTTAACATCCCTATTCAAGGCATGGTGCGGGGGTCTCAGTACAAGGGTATGGAGGGCATGGGGTGCAGCAGTCAGAGCAGAGGTTTGGGAGAGGTGTGAGGCTAGGGCTGAGAGTGCAGCCACTGTGCTGGGACACGAGATGCCCAGGGATGGCCAGGACAGCTGGAATTGTGCTGTTCAGCTGCTAGATCCCCAAGGCTAGGGATAGCAGGGATTGCACTACCTGGCCATTTGATAACTGAGCAGGCTGGACCAAAGCCCCATCCCCAGCCAGTCTCTTACCAGTGGTGCCACACAGTGGTTGGGGAGACTGGTACCCGTGAGTCATAGCTTACTTTAATCTTTGGTTTGTGTATTTTTGAGTCATAGCTAGGGCTCCCTTGCGAAAGTTACAATTCCATGACAACCATCAGCAAAAGTAACTTAACATTTCTTACAAGTACTGTCCTGTTGCCAGCCGGGTCCCTTCCAGGAGCTCAGCCAGCTCTTGCTAGAGTGGTGCATCAGGGCATACCCGCTTACTTTCATTTCTGATGGCAACCTCTGTTATGTGTACAGCAGCCAGTGTGGCTGGTCCCAGGGTTGCCCAAGCAGCTGTTCAGGTAGCCCCAAAGACAGCCACATCAGCCACTGCTGCAGAAGCAGGAGAACTGGAGGCAACCATCTCTGTGTTCCTGAAAAGGGCAAGGCCTCAGGTCAGAAGGGGTAGGGCTGAGAGCAGCCAGCCCTTAGTGTCGCCTGGAGTGCACTGGGCCCCCGTGACTTCAACAGCTCTTAGAGCCACCTAAGGCTCTGGCAGTGATTTAAAGGGCCAAGGGTGCAGGCCCTTTAACCAAGTGGCAGTGGCCAAGAGCCATGGGCCCTTTTGAACAACTGGCTCATGGGGGCAACTTCCCCCTTTGAGCCCTTCCCCTGTCAGCAGGCCTGTGCAGCATCTCTGTAGCAAACTACTGCTCCAGTGGCCCCAAATCTTCCAACTCCCAGCAGCAGCCCCCTCCCTCCCAGTCACTCCTCCAAACAACAGCACTACTGGCTCACCCTTCAGCAGTAGCCTTCCCAAGATTTAGTAGGGGTGGTTATAAGTCATGGTCAGGTCAGGGGCCATGAATTTTTATTGCCTCTGACCTGTCCATGCGTTTTTCTAAAAATACACATGACTAAATCATAGCCTTAGTCAAAGCATGAAGCGCTGGGGTAGGGGCTGCCAGCTGCTAGCAGTTTATTGGGAAGGGATGGTATATGGTGTATGTATTAAAGCCCCAGCTCCTGAAGTCATGTGATTATGGGAGTTGCTCAGTTCTCTTTGCCCCCAAGATTGCAGAGGAAAGATTGAAAATGTGACATCCCAAAAGCTCAAACTCCAGGAAGCAAATGTAAAGAATCCAACATTTATTCCTTTTTTAAAATCTCGTGATTTTTTTTTAGTTGACTCATGATTTTTGAACAGTTGGCACTGGCAATATCTATGTATTAATTGTTTAACATTATAATTGTGTATACATGATAATCTAGACTATTCTGTATTTTTGGCTAACTTTATGGCCATGATCCTCCAACAGTGTGAGCAATGGGGCAGGGAGTGTTATGTGCCACTGGTATAGAACTTAATATTTATATATGTGAAAATGTAAAACAATTAAATGTAATGATATAATTAAATAATTATTTATTGCAACATAATTAATATAATTATTACAATCCAGTATAATTACTGTTAATCAAAAATATGATTGTGATTTTCTGTGTCATCATTAATTATGATTAATGTATAAGTTCACACTATATAACCACTTTTTATCTCAAGATCTCAAAGTGTTTATCCATTGTCAAGTCAGTTTAGATTTGCAATATTCTTGCAAAGTAGATAGTACAATAGTTAAGTAGTCCCTACTTTACCAATGAGACACAAAGAGGTTATGTGCCCAAACCTGTAAGGTACTGAGTGAGCCCCTCCTGTAAGATTTAGAGCATTCTCATATACAGCCAAAGACAATGAGACTTCAGGAATCGCAGCCCATTTCAGGATAGAGTGTTTCAGGCTATAGTTCTGACTGAGAAAAGCATGTCTGTAAATGCTTTGCTGAATCAGGCTCTAATTCCTGCTCACCATACTCACACTAGTGATTCACTTCAGTTAATCTGTCTGTGAAAAAAAAAATCAGGGAAGCAGAATTTAGCTTTTATAGAGATAGGTATAAAAATAAAACAAAAATCTGAGCACCGTGCATTCAGCAGCTGGAACCAATTTAAATTACATAAGCAGTGGTTCACACACCATTTCAGACTGCATCATAAAAAATCCTATCATGGATATGCGTGTAACCATCATCACTGTATAGGTATTATAGAAGACTTACCGGGCTTTGCCTGGGTCTGGCCCAAGGTGGGGGTGGGACCCCGGCTGCTGGCTTCTCCCTGGGTTGGCCTGGAGCAGAGTATGGAGACACACACCCTGTCTGTCAGCTTCTTCCAGGTGCCATCTGGGGAAGAGAGGGGGAGGGAGATCATGCACCCCAGCCACCAGCCTTACCCTGGGATTGTTCTGGGTCAACGGGGGCCATACAGGACTCCCACTGGTGCTTTCTAGTCCTGACGTGGGTGGGGGGCTGCGGAGGCCACCCTCCCAGCAGGCCTGGGCTAGGCGCAGTAGATCAACGCAACTGCCAACAGCTATTTCCCAGTGATGCCAGGGTGTTGGATGCTGCTAGCCAGTGGCTTCTTGCTGGGGTGTTTTCTGCCTCACTTTGGTCATTCCACAGTGTAACTCCCTCTGACCAGAGCCCTCCCTTTCCATTTTATGAGAAACAATCAAATTCCAGACACATCCCATTGTCCTGACACAATCAAACCCCGACCTTGCTTTAAGTTAGGATAAGAGGAAGCTGCATACCAAATGTAGTGGTCTCAGCTTTTAAGAGGCATTCTTGAACAAACAGACTCACAGACAGACACACGTTTCTAAAATATATAGATAGATATGTCCACTAATCTGCCTTATACTGTAGGAATCCTCATTCTCTAATGATGAGTGGGTTTCCATAAATATTGGTTTGGTTGTCCATTTTGTTGAGACTTCACACAATTCATTCAGTTGTATTGATGGTTTTGTTTTGTTGAGATCTGTGCCATTAAATTCATACCATGTTTGAGCACTACATTTACTTGGTCATTACATTTGGTCATATAACAACACATTTGGTTCACTTTCCCTGAAAAATATGCAAAGCTATTTGTAGTCTTGATGCATTTCAATGCCAAAACTGTTACTTCCTTCTTTGTTATTTTCTTTTTTAAATTAGAGAGTGGGAGTCTGCCTATCCCAGAATGTTTGGATATCTAGTGAAAGTTGTTTTGAACTACCAAATAATTATTGTAAAAGAGAATTTATACAATTTTATTCTGAGGAAGCTAATAAGAATGCCATTTAAGATTGTCTATTCTGCAGTGTGGTAATTAAGAACTCTAACTTACTTCACATATGCTACTGAAGAGTCATTAGATGATAGCAATTTTTGGATACTGCAGTTCATTGACATAGGTGACATGAAAGAATCTATATACCATGACCAAACCTCTAATGCATCATCAGTCGTTTCACAAAAAGCAAATATAGGCTTATCTTACAATATCTTACAATAAATTACCAGTATTGGCAATGTGAATCACAAACTCACATCATAAAATTGTTCAGGTACAAGTGTTGTGAGAAAGCTGTTGTTATTAACAATCTGTGTTGTATATAGAAAATAAGAATGGAAATTTGCACCAGAGTTATATATCTTCACCATAATGACAGGACAGTGCTAAAAGACCTCCACATCATTTAAAACCTTAACTGGATACTTGTAAAATATTTCTTTCTTTGGAGGGTCATTGTTAATGTGACTCCTGAAAGTAACATGTTACACAAATTTGCTGTCTCTTCTCTGGAATTGTTTAAATTATTTACATCAGAAATGAAGATAAAAAAAATGGACATAGTATAAATTTTTAAACTAATGGGAGGAATCCCATATCATTTTAAGTTTCCTGCATAGACATTTTCATGGTTCTTCATTTTGGATTTTTTTAACACATTGCATCCCACAGTGATCCTGGTCCAGCCTGGCCAGAGCAGCCCCTGCCTGTGCAGGGCAAGGGGTGGCGCGCTCCAGTCTGCCCTCCTCCATTTTATCCTTCACAACATCCCATGGCAATGAGGCACACAGATTGACTATGCATTGTATGAAGAAGTACATACTTATGTTTGTATTAAACCTGCTGCCTATTAATTTAATTAGGCAACTCCCAGTTCTTGTGTTACATGGTAGAGTGAATAGCACTTCCTTACTCACTTTCTTCACACCATTCATTATTTTATAGATCTCTATCATATCCCTCTCAGTTGTCTCTTTTCTAAATTGAACAGTCCCATTCTTTTTAATCTCTTCTCATATGAAAGCTGTTCCATACCACTAATCCCTTGTGTTTCGACTGCGCAGGAACTGGGCGGTGAGCACTCCCCTGCCCTGAGGCTGGTGGCTGCGCTGGAACCTGGGGCAATGACTGGTTTATTCCGCACCCACCCCCGCCCCCCGCACCGTAAATATACCCCCAGCAAATATACCCTTGGCACAGAAAAGTCTTGTATACCCCGCGGGTTATATTCGTACGCAGGGTATACAAGATTTTTTTTTTTACTCAAATAGAAAAAACTGCAGGGTATATTCGGGTGTGGGATATATTTGGATGCAGGATATATTCGCTAAATTATGGTACTTTGACTTCAGCTATGCAGTTAACGTAGCTGAAGTTGCATATCTTAATTCGACCTTATCCCATAGCGTAGACATACCCTTAGAGACATGTTAGAAAAGTAATCAAATAGTAATTAGGGCCATTTCATGTTAGACTGGCTAGAACTTTGAAATGAAAACCTATAGGCTATGTCTACACTGGCATGATTTTCCGAAAATGCTTTTAACGGAAAAGTTTTCCGTTAAAAGCATTTTCGGAAAAGCGCATCTAGATTGAAAGGATGCTTTTCCGCAAAAGCACTTTTTGCGGAAAAGCGTCCATGGCCGATCTGGACGCGGTTTTCTGCAAAAAAGCCCCGATGGCCTTTTTCACGATCGGGGCTTTTTTGCGGAAAACAGTACTATGCTGTCTACACTGGCCCTTTTGCGCAAAAGTATTTCGGAAAAAGACTTTTGCCCAAACGGGAGCAGCATAGTTTTTCCGGAAAAGCACTGATGATTTTACATGAGATCGACAGTGCTTTTCCAGAAATTCAAGCGGCCAGTGTAGACAGCTGGCAAGTTTTTCTGAAAAAGCAGATGATTTTGCGGAAAAACTTGCCAGTCTAGACACAACCATATTGTTAGAGAATTAGAGGTGATACTAATTGTATGTGTTTACTTATACTATGTTAGAGGTTATCTAAGTAAACAGGCAGTTCCTATCTATCGCTATATGTTGGAGTCAGATTGTACCAAATTTACAGCCACAAAAAAAAGGGGCACAGACCATACAATCTAGTCTGTCACTGTGATGACTCTGCTCATTTGAGGAAGTGGGCTTTGCCCACGAAAACCCATGATACTATCTATCTATCTATTGTTGGTCTCAAAGATGTACACAGTGTAAATATTCTCACTGTTTTATAACCAAAAGGTAGTTTTTGGAGAGCAAATGTGCCAGTGTACACAAGCCCTAAGAAAGGACTTTTGGCTAAGTCCTTTTCCTTGCAATTTCAGACTAAGGAGGGGTCCACCTTTCTTATATTTGCATATGCATGAAATATGTTGCAACAGCAAGATTTCAGCACTCAGCATTGTGTGAGATTATCACTATGACAGTCTGGTTTATTTGATTTTGCCATTTCTAATGAGCAGTTTTCTCTTCTTACTACAATGACTGTTCTTATTTCACCATCCCTGAATCACCTTTTTTTGCCTGCATCTCCATTGATAAGAGCATTGTAATTCATAGCTGTGGCATCATTTTATATGTATTTTATTGTTTTAAATTCCAGTGGTATTTGGAACATGTCATAAGTAACTATATTGCATCAAAACCAAATCAACTTGCTCTGATCCACCTATGTGTACAGCTCTAAAAAGATCGAGATAATGCGCAGAAGAAAAGTGATGTGCTTCTGGGAGACAACCTTGCTTTCCCAAAAACAATGATGCAGTGATCAGATAAAGTAAAATAGTTCTAGTTTACTTACAAGAAACCTGAGTTTTCTGCATATGTTATTTCCATACATCATCACTTTTGGTCACATGATATATCATGTGTATTCAGAACCACAAAAATTCATAAAGCTTGTTACCGGAGGAGATACAGTTCTACAAATGTTTCCTTTCCTTTAAAGAAAAAGTAGAATTCAGTACAAAAATTCATCTTGTTAATACAGTGTAATAGATAGGTGATATTCATCCTTATTGAGGCAGAAAGGTGCAATTCATCCACAGTAGAGAACTTATAGTATTTCCAGTTGACGAATTGAAGAGAATGAAACTATCCATTTGCTTAAAGTCAGACATGAACTGACATGCTTTGTGGCCCCAGGCCATACAGTCAGACATTAATTATAACGTCATATGCAGTCATACACAATCAACTCATGTGCAACAGGGAGTTACTCTTGCAGAAATAATCATAACTTTCAATTTCTAAATCTCTTTGAATTTAAATTGTAAATCAGAATGTTGCATTAACATATTTTGCATTGACTCAGTTGTATTCTGATGCTGCTGTTTCCTGCAGATAAAGAAAGCCTAACAGCTACATGGATGGAATTATTTTCATGAGCTGCAAAATAAACACTTGGGCCAAAATCATCATCTTAAGATTCACATGCAGAGAGGTCTTCTGAGGGTATATCTACGCTACAGAGTGATTTAGGAAAAACGGCCATTTTTCTGGAAAAAACTCACATCCACACTGCAATCATGTTCTTTTGAAAAAAAATCGAAAGAACAGAGGGGCTTTTCCGACATTGGTAAACCTCTTTCTGCGAGGAAGAATGCCTTTTCCAAAAGAGCACTTTGGAAAAAGGCATGTGTGGACGGAAAAGAGGGAGTTCTTTCGATAGAAGAGGAAAGAGGAAAAAGCACAGGTGCCCTGGTGGCCACTCCACCCAGAGTAATAGCTTACATGCGAGATAGTATCCATTCAGCTGATCGCTTTTTTGATGTGTGTTGGCAGTGTGGATGCTCTTTCAGAAGAAGTTTTTTTTGAAGAACTCTTCCAGAAAAGCTTCTTCCGAAAGAAACCTGCAGTCTAGACATAGCCTGAGTGAGGACTTCCTCCTTTACACATGAAAGTAGAGACTACTCATTCCATCCCTGACCCTTCAAAGACACTTCTCCTTGGGAGCTTTAAGGATGTCCTGGATGCAAGGGAGTGGAGCAAGGGAGGTGGTGCTCTTCATAGTAGCCTGCTCTCTGCTGTACGCTCAGATTTCTATGTGGCAGTCACAGATTACCTATGTGATAAACCCTCTTCTCATTAGTCCTACATGCTGCTTCTATTGAACAGCAATTGGATCTAGATAAACTAGAGATCTAGGCAATGACAGCGTGGCTCCTGTTGGAGGAAGGACGGAACAGAACAGCAGCCATTCCTGCAGGACTTTTCCTGGCTCAGAGGAGAAAAGGATTTGTAATGGAAACATGGAGATGAGGACAAGGAAAGTTTGCCTACCTTGCCAAGTTTGCTGACTAGTATGGTTAGCATTTTTATACTCTGATAATTTATTCATTTTTTTCCTAATTATTCTGTTGTCATGATCATGTTTAAAAATAGAGATTGTTTAAAACAAAAACAGTAAAAGAGATCTAACTTTTCTTGTTGTTTTTCACATCTCACAGATAAAATTTGCTTTCCCCTGTGCCACTAGAGAAACTCACCCAGAAGAAAAGGGCATATTTAAGAGCAACACTGCCCTTTACCAACGGAGGGCAGAATCAAATTATTGCTGAAGTTGTAAAAGAAAGGTGCTGTAGATTGCCTAAGAGAGTGAACAGACATCTTCAGGATTTCTTTCCACCATCCATCCCAGACTGCTCTGCCCACTTTGTTAGCTGTGTCAGCCAGCTTTGACACAAGAGTATCAGATGTAGAGCTATTTGCACTGCTGCAAACCCACTCGTCCCTTGGCAATCTTTCTTTCATTTGGGGGCTTACAAGCCAAGATCTGCCAATGAAACCCAAGAATGCAACAAAGCATATAATCTCATTAATTATTCTTTGATGACGGAGGGGCATCTTGAAAAATCCATATTTCATAGTCTTCTTGTTTGTGCATCATGCATGCTTTATTTCTCATTATAAAAATTGAAAGTTCAGCATTTTAAACAAAAGAGCAAAATATGCACAATGAGCTGGGGGAAACTAATAACTCTCCTAAGTTTTTAATTACAGCATTAACAACACAATAATGAAACTACAAACATGTTATCCAAATGAGACTTGTGTCATTATATGTTATACAGGCAAGATAAATTCTTATCTACTATTTTAGTCAGATGATGAACTCGTTGAAACATCAAAATTCAAAAGTTCCTTAATTTTGTCATAAAGCACTAGCACTAATGCACCTCCAGTTCCACGAAGAACATTGGAGAAGGCTCCCCGAAAGAAAGCGTTAAGTCCCTCCTGTTTGTATATCTTGATAAAGCAGTCAATGGTTCCTTTATATTGACGGTCAGCCTCTCCACTCTACACACAAACAACAAAAACAAAACCTTCATGCAATACCGCGAGAAAAATGTATATGCTTAATATACTGCAAATGTGTTTTTTTTCTTTCCTCACTAGTAATGAATGTTTAAGGCTGATAGTTTGGGAACAGCTTTTCCTCAGTTTTCCTCATGTCAAATGTGAGTACTTGAATTACTAAATACATCTTTGATTTAATGCTCATTTAGCTAATTCTCCACAGCTACATTAGGATGCATTACGCAGCAGGAAGAGGGATAGCTCAGTGGTTTGCGCACTGGCCTGCTGAACCCTGGTTTTTAGGCTCAATCTTTGAGGGGTCCATTTAGGCATCTGGGTCAAATCTGTCAGGGATGGTACTTGATCCTGCTGTGAAGGCAGGGGACTGGACTTGATTGACCTCTCAAGGTCCCTTCCAGTTCTATGAGATAGGTATTTTTTTTAACTTGAAATAAGCTACACAAATTGAGCTAAGTCAATTGTGTATCTTATTTTGAAATTGAAATTGGGAGTGTCTACACAGCACCTATTTTGAAATAGAGCATTCTTCATCCAACTTCCCTTTGACATGGCGTTTCAAAGGGGCAATGCAGCACCGAGCCCAGGATAAGCTGGGGGCTCCGCAGCTGATCCAGGGCTTCACGCAGTGACGTTTCAAAGGGGCATCGCTGCACAGCTTATCCCGGGTCCTGGGGAAATGCCGCGCAGAACCACATAACTCTGAGTCCCCCGCTGACCCTGGGCTCCATGCTGAGCTGCCACTTTGAAATGCACAAAAGCATTTGCTTATTGGATAGTTGACTAGTCGATTAGCATCTTAGTTTGAATGCTCTGGGGAGGAGCTATTTCAAAATAGCATCAGTGGAATGTCCACACTACAGCTATTTCAGCATAGGCATTATTTCTCACAGAATGAGGTTTACAAAAGTCAGAATAAACTGTCCGTTATTTTGAATTTATTTTGAAATAACGGAATTGCTTTGTAGAAGCTTGCATTGTTATTGCGAAATAACTTCAGTTATTTTGAAATAACTGTGGGTATGTAGATGCACCTTTAGAGTCATCATAACAAAAGTTCATAAAAAGTTGCAATATAATAGAGGTAGCAGGAGATATAATAGAGTAGCAAACACTGTTGCACTATCTGTACAGGATCTGAATCTACTGCAATACATTCAAAGGATGTTGGTGGTGGATACTGGTGTTTAGATGAGAATTCTCCTTTTTAATACAAGAACTAACTCACATAGGAAACAGTAATGGTACTGTCCCCTGGTTATCCCAGGAATTTGCCTTCAGAGCCAAAAGTACTACTGGCTGGAGAAAGTATTGTATCAAATGCTTGGCTTCCTCCACAGTCAGAATGATTATCTCAACGAGAACTAGTTTTGCATCGATATTGTTAATTTCACTGTTATACAAATCATCCATAGCAGTAACTGTATTGTGGCTGTATTTGTAGAACCACATTAACTTTTTTTCTAAAAAAGAATAACAACCACTCCACCCCCACAGACACCTTAAGTAGAATAGCTAGCCCTATAGTTTTACGCGACAGCAAGTGCTTACATTTTCCTTGCTTGCTCTCTTTCTGTTTCTTATGCATCATTAACACCAGTGGATGATGCTTCTACTTGTATTCTATGGCAGTGTGCATTTCCTGGTGGATGGAGTTACCATCCCCACAATTATAAATCATCTTTGAAACTATCTAGGTTCTCTTGGATATTTCTACACCTACTAATAACTAGTTGGCCACTGAGTTACAACCAATAATTGCTGGTTTTGGTGAGAATAAAACTCAACAAGCACAAGCGCATATTAGTAATGGCAGCATAAATAACAGGCTCATATGCCAATCAGGTAGGTAAAGCAGTATCTGAAGACACAACAAGCACATGACTGTCTGAAAGTGAGCGGTTAGCACTGATAGTGGATGCTATCTACTGCACACCATGGGGATTTCTGGTGACTTAGGGCTAGATTTTTAGAAACGCAGAGAAGTATTAGTGGGGTAAAGCTACCAAACTCCCACTGATGTCTGATGCATCAAAATTTTGTTTGATACAATGAGAAGAGCAAGTACTCTTCAAATAAAACTTATGTAAATCTTTTTGGAACTACCATTCTCAGTTCTAATACTAAATGATCAAAGCCTCCCCAAAGATCTAGGCCCTAGGTGAAGTGTTCCTGTTTTGTCAGGAGCATATTTAAGGTTTTTACTTCTTGGTTGAGGATAATTCCTAAAAGTAGCAATTGTTCTCTGAAACATTCTTAAGAATTTACACCAATGTCTTAAAATACCCAGGCTCCAAGGAGAAAAGAGAACCATGTTTACTAGAAAAAAACTTTGACTATGGGCGGCACCAAACTATTTGAATTGATAATATTTTTTTGCCTGGGTAATCATAAGTACTTTGAAGGAAACAACTGCTACATCTCAGGTAAGTTAAGTCAGTAAGAGGAAGTACTCAAACTTTTTCTTTAGTTCTGTGGGAGTTGTCTCATTGATTGCAGCTGACAAGAGATTTTTTACCTCAGCTAAGGAGTGTGCAGATGAGGAATTTGAGAGGGTCATATAACAGTGACATGATTTTTGAAAAAGAATTGTAAAATATATAGCTTACTTGCATCATCATGCGTCTTCTGACAGTGTCAAAGGGGTAAGACAATATTCCAGAGAATGTAGTCACAATTTGGGCAATGAGAAAGGACAAAATGAATGGTGTTTGTTTTGGATTTGGCAATAGCCCCTATAAAAAAAAGAAAAACAACAGATGACAATGTAATTTCTGATCATCTAAAGTTAATGTCAAAATTGGTAAGTGCATAGTGTCATTTTCCAAGATTACTTTTGTAATTAACAAAGAAAGATATTTGACATTTTATACCTACTTTGTAATTTAAAAAAGTAAATATATTTTTGAGTATTTAAAATGAAAGACAAAGAAAAAAACATTTTTATTAATTACTAATGAATTCTTAAAATATCTGATCAACATGTGCATTTATCCATTAGAATTACCTTAATGGTGTCATAGCATCCAAAATAGGAAGCTCGGTATACTATGATTCCCTGTACTGAAACGCCAAATCCCTGGTACAGGCCCACAAGTCCATCTGACTTTGCAATTTTAAAAATACAGTCACCAAGGCCCTTGAACTGTCGCTCAGCAAGACCTAGCATAAAAGAAATTTTCTATTAAACAACATGCATATTTGTCTCTTTGTCAGAACAGCATTGTTTTAAAAGAATAACACTTTGCATCATTTTGGGTCAAAAGACATTGCTAGACAAGAGAGAAAGTATTACATTTCTTGGACACACAGTAGAAGAATAGAGTGCTGACAGAGGAAGGGGAAAGTTCTTTCCTCTCAATTCCCCTAAGGAATTGCAGCTGCTCAGGAAGCCACCAAGCATCATGCACTTAACTTGCCCATTCCTAAGGCTGCGGCATGGCAAGGGGAGAGCGTCTCCCTCAACCCCAGACCTACTGTGGTGGAAGAGGTACCCCTCCCCAGCCCTAGCCCAGGAGCTGCTGCATCTCTCCCTGTCTCCAGCACTATTGCGGCAGGGAGAGATGATCTCCTGCAGCCCAGGTGATGCCATGGGGAGAGATGACTGAGGGAGTTCTCTCTACACACTGTAGTCTCAGGCAGTCTGCACCCCAAACTCCTCTTCCCTGGCCCCCCAGCCAGAGCCCTCACACTGCTACGCCCCAACACTGTTCTCCAGGCCTGAGCATCCTCCCACCCCACTGCAGAGTCCACACACTCATTCAGAACCTTCGCCCCCTACTGCACTCCAGCCCCTTCCACAGTCCTGAGCCCCCTCACACACTCTAAACCCCTTAGCTCCACTCCCACCACATGTTCTCTGCACATGAATAGGAAATATTAGAGGAAACATTGCACTGGCGATATACATCATTGTTCAGAAAATGACACAATAATATCTTCAAAATTATCCAAACTTCCCACTATGAATTAAGATTAGCTGATTCTAAATGTTTCTTCCACAAATTAATTTGATCAGGGCTCCCAGGGGAATGAAACACAGACCTAGGGATGAAATTTAAAGCAGCAGGTGACAACTTTATTAATTTTCTTAATTTAATGGGGAGAGGACTAACCCTCCCCTCCAAAAAAGTCAGACACTGATTTGTGTGCTATTCAATATTATATGGTCTTTATGCCAAATAACCAATATTCAAGTTTGGCCCCTTTCAATCCTAACCTTAGGATTCGGCTCACCTCTGAATCATCTTGCCCTCTCCTGCAAGGACAGAATGAGGATGTACCTGCAGGGTACCTCTCTCTACAAAAAATTAAAGCTTCTTATTCTCTTGCCCAGCGAATTAGTTGGCCAATCAGTTATCTTCATATTTACCCTGATAGCTGATCTCTTTCAGCCTTTAAACTGCACTGTAAGCAGTGACAAAAGACAAATTCTGCTTTTGAATCCCTTCCTTATTCTAAAATCCAAGGCCTCAGAATTCTGTGAGGAAGGTGAAAAATTCATCAGACTGGCCCACCATTCTCTTCTCAAGGAGAAAAGTTCTTCCTGATATCCAGAAATTGTCAATCTGACCCTCCTGATAATACAAACCTCAACTATGGGCAGGGAGCAATAGAGGCAAAATGGTTGCTGCATGCCCAGGAGAATACTGCACGCAAAACAAGGGTGAGAGAAGGCACAAGAACCCAGGTTCCTTTGTCCTCCCCACAGTTTGACCAATATACAGCTCATAAATGTCTTCTCTTACGTCTCCCAGGCCAGACACAACTTTCATATATGTTATGAGCAGAGAGGTCCTCCTAGAATGGCTGAGCCTGCCTGTTCTTTCCCTGTACCTCAGTAGTTGCCTAGTCGAGCTGGGAACAGCAAACCACAGCCAATAGGAGCTGTGAGCAGCCTTACTCATGGATGCACAGGTGAATGAAGTGTCTAGTGGCCTGTAAGGGGCTAACCCTGTCGAACCCTGCTGTCCACTTATTGCCCATCCCTGCTCTAGAGACATACTACCCATTATATTTGTACAAAATTCCCACTGATATTCTTGGTGTGGAACAGAGATGGCTGCTGCCCTGTGAAGTCTGTGCCATTAGAGTTATATGATTACAAAAATAAGATCCTATAATTGTTGGCATTTATATCTGGCAAAATCCAGTGAAGTAGCTTAATATGAATGTAAAAAAACTATTGAAATTTAAGATTTATGTTGTGTAGTTGTCTCCCAAGTTTCTCCTCTCCACACACTTTCTCTCATTTGTAATAAACTCATAGGGCTGTGTCTACACTGGCAAGTTATTCCGGAAAATCAGCCGCTTTTCCAGAAAAACTTGCCAGCTGTCTACACTGGCCGCTTGAATTTCCGGAAAAGCACTGACGATCTAATGTAAAACCATCAGTGCTTTTCCGGAAAAACTATGCTGCCCCCTTTCGGGCAAAAGTCTTTTTCCAGAAAACTGTTCCGGAAAAGGGCCAGTGTAGACAGCACAGTAGTGTTTTCCGCAAAAAAGCCCCGATCACGAAAAAGGCTATCAGGGCTTTTTTGCGGAAAACCGCGTCCAGATTGGCCATAGACGCTTTTCCGCAAAAAGTGCTTTTGCGGAAAAGCATCCTGCCAATCTAGACGCGGTTTTCCGGAAATACTTTTAACGGAAAACCTTTGCTGTTAAAAGCATTTCCGGAAAATCATGCCAGTGTAGACGTAGCCATAGATGTATTTTATTATTTTTAAATGTTTGGGGCATTTTTCTAAGTTATGCAAAGAATCCTAATGCACAGAGCTGAGTATTGATTTGATTGTAGCATCAAGATGTATATAAACAGTCTGAAATGCATGTAGGGAAAAATTAGAAGGGTCAGTCAAGTGAATTCACTACCTTTCCCAATGTCAGCAGCTAATCGAGTTCGTGCAAAGTCTAGTGGATATACTACACACAAAGATGTTGCTCCAGCTGCTCCACCAGAAGCTAGGTTTGCAAAAAACCATTTCCAGAACTGAAATACAAAAAATACTGCATACAGTTATGAAAGTATAGAATTATGAACCCATCATAATGATCTTCTGTATGGCTATTTAAAGAATTAATGAAAATTACCAAAGAATCAGATAATGTTACAAATTAATATCTAATAAATGTTCAGAAAGTATGTGTAGTAGTAGTTCATACACATCAATTTGGCAAGATTCCCTTTCTGTTCTCATATTTACTACAAAACATTTATAAAGTCTCCCCCACTCTATTTTTAAATAATAAAGTGCTTTTGTAATTCCCAAGAGCAAGCAAAAACACTTTATACTATATTAGAATATAGTTCTGTTCAATGATGGCCCAAACCCGCATTATTGCTGGCTTGTTAGGGCTTTTTGATGATGTTACAACTGTGCACCAACTCTAGTACCACAATGAAAAAAAGTTCCTATGTCTCATGGGCCAAACTGAACTAAATGGACTTACAACAATTATGGATTTGTCTCAGAGTGTTTAAAGCATGCAAGGAAAAAGCTAACAGGAGGGGAACAGATTAAAATATTTTGCATCAGATTCCCAGCTTGTGAAAGATGGCTTAATTCCATTGATTTCTATGGCGCTAAGAAGCTAGAATTTTAATTTCTGCAACCTCTTCTATTGCTTTTAATTGACATATTCATATTTTAACAAAGTTTAGCTAGCAAGGGAACTATAGCTTGTTACCTTGTTCCTCTCTAGGCTTTCCCACAAAGCCACAACACAAAACATAAACAAAGTGAATCCCAATGACCAGAGTTTCAAAAAACCCCACGCTAATTGTATTAAAATGTACTAATTTTTATATAACAGAATCCTAAGTGTTGTTTCATTCATAAAATGTTTGTAAAATCTGAGTCCCAAAAAACCATCAAATGCATCCCAGATGAGTACATTTTTATGAGAAGGAAAAGAGATTTCAAGAATCGTAAATTAAATATTATTTATACCAAACATAGGAGTTTTTTTCCATAGTAAAAAGGAGAATTTGCTTAAATATATATTTGTTTTGAGCAAAAGGGTCCAGACTAAGACTTAGCATGCAATACAAAGAGATGAGTCAGAGAATAGTAAATGTTCCTTCAGGTCGGTGCCAACAGGAAAGTCTGAAGCAGGAATTGTTGCTGGCACTGCAGAAAGAGCTGCCAGGAAGATAAGCAGAGAACATAATTTTTTTTGAAAATACAGAAACACGCTGCAGAAATCCTCGAAAGATAATGTGAGACAGATGTATAAAAGGGATGTTTGAACTTTATATTTTCACATGAAACAAACTGGATAACTAATTTATTGTCAAACATTTGATTTAATCAAATCACCATTTTCCATTGGAAAACTTTCAATCTGCTCTAGGTCAGACCAAAACAGGTTTACTTATTAAAATGATCAAATGTGTTTTAGCACATTTACCTGTTTATCTTTATCCACTCCAGCCATGAAAATCTGTTTATATTTGTCCTTAAAAGCAAAGTTTAAAGCCTGTGTTGGAAAATATCTGATAACATTTGCCAAATTGCCACGCCAGAAGCTCAAAAATCCTGTACAAAAAAAAAAGATTATTAAATTACATTTACAATGTTTGTATTATATTACACTAAATAGTTTATATTACATTGCTGCTGTTGCTAGTTTATGATGAGTTGTAAAAATGTCAAAAAATTCCTACATTACTGGAAATCTGGATCCCCCCCCCCCCAACATTAACTAACAGATGTCTGTATTAGTAGCCAACAATAAGAAATCTCAGCTCCTGAGACTGTAAGAAAAAAATACAGTAACACTCAGAAATGGTGAAGGTTCCTAACTTCCTTACCTTATACATAAGATTTAAGATATGTTTTTTAATGCGTGTGAAGAAATCTCATTATATGCCTTCACTGGGATAAATATATGAATCATGTTCTTAATCTTATGAAAGTGTGCTGTAGCATGTGTATTTTAATATTACAGAAGGTGCTCAGGTTCCATATAAACAAAATGGTGAAATGTTGATGAAACATTGGGAACTCAGTGTAAACTTTTATCATTAGATTCCTCAGTATGCATTTAAAAATGATCCTTTTGGACAATATAATTAAGTCATTAAGGAGATAGGCAAGGGTGTCTACAGCACCATCTAAGAGCAAAACCTGCCTGGATGCATGGAATCCTATTTGATACGTAGAGAAGTTTGCCCAGAGTCTATCTGCATAATGGCTGTCTCTTAACTAGTACTATTAATTTTCTCAGGGAAATGCTGCCAAAGTGACACTAGAAACATCAAGATAGTATCCAGTGCAATGAAGCCACAATATTGATTGGGGCTTCTGGGATCTACTGTAATACAAATAAAATTATGATAACATCAGCAATAACTGTCTAAGGGTATGTCTACACAGCAGCGTTATTTCAGAATAACTGACGTTATTCCAAAATAACATAGTGCATGTCTACATTACAAGCCTTTATTTTGAAATGATGTTGAGCTGGAGGACTTTATTCCAACTCATGGCAATCCTCTTTTCACAAGGAGTAAGGGAACTTGAAGGAAAAGTGTTTTTCCTTCAACCTCCTGCTGTGCGCCAAAAGCTGAATTAAGCTTTTCAACTTACACTATGCAATTGACGTAGCTGAAGTTGAATAGCTTAATTTGACTTTAGCCCTGCTGTGTAGTTGTGCCCTATGTAAAAAGGCATGGAAATAACCCAGTGGTGGGTTTTTGCAGTAGCAGTATCACTTTGGGTGAGCATGCTAACCAAATCTCCTGTAACACCAAAATCTTCCCTGGAAATTACTCTCTGTAGAGCCCATCGCATAGGAAGAATATACACCTGCAACTGCGCTCACTTAAGCACCTACATAACTGCTGGACACAAAATCCACTGACTTAAGACAGATAAATGCAAATCTGTCTTTGATAAGGAAGGGACCTAATCCATGTTTGCATTGTTTACGCCTTAACAAAAAATGTCTAGCCTCTCAACAGCGACCTAAATCCCATTAATGTCTTGCTGATAACCCAAGTTACTCCTGTTACAAATCCACATGACACATTAGGATGGGATGGGACAAGCCATCAACGGTATTACCAGCTCTAAGCATCAAGTAAGGCTCCAAAATGTCGTGTGACTGGCTTAAAAACCAGGACAATTAAAAAAAATGGGTGTGTTGAATTCTTTTTATTTTCCTTTTCATAACTTTAAATTTCATGGTTTTGTTCTCTTCAAAAAACAGGGCTAGAGACTTTTTTTTTCAAATTATAGCAGACAGCCTCACATAATTTTGATTCTAGTAGCCAGGATTTACAAACAAACAGTTGACAACACTGCATCAGTTGGTCATAATCTGAAGTCAAAAGGACAACAAGCATATTTAAAAATTAATCATATTCTTAAGTATTTTGTGGGACTGTAGCAAGAATGCTCGGTACAGAAATGAACCAAAAAATGATAGCACTATGGATACAGGTGCCTGACAAATTTATCAGAGATCTACCAGCTAGAATGTGATAGGCAATACAAGGAGGTTGAGATAGGACCCCTAACAAGAATCAGGGCAAAACCCCCAGTCCTTTATCCGTTGCTCCTGTCTTTCTGAACTAACAGCTGGACACTATAACTTAGTCTGTTTTCACTGACACCTTGCAATAATGTGGCTGTGCCATTGCTGCCAGACCACTGTAAGATGTGCAGAGTATCTGCTCTTCGTCACCAGAAAAGAGATTACTTGGTGACAAAAAAATCCCCAACCCCAACAAGGGACGGTAGTTCATGGACAGGAGAGCACCTTCTGCTGAGAAAGTGCTGTTCACATCAGCGCTTTTCATTATTAAAACTTTTGTAATTCGCAGTGGGTTTTTTTCACACCTCTGAATAATAAATGTTTTAACAAGGAAAGTACAATGTAGACAAAGCCTGACATTCATCAAGACTTGCCTCACTCATATGGGTTGTTTTAGGGCGGATATGAAAGTCCATTCACAAAGGGGAAGACTCAAAGTTTAAGGCTCCCAAATTCCCTTATTGTTTTTATGGGTATTAAGATAAGTATGCCAAATAGTTACATGTATATATCAGGGAAGATTATTTTAACTCCCCCTCCCCCAACTCTAAGATGTCTTGTGCAACTCATAAATATGTGAAAATACACTTTTGCTATTACAGCATGTGCTGGTAGATTAAACGAACACTTCTGACTTTTTATTAATTATTTTTTATTTATAAAATATACTTAAGTAAAATTGCTGAGCCCATATACATAATGTTATCAAAACACAACCCTCAGAAAAATGTATTAATAGTGATTACTTAAAAAAGAGTCAACGAGGGAATCCTCAATCTCATTCCAGCACAAAAAGCAAAAATTAAGGTTGAACCCGAACTGAATGCGTGTGAAAAAGGAAATGTGGGGAACCAACAAGCTGATAATGGGTTTGGTGAAGAGATGCTTGGAGTGAAGGGATTGGTGGTGAAGTGGAGGAGACAGAGCCTGGTGCAGCCCGGAAGGACTGCAGTGCTCTCTCTTTACCTTGTATTTTGGCTATTGACTGCTGCTCTCTTGCTGGCTGCAATTCAGTAGGGGAGCAGAGGGAAAGGAGGCAGCCTGCACAGCAGGCACCACATCATCATCTAGTGTCAGGAGGCTGAGCTACAAGGTAAATCCTGCCACATGTCCAACTATACTGGATATATGTAATTCCAGTAAAATCAGATGCATGATGTGGGTGATAAATGCAGAAGTGTAATGTGACATGCATAACTCCTGGCAACCCCAGAATTAGAGGAACATGTGGAGAAGACAAGGACAAGATTAGGTGTGGAGAATCTATACAGTGCTCCATGTAGTTCTACATGAAGTAGAAACAAAAGACAGGACTATGCAGCACTTTAAAGACTAACAAGACGGTTTATTAGGTGATGAGCTTTTGTGGGCCAGACCCACTTCCTCAGATCAAACTGTGGAAGAAAATTGGCATGACCATATATACCAAAGGGATACAATCTATTACTATTCTACATGAAGTAGAGCATTGAAGGGGGGATGGGTGGGAGGTGTCCGTATCTCCTATTGAAGCAGGGGACAGGGATTACTGGGGAGCCATACCCTGCTCCTGGGAGATGCCCACAAAACAGGGGGACAGGAAGTGCTGGGGGTCCATACCCTGCTTCTGGGGGATGCCCACAAAACAAGGGGGACAGAAAGTGCTGGGGGTCCATACCCTGCTCCTGGGGCACGCGCACAAAATAGGGGGATAGGAAGTGCTGGGGGTCATACCCTGCTCCTGGGGGATGCCCACAAAACAAGGGGGACAGAAAGTGCTGGGGGTCCATACCCTACTCCTGGGGGATGCGCACAAAACAGGGGGATAGGAAGTGCTGGGGGTCCATACCCTGCTCCTGGGGAACGCGCACAAAACAGGGGGGTAGGAAGTGCTGGGGGTCATACCCTGCTCCTGGGGGACGCGCACAAAACAGGGGGATAGGAAGTGCTGGGGGTCCATACCCTACTCCTGGGGGACGCGCACAAAACAGGGGGATAGGAAGTGCTGGGGGTCATACCCTGCTCCTGGGGGACGCGCACAAAACAGGGGGATAGGAAGTGCTGGGGGTCATACCCTGCTCCTGGGGGATGCGCACAAAACAGGGGGGTAGGAAGTGCTGGGGGCCATACCCTGCTCCTGGGGGATGCGCACAAAACAGGGGGGTAGGAAGTGCTGGGGGTCCATACCCTGCTCCTGGGGGATGCGCACAAAACAGGGGGATAGGAAGTGCTGGGGGTCATACCCTGCTCCTGGGGCACGCGCACAAAACAGGGGGATAGGAAGTGCTGGGGGTCCATACCCTACTCCTGGGGGACGCGCACAAAACAGGGGGATAGGAAGTGCTGGGGGTCCATACCCTGCTCCTGGGGGATGCGCACGAAGCAGTCTATCATGCCCTTGTACTGCTGGTCAACGCGGATCTGCTTGGATGAGCCCTGCACCTGCAGCAGCAGCTTCACCCGCTCGATGGGCGCTACCGTGGTCTTGGAGACAGCAGCCGCGATGCCCCCTGCCATCAGGTCCGTGGCAAAGGAGATGGGGTCGAAGAGCTCCTCGTTCTGCGAGGCCTGCATGGTGCGAGAGGCGAGCGCAGGGCAGTGACACCAGCTGGGACAGGGCTGGCTCCAGGCAGCAGGCCAAGGCCAACTGCCACCCTCAGAACCCACCCCTGCAGGTCACATGGCCTAACTACACTGCAGCGAGAGGCCGACAGGCACAAAGGGAGCCAGGGAGAAGGGCCTGAGGCCTGGAGCCCAGCAGTGAGAAACTGGAGCTGGGGTGGCTGCTGGCTGGTGCTTGGCAACAAGGACTGGCTGAGGAACTAGGCCTGGAGAGCTCCTCAAATATTCACGGGTGTGCTGGGAAAACCTTTTCCTGCTCCCCAGAGACAACTTCAACCAGTGCTCAAGGATTCCATGGAAGAGCACAGAGCAGAGCTCCTCATGTGAAGCTGCAGGAAATCAGGCATCACGTGAACTCAGAGATTTACAACGATCCAGTGCCCAAAAAGCTTTAACTCTGCTCATGATTTTGTGTTCTTGTTTTAGTGCCAGATCAAATACCCATTAAAATCACTGATTTTGACTTTATACTGCAGCCATGTTTTCTTGGGGGACTCTGGAGCTTGCTGTAATCGTACAATGATCTCACCAGCACCCGGATTAATTAAAAAAAAACCCAGAAATAGATGGAGTGGAGGGAATTTGCCACTGTTTTTTAAGTTCTTAAATGCAGCAGAAATGGAATGAGAGGCATATTAAAGGGCAGTTTCTAAATCTTGGGCAGGAACCAACTGCAATTTTGGTACCTATCTAGGGGCTCAAATGGAAGGTGAACACACAGATTTTCAAAGATAGTGTTTGTCAGCATCCATGTTTCCTGGGCACAAAAAGCCAAATTTTTAAAGGTCCCTAAAGGTGCTACTTTTGGAAACCCATTAGGCACCTGTCTGCATTTCTGAACGCTTAAATACTTTTTACAGATCTGTCCTCTTGTGCTCCCTGGGATTTTCAGAAGTGCTCATGCACATCTCCTGGATGCTAAGCCGAGGAACAATGCCAGTTAGGTGCATTTTACATGGGTAAAATATTACTTTTCACATGCTAATCAGACATGGGTACCCCATAATGAAAGGTGTAAAAGCAGGCTATTTTCAGACACTATTGGGGTGTGAGCAAACAGCCTGTGAATTTCAAGCACATTGATTAATTAATTAATTGGCTCCTGGAGACTGAAGACTAGACAAGCTAGTCAGAATCCACTATGTTTGTATAATGTTCTCTTCTAAAAGCTCAAGATCACTTTCTTACTAATCCTCAGATTTTAGGCTTTTCAGATGTGATCATCATGTTCATATGAAACCACAATCCTTGTATTATAGCAGTTTTGCTCCTGAAAGGGCTCTTGTTTATAAGGTACTTTCCTTGGGTGTCAATTGTTTTCCTGCATTTTATTACCATTCTCTGAATGTGAGGCCATCAAATTCTGGAGCAGTTTAGAAGGTATTATATCATTACTGAGGTTTGTGATCCATTTCTATCTTGCTCTGTGTTGGTTATATTTAACTGTGAGCTACTTAGCCTTCTGTGCACTATCATCATTTGCATAACACGTGCAAAAGAAACTAAGTAGCATTCCTAAATGCTATTAGGCTTTTCTTGTAGGTATCCACAGCTTTGAAGTTTATGACTGGATTGGAAAAATATATCCTAATTCACTGCTTAAAATTTGCTTTAACTGAATTCACCCATGTTATGAATGGTCACTTTCCATAACTTGGCATTGGCATGCAACTATATTATTCAATGAGCTATCATTAGTCTCTTGTTCTTGCTTATAACAGTCTCAGTTAGCATTAGAATATATTTATATGCCTTCATATTTATATTTTCTAGTAGTATCTGCTTCATTAGTTCTATAAGGTATTTCAGGTGCTGCACTGACACCAAATGATATTCTATAGGAGGAAAAAAAACCCTAATGGTATTCTGAATGTGTAAATCCTGGTCCTTTGATTGAGCTTTCACTGCTAAAGCCACACAACACATTTCTTTCAAAAGTAACAAGCACCTGACATTTCTAGAAGAAAGGCTGTAAAATTTCCCCCTCTATTCTTGACTAGCCTATAATCACTTTAAGCAGCAAGTGGACTTCCCAGAAACAATCTGAAAGCTGTTGAAAGCTGTCTGCCTCCTGCTTCCAGAAAGCAAAGAGTAACAGCCCAGTGAACCAGTGCTGCTGTCTGAACTGTTTCTTGGATTCTTTCACAAGCAGCTGCTCATATAAACATTGCTTCATGTATGTCCATTTCATTTACAAGCCAGACATATCTATTAGAAAAAAACGATTTTTAAATGTGATTTTTACTACCTTTTCCCCAAGTGCCTGACACCTTTATCAAGTAGAATAGTATCAACCAAAGGGGAATCACTTTTTTTAAACAAACATTTTGCTTGCTTATGGCTGACTCTGCCTTTTCTACTTTCTAGTCTTTCTTGAATTCTAATCATTTAAACCCTGGCATTTCACCAAATTTTTGCATACCCATTCCTCCCATAAAGATTTGTATAAGCAATTGTATAAAAGCAGCAAGGGAGAATCACATTTCTATTGTAGCATGAAACTTAAGTTCTGACTCCTTTAGTAGCTGCTTTCCATTTCTTTCCTTTTTGTTGTCAGCTTCAATGTCCCTGATTCATATCAGTACAAATCCCAAAAGTTAGAAAGCCAAAAATGGAACCGAATATATCAGATATAGATCTTCCCTGCTGTATTTTACAGGAAAGTATACCCTCTCCTCCTTTAGAGCCTTCCTTAAGACATGCTTCTAAAAATCTACAAACTTAGTTCTGTACTTAGAGCAGTATTAAAAAAAATTAGCAATAAAAATCCTCTATCAAAAAGTGTTGACTGTAATACGTTCCATACTAATTTCAGCACTCAGTCATATGCTAGCTGATGCATTCCACCTCCTCATCCATCTTGTCTGCACAAGATCTGTTTAGAACAAAGATTGGGTACTCTTCAGAGCAGATAATTTGTCTGCCTCTTGTAGAGCCTTAGCACTCTTTGGGAGCTATGGAATTATAAACCCCTTTCTTTGTAAGGGAGAAGTACAATATAAAATCAGAAATATTCCCTTATTTAACTGCCATTTTTGGCTTCTTCTGAACATGCAAATGATTGAAAATGCCTTCTGATTTGTTTGTACATAGGATACTGCTTTTCATTTGTCAGATTCTTCGCTAGACCTAACAAAGGTGGTGATTTACTATCTGGTTCTGATATGCCACCGGGTAAACTATGCTATCATCACCCTTAAATTTGTGTCTGCAGCAAAAAAGTAAGTATTATCTACTGCAACATAGTGGGCACATCTATTCTTTCACTAGATTGTTGTAGTTAGGATTTTTCCATACTATTTCTTCTTGATTTCTCTAAATGAATTTGTAGGAAAATGCCTATAACTGACTGATATTTTCAACAGGATAGACATTTTACATCAACAATGTACAACAATAGCTTAGGGGTATCATGGTGCACTTAAATATTATAAAATTATTAACACAATACTGAACTCCATATGGCTTTTCATTTCCATCTTCAACAGATACCAAAAGGCAATCTCAGGGTAAGCAAACTTTCATTTTAACACAAAACCTGAACAGGTGTTAAAGCAAAGTAACTTCCAAAATGTATGGAATGTGAAAAGCATATGAGGTCACTCTTAAGCTTCCACATTACAATGCTTAATTGTTGAAGATGGGGTATTTACTGGCTAGAGGTATCTGTTAGGATAGGAGTGAAAGCCTTATAGAGGAGTTCTGCTCTGGCAGTGCTGTAAGTAAGGCTATGGTCTAGAATGCAGCGCTATTTTGGGATACTGGAAGTGTCCCAAAATAGCAACACCGCATCTTTAAATACTACTGCTATTTTCAGAAATAGGAGGCACACTATTCCGGCGTCCCTGTAACCCTCGTTCCACAAAGGTTAAGGGATTTGTCGGAATAGTGCCTTATTTTGAAATTTGATGCTGTCTACACAGCGCCAAATTTCAAAATAAGCTCTTTCGATCTAGACTCAGAATAAGCTACGCAATTTGCATAGCGCAAATTGCATAGCTTACTCCGACAGAAGGGTGCTTTCTAGACACATCCTAATATGAAGATGGAAAAGAATGGAGCTGTCTTTCCTCTTATTTCCATGTTTTCAAATTTTGGATTGACGGGGTGTGTCTTGTTGCAGCCTTAACCTTAAATGTAGGTTTTGTTTGGTAATATAACATGGAACACACCACAGATGTGAACAGCAGTTTAAAAAGATATTAATAGGCAGCCATCTGACGTTAGCTCATTGTTTTGGTAAATGGAGGGGTTAGAAAGCAGTATAGTTAGCCTGAGGGTTCTTTAAGGAGTGACTTGCTTCACTTGTACAACTCTATTATCCAAGTAACGGATTCCAAAGATCTTTCTGTCTAGCCCATGGCTGGATTGGGGGAAGGGGCATGGGTGGGGCTGGATATAAACATCCCATACAGTAAACAAAAGAAAAAGTCAAATGGAAACTAAGTTAATAGTTAGAAGGACTTTCATGTTTACATAAGTTTTCCACATGCAGCTATAGTTTGCAATAATCAACTAGGTACTGAAGACTAATAAACATTTTATACGCCTCTACAAAATACTGCAATATATCTTATGAAGAATGTTTTATAGAAAAAACCTGTACCATTGTTTTCCAGAAGGACCCACAATATCAGCACATTTGAAAGTGTGTAACCAAATGAAAGATGATATTTTAACTTTTATTAAGCTCAGGCACAATCTTGTGTGTCTTAGTGAGCTAATATTTGAATTTTCCTTCTGTTTCCAAACAGAGTGGCTATGTCTACACTGCAGGATTCTTGCGCACAAACTGTTTTACGCAAGAGTTCTGGTGCAAAAGGTCTTCCACAAGAGTGTGTCCACACTGCCATGTGCTTTTGTGGAAGAGATGTGCTTTTGCGCAAGAGCATCCACGGAAGTGTGGACGCTCTCTTGCGTAAGAAACTCTGATAGCCACTTTAACCATAATTAAGACCAACAATTTTAAGATGGCCACTTTGCTAGATTCAAGAGATACTTGTGAAAGACATGCTTTTGTTTGTAATCCGTTATTTCAGCATACGAATTCCTTATCGTGTCTTAAATAAACTGATTTAGTTACATTGGTACAACTTTCTTGTGCAAGAAGAGAAAGTCTACACTGCCTTCTTGTGGAAGAGCTTTTGCGCAAGAGGGCTTATTCCTCGTGGGGAGAGGAATAACTCTTGTGCAAGAAGCCCTGTTTTCTGATGCTTTGCTGTAAATTTACTTGCGCAAGAATGCGCCTGCAGTTCTCATAGGCCAATTGGGCTTCTTTAGCTGGAAACAGTGCAACGAAGATTGTTTTCTTTTCTTTCCCTAAACTTTCTTCCACCTTAAAAGAAATTCCTCATACAGTTCAACATTAAGTAGTTTTAAAGTTGCTTTGAAGTATTTTGCCTTTTCAAAATACGGTACACACATCAGTAATAGTACTGAATGTACTTGACAAAGTAAATCTCACATCACATCCCTATGGCGATCATAATTTTGTAGATGGGAAACACTGACGCAGAGAGATTAAGACCAACAATTTTAAGATGGCCACTTTGCTAGATTCAAGAGATACTTGTGAAAGACATGCTTTTGTTTGTAATCCTTTATTTCAGCATACGAATTCCTTATCTTGTCTTAAATAAACTGATTTAGTTACATTGGTACAACTTTATCTCACAGATAAAACTAACTAAATATATTTGTTAGTTATAGCCTACTGAAATTACCTTTGATTTCTTCAAAATTTCTCTTCAGTTGGTTATCCAACCATACTGCAACTTTAATATTAATCATGAACTTTAACAGTTTGCATTTTCTTGCTGGGCAAACGATGAAAGCAACCAGCGATGACAGAATCAGAAAAGAAAAATTTGACTGCCAACATGGAATGCGATGAGCTGCACTCCAAGAGCCAGCACCAAGTGTTAGGGCTGGAAAAAAAGCAAGAGAAAGGGGGACTAAAAATGTACATTCTAAATAAAGCCAGCTTTTAAGAAAGCTGTTGAAAGGTCTGTGGATTACAAAACTTCCAACAGTTTGGTTTTTGTAGAAGGCTTTTGTGGAAGACATCTTCATTTTGGAAGAGTTTTGATTCCACTTGTCTAGTCCATAAAAAAGTTCATACGAGGCAATAAGTATGTGAAAAAATATCCTATTGTTAACCATAACCAGGCTAACCAAACTAATACTGCCTAATGTGACAAACCTGAAAATGGATGAGTGTGTACAAAAAATACAGAAGGCGCAGTATACAAATTTCTTTATTATAAAAGCATCAACATCATATACAAATATTTATATTTGTGCATCACTTTCAGAAACAAAGCTACCAAAGTTTTTTTATACCCTTTCGTACCTATTGTACTTTCTTAAAGATAATGTCTCCTTAACAAATGTTGTACTTTGTTATTTACAATGCAATTCACAAAATCTATTAAAATGTCAACATTATTATAGCTCTTGGCTGTATGAAGGATCACAATGGATAAAAAAAAGATAATCTGCTAATTGAGTGTTTTGTAGCCTCTAATCCAGATGCTGTAAATTCTCCTTTCATTTTTATTAACAGACCTGTAGTAAAACCATCCAGCAATTGTTCATACCCTCAGATCTTCATGTTACCAGGGTATGTTATATTTTTTCCATTGATGATTACCAAATATCCAGACAGTATGTCTTGCACTTGATATTAAAAATTGGAAAATACTGGAATGTAAATGTTATGCTAATGTTTTATGTAGCAAAGCTACACTTTGGATAAATAATTCCATCTTTTTATTCATCATGATCTATTTGACTATATCTAAAATTAATGTTTTGCTTCTCCTGAAACATCATCTCCCAGAGATAGCTGATAATGTAGTAAGTCAGCATTAACATGTTACTTCAGTGTTTAACAGAACTAGTCCACAAGGCAGATTTATTTTTTTAAAGCACTTCAAAAGAACACACAGAAGGGCATCATGATTTACTGAATTTCTGTTTATATTTAAGTGCTTTGGATGGATTCCAACACTGTTCAGGACTTCTGCTTAATCAGGAAGCACGTTTATGTAGCTAAGCCAAAGGATAGTTTAAAAGCCAGTTCAACAGCAACTTCTGTGACTGAATCATGAAAACAGACGTAAAACTCCTGAGGTTTTGGATGAAGGAAGAGTCTCCTAGAAAAAAACAAAAGTTCAGTGTCAGAGGTAAGTGTTCACTGTTCTAGAAATTCTATTTGTGTTTTATAAGGCTTCAACAGCAAGTTGAAAGTAATTGTAAACCAAGGTTAATAGTAGATTTCCACAGTTCTCCTGGAAATCTTAGTTCTCCCCCCACTTTTTTATATTAATTTCACCATTGCTCAGTTTTCTTCAAGACACTGGCCCCTCTGCTGATGGACTCTGGACCCTTTGGGTCCGTCAGCAGACCCAGATGGGCTCTCCTCATGACCCTCTGGCTTTGCTGCCCGCTTTCCTGCCTCTGGGACACTAGATCTCCTGCCCCAGGGGTGCTGCCAGCCCTGGAGCTGCCACTGATGCTGCCGAGCTCCACTGCTCTGGGGCTTTTGTTGCTTCCACCAGGCTCAGTAGCCAGCCCTGTGATGCTGGGCTTGGCTGCCTGGGGCCCACCGCTGGGCTCTGCTGTCCTGGGGCTGATGCTGCTGCCTGGTGCAGCTGCCTTGGAGCCACCACAAGGCTTCATAGCCCCTGGATACCACCATCACCAGGCTCAGCTGCACCAGGGCTGCTGCTGGGCTCCACAGCGCTGCAGCTACTGCTGGGCTCTATAGCCACCTCTGGCATGTGGCTCC
Organism: Pelodiscus sinensis; assembly: GCF_049634645.1. Taxonomy (NCBI): domain Eukaryota; kingdom Metazoa; phylum Chordata; order Testudines; family Trionychidae; genus Pelodiscus; species Pelodiscus sinensis. The sequence goes on along the minus strand of NC_134715.1, from coordinate 40,740,899 downwards.
ATGGCCAGTCCCAAGACACTGGGCTCAGCTGCTCTGGGGTGCTGCTAGGCTCCACAGCCAGCCCTGGCACACAGCTTCATGGTGAGCCCCAGAGCCACCAATGGGCTCCACAGCCAGCTCCAGGTTCCTTTGACCCTGAGATCTACTAGGCTCCTAGCTTCCTGGCCAACTTCAACCCCCAGGCTTCATGACGCTGGTACTATCTAGTACAGGGGCTCACTGGTCCAGCAACATCCGTGGTCCTACTGGACCAGGGATGTTGTCGGATCCGGGAGTCCCAGACCAGAGAGGTTCAACCTGTATTGTTTCTCTTCCTACAGGTACATTCTTACATATCAGCTCTCTGGTAACCTACAAAGTGGGAACCAAACCATGAAGTTATCAGTATGTGAGCGCAGTAGCTTTCTTTATGAGGTGTACTGTGTTGCACTTAATGCCACACGTTAGTTGAACATACTGAGACTGGAAAATTGAAGCTTTTCCTAACAGGGCCAGCAACATTTTTAAACAATACCCTGTGGATTTTGTGCATTTACCCTATACCACTTAGTAAGAGCTGTATATTGGAGTAGCAGCACAGGTATTATTCACTTGCAAAATGGGGACAATGCAGACAAAGGTCTGAGGGGTAAGGAGTACAACAAAGAAAACACAAGATATTAGGGCAAGATATCAGAATATCAGCATATAGCTACAATGGTGATGGCTATTACAGAAAATTCTAAGGCTATGTCTAGACTATAGGGTTTTTCCAGGATACCAAAAACTCCGCAATGTCCAGGGAATGTGTCTGCTCTTCTGCTTTTTTTTGCGAAAGACCAGATGCGCTCTTTCGGAAGCCCTGTCTTCCTTCTTCCACGAGGAAGAAGGGCTCTTCCGAAAGAGAAGGATTTTCTGAAATTTGACCCAGTGTAGACAGGCCAAATTTCGGAAAAGCCTCTTCAAAAATTTTTGTACCTTTTTCTGATAGATAAGTGTAGTCTAGACGTAGCCTAAGATAGAGAGTCATCTGAATTTAAATCTGAGTACGTTTCTTTCTACTTACCCTACAACCCAGTAAGTCATAGTTGGTGGTGGTTTTTTTTGATCAGTCCAGTTATCAGGGGAACACTCAAACAAAACACCATGTTCTCTCACTACACTGAGGTCAGAACTTGCTTTTCTGGAATCTGAATCGCTCTCACTGTCTGTATTTTTCTTTTTCTATAAAATAGAAAATTAAATATCAATATAGTGTGAAATATTTTTTCTGCATAAACAGGAATTTGCATAAAGAGAACTGCAGTGTGATTCATTTGGGAGGAGCAGGGGATCTGTGTGGGAGGATCTCGGTATCATAATTACTATATGTGTAAAGTAAGATTTGGAAAATAAAATTAATTTTCTAATGTGTAATTTTATTTTCTTCAAGTGGCTACACACAGTTCTGTTAGTTTGATAGTGATGGTCTTTCAGACTTTCCACATATTGGAGGGAGATACAAGCTCTCTTTTGTGATTATTTTTCCTCTACAATCTTCAATCTCGCTGCTAGTGCATATGAGATAATAAAGCCATACTGAGAAGCTTGGCATTCCGCCATAGCTAAGGAGAAGCAACAAAAACAACAAAAATGTGACAAAACAAATAATAAAACTAAACATTGCACTGGAAAGTGACATTTGAATGAGCTTACTTATACAGGAGCTTCTTTTTTAAATAAACAATTGAAATACTTAGCCAAAAGCACTTCCTCTCACTCGTTCTGAACATCCCAACAAAATAGATTATTCCTGTGCTTTACCAAGTCAGTTAAGGATAAAAAATCCTTTGTAGAAGTGCATGGTGTTTTTTCCATTGAACAGCTTGCAGCTACATGGAGAAGATAAAATTATATGCATGGAAACTAATTTTCTTTCTCCTGACAGAAAATACCCTTGGTTCTGGTAGTCCAGTATTGATGGCTTCCTTCTCACAAAACATACCCAGTGGGGATAAAACATACAGGATTAGAGTTTCAAAAGTGCTTACCATGGCCTAATTTTACTCCTACAGAAGGTACCGGGAGGGTTTTTTTTTTAAATAAGTAATAATAATGCTTAGTAAAGAAGTGACTGAAGATCAAGTTGCTGCATGGCAGATCTCACTGTAAGATGTTCTGAGCTGCAGTACTCAAGAGGTGCATGGGTATCTGGTGAGTAAATCCTTACTGTTGTAGAGTCTTGACTAGACAATCTCTAGATCTTAAACGTTTGATGACACGAGGAGAAATGGAAGTGCATGCCCCTTGGAACTGCATCCTGTTTCAACAACCAAGTAGTATAGAATAAGTGCCAATCTGGGAGAATTCCCCAGATCCCCTGAAATCTTGCCAAAGACCTTTCTATCCCAGAGCCGCTGCCAGATTGAACGGAGAGGAAAAGAGGCCTCCTTGGAAAGAAAAATATCAGAGAAAGACCTGAGGAACTACTGTTTGTCTTAGGCAGAAATAGTTGACAGGACTTTCCACTAGGCTGTAGAAGTGCAAGTTTGCCAACAGGAATGGAAGACATTCACACTATGTTCATGTTTCCACATCTCACCAAGATGGAATAATTATGTCGACAGAAGAGCACTCTCCCATTGGCATAGAAGAGCACTCTCCCAGACGTGCAACAGCAGCACAGCTGCATTGGCACCACTGCACCACTGTAGGATAGTCTTGTCCTAAGTCTATTAAAGTTAGAAGTTAGTCTGTGTTTCTATTTTTACTTCTTAGGTAACCAATTTTGAGCTCTCTGCCTGCTACTTTTAATCACTTAAAATCTATCTTTCTGTAGATAAGAAATCTGTTTTATATTTACCTAAACCGGTGTGTTTTTAGTTGAAATGTTTGGGGAATCTCTGCTGAAGTTAACAAGGCAGTTGCACATCCATTAAAATTACCTTTTTATTGGAGAGTGAAACTAGGTAATGAACTTGCACTGCTAAAGGCAGTCTTGAGCAGTGTAAGTTGGTACATTTCTTGTACTGACTGGTACTTATCTCTGTATGATTCATGAGCTTCTCAAAGAGTATTCATTCAATTTAGCTGGGTGTTAGACAACCCAGGCTGGAGAGTTAAGGGAGCACAATGGTTTCCTAGTTCCATGTTGTACCCAAGAGATCCTGTACAAGAACACACATTTCAGATGCTGAAGAAAAGTATCAGAATCTAAAAGTCTCGGAGGGGTAGCCATGTTAGTCTGTTACTGAAAACACTTTAAAAACAACGAATGGTCCTACAACACCTTAGAGACTAAAAATTGAGATGGTATCATGACACTGTGTACTTTTTTTGTTAGTCTTTAGAGTGCTGCAGGACCATTCGTTGTTTTTTACATTTTATCAGAATCTAAATTGCCTGTCACCAATGGTACAGTTACAGTTTCTGGTTTTCAGTGTTTATTTTTCTCCATTTTGAATTTTTGCATACATTTAAATACAGTAAATAGTGATTTTTTTCAGTATTTAGAAAATGGTTTATATATGTGTGTGTGTGTATATATTTATATATATATATATATATATATATATATATATATATATATATATATACACATATATTAAATTTTATATAATTAAAATATATTAATCAATTTTCTTGCAATTATTTTGGTTCAATATTGTGCACATCTCTAAAATTCCAAAGCCCAGCAATGTTTCACAGATCTAAAAGTGCTGGAATGTGATTACGTATTTCTGTGTATCTTAGTTATCTATTTATCATGCATTGTGAATGAACTAAATAGTCCAAACTTGTCTTCTTGATCCATAGCTTTTGAATGCTAAGCAGACAGGTATAGCATGTGTTGTTGGACCAAATGCAGTCTGTAAATTTTCTCTCAGGAATAGACTAGTTATCCAGTCCTAAAATTTTATAAAACTGGTTTACACCTGTGTGCTTGACTCTCAACAACAAGAAAACCTTTGTTCTCCAGAGCATATTCATCAGTTCTTTTTGACCTTCAGGCCATTGTGAGCTCAGCTGGCGTCCACTATAATGACATATGGCTGAAACAGGCAGGAAGGGTACATGCTGATGTTGCTGTGGCCATGTCCATAAAAGATGTTTTCACTTTCAGACATGTGTATCCAATTGTTATTAGTTACACCTGGAAATGTCTGTGTGTGTGTGTATGTGTATGCCAGGGATTTCCTTATCCAGTTACTTTTATTGCGAACTAAAAATTGGAAACCCTATGCACCTGTTAGTTGTGACTAAAGGTAATGTGAACTTAAAGAAAAGGTTTCTGAACTTGTGTTATTTTAACTGTTTGTATACAAAACCAACATTCTCCCTTTTTTGATCTATGTTTTCTGCTTGCTTTTGTATTTCTGTACCAGCCTAAAGAAGTGCTAAAGGTATAAACTAATTTGCGGCCAAAATTCCAATCAGCAAAGCCTCAATTTATGTACAGTTGATGAAAAAAATCCCACTATTCAGGTCTTTTTCTAAGTATTAAGAAACTAACAGACTTATCCCTGCAGTAACAGTCCAATCTGAAATGCCCTCTTAGGTGAACATGCCTCACAGCTCACACCTCCAAACTACAAACAACGTTGAAGGAAGATTACACTGCTGTTTCCAAACTGTATTTATTCAGTCTATACCAGTTCTTTCCATTCCTCATAATTTGTCCACAGGCAGGAAAGTGTAGGGAATGCCACCTGTTCAATAGCTTGGGATTGCTTCTCACTCACTAACTGTTCTGTCTGTTTCTTCTAAGACCTTAAAAATTGCTACACAACATCTGTGTATATTTATGTCAAAATGTAAAGCTTTTGCCCGCAAAGGAGCTGGAGAGTTCAATTGAATTAGTCATGGATTATCAGCTATATTTTAATTTGGTTCAAGTCAGTAACAACTGGCAGTTGCTAAAAACAAGCCAGGACTGTAGAAAAAAAGATTGTATTGGACATGCATTGGTGGATCTATTTATTACCCAAGTCTCTCAAGATACATGTAATATTCATTTATTTAGTTAAGTTTTTTGCATCAACTGGTTGGACTTCCCTGCACTGGCACCCTCAGGACCTGACCAGTCCTGGATGAAGATTTTTGCTAGAGCAGGGAAGGTCATTTCTAGCCCCCCGGCCACTGCTCCCCCCACCCAGTCCTGGCCCAGACCACCACTGGCTCCCCACCTGCTGTCAGACCTGCTGGCTTGCTGACCACGCTGGACAGCCCCACTGACGTATGCTCGACAGCCCCACTAGCAGTTCACTGAGGGCAGCCTGCTGCCCTGCCACTGGATGTTGCCTGACCAGAGAGTCCCAGGCTATATCTAGACTTCAGGCTTCTTTCGGGAGAAACTTTTCCAGACGAGATCTTCCGAAAACCTTCTTCCAGAAGAGCGCGTCCACACTGCCAAAGCACATCGATCTGCTTTTTTGAAAGACAGCGTCCAGACAGATTGGATGCTATCTTGAATAAAAGGCCACCTGGTACCACTTCAGACAGGGCTTTGGGTCACCAGTTGCTTCCGAGTGCTGGTGTCGGAGCCTAGCACAGACACACACTTAAAAGGACCCCCCTGGACAGCTGTTCCTCTGCTTCTGCTGTCTGCTTGCTACCTCTTCGAGGGACAGCAAAGCTCTTGCAGTTCCTGGTGCAGTTGCCCAGCTTTTTTGGACGCCACAGTTTTTGTCTTTGTATCATGGAGCCGGAGCTGCCCCTGGGCATGCGATGGCCCCACATGGCCAAGCTGCAGTTTCTGAATCCCTTTGTGCCAGCTGCCTTCCTGGTCTTGACCAAGCTCGAGCCCAAGGTCATTCTCGGGACCCTCTCCCTGGGTGTGGGAGCAACACCCTTGCCACCGCAACCCTCAGTGGAGAGGCGTTTCTGGAGGATTGACAGCAGTTCTGACTGGTGGGACTGGCTGGTTATGGAGTGGTGGGAAGACCAGAAGTGGCTCCAAAACTTCCACATGTGAAAGGCCACCTTTTTGGAGATGCGTGTTTGGCTTGCCCCACCCTCTGACGACGCGATACCCACCTGTGGCCTGCCATCCCCTGGAGAAGTGGGTTGCAATTGCTGTCTGGAAGCTCACCATACCAGACGGTGGGCAACCAGTTCGTTGTGGGGAAGTCCACCGTTAGGTAAGGCACTCTTGGGGGCTGAGGGGGTATCCTGGAAAAGGGGTACCCTTGGGAAAGGCGGATTGGAAGTTCTGGGGGGTGGAGTGGGGGTAGGGCGGAAGCCATGTCCATTGGGGGTTGTCCCATTCCGCCCTCACAGAGCCCTGCTGCTGGAGGGTGGCCTCATAGGGGGTGGCTCCTGGGGTGTTTGAAGGGCACAGGGTACGGAAGGGGGGTGGGCACTTCCCAAGGGCTGAGACACTCCCGCTCTCATTATCTGTTTTGTTTGTTTCCTGGGAGACCTGGACCCAATCCACCTGGGAGACCTGGACTCGATCATGGCTGGATTTGCTGCACTGGGGTTCCCAAACAGTGGGGGAGCCATAGACGGGATCACATTCCAATCTGCGCACATCAACATAGAGCGGCCCAGTACATCAACCACTAGGGCTACTTTTCTATGATGCTGCAGGCCCTGGTTGGCCACTGTGGACAGGTCACGGACATTTCTGTCAGGTGGTCGGGCAGGGCACATGTTGCCCGGATTTTTCGAAACTCCAGCCTTTACAGGAAGCTGGAGGCAGCCACATTCTTCCCTCACTGGGACTTTGCGGTTGGGGTTGTGCAGATATCACTGTGCATTGTGGGGAATGCAGCCTACCCCCTGATGCCGTGGCTAATGAAGCCTTATACTGGCAACCTGGACCCCAGCAGGGACCAATTTAATGCCCACCTGAACCAGACCAGGATCCAGGTGGAGTGTGCCTTTGGCCGCCTCAAGGTGTGGTTCAGGTGCCTCCTGTCCTGCCTGGACGAGGTGCTCACGGCATGTAGTGGAGAGGAAAAGGGAGGCCTTCCTCTCAGGGTGCGGAGCAGAGGCCGGCTGCGAGGCGAGACCCTTTGAGCAGCTGCAGACAGCTGCCATCCAACAGGCCCTTGAGGCTGGGGTGTACATTCAGGAGGCCCTGAGGGAGAGTTTCTCTCAAGAACCCCAGGAACTCTCCCCAGGGCCTCCCCACTAAGGGCCTCTGGCTTGCTACATATCCCTTTCTCACCAATTCCTCTCTTTGCCCCTTCCCTGTCCTCTCAATAAACACACCTGTTTGGTTTTGAACACAATGAACTTTGTATTTGTCTTTTTAAAAAAAGGGGAGGGGGAGGAGGGCTCCTAACCTGGAGGGGGAGGAAGGCTCCTAACCTGGAGGGGGAGGGGGGTTCCGAGTGGCATCAGGGTTGACTGGATGTGCCTCCTCAAGTGTAGGGACCTCATCAGACTTGGGGTTGGGTGGGTCCTGGGATCACAGCGAGGTGGGTAGGAGGGGGGGCTGGAGCAGGGGGAGGGGGCAGGGGCATGGGCATCACTTGGGGGAAAAGGGAACAGGCATAGCAGAGAGGGCAGGAGGGTGGTAGGCAGAAGCAGTGACACCAGAAAAAACTGTAGTGCAGACATACCACCAGTTTAGAGAGTTTCCAACTTGTACTATTATCTCGCATGTACATGAATTACATAAGAATTCAAACAAATTTATGATCAAATACTAAATATACCCAGAAATTCTTAAAACTTAACATCCTCAAATAACTGCCAGAACAATGATCTCCTCCATGATTCTCCATCAAAACTTCCAACCAGAAACAAAAAAAAACTTGGGAGAACAGGAATGTTTTGCAGCTTATTCAGATAGTCACATAATACAAATTTTGGTGACTTAAGACCTCATTTGATTTTCAAAAACAAGAAGCCCTTGCTATAAAATACCTTAGCACCAGAGTTCACCCTGATAAAGCTTTAACTGACTCAGATAACCACAAGTGCCCTGATTTCACCATGGCAGAGAGACTGTCTCAACTGGACAAGATCCATATGCACACAATATAATTAATGACGGTGCAATGATATACTGTATAAATCTCTACGAGTGTGTTAATAGGAAGTCTTGTTAAGGGAAAAGTCTTATTAGATGTAATTATAAATGCTGCTTGCAAGAAATTGGAAGTGTGAGCTCCTCATGTACCTGTCTCACACCCAGAAGAGATTACATGAACATGAATAACATGTAAGGAATTGGTAGTGGGAATATGTTTTTACTAGACAGGTGTCCACATTAAAACTCCCGTCATTACAAACACCAGTGTCTGGCCAACTTCTTGGCAGTTTTAGCAGGAAAGTCAGAGACTGCAAATGAACTACCCTCTTACTTTCAGAGATATTATCTTTAGCTCAGGGCTGAAAAACAATGGCAGGGCAGTAAGGGAAGCTTAAACAGTCTCTGCACATGCTATATTCTTTGTATGAAGGAATAGAAAAGTTGTCATGCTAGCATCCTTCAAAAGTACTACATTCACAACAACAACAAAAATCCGTTTTTGTTGAAGTCAGGAGAGGGTAAATGATTTTAGTTCCTTTCTTATCATGCTCTTCCAGTAGCCTAGTGTGAAGCACTTTGCTAATTATGGGCAGTATGGAAGTCATAACATCACAGAGCAATCTGATTTTCAGAGCACTGTCTTCCAACACATGTTTGGTTGGAATATCTGTCCCAGAGGCAATCTGCCCATACAGGCAGTCCCCGGGTTACGTACAAGATAGGGACTGTAGGTTTGTTCTTAAGTTGAATCTGTATGTAAGTCGGAACTGGCGTCCAGATTCAGACACTGCTGAAACTGACCGCCAGTTCTGACTTACATACAGAATCAACTTAAGAACCCCAGGCGTCCCCAAGTCAGCTGCTGCTGAAACTGATCAGCAGCTGATTCCAGGAAGCCCGGGGCAGAGCAACTCTGCCTGGGGCTTCCTGTAGTCAGCGCTGGTCAGTTTCAGCAGAAGCTGACTTGGGGACGCCTGGGGCAGAGCAGCTGGGGTGCTACTGGACCAACCCAGCAGCACCCCATCTGCTCTGCCCCAGACGTCCTGATTCAGCCGCTGCTGAAACTGACCAGCAGCGGCTGAATCAGGACCTGGGGCAGAGCAGCTGGGGTGCTGCCGGGTTGGTCCAGTAGTGCCCACGGGCGCTGCAGGACCAATTGGCAGCGCCCCAGCTGCTCTGCCCCAGAGTCCAAAACAAAAGCCTGGTCTGCTGGGGGGGGGGGAGCACACTAGCTGCGCCCCCCCCCCCCAGCAGACCAGGGACACGGGGAGCAGAGCCGCAGCGGCAGCGGGGTGCCGCGCCTCTGAGGCTTTGCTCTGGCAAAGCCTCTGAGGCGCGGAACCCCCCCCCCCCCCGCGGCTGCGGCTTCAGTCAGGGTGCCTGTGGTCTGCTGGGGACCGTCCCCAGCAGACCACAGGCACCCGGACTGAAGCCGCAGCCGCGGGGGTCCCGCGCCTCTGAGGCTTTGCCAGAGCAAAGCCTCAGAGGCGCGGGGAACCGCCGCTGCTGCCGCTCCAGTCTGGGTGCCTGTGGTCTGCTGGGGACGGTCCCCAGCAGACCACAGGCACCCTGACTGAAGCCGCAGCCGCGGGGGGGTCCCGCGCCTCTGAGGCTTTGCCAGAGCAAAGCCTCAGAGGCGCGGGGAACCGCCGCTGCTGCCGCTTTGACTGAAGCGGCAGCAGCGGCGGTTCCCCGTGCCTCTGAGGCTTTGCTCTGGCAAAGCCTCAGAGGCGCGGGACCCCCCCGCGGCTGCGGCTTCAGTCCGGGTGCCTGTGGTCTGCTGGGGACCGTCCCCAGCAGACCACAGGCACCGGGTCTCATGCGGCAGAAGCGGGGGTTCCCGCGCTTCTGAGGCTTTGCTCTGGCAAAGCCTCAGAAGCGCGGGAACCTGCCCGCTGCTGCCGCTTGGGTCCCGGTGCCTGTGGTCTGCTGGGGACGGTCCCCAGCAGACCACAGGCACCGGCACCCAAGTGGCAGCAGCAGCGGTTCCCGCGCTTCCGAGGCTTTGCTCTGGCAAAGCCTCAGAAGCGCGGGAACCCGCCCGGTGCCCCTGGTCTGCTGGAGACGGTCTCCAGCAGACCAGGGGCACCGGAGCAGCTTACGAACGGGGCTTTCTCACCCCGACTTCCGGGGCGAGAAAGCTCTGTTCGTAAGTGCGGATCCGACATAAGTCGGATCCGCGTAAGTCGGGGACTGCCTGTATAAGTAAAACACATGGTAAATAAAACACACACAAAGAATGTTCTAGAATGGACTACTTAAATGGTGATGTGAAAATAGTCTTGAAAATATTAAGTAGGATATTTAAGTACAAAAAACTATTGCATTAGGAAGACAAAGTTTCTTACTTCTTTTATCATGGTCTGCTGGAAAACAGAACGAATTGAAAGACAGCAACGATGAAAATTCTTGATTAGCTGAGGGTGGATCGAGCCACTGAGCTGTTGTACTTCTTTATGCACTGGAGTGATAAAGATTCCTTGCATTGTTTCTAAAGAAATATAGTGGAAGAGGGTGTTCTCAGGACCCGACGTCAACCTTCAATAATGAGAGAATAAATTATTCTGAATGAAAACTCATCTTAACATCATATTCTTACACTGGATTGCTGTCTGTGGTGGTAACATGGTATAAGAATAGAAACAAACATTGTCAGGATTTTCCTATTTCTACACAAGATACATTTCCTTCTAATTAAAATTCTTAACATTATTTAAAAAAACCCAGAGATCATGGAGGTAACTGGGGGTTACTGCCCTACTCTCAACAATTAGTATTACCCAAACCAAAAAAGAAAGCATAAATAAACAGCTAATTCAAAATAGAAAAGATATGAGTGACATATTAGTCACTAAGTCACTTCTGTGCTCATAAAGAACAAAGCTGTTCTTCAAACCAAACTACTGATCTTGTTCTGTGTTTATAAGCTTGAAGACAATTGCACTTCTAATGTTATTTTCTAACATCACTTCTACCATTATTTTCAATTAAGAATTTCCCCCACCAAAACCCTGGGTTAGCACCCATTTTATTTTCATATACAAGTTTCAGTTTTGGTAAAGAAGATCATTAGGACAGACTAGCATACTTTTGTCATCGTTTATTGACTGAAAACAGTGATTTAAAAGTATGTATCCAGCCCTCTTAAAGGAAATGGAGTGTGATATTTTTATATAAGATAATATTTATATAAAAACGTGTACATTTGCTATTACAGTGCTTTTGTTTAGTAATGCTAAGGGGGAGAGCTCCCTGCTAGCTACGCTTGCCAACCCTTCTTTCTGGGGGTAGGCAGTCCCAGATTCCCACCCCTCCAGCCACCAGGGAGAGCCAGTCTGAGGCATGGCAGAACTGGCCAATCCTGGCTCTCTACCCCCAGCCACCAGTCCCCCCTTGAAGACAGGCCAGCCCTAGCTCTCCTCCCCCAGCTGCCGGGTGTTTGGGGTGGGACAAGGCCATGACTGGCCCGGCTCTTACTCTCCGGCCAATGGTGAGTTGGTCTGAGACTGACCTGGCCCTCTCCCTCTGGCCACAAGGGGAAAGGGCACATGGCTCGCAGTCCTCCCTTCCCTGCTGCTCCAACTCAAGCTGACCTCTGGCATCCCCCCTGGCCGCCAGGAGGAAGGAGGGCGAGACCCAGGCCCTGTGCTCTCCCCAGGCCCCATGCTCTCCTCTCTGGCTGCTGGGAGGGAGAGAAGAAGGGGAGACAAGGCCCAGGCTGCAGGCTCGCAATTTAGAACTACAGCAGCTGCCATGTGGATTTCTCTCTCAACACCCCTGCCTCCCGCCATGAGCCTCGATGCAGCCCCCCACAGAACAGCACAATTTAAAACTCCAGCAGCTGCCAGCTACGTGGCTCCTGCTGGAGGTACAGCCAGCCCCAGCTCCAGCCCCAGCTCAGGGGATGGAGGGTTCCCCAATTCAGTCCCGCCTCCTGCAGCAGGCCTCTCTGCTGCCCCCACGACACTGCAGTTTTACTCCTCCCCTCCCACCCAAGTGCACCATCAGCAGCAGCAGCTTACCTTCAGTGCTGCTGCTGCTCAGGAGACATAGTTGCCAATCCCTGCTGGGTTAGCAGCAGGAACAAGGTGGGGCGGCTGAGGGGGGAGGGGCTGCAGGATGCAGAGTGATCTGATGGCGTCACTCTGTTAACCCCTCAGGAAAAGTTTTCTTGAATACATATAGCGATAGAATGCTGCAAACAGGAGGTTTGCTAAGAATAAGTGAAAGTGAGTGAGGAAGAAGGGTGGATAGGATGGTAACATTTGAAAACAATCTACTGACAGTAGTAATATTAAGCCTGAGGTAGCATGGGAGACTAACAGAATAGGAGTTAAGAGACAAGACAGTGGTTAGAAAGGAAAAATTCAGTGGTCCCTCAGTTAGTCAGAACTTCTGACTCCTCAAGATAATCTTCAAGATGTGCTTCAATGGAAAAATAAATTACAAAAGCTTCCCCCTTGTCCCGCCTTGAAAACTGGGAGGATGAGGCTGGATTTCCAGACAGAAGGCCAGATATTCAGTTATCACAAAGTGAAATAAATTCACTAACATGAATAGAGCTACATTGATTTATGCTGGTATGACTCAGAGTTTCAGTTAGAATTACACTGTTAATTAGTAAGAATACACACACTATTTAAATTATTAAATACACTTGATCAAATTCTCTAAGCACTAGCAATGTAAAAGTATAACTGTTAAAATGGTTACCGTTCATGGACACAGGCAGGCTCCTGCCCCATTCCTGAGGAGCTGGCTGCAACCCCGCACTGTTGCCTTCATACAGAGGTAGCAATGTGGGGTGCAGTCAGGAGCCACTACATGCCAGAAGCTGGCTTAAAAGCTCCTGGCGCACACTGTCTCCCTGGGAGTTGGGTGCCACCTATGCCTTTTTGAATTGCTGGACCCCTGCAAGTGTGTTATGGAGGTAGCAGGAAGTCACAGATTCCATGACTTTCTGAGAGACATCAGGTCTAGGGATGTGAAAGGTTAACCGGTAACTGGTGGGGGCTGGAGTGGTCCACAGGCTGGATTAGGGATGCTAAGGACTAGTCAACAGGATAGTCAACTAGTTGCTTTTCCCCTTTGCTGCCTCTATCAAATAGAGGCAGCAAGGGGGGTGGGGAGGGGAGAGAGAGGTACTTCAAAGTGGTAGCACCATGTGGAGCCCAGGCTCAGCTGGGCCTCTGTGAGGCACTGCCGGTTTGAAACGTCATGGAAGTGTTTCAAAGGAGCAGCGCCGCCCTATTGACTAATCGATAGTCGATGAAAAAAATGCATCAGTTATTCAATTAGTGAATTACATGATACTTAACATCCTTAGCCCGGATCCCACATTACATTAGATCAACCTAATGTTTAACTGATAACTGATTAACCTGGATTTTACATCCCTAATTGTGGTCCTGTAGCAGCCAAACCACTACAGCCAAACCACTCCAAAGCTCCCAGCCCTGTAATGCAGCAATGGATCCTCCTAAGCTCTCCAGTTGCTGGTGGTAGTGAGGACTCTGTAGCTCTCAGCCCCAGTGAGTGCGGGAGACCTGCAATTCCCAGTCATCACAGATAACTCCCAGCCCTGCAGTGTGACAGTTGATCCCCTGAAGCTCCTAGCCCTGTGGTCAGGGGTCCCTCCTAACTCCCTGCTGCTGCACACAATGGGTGAGACCCTCCTCCCTCCCCATTTTGTCAAAGATGTTTTTAGTAAAAGTCAGGACAGATCATGGCTTCTGTGAATTTTTCATCATTGCCCATGATCTGCCCTGAATTTTAATAAAAATATCTATTGCAAACTCATAGCCTTACACAGAACTTTTGATGATTTGCATATGTTTTTGGAGAAAAATGGTGAATGTGGCTTAAAAAATAAAATATTTAACAAAACCAGTATTTTCTTACTTGATAGCATTATAAAGTTCCATATCTTTTTCCGAAAGATTCTTTTTCAAGTTTCCTAAATGAAAAGGATTTGGAAGGGTATGTTTCTTTTTAGTGACCTAAAAAACAAATGACACAGTAAACTAACAGAATAAGGATATCTAAATCCAAGACCAAAATCCAACTGACATCAATTATTTAAAATATTAAATAGTTTCAGCAATTTTTAGAATCTATTTTATAGTGTAATGTCTATTTCAGGCTAAAATAGATTGGTAGCATTTGTTCAATGAATGGCAAGTTTCCCCAGTCAGTATTGCTTATTCATGTATAATCTTTGGAAAAATTCTCTAATTACTTCTGTAGTTTCCAACATAGTGGTGCCAAATTTAGTTATCAGAAGGCCAAATATTTAGAAGCAATGATAATCCAGAAGAAAGAAACTAGTTGTAATCTTAATCCAGAATGCACTGATGTCAAGGAGAGTCTTTAGGCTTTCAGGCTCCAATTTAGCAAGGTGCTTAAGCACTGCCTAATTTTAAACATATGAGTAATCTCAATGATCATATTAGTTCTAGTTTTAACTAACAACTGAAAATATGCTAACAAAATTCAAGCAAACAGGAAAACTTCTTATGCACCATCAGTTACATGATATAACCCCCCAAAAATATACCACAGTGCTAAACTGGCTTCAAAATAATCAACCACAATTTATAAAATATATGAAAAATTATCCTGTTTCCATCTATTCAGAAAAAATAATTCCTAGTGACGTGTCAGTTTTTGTTATTTTTTTCCTAACTGTCTCCATAGTCACAGAATGCAGCTAGAATCCATACCCTTACTATACATTTCTTAATAATTTGGTGTTTTTCAGTATTATCATTAAAACATTTACATAAGAATAGAGACAACCATCCATAATACTGATTAATTTCTAAACATTCCCTTAGCTATACCTACCTTTAAAAGTTAAACAGTTTAATAAATAACACACTATAATAACAATAATACCTTGAATAAGCTACCATTCCCCTCAGACCCACCAAAACCTTGGGATTCTTTTTGTTCATGTTTTTGGACCTGATCTATTGTAGCAAGTGGGTTAAGGCCTCCACCTTCTTCAGGACCTTCATTGCCATTGTCAGATCCTCCACTGCTCCTTGAGGGACTGGGCTTACGCGTCCTTAAGGAGGAGTCACTGAAGAGTGTTCTCTTGCTTGTTGGAGAGGTTGCTGTTTTGGAAGTATTTTGCAGTTTACTGAGAATTGGTGGGGTTGTAAAGCTTTCCAATTTGTCACGTGTTGGAGGAAGGAACCAGTCAGCACAAGACAGACAGGGAATGGAGGGAGATTCTAATCTTTCCTCTATGCTGGAATCTATTCCTTCCAACTGAAGTATAGTTGCTTTGACCTGATCAACATATATACAGTCTGGTCCTGGATTCCCAAAGGCTTTGGAAGTGCAGCCCCCTGCTTCCAGCAAAACACACAACATAAAGTGTCTCTGTAAAACAGACAAGAATATTAATCTTTGATTTAAAATACTGCATACTGTAGAATCCATTCTAGATTGCACTCCTTATCAAACCTGAAATGGTATTTTAGCAAATTACAAAGATTACAACACTAGACAGGTCCCTTATCCTCCTACAGGAGCCATTTTTTGTCAAAATCATACCTTTTGATGGTCTTTTTCCCTGTTACAATCCTCAAGCTAGTGAATGTTTATTTAATCACAAGTTATGAAAATTAAGTTACCGTGCATATGAGAAACTTTTAAATAATCATTTGCGGTTATTTAAAAATAATTTCCACTCAAAATGCAGTAATTGATATTTTTAAAATAATGAAATTAGTGTATGCTTATTGAACCTCCCCGGTCTGGCACCCTTGGAACCTGGCTGGTCCCAGACCAGGGAATTTGCTGGACCTGGGGAGGTAAATGCACCAAGGACTCCACTTTTCCTCTTGGCTGCCCCACTGCTGCCTGGGTCTCTGTTCTCCCCATGGGGATGCAGGGGCTCCACTTTCCCCCCACAGCTCTGCTGCTACAGGCGGCGGGGCGAGAGGGAGGCTCTGCATTCCCCCAGCAGCTTCCGTTGCCTCCCAGGGCTCGACACTCCACCCAGCAGCCCCACTGCCTTCAGGGGCTCGCCGCCCAGCAGCCCCACTGTCACCAGGGGCTCTGTGCTCTGCTGCTATCCAGGGATCTGTTCTCTCAACTCCCTAATCCAGCATACTCCTGGCTTTACGGGGTGATTCCAATGATGCCAGCCAGACCAGGGATGTTGCCAGATTACAGCGGTTTGACCTGTACTAGAAATATGCAATTACATTTAACAATGTAAAGACAACAGCAGAAAAGACAGTTAGATCATTGGTTTCCCTGGAAATTTTAACTTACCAAGCCAACTATTAGTAAAAAGTATCTTGCTTCAGGCTCTCTGTACCCTGTAACACCCGAAGCTTCACTTGCTTGGAGGTGATGATATGGAAATACTTCTCGCCATATCACTAACTGAGCAATTCTCTGTTCCGCTGCCAATGGTAACAGGCAATAATGCCGACTATATAAAGCTATATCAATAAGATCTTCCTTTGGTAAGTGATTGCCAATCAAATAGCCCTTAATTAAAGCACAAAAAAAGAAAGCACATTCAATAAAAACAACAATACTTTTCAATACGAGTGTCTTTTATCTAAAGATCTCAGTGTTTTGCACAGTAAAATCATAAGCTCTTTGAGGAGGCAGTGAAGACTATCTTCTTGTATGTGCACAGTACTTAGCAAAATGGGATCCTGGTCTATGATAGTGATGTTAATGCATAACTTGTCAAATGGTTAACGGGTACGTGGGAGCAGCCCCATGCCTGCGGCTAAGATACAGGCAGAGGGATGCTCCAGCACTGCCGGGCTCCCAGTCCATGTGGATTCCAGCAGAGGCAGCTGTGGCAGCCCCCATGGGGCAGAGGGGAGCTATGGTGGCAGCTGCCGCCCTTGTGTGGGGGACAGTAGCAACTCTTGCCTGTGGCAGGGCAACTCTAGTCTAACCCAGGTGAGGGGAAGGCCACTCCAGTCCCACCTACTTCCTTTTAATTGGTTAAATGAAGTGCTAGCACTATGTTTAACCATTTAACCAATTAAATGGGAGTTTACATCCCTAGTTCATGACTGAGGTTTTTAGGTGCTATGATAAAACAAAAACAAACAAGCAGCACACCTGTGAGTTATTGTTCCCATTTTGAAGAGATGCAAAATTGAGGCATACAGAAGTTGAGTGGCTTAGGCAAGTGTCAGTTCATGTGTAGCTTATATTGCCCCATGGTATATTTTTCAAAATTCCATGCTTTACTTAAACAGTCTCACCTTATAGAAGAGACAGGAGCCCAGAATCATATACAACCGTCTCATATCATAGTAATCTTCAGACTGCAAACAAAAATAGAGTATATTTACAACTCCTGACTGTTACATGTCTGAGTGAAGACAAGTGAAACTAAGTCCAATAAACGGCAATGTTACTTAATACTTCAATTTTTCAGAAAGCCTTTTTCAAATATTAATTTATTAACAGCGGAGCATCAGAGAGGTGAAGTTAGAACAAACAGCTAAATAAAATACAATATTTAGACTTTATTGTTGGTTTTCAAGTCACTTTAGAGCCATATTTATAGATACATTTTCTACGCAGTTCTAATCTATCTTACTGCATATCACCCTTACCTTGAAATAAACTACACATTTTGCACTATACAAACTATGTAGCTTATTTTGAGGTAATTTTGAAATAACTTCCAGTATCCCAAAATAGCCCTGCTGTCTAGACTGTAAGCAAGTGGCTTTTTTATAGGGTTCTCTAAGTTTCACAAGTCACAACAGGTGTATTATCATTCTTGCCACCAGAGGGACCTCATATCACAAATCTAGAAAGACAGCTATATGAAGATCCTTTTCACAATACAGGCAGTCCCCCGGTTACGTACAAGATAGGGACTGTAGGTTTGTTCTTAAGTTGAATTTGTATGTAAGTCGGAACTGGCGTCCAGATTCAGCCAATGCTGAAACTGACCAGCGGCTGACTACAGGAAGCCCGAGGCAGAGTTGCTCTGCCCTGGGCTTCCTGGAATCAGCCACTGATCAGTTTCAACAGCGGCTGAATCTGGACGCCTGGGACAGAGCAGCTGGGATGCTGCCGGGTAGGTCCCCGCAGCGCTGCACCTCAGCGCTGCGGGGACCAATCCGGCAGCACCCCAGCAGCTCTACCCCAGGTGTCCCCAAGTCAGCCGCTGCCTCGGCTTCCTGTAGTCAGCCGATGGTCAGTTTCAGCAGCGGCTGACTTGGGGACGCCTGGGGCAGAGCAACTCTGCCTCGGGCTTCCTGTAGTCAGCCGATGGTCAGTTTCAGCAGCGGCTGACTTGGGGACGCCTGGGGCAGAGCAACTCTGCCTCGGGCTTCCTGTAGTCAGCCGATGGTCAGTTTCAGCAGCGGCTGACTTGGGGACGCCTGGGGCAGAGCAGCTGGGGTGCTGCCGGGTTGGTCCAGTAGCGCCGAGGAGCGGCGCTGCGGGACCAACCCGGCAGCGCCCCAGCTGCTCTACCCCAGGCAGCGAGAAAAGCCTGGTCTGCTGGGGGAGGGGGCCCAGCAGACCAGGGAAACTCAGGCGGCAGGACCGCCGAGACGCGCCGCGGTCCCGCCCGTATCCTCCACGGCTTTGCTCCACGTCTCCCTGGTCTGCTGGGGGGCCCCCCGCAGCAGACCAGGGAGACACGGAGCAAAGCTGCGGAGGACGCAGGCAGCGGGACTGCGGCGCGTCTGGGCTGTCCCGCTGCCCGCGTCGTTGGAGGGTTTGCTCTGCGTCTCCCTGGTCTGCTGGGGCCCCCCCCAGCAAACCAGGGAGACGCGGAGCAGCTTTTCTCGCCCCGGAGGACGTGGGTGGCGGGACCGCGGCATGTCTGGGCGGTCCCGCCGCCCGCGTCCTCCGGGGCGAGAAAAGCCCTGTTTGTAACTGCGGATCCGACATAAGTCGGATCCGTGTAACTCGGGGACTGCCTGTACCTAAAATATGTTACCCAGCATTAACTCATTCATTCACCTTCTAATTTAATCAATAAATGCTCTCACAATCATAACATAGATCTCAGCTGAGCAGCTTTAATTTTTATTGTAATGGATACAGTTAGCTCTGCTCAATAACAGTATTCATAAATATAAATGTTCAATAATCATTCATTCAGTTTATTTAGGGATCAAATGGATTGGTTCCTATTAGACACAAACAAAGAAGTTTAATAAGAAGTGAGACATACATCTGCCTCATATTTATAGTTCCAGACAGTTTATTAGCATATGACCTATGAGGAGAGGCTGAGGGAGCTGGGTCTGTTGAGTCTGCAGAAGCGAAGAGTGAGGGGGGATTTGATAGCAGCCTTCAACTTCCTGAAGGGAGATTCCAAAGAGGATGGAGAAAGGCTGTTCTCAGTGGTGACAGATGGCAGAACAAGGAGCAATGGTCTCAAGTTGCGGTGGGAGTTATCCAGGTTGGATATTAGGAAAATCTATTTCACTAGGAGAGTGGTGAAGCACTGGAATGGGTTACTTAGGGAAGCAGTGGAGTCTCCATCCTTAGAGTTGTTTAAGTCATGGCTTGACAAAGCCCTGGCTGGGTTGATTTAGTTGGGATTGGTCCTGCCTAGAGCAGAGTGCTGGACTTGATGACCTTCTGAGGTCTTTTCCAGCTCTATGATTCTATGATTAGTTTTAAAAAAAAAGGGAAACCCCCCAACATTTTCAGTATTATACATATTCAATAATATTTTTATATTTGGGCACAACAGATCCATCTATAAATTCATTTTTAAAAAAGTTTCTTCTGAAGCAAAACTTTAAAGAGGGACTTTCACACTGAGGAGAAAAAATTCATAAATGTAAACATATTTATTTCTCACCATTTGATATGTAAAAACATTTCAGAGGGGTAACCATGTTAGTCTGTAACTGAGAAACTTAAAACAATGTCTACACAGCAGCGTTATTTCAGAATAACTGATGTTATTTCAAAATAACAATGCACGTCTACACTACTAGCCTTTATTTTGTTGAGCTCGAGCACTTCTTATTCTGACTCCTGTAAACCTCATTTTATGAGGAAGGGAAGTTGAAGGAAGAGTGTTCTTCTTTTGACTTTCTGCTGTGTAGGCAGTGCCTAAAGCCGAGTTAAGCTATTTCAACTGAAGCAATTGGTGTAGCTGAAGTTGCATAGTTTAATTCGACTTTAGCCCAGCTGTGTAGACATACCCCAAGAACTATTCATTTGATATATAGTAAAGGAAATATACAAATAATGATGTCTGAATGACTTGCTTCTTTCACGTCTGTCGCAAGATAAAAATTCTTGAAAACTGACATTCTCTTCTTTATCTCTCTCTCTCAAGTACACAATTTTATGTCAATGATATTTTATATCATCATTCTCTATCAAATATTAGGTTTCCATCATTAGGTGTTTACAAAAATGTGGTAAAAACAATGTCCTAAACAGCACTGCTTAGCCATTCACCTACTCTGATACTGAGACTTTTAGTTGCTTTCTTAAGATAGGAGGGTCCTGTTTTTAATTCTGTAATTTTAAGGACTATCCTTAACCACTTGAAAGGAAAAGTTTGATTTTTTTTACTTATTATTAACTGAAAAAGAAAAGAAACATGTTATAGCAAATAATGTTTTTTAAGCTGAGCTAAGAATAAGTCAAGCTTGCAATTATATCAAATCTAATTTCCATTCCATGTCCCTGTAGTTACTTATGTAATTGCAGAGAGAAATTCAGGACACGCAATATGGATAAGATTGATATAAAGTGTAAAAAGGGAAAGTTCTTTAAACTTTTACCCCAAATCAAGAAAAAATATGGATGACTGTGCCATCACTGTGACATAGATTGCTTATTTGGTTACGAAAACTGATGGGCTTTGATCCAAGATTTCTTCGAACTACTGAATGTGAACAGCACAAATTGTCTGCCCTGTAAAAACGTGCTCCTTACCAGCTCTGCAAAATCAGCAGCCTCCAAATCACTCAGTGCTGTGTCAATTTCCATCTGAAATATTGAAATGGTAGATAACATATTTTTCTAACAAATATACTGATAATTACAATAACCATGAACTGCATACGACCTAGTACTGCTAGCCTCAAAAGTTTGCAAGTCATAATTTATTAATTTAGAGGCAAATGGTAAAAAAAATTGTACATACTTTTTGTAATAATAATATTAAATTTCAAGAATATCTGAATTCTCTAAAAGATTAAAGAAAAATCTTTTCCAGTTTCTGCATATTTCCCTCTTTTTGGAATGATGGAAAATATCAGTCTGCTTTGTCTGTCTCGTGAACCCACTGTTTAATATAAAGGAGATGTCAATCTTACTTTCTTCATGGACTAAAACTTAAAGGCAGGAGGTTCCCTTGAAAGCTGGCAAAGCTTTAGTATCCAACAGAGTTATCAGAAAAAACGTTTTCACTTTGGATTTAGTTTTTGTCTCTATGGAAATTTCTAAAGCTCTCTCACAACATTACCTTTGATCTGCTCAAACAGCAATAAGCTTGCATATTTCTTTAGCTTCAGGAGCTGTTGATTAATAAAAGTTGTACTGAAAATACTTTAAGTTAAAGTACAAAATAGCAACTAGCCAGGTTCATGGCAAATTTTTTACTTCATGAAAAGAATTTTTTAAGGCCCTGGCATCCCTTTTGGGCTCTGTAGACAAGCTGTCTCTTACTGTGACATAGTAAGTTTTTCAGATTTATAGAAATTTAACCATGCTTTTGGCATTCAACAAATAATACCGTCTTTCAACTTCTTCCTTAGTTTATAACTAAATTATGCATTTATTCCACATAGAACTGATGTTATTTTTATTATTAAGGGGGATTGCCAGACTAATTAAAGTTGAAACTAACTTTCAAATATGAATCTAATTTTAACCCTCTCCTAATTTCACCAAAACTAATCCCCCAGAAATGTCCACTTCTTACACAGTTTAACTTTTTTGAAAAACATGGACACAAAAGTTTCAGAAACATAGGGGGTTTAAAATTGTTCTTATATACTTTTCAAAGATTTTCCTGATACTTTTTTTGGCACTCTCTCCTCAAAACAGAGTCACATAGAAAGTTCAAATTTTATTTCCCTAAGAGTGTCAAACTCACAGAAATTTCTTTCATAGATTTTCTTCAGGGGGATAGATGTCAGAATTAGAGATTAACATGAACAACAACAAAAAAAACCCACACAGCTATATATACTGTGTTTGAAAAGTCTGTCATATGTAGCAAGCTGCCCCAGGTAAACACCTTCATTTCTCAGAATCCAAGCTTTTATTTAAAAAACAAACAAAATAAAATCCCAACAAACTCCAATGTCTTGCCCTAATGGTTGCAAAGATAACCTTCCAACTATGAACAGAACATAAGAACCTTAAATTTGTACATTCTTAAATTTTCAGAGAACTACAGTGTGTCTGCTGCTACTCAGAAGTTTCACAAGTTTCAGCAGAAAGAAAACTGATCAGTATGTTGCCAGTTTTCACTACTGCTAATGGGAACCCAATCGGTAGCAGTGAAATCGAGAAGAATCAGGTCAGGTCAATTTCATTCTGTTGCTACAGATGCTGGCACTGAGCTTTTCACAGTGGAGTAGAGAGAGGCTGGAGAGAGGTTGATTACTGGAGACAATTCTTGCAGGAACCAGGAGAAAAGCAACAGAAATGCCCCCAAAACTGTAGCAGGAAAGCACTAGTATAAACATCTCACCTTGTATGCAGCTAGAAGGCTCTTGTGTGGGAGCAAAGAAGGCAGATGAAGACTTCTCCCTTTCAGTACCCATGGAGATTTAAGCAGAAATTCCAGCAACTGGGAAATGGTGGTAATGGTGGAGACTGGTTTCTCAGTTAAAATGCTACACCTGCATGGTGGATCCCACTACTCATCTTTCGGTCTTAATTACTAGGTTTAGTCCTCTGAGTTTTAGATGTCTGATCAATTTCTAAGCCTAAAGTATTTCTAAGGGAGTGGTTGAATGGGTTAATGTATGTATGTGTATGGCTTATGAGGAAAGGAGATAGAGATGGGAGACATGAGAAAAGAAGGGAACAGATGGGAGATTTTTGGGGAGAAGGAGATAAGACATAAGGGGATTCACAGAACACAAAGATAAAGAACAGTATGACAGTGGAAGGAGAAAGAAAAATAGAGTAAACAGTCACTGAAAACGTAGCAGAAAAAACACACCATTATTTAAAAGAAAGTGGATGAAGAAGTACTTTTTAGGCTATGTCTATATTAGCGAGGTTCCAGAGACACAATTGTACCAATGCAGCTGCACTACTATAAGTATTTTATCTAGCTGCTCTAGGCAGACGGGAGAGAGCGCTCTCATCTACATGATTAAACCACCTGCAATAAGAAGCAGAGAATGTTTCCCAGCAATATGGTGCTATCCTCACTGATGCTTCTGCTTGTGTAACTTATGTCAGTCAAGTGGTGTTTTTTTTCCTCTACCCTGATACACATCTTACTGACAAAAGTGCTACTGCACACATGGCCTTATGGATTATGCTTCTGAAAGTGAAAGAAACAAGCTTTCAAACTTACACAGAACCCTTCTTTGGTCTGTGGAGCGTACTCAGAGGGTCACAGCTAAATACAAGGACAGAACAGACAAGGAGTGACCATTCAAAATGAAGTGAGCAGTTAACACCTATATAGTTATGCAATGTAGCACTTTAAAGACTAACAAGATGATTTATTAGATGATGATTAGATCTGAGGAAGTGGGACTGGCCCACGAAAGCTCATCATCTAATAAACCATCTTGTTAGTCTTTAAAGTGCTACATTGTCCTGCATTTTGCTTCAGCTACCCCAGACTAACACGGCTACATTTCTATCACTATATAGTTATGGATTACCACATTTTACTTCCCAGATAACCATCCCAAACACAAAACTTGTACCCACATTCATAGCCTCAAAAATGTGCTGTGGCTATCTGTATCCATATCCACGGATGCGGATATGAAGTGGATATTCACGGATTTACAGGACTCTGCATATCAAGGAATCTGTTATCTACAGCTAGGAATTCCCACACAAAACCCCATGAGAAAAAAATCTGGGTTACACACCTTAACACAAAAGCTGCCTTCAGCAAAGACATTTCACAAAAGGAGATTGTTAAATGCGGCTCAGAGGGACAGTAAATTTGGTCACTCCTGGCATATGCAATCTTCAGAAATCTGAGAGCCAGGATAGACCTGCCAGGGGTCAGGCCTCAGCTATGTGGGAGGTTCCTGACAGGGCTTGGGGGTTCAGGCCTGTGGGAAGCACCTGACGGGACTTGGGGTTTCAGCCTGTTTCTGTTGAAGTCCTGAGCCCTGGTGCATCTCACAGGGCTGAAGTTCCAAGACTTCCCTCTCCACTAAGCAGAAGCCCCTACCTCACCACTCCATTGTCAGGCAGAAGTCACAAGTTGTTCCCTGCCCCTCCCCAATCTGGTAGGTGGAGAATGGGGGCATGGTGGATATAGGGCTCTGCAAGCTGCACTTAAACAGTAAAAAAGCAGCATGTACTCATGAATCACAGTTTGACCACCTTTGGCATTTGCAGTGGACCACCCAAATACTCTATGGGTATGTCTACACTTCCACCCGCTTTCAAGAGAGGGATGCAAATGAAGACATTTGAAATTGCAAATGAAGCTGGGATTTAAACATCTCATGCTTCATTTGCATAATCGTGTTATGGCGCTATTTCGAAATAACAAATGCTGTTAAGACGCGGTTATTTCAAGAGAAAATCCTTCTCCCAAAATAAATGGTAAATCTCATTGTATGAGGAATAAGGGTTATTTCGAGAGAAGGGTTTTCTCTCGAAATAACCCCGTCTTCACAGCATCTGTTATTTTGAAATAGCACTATTTTGAAAAAGTGCCATAACACGATTATGTAAATTAAGTGCAGGATATTTAAATCCTGGCTTCATTTGCAATTTCGAATGTCTTCATTTGCACCACTCTCTTGAAAGAGGGTGCAAGTGTAGACATACTCTTAGTGTACTTGTTTCAATACAGTGAAAATCCTCTCAGACTATATACTCCTACTTTTCACCTACCACGCACACTGGAACCCAAATGTACAATTTAACAGTTACAATTCATACTCACTGGAGACCACATCTTGCAAGAAATCTTTCCTGGACCCCCTCTTCTGGTCTTTAAATAATCCCTCAATCTCTTCATGATCATCATCAGAAGTGAGATGTCCACAGACCAGGACACACCGACTCAGACCAACAAATGCATAACCTATAGATATATCTCCACTGCTGCAATGTTCGATACCTGCCTCACCATGCCCTTAAATATACATGAGTGCACCAACAACAACTATGTAAATGAAACAGAACAATCACTAAATTTTTCAATGAACTCACACCAAAAATGATAAAAGACAAAAACCACCATACAACAAGTGGTTTTCATACAAGAATCATTCCATACCTGACCTCTCTAGTCCTTGTCCTCAAAATAAATCTGCACAATATGAGCCTGGAAATTTAAATTCATAACTCTAATAGAGACCAAAAATCATGGATTCAGTTTAAAAAAAAACCACACTGGATTTATAGCTCATTATAACAACCCTAAACATGGAAAGGTATTGACTGCCCACTTCACCTTGAAGGGTCTCTTGCAATATGTGTAATCACATCTTGTTCCACCCTTGCATTTAGCTATGACACTTTGACACTCTCATACTTGAACAAAGTTTTGTGTACGCTTGACTGTGTACGCTTGAATGCTTGTCTCTCTCACATTCAGACATTGTTTCAATAAAAATGCATTACCTCACCCACCTTCTTTCTCCAATATCCTGGCTACAACAACGCTTCAAATAACTATTATTTATTATAGGGGGAAAAAAGTAGTGAGAAAACTGGAAAGGAAAGGTTATACAAATAAAAGAGATGCAGTAAGTTACTTTTCAAAAAGTGTATTAGGTCACTGAATGACCCTGTGATAGAACTGAATATACAGCACTGTCCAACATATACCGGTAACTATTTTTTCCCTTTAAATTACAGGATCATAGCTTTTGTACGTAGGGATGTAAGGAACCAGTCGACTATCCAATAAGCTTTTGCTTATCAGATAGTTGACTATAAGCAAAAGCTAGCTCCTTGACTAGTTGCTCCCCCCCCTTGGTGCTTTTAATAGAGGCAGCAAGTTGGGGTGGAGGGGGAGGCAGGAGCCAATGCTGGGAGAGCCATTTTAAAAGCTAGCTACCCGCTGTGGCTCCTCCACTTATCGACTAGTCAATGGAAAATCCATTCATAAAATCATAGAGCTGAAAGAGACCTCAGGAGGTCATCAAGTCCAGCCCCCTGCCCAAGGCAGGACCAATCCCAATTAAATCAACCCAGCCAGGGCTTTGTCAAGCCGAGACTTAAAAACCTCTAGGGATGGAGATTCCACCACCTCCCTTGGTAACCCGTTCCAGTGATTCACCACGCTCCTAGTAAAATAGTTTTTCCTAATATCCAACCTATACCTCTCCCACTGTAACTTGAGACCATTGCTCCTTGTTCTGCCAACCATCACTACTGTGAACAGCCTTTCTCCATCCTCTTTGGAACCTCCCTTCAGGAAGTTAAAGGCTGCTATCAAATCCCTCTCCCCCCCCCATTCTTCTCTTCTGCAGACTAAATAAATCCCTCAGTCTCTCCTCATAGGTCATGCATTCCAGCCCCCTAATCATTTTGGTCGCCCTCCTCTGGACCCTCTCCAATGCGTCCACATCCTTTCTATAGTGGGGAGCCCAGAACTGGACACAATATTCCAGATGTGGCCTCACCAGAGCCGAATACAGGGGAATAATCACTTCTCTGGATCGGCTGGCAATGCCACTCTGATGCACCCTAACATGCCATGAGCCTTCTTGGCTACAAGGACACACTGTTGACTCATATCCAGCTTCTCATCCACTGTAATCCCCAGGTCCTTTTCTACAGAACTGCTACTTAGCCATTCAGTTCCCAGCCTGTAACAATGCTTGGGATTCTTCTGTCCCAAGTGCAGGACTCTACACTTGTCTTTGTTGAACATCAGCAGATTTCTTTTGGCCCAGTCCTCTAATCTTGTCCAGCTCACTCTGGATCCTATCCCTACCCCTGACCATATCTACCTCTCCCCCTAGCTAAGCATCATCTGTGAACTTGCTGAAGATGCAATCCATCCCCTCATCCAGGTCATTAAGAAAGATGTTGAACAAAACTGGCCCAAGAACAGATCCTTGGGGCACTCCACTAGAAACTGACCGCCAACCTGACATCGAGCCATTGATCACTACCCGTTGGGCCCAACAGTCTAGCCAGCTTTCTATCCATCTTACAGTCCATTTATCCAATCCCTTAACTTGCTGGCAAGAATATTATGGGGGACCGTATCAAAAGCTTTGCTGAAGTCAAGATATATCACATCCACTGACTTTCCCATATCCACAGAGCCAGTTACTTCATCACAGAAGCGAATCCAATTGGTCAGGCACAACTTGCCCTTCGTGAATCCATGCTGACTACTCCTGATCACTTTCCCCTCTTCCAAGTGCTTCACAACGGATTCCTTGAAGATCCCGTCCATGATTTTTTCAGGGACTGAGATAAAGCTGACCGGTCTGTAGTTCTCTGGATTGTTCTTCTTCCCTTTTTTAAAGATGGGTGCTACATTTGCCTTTTTCCAATCATCCGGGATCTCTCCTGAGCGCCACAACTTTTCAAAGATAATGGCCAAAGGCTCTGCAATGACATTTGCCAACTCCCTCAGTACCCTCGGATGCATTAAATCCGGGCCCATGGATTTGTGTACGTTTAGCTTTTCTAAATAGTTCCTAACTTGTTCCTTCCCCACCAAGGGCTGTCCACCTCCTTCCCCTACTGCGTTGCCTAGTGCATTTGTCTGGGAGCTGACCTTGTCCGTGAAGACGCAGGCAAAGAAAGCATTGAGTACTTCAGCTTTTCCCACATCATCTGTCACTAGGTTACCTCCCTCATCCGGTAAGGGCTACACCCTCTCTGATCACCCTCTTATTGCTAACATGCCTGTAAAAACCTTTCTTGTTATCCTTCACATCCCTTGGTAGCTACAATTCTAATTGCGCTTTTGCCTTCCTCATAACTCCCCTGCATTCTCGAGCAATATATTAATACTCCTCCCTTGTCATCTGTCCAAGTTTCCACTTCTGGTAAGCTTCCTTTTTGTGTTTAAGCTCACCATAGATGTCCCCAGTAAGCCAATCTGGTCACCTACCATATTAGCTTTTCTTATTGCGCTTCCGGATGGTTTCTTCCTGTGCCTTTAATAAGGTTTCTTTAAAATACTGCCAGCTCTCCTGGACTCCTTTCTCCTTCATGTAAGCATCCCAGCGAATCCTGCCCATCAGTTCTCTGAGGGAGTCAAAGACTGCTTTTCTGAAGTCCAGGGTGTGTATTTTGCTATTCTCCTTTCTTCCTTTGGTCAGGATCCTGAAATCTACCATCTCATGATCACTGCTTCCCAAGTTGTCACCCACCTCTACTTCCCCTACTTGTTCCCTCCTGTTTGTGAACAGCACGTCAAGCTACGCACAGCCCCTGGTCGTTTCCTGCAGCACTTGTACAAAGAATTTATCCCCAACATTTTCCCCAAACTTCCTGGATTGTGTGTGTACTGCTGTATTGGTCTCCCAACAGATGTCAGGGTGATTAGTTGATTACAAAAAATTTAACATCCCTACCTGAAACAGGGAGTTTGTCAAACTGTGAGGTGTCAATGCTCCTCTGCTGGCCACTGCTCAATCTCCCGGGCTTCTCTTCTAGCTCTGGGGCTCTGAAGGCTTGGGCTGCTAATGCTGGCCCGGTTGGGGCTTCCTGTCCTGCTGCCTGCTCCACTGCTGCCAGGGTTTCTTTGGCCATGGCCAGGGCTGCCAAGCCAACTCTGGCCCTATGGCTACCAGGGATTCCCCAGCCAGGACCACCTAGTTGCCGCTGGCCTCTTAGGGGTTCCCCAGGATTTCGCCCGGGCCGCTTGGCTGCTACCAGCCCCACTGAAGCTGGGAGTTCCCAGCCAAGGCCAGGGCTCCCCAACCCCCATAGGAGTCCATGCTGGCTCCCATTTCCGACCTCCAGGGCTCTTTGATCCAACAACATCTGTGACCCTGCTGGACCACATATGTTTCCATACCAGAGAGTTCTGGATTTGGGAGATTCAATCTGTATCTGTAAAAAGACTGCTTCAAATGGGAGTCATTTTACTTTAAAATTGTGGTTGTCTTTTAAAAACTATTTAATTTAATTTAATAGCTAGCTGCTTATATGGCCATATTTTTGACTCCCTGTGTTTTGATATTCTTCCTATCAAAACATAAAGAGGTGTGCTTCTAAAAGAAATGAGTCTTTAGATAAGTGCTAAAAGAGAATGATTTGATTAGAAATATACCCTATTGTAAATATCAGAATACGACTTTTATTAAATTCATACAAAGACCAAAAACAATAAACTTTGAACTTTTGAAGTCAACATGTCATTTTTCAAGGTAACAAGCACATTCCATTCTCCATTACAAAGGCTCTGTTTTGTCAAGTTGATGCAGTGCAAGCTGCTGATTTCCTGTGGGCAACTACAATGGTTAGCATCCTACTTGAATTCAGTGTCTTTAGAGCTTCAACCTAGAACTACAGTGTATACTCAAATTTAAGTCTTTAATTCATTTCACTAACAACATTTTGGAAATTAATCTCCAATTGTATCAACTGAAAACCCCTATCCCCATACCAAGGGCACGTAAGATTGTGCCCTTGCAGTTGATACACATCTTAGAGCTGCTCATAGATAAATTCAAGCCATAACAAATTTTAAGGTTAGAAGGGACTATATGAACAAATGCAGTATATAATAGTAATATATCGCTATTTCTACTTCATATTCCTGTTTATTCATACATTGATCACATTTTCACTCTTAGCCACTGCACTGAACTGGTTGTGCACATTTGGCTGGATACCATCACGACCCCGATGTCTCTGGGCTGGATGTTCTGTTGGGCTGTGTCTAAACTACATGGCTCCGTCGACGGAGCCATGTAGATTAGGGTTATAGGCAAAGGGAAATGAAGCGGCGATTTAAATAATCGCGGCTTCATTTAAATTTACATGGCTGCCGCGCTGAGCCGACAAACAGCTGATCAGCTGTATGTCCACTCAGCGCGCTAGTCTGGACGCTCCCCTGCTGACATCAAAGCACTTTGTCGGCAGCCCCAGTAAACCTCATCCCACGAGGAATAACGGGGCTGCCGACAAAGGGCTTTGATGTAGGCAGGGGAGCGTCCAGACTAGCGCGCTGAGCGGACAAACAGCTGATCAGCTAGTTGTCGGCTCAGCGCAGCAACCATGTAAATTTAAATGAAGTGGCGATTATTTAAATCGCCGCTTCATTTCCCTTTGCCAAAACAACACATCTACATGGCTCCGTCGACGGAGCCATGTAGTTTAGACATACCCTTGGTCTGACCCAGTATGGCCTTTTTAATGTACTATATTTGGTACATATTGAAGATGTTTTTGTTAAACAAAGCCTTAACTCCTTTTTAGTTCATCGTCTCTTCTTACCTGATTCTTGAGTGAAGACACTAAGTGGTGTTAAAGCACTTTATGGAAATATACATGGGAGTCCAGACTCAGCATTACAGCTCCATAGAAGGAACTGACAGGAAGAAAAGACAGCTTGGAATAGGGGAAGCCTTTGCTTAAATTACACTTCAGAACTAATAGCAAAACCTACCTTGGAAAGAAACACTGAAAATATGTATCAAATGTTTACTCAGTCATGTGAAAGTCCTTAAGATGGCGTTTCTTAAACTTTTTAAGACTGAGGAACACCAAACAATTTTTTTTAATGGGGAACACCAAGGATTTTTTTGTCAAGCAAAAACAACAAAAAAACCCCACCACCAATCCAGGGAAAATTTGTCCAGCAAAACAACAACTACAAAAACACCGGACCAAGAGGGAGGGTAGAAGAGGGTCTCAAGGCAGGGTGTCTGGCCAGGAGGGAGGGTAGAGGAGGGGACTTGTGGCAGGGAGGGTGCAGGAGAGGACTTGGGGTAGGGTGTCAGAGCACGCTGGGAATGTGGGGTTTTGGCAGGGGGAGGAGAGTGAGGGGGGGTTGGGTGCGGGGTCTGGGCATGAGGGGGGACGCTTATCTGGCTTGGCACCCTGCTGCAGCAGGGAAAGCCGCCAGGAGCCGCTGTGAAAGTGGCTAGCTGAACACGTGGAGGAGGAGGCTGTGCCGCAGCGGAGGCTCCGTGGGACAGGGCTGTCCTGCGGGCTGGGGGGGGAAAGGAGGGGCAGCCATAGTAGGAGTTGTCTATGGGCTCTACAGGGGGCAGGGGAGCACATTTTTTTCTGTTTTCTCCACTGTATTCCACTGGTATGCCGCGGAACGCACTTTAAGAAACGCTGCCTTAAGAGATTTGTAAATGAGGTTACCTTAATTTCTTGTGGTAGTGTTAGCCAGCGTACACCTGGGAGATTGTCTAAAAGCAATGCACTGCAGTTGTCATAGTTCTGAGCACTGTTTTGAGTTGAGTCTGGCAGGTTGAATTGCTCGCTGGAAGAACAGGTTGAAAAAATGATCCAAGCGGGAAACGTTTTCCACCTGGCAAAAAGCACTGAACAAACATGAACTGGAAAGTTAGAATAACATCAGAAGACTGGTACCTTGTTCATATAACCCTCTATGCCTGTGCTGGGCAACCTGTGGCCTAAAGGCTGCATGCAGCCCATCAGAGCAATCTGATTGCAGGCCACAAGACATTTTACTGACATTAATTGTCCTCAGGCACGATGCCCTGAAGCTCCCAGTGGCTGTGGATCACCATTCCCCATTAATAGGAGCTGCAGGAAGCAGCAACCAGCATATCCTGGCAGCTTCTTCCCTTGCAACCACCACCTCTACAACTACTGCCGGGAACAGCGAACTGCCTCCACTGAGAGCTACGGGGGACAGTGCCTGCAGACACTCAATGTCTGTAAATGTCTTGTGGCCTGCAATTAGATTACCCTGATAGGCCACATGTGGCACATGGGCTATAGGTTGTCCTCCACTGCTCTAGCAGATGCTTCAAGGCACAATGCTCCATTTGAAAGAGAAGAGAAGAGAAGAGAAGAGAAGAGAAGAGAAGAGAAGAGAAGAGAAGAGAAGAGAAGAGAAGAGAAGAGAAGAGAAGAGAAGAGAAGAGAAGAGAAGAGAAGAGAAGAGAAGAGAAGAGAAGAGAAGAGAAGAGAAGAGAAGAGAAGAGAAGAGAAGAGAAGAGAAGAGAAGAGAAGAGAAAAACGAAACGAAAAGAAAAGAAAAGAGAAACGAAAAGAGAAAAGAAACGAGAAACGAAAAGAGAAAAGAAAAGCAAAGCAAAGAAAAGAAAAGGAGAAAAGAAAAGAGAACAAACAAAAAAACCCGCCAAGTATTAAACAACAAAAACTAGAAGTTTGTTACCCAGATTAAAAATAGATTTGCTAAGAAAACAATTGGTATTTCTTAATACCAATAATTCAGCAGTCTTACAGCAAATTGCTGATTTCAAAATGAGGCTCTAAAAGACATTCATTTCTTGGTGACCTGGAGGACTATCTACCTTTAAGGTGACCTTAAAGGACTATCTTTAGTCATTTAATTATTTTTAGTGTATCTGCCATTGTTGACTATTGTTTAACTAATGTCAACCAAAACATTTTTAAATAAAAAAGATACTACAACATGTTCTTCATATTACCTTCAGAAAATGAAAAAAAAATCTATTATTCCAAATGTCTCCTAAAGCTGTACCAAAATAAACTGCTTTATCCATGTACAAGTCGATGGGGATGGATCTAATGAATCCAAGGGTGCTGAGAGAGTTAGCTCATGTGATTCCAGAGCCTTTTGCCATTATCTTTAAAAACTCTTGGTGATCAAGGGAGGTCTCAGACAACTGAAAAAGGCAAATGTAGTACCCATCTTCAAAAAGGGAAGGGAGGAGGATCCAAGGATCAGTCAGCCTCACCTCAATCCCTGAAAAAAATCATGGAGCAGGTCATCAAGGAATCCATTTGAAAACACTTGGAGGAGACAAAGGTGCTCAGGAACAATCAACATGGATTCAGCAAGGGCAAGTCATGCCTGATCATCCTGATTAACTTTTATGATGAAATAACTGGTTCTGTGGATATGGGGAAAGTGGGGAATGTGGTATATCTTGACTTTAGCAAAGCGTTTAAAATAGTGTTTCATATAGTTTTCTTGCCAGGCAAGTTAAAGATGTATGGCCTGGATGAATGGACTATAAGGTAGACAGACACTGGTTAGACTGGTGGGCTTAACAAGTAATGATTAATGGCTTGTTGTCTAGTTGGCAGCCAGTATCAAGCAGAGTACCACAGCTGTCATTCCTGGGGCTGGTTTTGTTCAACATCTTCATTAATGATCTGGATTATGGGATGGACTGCACTCTCAGCAAGTTTGTGGATGACACTCAGCTAGGGGGAGAAGTAGATATGCTGGAGGGTAGAAATAGGTTCCAGTGTGAGCTAGGAAAATTGGGAGGATTGGGCCAAAAGAAATCTGATGAAGTTCAACAAGGACAAGTTCTATACTTAGGATGGAAGAATCCCATGCCCTGCTACAGGCTGG
Source organism: Pelodiscus sinensis (assembly GCF_049634645.1). Classification (NCBI taxonomy): domain Eukaryota; kingdom Metazoa; phylum Chordata; order Testudines; family Trionychidae; genus Pelodiscus; species Pelodiscus sinensis. Next base: position 40,707,318 of record NC_134715.1, on the reverse strand, counting down.
GGACTGACTGGCTAGACAGCAGTTGTGCAGAAAAGGTCCTGGGGGATTATAGTAAATGAGAAGTTGAATATGAGAAGCAAATGAGAAGCTCGTCAACAGTGTGCCCTTATTGCCAAAAAGGCTAAGAGCATATTGGGCTGCATTAGTAGGAGCATTGTCAGCAGATTGAGGGAAGATTATTTCTGTCTATTTGGCATGGGTAAGGCTGCATCTAGAGTACTGCGTTCAGTTTTGGGTCCTCCATACTGCAAGGATTTGGACAAATCAGAGAGAGTTGAGTGGAGGGCAAGGAAAATGATTACAGGGTGCACAACTTATGAGGAGAGGCTGAGGGAACTGGATTGATTTAGCCTTCAGAAGAGAAGTGTAGCGTGAGAGGGGATTTGATAGCAGTCTTCAACTATCTGAAGGGAGGTTCCAAAAAGGATGGAGCCAGGCTATTCTCAGCAATGGCACATGACAGAACATGGAGCAATAGTCACAATTGCAGTGGTGAAGATATAGGTTGGATATTAGGAGAAGCTGTTTCACTAGAAGTACGATGAAGCATGGAAATGGGTTGCCTAGGCAGGTGGGGAGATTTCCATTTTTAGAGGTTTTTAAGGTGAGGTTTGACAAAGCCCTGGATAGAATGATTTAGTTGAGGTTGGTCCTGCATTGAACAGAGGGTTGGATTAGATGAGCTCCTGAGGTCTCTTCCAACTCTAACCTTCTATGATTCTATGGTTTTATGATATTCAGTGTTTGATTCTTTTCTGAGATGCATGTAAGTAGCTGCCAATATATCTTTGAAAACTGCCCATATATAAGAAGTGGTGTGTCATGATAATTGGAATAAACATGTGACCCGATGTTACGTCACATTATTCTACCTAGAACACAACATATTTTATTTGCTCTTTAACATGGGAACAGAAATAATTATTATGATTTTGTAGTATTCAAAATATACTAGGTGATTTGTGAACACAGAGGAAGACAGTGCCTACCTTAGTTGCTAAAGTTAAAAATATATTCTGTACATTTTAGTAAAAATCCACCTAAAAAACTACAAGAATAGACCACCCGGACTTCAATGGGCCTTTTGACATGCCTAAAGTTAAGCAAATGTGTAAGTCTTTGCATGATCAGGACAAAAGCTTTTTAAAAAATAAAAAAAATATTGCTTATCAAAGATAGTTAAAGAACCTTATTCGTGTAAGGTTAGAGCAAAACCAGACAACAACATACAGACATCAGACTTCCAATGCTGTAGAATCCAGTGCCAAGCAACATACAAAAAGCAAAACACTTGGTACAGAAGCTTGCTCTGAGAGCTAAAATTAGTTATTAAAAATTAATCCTTTGGAAGCACTTACCTGTCCAAACCACCATACATAAATGTTAAGGTTCTGACAACATCTGTAATCATGTTCCTTAGCTGAGATAGAGGAACACTAGCAAAAAACAAAACAAAAACAAACAAAAAACCACACACACTTTAAACGGAGTTTACAATATGATGAAATGCATCACAAGTAAAATGAGGGCTTTATTGCTGCTAGCCTAACTGACTCAAAATTTCTAATCCACTCACAAAATACAACAGAATGTCTACAGTTCATGGAAACTAAAAATGGAGGAGCTCTATTAGGTCATTCAATGTCTCTTCTGCAGATGCAAAATGTTCTTGACAGTACATTTTCCAGTGTCTTGCCTGGTCTAGTTTTAACATTCACAAGAAACTGAGCTTTCACCACTTCCTTTTGGAAAATACTCCAACACTTCACAGCAACTATTTAATACCAAAGCACTGTCCCTTATATTTTGACAATTCATTTTAGAAAATATACCATGTATCATGTTAGTAGTACACACTCTGATGTGTTATAATAAGAAAGTAACAAATACTACAATTGTTAAAAGAAAAGGTGTATTTGAATCAAGTTCATGTGCTTACTAATTAGCCAAGCTCAGTCCTTTATAATGGGACTCAAGTGGTGTTGCTAAACAGGGTCCTACAGTATCAGTAACACTTAGCACGCCATTGCATTTGTTAAACATTAGTTATGCCTCAAAACATTTCTGCCAGATGTAACTTTCCCGTTCCCCTGCAGGGCCTGTTCTCAGAGCAGGGTCAGACCCACCTCCAGGAACCTCTCCCAGTTGCAGGAAGCTCCACAGCTACAGGCTGGGACAGACCCTGACAAGTGTTGTTAGATAGCGTGTAAATGAATAGTGGTGCAACCACATCAAATTTTAGTGGTTACAAGACTGTTTGATAGTCCCTGGAGATGGAGCTGGCAGCAAGTGTGCTGCCCGCCCCACTTTCAGGGAGCCCCCTGCCACTTTGTGCTGATTGTCTATCAGGGGCAGCAGCACGGGGTGGCAGGCAGGAGCCAGTTGGTGAGGGAAGCCAGTTTAAAAACCAGCTCCCTGTGCAGACCAGCTCCCACCTGACACCCTGCGCTGCCTCTCATATAGAGGCAGCACACGGAGTGGCAACAACCTGTGTCTGTGGGAGCTTAGACACATCTCCGCAGCAGGCCCAGGCTTCAAGATGTGTCCCTGTGGGTGCTCCACTTAGGTGTATCAGCGCTGCTGTGCACATGGCTCGGAGATCTTTGTTAGCAGTCCCTCAGCCGCTGGTGCATGATATGCTATTGTGCAGTTGCCCAGATTGACAGTTAGACATGCACCAGCGGCCGTTCCCTCTGTTCCTTCTCTACTGTGTTAGCCCAGAGTAGAGGGGAGGAGGGTGAGATTGGAGCACCCACGAGGACACATCGGCTGTGTCTAGACTACATGCCTCTGTCGTCAGAGGCATGTAGATTAGACACATAGGCAAAGTCAAATGAAGCTGCGATTTAAATGATCGCGGCTTCATTTACATTTACATGGCTGCCGCGCTGAGCCGACAAACAGCTGATCAGCTGTTTGTCCGCTCAGCGCGCTAGTCTGGACGCTCCCCTGCCGACATCAAAGCCCTTTGTCGGCAGCCCTGTTATTCCTCGTGGGATGAGGTTTACCGGGGCTGCTGACAAACGGCTTTGATGTCAGCAGGGGAGCGTCCAGACTAGCGCGCGAGCCGACAAACAGCTGATCAGCTGTTTGTCAGCTTAGCGCGGCAGCCATGTAAATGTAAATGAAGCCGTGATCATTTAAATCGCGGCTTCATTTGCCTTTGCCTATGTGTCTAATCTACATGCCTCTGCTGACAGAGGCATGTAGTCTAGACACAACCATCTTGAAGAACTCCAGCCACTGCACAAGGTGAGTAACCTTCCCTTCTTCTTCGAGGGTCCCCGTGGGTGCTTGGCGGTGGACGCTCTGACACACAGGATTGGATGGTGGACAGTACGGTACGTCCAAATCTAGTGTCTGAGTCCTGAAAGGCGTAAATAACATAATGTTGTGCAAATGTATTGGCCAAAGTCCATGTTGCAGCTGTGCAAATGATGTCTACAGGAAGACCCTTGAGGAAAGCAGTTGTGGTAGATACTGCTCTCATGGAGTATGCCCGTATAACTGTCGGTGGCTGTCTGTTTTTCTGGGAATAAGCCAACTGTATGCATGTAGAAATCCATTTGGATATTCACTGTTTGGAGACAGGCTGACCTTTAGACCTGTCTGCGCAAGACACAAATAGTCTGGGTGTTCTTCGGAAGTCTTTCGTGCATTCCAGGTAAAAGGCTAATACCCTGTGAACATCCAGCATGTGCAGCGCTGCCTGGTTGCTGTCCTCATGTGGTTTCAGGAAGAACACAGATACGTATATCAGTTTGTTACAGTGGAATGAGGTAGGTAGCTTGGAGAGGAATTTCAGGTGGCTTCTATGGATGACCTTTTCCTTGTGGAATATGGTGTACAGTGGGTCCGCCATGAGCACCACTATCTCTTCCACTCTCCTGGCTGATGGTATCACAATGAGAAAGGCTACCTTCATCGATAGATGTAGTAGCAAGCAGGTTGAAAGTGGCTCGAAAGGCTGTCTCATGATTGAGTCCAGCACGAGGTTCAGATCCCATGATGGCACTGGATCTCTACACTGTGGATACAGGTTCCATATCCCCTTCCAAAATCTATTAAGGCATGGGTGGGGAAAAAATGTATGATGATGGAACTAATTGATAGCTCTGTGTCCTGCAGGTGAAGGATATATTCTAGTACTTCTGATATCCCCACCTTGTGTGGATCCCATGCTTGAGCTGAATTCCAGGCTGCAAATCGGGCCCACTTCTGCAGGTAAGTTATTCTCGTAGTGGGTCTCCTGGAATTAATTAGGATGCCTCTGACCCTTTGAGACAGGGTTAACTCTTTGTGTGAGAGCCAAGAAGCATCCAGGCTCACAGGTTTAGTGTATGTAGCCTGGGGTGTAGTATTCACCCATTATCTTGAGTCAAAAAAGTTTGTACCAGGGGAAACTTGTACAGCTGATGTGTGCAGACTCGGAGTACCTTAGGGTACCAAACTTGTCTCGGCCAATTGGGGGGCTACGAGTATGACTCTTGCTGCCTCCTGTTTGATCTTTATTATCGTTTGATGCTATGAAAGGTATAGGTGGAAATGCATATGCTAGCGGGAAATCCCAGTGTATTGCAAATGAATCTCTGAGAGATTGCAGTCCAATGCCCACCCTGGAACAATACTGTAGGCTCTTGGAACTGATGTGCATTGCAAACAAGTCTACAACTAGGTATCCCCATCTCCTGAAAAGGTTGTTTATGATGGATTTGTTGATATCCCATTCATGGTTCTGTGGGAATTGTCTGCTGAGGGCATCCGCTAGTACATTGTCCTTGCCCGGCAAATGCATCGCGGTAGGTGTGACGTTGTGTATAATACACCATCACCATAGTTTTGTTGCTTCTGCACATAGGTTGCGAGATCTCACTCCCCCTTGCTTCTTTATGTAACATGTTGTTGCAGCATTGTCTGATATTATTCTCACAGTTTTGTCTCATGTGTGAGCAGTTGAGAGCATGCCCTCTTCACAGCTCTGAGTTCCAACACATTGATGTGAAGTCGGGACTCCTCGCACACAGAGCCGGTCCAAGCTACAGGCTAACCAGGCTACCGCCCGGGGCGCCCCATTGTAGTGGGCGCCGTGCAGGGCTGCCGGGCCGGGCGAGGGCAGGGCCGCGGCCGCGCACACACAGTGCACCTGGGGACAGGGCCACACTCCTGGGGCCTAGGGTGCACGAATGGCTCAGGCTGGCCCTGCTCACGCATCCATCGTCCCTGTAATATCACATTCCCCATGTGGGCTCCCCATCCCAGCAGGGACATGGCTGTTGTGATAGTGACAGATGATGTCAGCATCTGGAATGGAAGTCCTATGCAGACATTGTTTATGACTGTACACCAATTTAGGGTGCTTTTGACAGGCCTGGGTACATGAATTGTCTCATGGAGTGGATGGTGCCTGGAGCAGTACACAGAGAGTAGCCATGCCTGGAATGGCCTCATATGTAGTCAGGCTTTTGGGACTACAGACATGAATGCTGCCATGTGTCCTAGTATTTGCAGGCATGTACGTGCTGTGGTGTGTGTGCAACTCTGTATGGACATGATCAAATAGTGCATTCTCGACCATCTGTGGGTTGGCAGTGAGGCTATGCCCTGAGTGCAGTCCAACTGTGCCCCTATAAACTCCAGTCTCTGAGTAGGAGTGAGGGCGCTCTTCTCCAAATTCAGTAGGAGCCTGCTGTGTGAACAATAACGCTCTTGTTGACTCCAGTGACTGTTCCGTGTTGCCATATGTGGACACCATAAATCAAACAATCATTGAGATATGGAACTATGTTTGTTTTCTTCACAGGTGTGCGGCTACCACAGACGAGACTTTGGAAAACACTCTGGGTGCCATGGACAGCCTGAAGGGTAGCAACCTGTACTGATAGTGTGAGTCCTTGAAGGTGAACCTGAGAAATTGTCTGTGTGCTGAGTGAATTGATACATGAAAATGTGTGTTCTTGAGGGCTAAGTTAGCTAGCCTTGCTCCTTTCTCTAAGGCAGGTACGATTTTTGCCAGCGTGACCTTCTTGAACCGTTGATACTTGATGAACTGGTTGAGTCCACAGATGTCTAAGATGGGCCTCCACTGTTTCCTCCCCCCCCCCCCCCGATTTCTTGACAATTAGAAAGTATCAGGAATAAAATCCCCTTCCTCTGTAGTAGTTAGGTACCTCCTCTATAGCACCTAGTTCTAGAAGGCGCTGCACTTCTTCCAGGAGAACCAACTCCTGAGGGGGTCCCTGAAGAGTGATGGGGATGGGGGATGGGTTGGTGGAACTGCTGTGAATGGTATGCAGTATCTGGTTTGTATTATTTCTAGGACCCATTGGTCCAAGGTGATGGTTTTCCATGCCAGATAGAATGCGGTGAGTTTGTCTCCGAATATTTGTTTGCTTGATTGTACCTGTCTAGAGAATTGGGGGCTTTTGTACCCTCAACCAAATCCTCAAATTTGCTGATGCGAGGTGTATGCCTGGAGTCCTTCACTGTATGGAACGCTGAGTTTGTTGCCTCTGCAAATTGATTCTCACCCTCGAATGGGAGATCCTCGATGTTGGATTGAACCTCCCTGGGGAATCCCGACAGCTGCAGCCATGACATCTGTCTCATCACTACTATGGATGCCATCAACCCGGCTGCTGTATCTGCTGAATCTAATGCTGCCTGTAGAGCTGTTTGAAAAATTACTGAGCCTTCTCTGATATTTGATTCAAACTGCTCCCTCACATCCTCTGGTATATATTGAATAAAGGAATTGAATGATTCAAACGTGTGTGCGAGTATTTTGCTAGTAGAGCCACATAGTTCACAATTCTCAGCTGGAGGGAGGCTGATGAGTAGGCTTTCTTCCCCATAGCATCCAGCCTTTTGGTCTGTTTATCGTGACTTAGTGTTCTGGGGTACTGTTGTTGCTTTCCCCTATGGTTGGCTGCTTCGACCACTACTGAATTAGGGGAAGAGTGAGAGAAGAGGAATTCAACTTCTGTGGGGGCAACGTAGGATTTCTTATTTAGTTTTTTCAATGTTGGAGGCACCAATGCCGGAGATTTCCAGATGGACTTGGCAGGATCCATCACGGCTTCGTTCATCGGTAAAGCCAGCCTGGTTTGTTGAGGTAAGCTGAGTATGCTCATGAGTTTGTGTTTATTCTGTGTTATCTCAAGAGAGTTTTATGGTAAGCATGTCTGCTACCCTCCTAAACAAGTCTTAGATTCTTCTGAAGTCATCCCCTCTGATTGGTGACACAGGGAGACTATGTTCCTCCATCGTGGAGTAAGAAGTATTGGGCGGATAGAGGAAGCCTGTGTTGCCTCCTCCATAGATGACTCGCTGTTATGGTCGGTTTGGTCACAGTCAGTTTATTTTCGGGTGTTCATGTCAGCTGACTGTGTCCCTGGGACCTGCATAGTGTTTTGAAACTGTTGGGCTCGGTAAGGCACCAAAGGGTCCCAATAAGCCCAATGTGGAGGCATCGGTGGGGGCATCCACTGTGCCATCTGCCATTTCTGCATTTGCTTTTGTTGTGGTTTCGCATATAAAGGGACTCTGTGCTGGTCCTTTGACTGATCCTCCTCGTCATCACTAAATCTGGCAGATGCTTGTGATGCTGGTCTCAAGGAGAAAGAACCTCTAGCCCGTGGTGTGCCATCAGTACCGAACAGTGGTGAGCATGGTACTGATGCTACTGCAAGGTCCACCTCTGTTGTTAACCTTAGTACCGGAGTATGTGGATGCATTGGTCTGTAGTTTCTTACAGCTGCCTGCATTTATATCGTCAGTGCTTGAAATGCGCAGGTACTGAGCGTTTGTTCAAGCGTGGCATTCCACTGCTCTGCAGCTTGCCGGCTTGCTTACTCCTCAGTGGTACCATGTTCTCCACTGGTGCCACGTTACTATGTAGAGAGCTTGAAGCGTAGCCAGAGGCTCCATGCTTCATATTAGGGTCATGGCTTTTCTTTAAGCTGGATCCCCTGTCCTGCTTTTGAGAGCCCTGCCTAGAGTTCTTATCAGCCTCCTTTGTCTTTTTGTTAATCAGAGGCTGAAGGCTCAGCAGGGGACCGGGAGCATTTCGTGCTCTGCTCCAAGTCTTGCTCTCCAGCACGTCCCTGCGAGAGAATGCTCCTCCTGCCCTTTTCCCCAAGAGGGATATCTCAGGGGAGGAGGGGTGAATGAGGCTGTGACTCAGCCATGTTGTGGTCCAAAAATAATAATCTTCTTTGTAGGTCTCTCACCTTCTTAGAGGATGGGGTGAGCTTTTGACAGTATGGGCAGTGACTGACAGGATGGTCTTGCCCTAGGCAGCACAGACACTGCTCGTGTCCATCTGCTGCTGCGATTGTTCTTCCGCACCCTGTGCACCTTATAAAGCCCAGTAGTGCCAGCATGACAGGTATTTCTCTGTTTGTTCTTTCAGGCTAACGGGACGCAACAGAAATGCCCGCGCGCTGCTTCACCCGCTTTTCTTTCTGTTGTTATCCTTTTCCTTTTTTTCCCCCTCTCTTCTTCTTTCTCCTTTTGATGCTGTTAGGGAGACTAAGTGTGACCAATGCTGGCGGCTGTTGAGAAGGAACTGAGGGAATGGCAGCTGGTGTGTGTCTAACTGTCAATCTGAGCGATTGCGCAATAGTGCAGCATGCACCGGCGGCCGGGAAACTGCTAACGAAGATCTCTGGACCTCTGGACCATTTGCACAGCAATGTTGACACATCTAAGTGGAGCACCAACAGGGACCCTCGAAGAAGAGCTTGAAAGTTCCTGTGTCCCAGACCATGCGTCATCATCTATTACTGTTATTTGTATAGCTGTAGCACTTACAAACATCAATCAGGATGATGATGTGCTAAATTCTGTGTATTCAGATAGAGTCCCAAAAGAGATTAAAATCCAAGATAGCTACATCACACTAAATATAATCTTTTCCCCCAAACAAGTAGCAGTTTTTGTTCAAGGAAATTCAAGTATTCACAAAAGTCACTATTTTTAGTGACTTAAGCTAGTTCTGTAAAGTTTTTGACAATGATTTTCCATACATTGCAAGATTAATAATTCCTACATAGGTACCCAAGATACCAGTCATAAAACTGAAAACACAGCTCTACAAACATATTAAAGTGATATAAGAAAGTTACTATTTCCATGCCTTTGCACACAGTACCATCATCTTCTAAAATAAACATGTTACTCTTAAAACTCACCTTTCTGCAGGAAGGCCAATCACAAGCAACTTGTCAGATTCTTTATAATAAACCACCTGAACCAATTTCCCACATAAAAAAAGGGAAGAGCTAGAAAAATAAAGCCAGAAGAAAATGTCTACTTAGTTTTTTATTCTGAAATTGAATATCAATTAATATATTAAGTTCATTATTCACTTAAATATGGAGTATTTAGCTGGGTCATACAATTACATTTATTATTATGGAAATTGATGTGCACATTGTACAAGCTGTTTATAATTTAATCATATACTGTACAATAGATTTTTTTAAAAACAAATTGATAGAGATAATGGGAAAACACAGCAATAGACATCTATTTTTTAACATTTCCACAAATGGTTACCAAAAAACCTGCTAGAAGTCTTTCATTTATGTCTTAATTTAGCAGAATACTGGAACACACTACAAAAAAGGCAATGAAAAAAATGTCTCAAGAGTGAAAACAAATTAGAAATATTACCCAGTTTTCAACTCAGATGTATTTATACAATTTTTGCAAAACACACACCCGGGTTAATCCAGTGGGACAGTCAACATTTTCTAACATGTGAGAGCTCCAAAGTGTGCTGTCTGCTCTCAAGCTAGAAAAATGCTTTCAAAGCTTCAAGGAGAACAGCTACTTAACAGCCCTTTAATAGCTCTCCTCTGGTCCTTGCCTACACATTGTCTCTTTCAGAGACAATGTAATAAGTAATAAAAGGGATGCTAGCTTTGCATTGCCAGAATGGGCCAGGAATACACCACTAGATTTGGCAACAAGAGTAGAAATATCGAAGAAAATGTGTGTCTGCACAGTAACATGCCGAACATGTGGCTAATAGAAATGAGCTCATAGATAACACCATTTTATAGTCAACATATCCTGCAAACTGCCATATAACCTGTTACTTTGTATAACCTGTGTGTACAAAGGATTAGCTCTTCAGTGACTGAAATGCAGCCATTTATATTTAATGGTACAAAGCAATATTACTGTATATAAAACCGTTTCGGATAAGAAATGCAGAATATTTTTTCCAGTTAGAACTACAGGGAGAATTTTTCCACGCCATATATAATGACCAAGACATTAGAGATTAAAGCCCCTAGTGTTACAAAGTGAACCATGGGTCAAACTGCCACAAATGGCAAGGACTTGCTTTATGTTCCAACCAAAAGACTCCTTTAGTAACTCCTTGCCCCATGTGGGACCCAAGTACTAAGAAAGAGACATGAATGCCATCATCTCTTTCTGACTCATTAAGATGTTTTTTAGAGGTCTTCCACTTAGCTTACAAAATTAACAGGATTTCAGCAGAAGGTAGTATGGCTATATTCTTTTGAGCAAAATTTTCAATCATGAAAACCTTAGTTATAGTCTCATCTGAGATATTCCACAAGTGACTTTGGCTCCTCAATCTTTTTTGGAAATAGGACTTCGGTCCAGGTACTTTTAATTTTTTTAATCTGAAATAATGAGAAAGGTAAACCTGAATTGTTACAGTAACAGTACATTAATCATAGAAATATATGAAGAATGTACATATTTTATGGAGAGTGCAGTGGGACAAAAAAGAAAGTTGGAATCTAATAATCTAGTTACCAGACTGTCACAGATTAAATATAAAACCAACAGATTGAGTCTGTTGGCGACTGCTGCTAAACTTCAAAATATTATAGAAGATTGCAAATACTTCTTTGCCAAAATCAAAAACACTGAGGAAGGTGGCCTTTGTGACTACAGTAATGTATTGGGACTCTAAAGGCCTGGGTATAATTTCTGGCTTTGCCACAGATTTGCTGTGCAACTTTGAGCAAATTACTTCATCTCCCTCTGCCTCAGTTCCTGGTCTATAAAATCTGAGAAAGAATACATTCTAAATCACACAATTGTTGGGACAATTGATGTTTATGAGATACTGAAATACTATCCTGATAAGGGACATGAAACCACAGACACACTTACAGGGTATAAGATCCTACAGTCATAATAGTACTAAACATTTTTCAGGCCACAGGATTTTCAGGACGGGTTACTTTCTCCCACATTGTTGTTGTAGCATTAGTCATTTAAAATAGTAACTTAAGATATCACTGTATCAAAGTGAAAAAAGTCAGAGTTTAGTTTAAAACTAAAAAAGCAAATACTTTAGAAAACTTAATCTAAATGTGCTCATATTGCCTTAAAAAGGGACAGAGATTTTCATTATTTATCACTTATATTGTGCTAATGCTAGACACTGCACAAACACAGAACAAAAATGCTCTTCCTTCCCCAAAGAACTTACACTGCAGGACCTAATTTTCACACTGCTTTAAAGAGCAAAAACAACTCTCTCCTCCTCATCCCTTAACTCCAGACAAATTCACTTGAAAGAAATGCTGCTAAGTAAATTAAGATTTTAAGTGGAGGAATTAGTCTCTGCCTGGCACATCCTGTTGAAGTTCAGCCCGAATAAACTATATTTCATTTCAATCAATAATTGACAGAGCACTAGAGTGCATTCACACAGTGTAGGGAGACAGAAAGAAGAAGCAGGAAAGGTGACAAAATTAACATGAAAATATTAAAACAATACTACACTCCTCAGAAGTTTAATGTATTGATGCTTTAAAAAAACCCAACCCTAATCTAAAATGCATACAGCAAATGGAAGGATACAGTGCCCAATATCTTAAGTATTTACAAATACAAGAGCAACAAAGTGATGGCTATAGTCAATGTGTATATAAACACAAACACAAAGCACCAGTTGTGGCTCAAAATATATAAAGTTTATTTATAAATAAACCTTATTTATTTTGAGAGAAGGCTCTGAAGAGGATTTACATCCCTTTGCTGCAGCAGATGGAAGGAACTGAGGATGCAGAGAGTACCACACACACTTGATAGCTTTGCTTTCATGATGTTTGGCACCGCTATACAAAGGTTCCAACATCTGAACTACACCAGATGGTGCTTTCTAGTAGTGGGACTATGCAGAGGACACTTAAAGTACTAATTAATTACACAAACTGGAAAAGTTCATAGCCTTTCCACCACACTTAGCCTTATATACAGTAGAGTCCCGCTTATCTGACACTCTGCTTTATCCAACATAGCTGGATAAATCCTGGGGTTCAGCGAGACATCCCTAGCCAGCCTCAGATTCTAAGGCTGTGGAATTTGAGAAGCAAATATGTTCCACAGTTTAAAGCTTTCAGTTTTTAAAAGTATCATGTCCTAGACTTTATGTCTGAGAAGAAAATCTTGAACTTGAAATGTGTGCTAAGTTACAAACTGTTGGAATGTCATCACTCTGTGTCTGAAGACTTAAAATAATGGGTGAGATTTTGTGCTGCACCTCTAAGGGTGCGTCTATACTGCAGAGCTTTACTTGAAATAAGTTATGCAAATTGAGTTATGTCAATTGTGTATCTTATTTAGAAATAGCTTATTTTAAAATAAGGAGTATCTACAAAGCACTTATTTCGAAATAGAGTATTCTTCCTCCAACTTCCCTTATTCCTCGTACAATGAGGGTTACAGGAGACAGAGTAAGAAGTCCTCCAGCTTGACAGTATTTTGACACTATTTCGAAATAATTGCCTGCAGTGTAGACGCCAAGTTATTTTGGAATAGCGCTAGTTATTTTGTAATAGTGTTGCAGTGTAGACCTACCCTAAAATGCAGTTATATGCTGAGAATAAAACAATCTTTGACATATCAAAAAGAAAAACTTGTCAAATCAAATTAATTTAATATAAAAATGAATAAACATGGAGTTGCTGAACCAACTAGCATTCATTTTCATATGTAACAGTTAAAATCTTAGGTTTTTTAAAATTTAAGTTAAGCTGCTACAGAATATCCAGTTTACTTTACTAAAATAATTCAGAATCCAGGAATCCTGCTAAAAATTTTAGATCAATTTTCACTGGGAGTACGTAAGGTCAGATCCACAAACCAGTCACTTGTGATAGGTTATATTTTATATGAAATTTCTAACCACTGAGATCTAAAGCAAAGAAAGAGCCCAATATCACATAACCATTCTCTGTACAGCTACATTAGCCAGACCAACTGCAAGCAGGATATACCAAATATAACATTACGGATAAGGTAAACTCATTCTTGTTTTGACTAGGCATAACTGTAAAGCCTGATGTACAGATGCTTTCTTCTGTTTTTTTAAAAAAAGAAAGGTTAAAAATAAATAAAAAGGTTTTGTATTAAGTTGAAAATACTGTTACCTGATAATGTGGGCTCCAGTCACATTTTCCAGCATATCACAGAGAGTGAGAAATATTCCTCTCACACTTTTCAGCTTTTGGGATGCTTCCGATATGGGGTATTGGTAAAGAATTTCTTGCTGTTAGGATACCAAATTTTTACTTAGTTAAGCAAAGGAAAAGACTGCTAATTTATCATGCATCTTCCCAGTATGTCAGTGGTGGGCAACCTGTGTCCCATCAAAGTAATCTGACTGCAGGCCACAAAATATTTTACAGATGTTGACCATCCACAGGCAACACCGTCTCCCCTCACCCTAGCTCCCACTGGCCACAAACAGTGAACCGCAGCCACTGGAAACTGCAAGGGGCGGGGGGGGGGGGGGGGGGGTGCCAGTGGACAGTCAACATTAGCAAAACGTCTTGTGCTCTGCAATCAGATTACCCAGCTTGCCAACCACTGCAGTGTTTTCTAGCACTGGTTTATCTGGGCACTTTCAGACCTTGCTACAAATTTGCAAAATTCTTAAGAATATGCATATATCTGTTTGTAGACCAGGATTTTTGTAAATCTTTACCATGAGGGCAAATATATACAAAAACTAAAAACATACTGTAGAATTTCATGTCTTAAAAACCTTTTAGTCATTTTAAAAAACATTCCCATGGAATCAGATTTGTTTATGTTTGTACAGCTGTCTGAACATATAATCTGGCCCTTAAATGGAAACCAGCGAACTCCTTACTCACATTAGTGAGCATTTACTCACACTAATAGAATTATGTCCATTTTGCTGTTATGTACTATGGATTCACAACTCCTCTAAAGTAAGGATGTTAAGGACTAGTCGACTATCTGATAAGCAAATGCTTATTGGATAGTGGGCAGGATAGTCGACTAGTTGCTTCCTCTCCCCCCCCCCTTGCTGCCTCTGTCTGATAGAGGCAGCAAGGGGGGTGTGAAGACAGGGGCACTGCACAGAGCCTGGGATCAGCTATGCGGTGCTACTTCTTTGAAATGCTGTCACAGTGTTTCAAAGGGGCAGCACAGCGGGGAGTCCTCAGCTGACCCCAGGCTCTGTGCAGTACTGCCCCTTTGAAACACCATGGCAACATTTCAAAGGAGCAGCACTGCCCTAGCGACTAATCTAATAGTCAATGCAAAAATGCATTGACTTTTCGATTAGTGAATTACATGCTACTTAACATCCTTACTCTAAAGATCAGTCCCTAAACTAGAACATAAATATATGGCCTTTCAACCCATATATCACTGATCATATATTTACATTTTGGAATAAGATATTAGTAGTTACATGCAAATAAGATTCATAGGTCACTAACAAACCTGGCACTGAGCATGCAGTTATTTACATGTGGATGCCCAAGGAGCAGAAGCCCTTCAGGATCAGTAATAGACATAATACATCTTTAGGACAAGGATTTTATCTGATTCTTTCCAGTCTTAAATTCCTGGGTTCTTTAAGGGAAATGCTGTAGTTACCTCTTTCACAAAATGCTTACATAAATTACTTAAAGCACTTTTGCGTGGGAATAATAAATTAGATAATACCCACATACTTGGTCCAGTCTGTCAACCCATGAAATGTACAATTAATAAATGATACCAACAGAGATAGTGCAATCTATACAGTGTTTTCAATCTTTACTAGAGGACCTGGAAATATTCTAATTGAAATATCACATCTACCCAAAATAAAGAGTCCAGAAGATACTGTAAAATTATCCCTCTTAAATCAAAAGCAACTATGAAGTTATTAACTCTTTATTTCATACGACAAAGCACATCCATACAGTGCCAATTTTGGTTGGGAAATTTTCTTTTCAATCAGATTAAAGAATTTCAAGTCACACTATTAAGAGAACTGGCAAGCTCTGCTGCTCTCGTCCAATTTAATTAGCTTTTTTTCAAATACTTGTTAGTAACAAGGATTTTCAGCATCAACTCCTCATCAAGAAAAAAACAGCCCTTTCTAATTACAGCTTTGCAATGAGTTAGACAAAAAAAAAACTCTTTTCTTTCCCTATGAACTGAGACTTTTACAGTGTTCTGTTGAGGAATAACTATACACTTTCCCAGGGAAAGAAAAGACAAATATAACAAAAGATCCCAGCAGCACCATCTATCTATTAATGAGTTAGTAGGGTTTAGTACCTAACACCACACAAGAAGATCAGTTGTCTTCCATGCAAGATGAAAAGTGTTATTTTGTCTAAACAGTGCAAAGAGAAGGACAACTGAATTAATAAATGACAAAGTAGTTCATCTTTAAAAATATAACACTTTCTGAACAGAACACTAAAATATTGCATGGAAATATTCTTTTTCAATAAATCCCTCCTCTTCTATTTCAATTATCCTGACTTTCCATAAAATGAACTGCAAAAGAAACAGTTTGCTTTAAATCAGAACAGTCTTGGCAACAAAGAACTCCTGTCAAAATAGAGTTGACCTGCTAAAAGCCTCCCACAACTTTTAAAAACAGGACACTGACAAAGGATGTTTTAAGCTGTCCTTATACTACAGTGAAAGGAGACAATAGTTTGTTGCTCTGCTGTACACAGGAAGACTGTGAGCTCTGCAAGATTCATTCAAAAGCTATTCAAATAGGAACTATTACTGCAGAATTTACAGCGTAAGTATTTGTAAAAGCCAACAGGGTCTCATTCGTTGCTCAATAATGCTTAGTTTACATAGAAACTAAACAAATTCCTTCAATAGTGATATCAATCATTTAGAAAATAAATTAGTAATGTTATTCTCTTTAAATATGAAATCACTATACAGTCCAGGTACAAAAATCTGTTACAACAGAATGAAGTATTTACTCTGGTCTTAAAAAAAAAACAACCCACCATACCAACCAAGACCCAACCTACCAGCTGAAGACTATTACGTGGAAGACTAATTTCCTCCTAAGCAGATGATTTTTACATTATGATACAACACTCAGAGCTCTGTGAGGCTTAGAATTCTTTAATTCTGCTTTTGGATGCTCACTGCTCATAAGTGGGAGAAACTAGCCTAATTTGCCATTATTTACTAGAGAGGCTAGGATGTGATCTGCATACCAAACTATCCCTAAAGGTTTATTAAAGTATCACTTATAGAAGATGACACAGATACATATGTTTCTTTAGTTCTAATCCTGACTACTGGAGTATGGAATAGCATATCCTTATTCATTCCTTTTTAATAGGATAAAATTAAGGATAATTTCCTCCAAAAGGCATTGTATCCTTTGGGTAAAGTGTGCGTTTTAAAGAGGTCAACTGTGCCATTTAGACACAGGCTAGCATTAGGTCTGCTTAAAGTTGGACCACCTATAAGGTTGTCAGAGAAGAATTCATCCCTGGAATATAAAGGGAGCAGACCAGCTGCAAACCTTCTTTCAAATGATTTAGATTTATAAAGTAACAGATGAAGTGCCTCCACCGAGGGGAGGCACTTTGTTCCTGCCCAGGTCAGAGCCATTCAGCAGTGAAGTGGCCTCCCCTCCAACTGGGAGATTGTACTCTTCCCCCTCCTTGCAGTCCTGGCCAGGGTTCTCTGCTCTGCCTTACCCAAACTGCAGCCTCCCCCGCATCTTTGGCTTCCCAGCATCTTTGGCTCTATGGCTGTGCCAGGAGGCTTTTGCTCCCATGACAGCAGGACTGGAGAGTGTTTTCTGCACTACTACAAGGATGGTGATATCACATAACTGCAGGTACGAGGTATAGGGGAGGCTACACCAACTGTTATCAATGGATTTTTAAAATAAATTTCAGTGGTGGGTCAGCTTTTGCTTCCTTTGGTTGACCACATACCTCATCCTTAGATGTTTCAGAGTCCAATTTGAGTGTGAGGTACATAACAATATGAGGCATGCCTTGGATAGCCAGCTGAAGGTCCATATTGTCATCTCCCCAAAGAAGCTTGACAAGATTGTTCATAGGTGACTGTGCCTGTTTATATTTTTGTTGAGATGTTTCTTCATACTCAAAGACAGATGTTTCAAATGTAAGTTTCACCTATTAAAATAATTAAACATACAGTATTATAAAAATGGGACTGTACTTAAAGTCAAGTTCATTGACTTACAAATAAAAATATATTTTTGCCATAAGAAGAACTTTAATCTCTTCGGTCCTTTTTTAGGGTTCAGAAAGTTCTTTACGAAGATGTTTTAAAATATATATACAATACACAACCATTGAAAAATCCCTGTGGTTTGAATAAAGTCATTTATATAGTCAATGTTATATAACCACGCATCCCCAAATGCTAGACATAGCTATTAAATGTTTTATCAAACATGTGAATTAGGCATGTGGTCTAGTCTGTTTTCATATTTGATTTTTATAGTTTTAAAAATAGAAAAATACACTTTCTGCACTTGATTTATTTGAACACACAATCTAGTACCTCCACTTTAAAACGTTATTACATATCTTGTTTCAAAATAGCAGCACTTGCATATTTATATGTTCTTAAGATTCATTTTCAAAAGTATTCCCTTAACATTTTAACTCATCAGTTTAGAAACGCACATTATTACAATGTAATCTTCCTAAGTTGGACCATACCACCAACAATCTTTTAGTATATTTTTAAAACTCAGCAGCCGTTGAATTCATTCTCACAAACTAATTTACCAGTATATTTTCTTTTTTTCTTAATGTATCAATTAAAAAAAATAATTATGAAAAGAAAAGTTGTGCTAGTTTATGATTAGAAGTTAACAACGGTCTATTTTATATCATCAGTAGAAAGTACAAACATTTGTTACGTTACTTGCTGTCCCAATTCTTCTAATAATCAAAGTACTACAGAAATTGCTTGAGGGACAATGACACTTTCATTTTTAAAATGACAAAATTACATTCATTTTACCAAAAAAGTACAGTTGACAAATATTTTAGATTATTTTCTTTAAAAATAAGTATAATTTTAAGCTTTCAGTATATACGTTAGAATTTTAAACAACATAAAATCCAAGCATAAATTTGGTTTGGAACTGGAATCTTCATTTTTCAAAATTTATTTTATAAATCTGCATCTTTATGTACAAAATTATCTTATGAAGATAATTTTAATTATTTTAAAAGCGATGAAAATAATGAATAAAATTCTTACTTTTAATGAAAACTGCATGTTAAGGAGACAAAAACAAAGGAATTTTTATTTCTTGTCTGAGCCTTTCAGAAATGGGCATGTTTTACCTTCTTGGATGAAGGATTGTAACTTCCATATGTCTGAACAGACAAAAATTCTAGTATACTACATGCTAAAATGTTGTCTTTGTCACTGACTTCACTGGAACTTTGACTCTGTCCAGTGAATTAGAGTAACTGATGTGAGAGAAAAAATTTATGCATTCCCAATAGCAACCTGAACAAAAGCAAGTCGCATATATGAAAACAATCATAATTTCAAAAGAAAATCTAGCAAGAGATATGGACAATACTCATGCTTGCCAAGAAAGGAGCAGGGAAAAGAACTGTAACCATTTCTGCTTCTGACCCTCTACGTTCCCATTCCACTCATGGTGTGGAGTTTCCCCTCTCCCATTCCTGGTGCTTCTGACCTCTTTCTCTTCTCCCTACCACCTCTTTCTCTTTTCTTGAGCAGAACAATATCAACTCTTCTTCCCTCCCACAGATATCCTTAATGGCTTCAAACTTCCATGTTGAGGACTCGTGTGCCCTTCATATATACTCATCTTCTCACCTTCACTTTCCCACTTGACATACAGGTTTGCTTCAGTTCACCCACTTACCAAATGGACATCTGCTTGACATCAAGCACCCCTTTCATCTCCAATCCATCACTGAATTCCTCCTCTCTGACCATCATCTGGTTTCTTTCAACATCTCCCATCTGCCCCCTTCCTCTCACAGACCACTCACTGACTTCTAGTACAGGAATGGTGATGATGTCTCTTCTGCTCTCTCTGTCTCTTCCCTTTTTTCCTCACAGATATGATTGTTGATTTTCTACATGTTTCATTATCCTCCACCTTTGCCTCTTTTGTCCTCTATTCTGTCATTGTCACCCACAGTTCTGGTTCACCCCAAGTACCTGCCTTCTCATTTCTGTTAAGTGTGTCTGGTAGAAAACTTGTGACTATGCTGACAACCTTCACTTCATATTTGTTCTCTTCTCTATCAGCTCTTCTATTTTGTTAGCCAAGGGATACTCCCACCCTACTTAGACTGTCTCAGAATCTGAGATATTGACTCCCGCTTCCATCTGCCATCAACAATTTGTTATATTTTCAAATAAATTTCATCAGTGCTGCCCCTCATACATCTAAGTACCCATAAACATCCACAAAGCAACCTTATTGTATTCCTTCAGATCTCCCATTTAAATCCTCCCTTTGATAACAGAGATGCAGCTGATGCTCTGTGACCACTGTTTATCATGCTCTCCTCAATTTGTCTATATCTATATCTCTTTCTTATTATACATAGAATGTACATTTTTGGGGGGCATGGATAATTTTTTTGTTCAGCAACTAGCAAAATGGGACCCTCATTCATGACTGGGTCTCCTAGATCAGTGTTTCTAGACCTTTTTTTTTTTTTTTTTTTATAAAGTAACCCTTTTCAAGAAAAGAAAAGAAAAGAAAAGAAAAGAAAAGAAAAGAAAAGAAAAGAAAAGAAAAGAAAAGAAAAGAGCCTCCAGTACCTACAGTTTTTAGACACAGAATTTTGCTTCTACCATTGCAACACATTTGTTTGGGTGTAAAAAAGTACAAAAATAATAAAGCGCTGTAAAACTTAAAACAAAAATTCAGTTTTCTCCAAATGTCAATTGTTTTGATGTACCCCCCGGGTTTCAAACTGATCAGTTTCAGCAGCAGCTGACTTGGGGACGCCTGGGGTTCTTAAGTTGATTCTGTATGTAAGTCAGAACTGGCGGTCAGTTTCAGCAGCGGCTGAATCTGGACGCCAGTTCCGACTTACATACAGATTCAACTTAAGAACAAACCTACAGTCCCTATCTTGTACGTAACCCAGGGACTGCCTGTACTTTATTAACTCATGTAATAGAGGTCTGTGTTGGGAATCTAAAGGTTACAACTCTGCTGATCACCCATATGAGAGTCAATAGTAATGCAATCTCCCTCTTTTTAGTTTGTTTTAAAAACACTAGGAAATTACTCTTCAGTCCTCTACTGAGTGGAAGAAAGTGGCCATCTTTTACCTTAGAAGTGGTTACATTTCTCTGGTGAAATGACTGATGGACCCCTCCCACTACAAGCACAACTTTAAACTGGCCTTTCCCTACAGAAGTTGGAAGTGACTTTCTTTACATGTCTTGAACCAGCTTTTGTTACCACAGTTGTCCCTTTTATCTTCAATCATTCACTTCCTTGTTGTCCTATCATCTGGAAGTAGGGAGCAGACTGGAAATTTAGCTGCTTCCAACTCTGCACTTGAAGGATGGAAGTAACCCAAATGCAGAGCTGAAATATGTGGGACTACAACATGTAACGTTAACGCTGTTGCTTATAAGCAGCTCAGGGAATCACCCTTTTTTTTTTTTTTACAAAAAAATAAAGAGAAGTAATTTTAAAGAACACCCATTTTAAAAGAAAAAAACCCGCTTTTCCTTACTCCCCCCACTTAAAATAAATCAGAGTAAAGGAAACTCGGTGTGTGTGTGTGTGTGTGTGTGTGTGTATTTTTTTTCTGTAAAGATTGTCAAGTGCATTGGGATCTTTGGCTTAAAGATATATCCAGAAATGTCAGTTATATTTGCATAACTGAGTGTTTTAAAAAATGTGGTTAAAATAGATATTGGAAAAAGCCAGAGTGTTTTCTTATTGTCACCCTGATGACAAAGGTATGGTAGAGCCTGTGTGTCTTGAAATAATTTCATGGGACATGAAGAAACACAGCCAGCCAAGCTGAATTCAGTTAAGTAAATCACATTATTTACTTAAGCCTATTCTAAAGTAGGTCCTGGTTTTCTTTTCTAAACAATGGTAAAAGAAAAGACATCTTGGGTCCAGACTTATAAATATTCTTATGAGCAAAGCTAAGCAGAAGTGGGTCAACACTAGCAGTGTCAAATTAAGTAGCAGCTAGTTTGGTTATAGCCAGTTAAAATGTAGGTACTGTATGGAACACAAAAGAGGGTTTTTTCAAAACTTTATGAGGATAGGATACTTTGTAGTTTATAGATCATGTTCAAAGACTTCTGTAAAACCTTCAGATTTTTAATGATAATCTGGTTTGTTAAAATAAAGATATTTGTATTTAGTTTATTTACTTCTATACGTCTCTACCTATTGTATCATTTGTATTGTGATAGCACCCAAATGCTTCAGAGCAGTGCTCTTTTTGTGACGGTACACACTGGTACAGGCATACCGTCACCATTTTCTGGGAGCACTTGCTGCTTTTCTCTGGCACAGCCCCCAGCCAGCCCTGGGAGCACTCATGGCAAGCCAGAGAGAAGCCTGATTGGGACATGCGGCAATTAAAGGGGCCGTGACTACATTTTGACCCCGACCTCCCAGGCTTTTTTTGTTTTTTGACTAAATCGGAAGTTGCTGTTTAGTACCGGCACCTTTCTTCTTTTTTTTTTAAAACCAAAAAAGCACTACTTCAGAGTATGGGCAGGATGGTGCTAGGTGTAGGTGTAGTTCTTGCCTTGCCTTAAAAAAATACAGTTTGATATAGCAACTGTTAGCGGTGCTGGTGGGGCTTTTGGTTCATGATTATTATATGTTACACTGGCTGTTATCAATTCAAAAATTGTTATTTGTATAAGTTAAGCACAATCCTAAAAGTATTGCTCATTCTCAAGATAAACTATATTCACATTGACTGAGGTCAAGAGAAGTTAAGAGATTTTTTTTTTTAAAAGGGATGTATATATTTTTTTCAGATACACTCACAAAAGAGCAGACACCGCTTATTATGGAAAAATCTTACTCACAACATTAGAGTTTGTCTTATGCAGCTGCAACCTTCTTACATCCAACGTTTTTTGCTGTGCTTAGTGAAAGATACTATACTAATCCTTCAGTTTGTGAACACACAATCTTTATTACTGAAGCTTACAAACAACAAAACTTCTTTTCTGCTAGAGCATGAACAGAATGTTCTCAATTTCAGAAAAATAGAACTATATAGTTAAATTCTCCAACATTCTATTTAAGCAGTCACTCTCTTGGCTTGACTTAAACTGGTTCAGTTACTGGGGAATAAATGCACTTTAAATAACAGGTTTGGAAAGCCAACATGAGCCATAGTTATATATTTCAAGCAATCGCTTTCTGCTTGACAGATTTACGGACACTGGGAATGTTAAGGCTGCATTAACATTAACTACTATAAAAAGTTTACATGGGATGTTTGAGCAAAAACAATATATATTATCTAATTTACAAGGATACAGTTTATTAAACAATATTTTCTGCTTTTCACATTGAGTAAATAATAGCAGCTACAGCAACTACGGATTTAGTCAAAGGCAGGCTGTGACAGGGTTCTTGTACGGTGGAGTTCTTTCTGCCAATACATGACCACAACTTCACTAGGTTAGTCAAACTCCATAGTGTCAAATATCTTGAAAACCTCCCAAAATGACACACCAGCACTTAGCCTTACTACAACTGCAGATCCATAAGCTACAAACACTAGCATCAACTTTACAATAAATGGCAGCATAGTCATCTGAGTGTAGTGATCTAGAAATAAAAAATTCTAGTTGCTGTTCACCTTCTGAATGGTAAACAAATCATTACTTATTTTTGTCATTGTTAGAAGAAAAGAGTCAGATTCCCAATACAGTAGACAAATGTATTTATTTTGTAGGAAATATTTATCTGTAGGAATTGGATTATATTTTTAACTATTTGATCAGTTTCTACTCAATGTTACTTCAGATTTCCTTCAAGTAGAATTTAAGAATTGTGTGCATGCACTCGGACATACAAGTAACTTCACTTAAAATTGCCCTGGTTAACACTATATCGTTACAGTATTAGGTTTGTAATCTATTAGAGAACATACTCATTTCAACTTGTGCAATGTTCCATTATCAGGTTGTTTGGCTCGCCCTAATCCACCTCCCAACTAGGCATTCCTGGATCTATGGCAAACCCCCATGCCTCAAACCTACTCCCCCGGTTAGAATGATAGGAAGGTGGAGGAGGGCAAGCCTCTGGCTGCAAATCCAGCTATGCCCCCGCCTCAACCAAACTTCACAATCATCATTGGTGAATACAGAAATAAACTATTTAAAATTATATAAAACTTATACTATGTCTGTATATCATGTCTTTTGTCAGGTGAAAAAAAAATCCCTAGAACCTAATCATCCCCCCCCCCCCCCCCCCCCCCACACACACTCTTAAAAGATTTTAAGTGAATCCAATTTCTTCCCCTAAAAATGAATGTATCTGGAACATAACTATAATTTAAGCGAGGAGTCACAGTACTCTCAGATGAGAAAAAAAGTTTATAGCTTTAATTTCCATCTCTCATCTCACACTGTAAATCTGTACAATGTTCCCAGGGAGGTGAATTTTACAAAGTAACTTGAAACATTTAATTATCTAGGACATGAGTGGCATGAAAACTAACAATTTCTAAGATAAAATAATTGGTTTAATGCAATAGATATTTGAGAGAGTTTTTCTGTCTGTGTGTCTGCTCAAGAACTCCTCCTAAATGGAAAGAGCTAGGAGAGGGGTGGGAAATAATTGCATTAATTTTTGATGGGGGGGGCCACTCCAAGAATTTAGAAAGGGATGAAGGACTGAATGCACTCTTCCGTATTAATGGAGGAAGTGCAGGGGTCTGGGATGAAGGCTGGGTGAAGAAGGGAGTTTGAAGTAAGGGACTGGGATGCAGGAAAGTGTGTGGGGTCTGGGAGGGAGTTTGGATGAAGGAGGCAGTTGTGACCTGGGTCAGCAACTAGGGTGTGGGGGTTTGGGTTGCAACTTTGGGCAAGGGGGGCTGTGACCTGGGCAAGGGACTGGAGTACAGGAGGAGGTGCAGAGGTTTGGGTTGTGACCTGGGGCAAGGTATTGGGGTGCAGGATCTGGGAAGGGATATGGATGCGGGGGGAGAGGGTTTGGGTTGTAACCTGGAGCAGGGGATTGGGGTTCAGAATCTGGGAGGCGATATTAGTGCAGGAGGGGTAGGGCAGAGAGTTTGGGAGCAGGGGAGTAATGGGGAACAGGCATGAGCCGGGAATCAACTGACTCCCAACTCATGCCTAGTCCCAAATGCACCTCTGCTTTTTAAATGTACTAAGAGCCGACAGGCTCTTAATACATTTAAAAGACTAAAGTGCAGCAGGAGGGACCCAACATGAGCCGGGACAGCTGATTCCTGGCTCGCGCCAGGTCCTCCCCACTGCACTTTAGGCTTTCAAATGCATTTAAAAGGTTGGTGTGCAGGAGAGGGGGGGCACCCTGCACGAGCTGGGAATCAGCTGTCCCAGCATGCGCTGGGTCCCTCCTGTTGCATTTAGCCTTTTACATTTATTAAGAGCCAACAGGCTTAATACATTTAAAGGACAGAGCCACAGCGGGGTTACCTCTTGGGCTAGGAGCTAATCCCACTGAGGCTCCCCCGCTTATTGACCAATTAGTTAGTTCAATTAAATGTAACATCCCTAATCCTAACTAGCTATAGTTTGTTGGGCAAGACTTAGTATTTGGGTTACCGAGAGTATGGAGATTCAAGTGCACCACATTTTCTGTAAACTGTTTCCTTTTTAAAAGTTGATCAGTGCAAAATAACCCAGTTCAATCCCCTCTATTTTTAAAATGTGTGCCTAATCTAAAAGTTTTGAGATCACAGCAAAAATGTATTAGTGTGAATAAAAGCCTCCCGGAGTATGTCTACGTTGCAGAAAACATCCAAACATACAAAAGCCCCACAGTAGAGTCAGAGTCTGGGTCTAGAGACTTAGGCTCATGCTAGACTGCTAAAAACAGCCTTGTAGATATTCCTCTCAGGCTGTTGTTTGGGGTCTGAAGCCTAGGGAGGTGGGTGGGCTTTAGGGATGCCAACTTTCTAACCATATTAACCAAACACCATTGCCCGGCTCCTTCCACCTTGCCCCATCCCACCCTGCCCCTTCTCTGAGTAGGGTTACCAGGTAGCTTCAGAAAAAATACCAGACACACTTGGGGGGTGGGAGGGGGGAGAAGGGACCAGCCGGGAGGGGAGGGGAGGGAAGAGGAGGGGGGAGAATGTGAAGCGGGGCTGGCGGGAGGGAGGGTCAGGCAGCAGCAGGACTGGCCAGGGGAGATCGGGAGGGGGGGCTGCCGGCGGGAAGCAGGGCAAGTCGGAAGCAGCGGGACTGGCCGGGGGAGATCGGGGGGAGGAGAACCGGCCAGCAGGAAGCAGGGCTAGTCAGGAGCAGCGGGGCTGGCCGAGGGAGATCGGGGGAGGAGAACCGGCCAGCAGGAAGCAGGGCTGGCCGGGAGGGAGTCGGGGGGAGCGAGCCTGGCTGGGGGAGAAGGGAGGGGGGGAGAATCGGCCGGCGGAGAGCGGGACCGACCTGGGCACATGCAGATCCAAGGGCGCTGCCTGTCCCGCGCACAGTCCCGGTGCAGCACGAGGAGTCCAACTACCACTCCACAACGCGCTTAAACAGCTCTCAGGAGCACGGACAGGGCTTCTCCTCCTCCCCAAGGAGTCACTCCTACGTCAAACGCAACCAGAGGCTCCCAGCGCCAATCACG
Organism: Pelodiscus sinensis; assembly: GCF_049634645.1. NCBI lineage: Eukaryota > Metazoa > Chordata > Testudines > Trionychidae > Pelodiscus > Pelodiscus sinensis. The sequence goes on along the minus strand of NC_134715.1, from coordinate 40,681,187 downwards.
CCCCGCCTCCCAGCCACTCTCCCCACCCCTGCCAGGCTTCCATCGGGTGCTCAGCTGGAAAACCAGAAAACCATTGTACATGTCCGCTATTTTCTGAATTTTTTTATTGGACAGAGGGCCCAAAAACCAGACTGCCCAGTTGAATACTGAACACCTGGCAACCGTATCTCTGAGGCCCTGGCTTCTGCTCATTCCACTTCCTTTCCCCCCTTCCATTGCTCACTTTCCCCCACCCACTCTTGCTTTTCCACAGGCTGGGGCATAGGTTTGGGGTATAGGAGGGGGTGATTGCTCCAGCTGGAGGGGGTGCAGGCTCTGGAGTTGGGCCAAGAATGAAGGGATTGGGGTGCAGGACAGTGTTCTGACCTGGGACAGAGTGTTGGGGTGTAGGAATGGGTAAAGGTACAAGCTTCAGGCAGCACTTATCTCAGGCGACTCTCAAAAGTGGTCAGCATTCCCACCTAATGGAAGCTGTGGAACTAATGCTCAGGGTTGGGACAGCGCACAGAGCCTTCATGGCCACCCCTGCACCTAGGAGCTGGACATGCCAGCTGCTTCCCAGAGCTATGTGGGAGCCTGCCTTAGCCCCACTATGCTGCTGATCAGACTTATCAGCTCGGTCAGCCAGGCTTTTTCACTGGGTATCCAGCTGAAAATCAGACACCTGGCAATCCTCATGGGTTTCAGAGCCTGAGCCAGAAATACTGTACCATTAAAACTAGCTGTGTGAGTCTCATGTGCCCAAGTCAGTAGGCATAGGTTCTGAGATTCACTCACCACAGTTTGTTTTGCAGTGCAGACATTCCCTAAGCCTCAAACGTAAGGCCAGATTCTCTGTGCTTTGTACAATACCACTAATATAGCTGGGTCTAAAACTGACATAAGCAGCTCAGGGAAGATTGCCCTGTACAAAGCTGATCCCGGATGACATTCAGCTGATGTAAAGGCTCTTGTGCCATCTTTTCTCCCTGTTGCCTTTACATCACTATATAGGGGGCATGTCCCTAAATCATAACAGTCCTTAGCTGTAGTTTCAGTTGCTCAGGAGGCATTTGCAGATAAAAAAAATTGAAATAATCCCTGGAATGCTCTAATTCAATACAAGGGACGTGTCACTGGAATCACAGTAATCGATATGTGAACTTTCAGACGCCTTTTTGCAATGTGCTGGTCAGTCACACCCCAGAAACTGGCCCCAAGTCCGTATGAGGCCACTCATTTAACCACTGATTTAAAAACAGAGATACAGAGCACATGGAATCAAATGTTTGCATAGAGATTTTCCAGCAGAAAAACAGATCACCATAAGGGAATAAAAATAAATCAGAATATACCTCATATGTAACACTGCAGTATGTAAGCAAACAACAGAAATTTAACAGATATATAATAAATAACAGGAAAAGAATATCAGCTAAATTTGAGAAGTTTTCCAGAACTCTCACTCTCTCAATACTGTCTAACCATTTACAGACACAGTAATTTTTATTTTACTCAAACTTTAACTTCACTGAGTAAAGGAAGATGCTTTCAGTTCGTTAGTTACAAACTCTTTTTTTCAAAGGAAGCAGAATACATCCACTTAGGAAAGGAAAATAGATCCAGACTGGGAAAAAATATAACTGAACTGCTGTGTCTAGCTATCTCCATTGCAGACAACACAGAGGCAGTATAGCAGAGGTCATAAAGTATATTTGCTGTTTTCCTAGTACCAGAATCTATAAACTTGTTAACTTGATTCCAGGATGTTAGAAGAGCAGGTGGGGGGGGAGCAGGGGGAGGATAACATATTCCATTTTAATCAGGGACAATATATTTTAAATAAAATGTAGTTGTATTTGTGCCAAGAGTCCAAGATCTCAATTAGATTTTGCAGAGATCTCCACAGTGTTCCATCTAAATGCTCTCATGGTTAATGGGCAAGTTCTTTTCCCCCCCGATCTGATATTTTGAGGCCATCATTTATATTGACAAAATTATCTTGATAGAGAACTTAAAATGATTCTCATTACCACAATAAAGAGCATCTTGCCAAGACTCACCCTATAATCCAAAAATCCCTTTACTATCACTTTTCATCTCATATGCACTCAATGTGTATTACAAATAAACAAACTCCCCATTATTTGCCAACCACTTCTGACCAACAGATTGTTCTCCAGTTTCTTTGTCCAGTATTATAAGCAAGACACTGACATCCTGTCTCATATCTACCATCTATAGACCACTCAGCCTTCCCCATCTCAACTATCCAATACGATCAAGATACCAACACAGCATTTCATAGCTTATGTTCTATTGACATAGTTAATAGTGTTCAAAGTGGCAGTTTTCACAACAACCATAATTTGGTTCTTTGCATACAGGTAATATTTATTGCTGTGATATTAATGGTCAAAAGTTAATGTGTTCCAATGATGAGTTATGGCCCTGTCACCAGCAGGGAGAATAATATTAATATAGGTTAGCAGTGGTAAATATATAAAATAACACAGTATAATGTCTAGCAAAAGTACAATACCTGCATAGGGCCTGGGATGCAAGACAAAACCCTTTCTATATTCTCAGTGTTCACATCAACATCATTTACCGCAACAAGGGCATCTCCTGGAGACAAAATAGGAACAAATTAATAAAGAATATATGCAATCACCATACAAGAGTCAACAATATGTTCTCGTCAAAATGTAAACTATCATTTGGTATTCTCAGATGATTTTCCTTAAACTTAAGTAAGCTCTTTTTTAAAATATAATATTAACATAAGCCTAAAAAAAGACAAAGATTAGTAGCTTGATTTTTCAAGTCTTTACTACTAAGCTAGGGTTTATTACTACATATCGATTTCAAAGACAACACTCAACGCTCTTTTTATCCAGAGTTATTTTATTGCATTTCTGCTGAGGTCTCATAATGGATGTCCCTCAATTTTTTCAAATCAATCATGTCTAAAATGGAACTATTTATCTTTCTCCTGAACCATCTCTGCTCACTTTCTACTTCATTTCCACTGACAAATGCTACCCTCTTGGTCTTGCAAGCTTTCATGTTCACGATCATCTTTAACCCCTTCCTTTTCTTATATCTAGGCTCTTGCCAAATTGTGCATCTGTTTCTACAAGATTTCCAAAATTCACTTTTGTACCCCTACTGCTAACATTGTAGCCTCATCATCAGCACTCTCCTCCTATCCAATTTGCTTCCTTTCCACTCTCCCATCTATTCAATAGGCTGTTACTAAAGATATCTTTCTTTCTGCTGATTCAGTCATATTACGACCAAATCATTTCAGTCCCTACAGTTGCATTCAATCTCATTTCATCTCAAGGTTTTCTCATTCTTTTTTTCAAGACTCTACATAATGCTGTCCTGCTTATCTCACTTATTTTTTACTACACTCTCCATTATACATTCATCTACTAAGTCCTCCTGCCTAACTACACGCTTTGTTTCTTTCCACTTGTGACCTGCCTATTTACCCTCCACTCCCCACTCCTGGGGCAGCCAACTACACCCTCAAGTTCCTAGTAAAGTTTCTTTCTTCTCTTTATGCCACATCTTTTCACCCTTTCTTCACAGCCTCCTTTCAGATTCTTTTTGTTAACAGGACATTAGAATTACAAGTTCAGCTCCCAAAAAGGTTTTTGTTTAAGACATTAGAAAGAACAAACACACTCCCACTAGAAAACTTTTCCAAATTAGTTCTCAGTATGTGCTGCCTGCCTGTAACCAAGACATTATGGAAAGGTTGCAAAGGCTCATTTGTCTCTCTGACCACTATCCATGTTACTCATCCATATGGGCACTAATCATATTGCTAGGTATGGCCCTAAGTAGATCAACAATGACTACAGAGCTTTGGAAACAAGGGTAAAGATGTCGGGACACAGATTGTGTTCTCATCCATTCTCCCATTGAGGATAACAGCCCAGACAGGGATATCAGCCTCCTGGAAATGAATGCATAGCTGTGCACAGGCAGCTCTCCTACATTTCAAAGGAGGAAGCGCAGCAGTCTGGAAGGCATGAGTCCCTGCTCATGCCATTTCCCTGCTGCACCTTTACCTCCCCTGTGCTGGGGGCCATGGGAGGCGGGCTTTTAAGCCAGCTCCCCCAGCACCAGCTCCTGCTTCCCCCTTGATGCCTCTCTCTGATAGAGGCAGCGGAGGGGAGGAGCAACTAATTGAGTCACTATTTATGCTTATTGTGGAGTCAACTAATTGCTTACATCCCTAACTGTAATATGCCTGTGCAGACTTGGCTTTAACTATAATTTATGAGATATGTTGCATGACTAGAATAGTGATTTAGAGGATATAGTTTGTTCTGGTTAAAGATTAAAGGTTAAAAAGTAGAAGGTGATGTCACGGTTGGGGGGTCTACTATAGACCAGCAAATTAGGAAGAAAAGGTGGATGAGGCATTTCTAAAACAAAAAACCAGAAATATCCAACACACAAGACGAGATAATAATGGGGGACGTTAACTACCAAGACACATATTGTAAAAATAATACTGCAAAACACCAAGTTTCCAGAAAGTTCTTGGAATGTATTTGAGATAATTTTTTGTTTCAGAAGGTGGAGGAAGTAACAAGGGAGACAGCTATTTTAGACTTTATTAGGACTAACAGCGAGGAACTGGTAGCAAATCTGAAAGTGGAAGGCAATTTAGGTGAAAGTTGATAGAGGGAGACAGCAGCAAAATAAGCAGAGTGGGCTTCAAAAAAGCAGACTTTAATAAACTCAGAGAACCGGTAGGACCAAAATCTAAGGTAAAAATGTTCAGGAGACGTGGCAGTTTCCAAGTGGACAGTATTAAAGGCAAAACTGCAAACTATCATGAAGTGAAGGAAATACTAGAAGACTAGTAAGAGGCCAATATGGCTCCATTAGGAGTGTTTTTATTTACCTGCCAATTAAAAAGGAACCCTACAAAAAGCAGAAACGGTGATTATTTGCTATGGAGGAATACAAAAGAATAGCCTAAGCATGTAGGAAAAGAATCAGAAAGACTAAGGCACAACATTAGTTAAACATAGAATAGGGCATAAAAGGCAATCAGAGGTTCTTCAAATAAATTAGGATCAAGAAAAAGATGAAGGAAAGCATAGGTCCTTTATTAAGCATGGAAAGAGAGCTATAACTGATGACAACACCAAGGCTGAGATATTAAATACTTATTTTGCTTCAAACATCTCTAAAAAGCTTAATGGTGTTATTCAATACAGTTATCATAAACAAGAAGTAGGAAGAAGCATAAGACAAAACAGAGGAAGAATAAATTAAAGGATTTAGATAAGATTAATGTATTCAAATCAGCAGGGGCTGATGAAATGCATTCTAGAGTACTTAGGGAACTTATTGAAGCAAACTTGGGAACCGTTAATTTTTATATTCAAGAACGCATGGATGATGGGTAAAGGTAAATATAGTACCTATCTTAAAAGGTGGAACAAGAGCATCCAGGGGAATTACAGACCAATCAGCCTAACTTTTTGGAATTTGGAAAGAGACTGGAACAAACAACCAATTTGTAAGCACCTAGTATAATTGTTCTTAAATTGTGTGTCACAAGCCCAAGTGTAGTCTATCAGCTAGGGTTGCAGCAATCCCAAATGTGCAGAGAATGCTATTTTACAAAATTACATGTGTGAGGTCATGCTATGTGGAGGATGCCATTTTTCAAAGGCTGTCTGGGGTCACAGGAAGCAACATATCTAAAATTGAGGTCATTTGGATAAATTAGAGAACAAAAATGATAAGGAGATTTAGAAAACCTGATCTGTGAGTGAAGGTTAAAAAATAGCAGGTTTAGTCTTTAAAAAGACTGAGAGGAGGACCTGATAGCAGTCTTCAGATATGCTAAGAGCGGTAATAAAGAGGCTAGTGAGAAATTGTACTCTATGTCCACCAAAGGTATCACAAAAAATAATGGACTTAATCTGAAGAAAGGACTATTTAAATTAGAGGAGTCCCTCACTTTACAATGGCATGATTTACGTTTCCCGTAAGTGCAGAAGGGGCTGAAATCCCCTCACTTACGTCCTTGGCTCCACATTTACGACGGTGTACAATGCCTGTCGTAAATGCAGGCTCAAGTTACAACGCCCCCAACTTGCGACACTATCCAAGGAGCCCATCACGTCGCAAGTCAGAGGCAGCCTATAGAATGTTTTTCCTAATATCTAAGCATCAAAGTGGTTAAGCTCTGGAATAGGCTGTCATGGGAGACTGGGGAATCCCCATCATTGTAGGTGTTTATTCAACCTGTTCTTAAAAACCTATCAGAGATGGTCTAGGTTTTCTTGGTCTTGTCACAGTGTAAAGGAATGCACTTCATTGTTTCCTGAGGTCCCTTTCAGTCCAACATTTCTATAATCCATATATTGGTATTTCTGTTACTACCATGCTACCTTGGTATCAGTGTGCCTCCTAAGTACTCAGAAACAGAAATAACAATAGATTTGTATATTTAAAGGCCAGACAAGAACAGTATAGTGATCTAGAGAGAGATCCACAAAAGAACTTAAGGCAATATTTAGGTGCTGCTGAGAACCTCAAAACCACTACCAGAAGCTATGTACACAGCTCCTCAGTGTAGGCTGGTCTGCTTCATACCTAAGTACTAGGAGGATTATCAAATCAGGCATTCCTTCTCCAATCTTGCCTACAGGACCTGGTCTAGTATGTGTGCTCAGAGCATGCTCAAACCCACACAAAATGGCCAGAAGAGGAGACAGTGATTGTTCCCCATACCACCTTACAAATTTAAGGCACAGGGTAGAACACTCACCAGGACATGGAATACCTAGGTTCAATTGTCCCCTCCATCTAATACAGAGAAAGGATTTGAACTAATATCTCCTTCCTCTTAGGAGAGTGGCCTAATCACTGGGCTGTGTGGTATACAGAAGCAAGTCTTTCTTAACCTTTCTTACATTCAATTGCATATAATACTTAAATTAGAACATTGGGACTCCCTCATTTCAAGTGAGTGTTCCAACCATAAGACTAGAAATTAGAAAGGAGTGGTGATACTGTCACCCACTTCCTACTGTTTTTTGAGTAGGCACCTGACTCCAGAAGAGGGTTTCTGGAGGAGACAACTGCTTAACTTCCCTGGAGAGGCAAGCTGTAGGCTGCATTACCCACATGGGCATTTCCTAATGGCTAGTTTAGGGCTTGCCTATACAAATACTTAGTTCATGTCACACTAGAATGTAAATCTACCCCATCTCAAGAGCTTCGTTGGTTTTCAGTATGGTTTAATGTTCATCGAACCCTATCAAGTGCATGTGAACTGTGCAGGGAGACTGTGAGATGTTTTGAGCTAGGCAAGTCCCCAAGCTACTAATGATATTCAATTTTACTTCTCCTTTCCACATAATCCAGATTCTTCATTCTCTTTGTTCCCTAATTAGCTAGCAGATACCAGTTCTCCAAGATGCTGGATTCATATCAGTCCAAAGAAGGCTGCAAAAGTTTTGGTAAGAAGTGGATTACAGTGGGAGAGGATTGTGCGTGTTCCCACAGTGGTGAGGGTTTTCTACCTTCAATCAAGATCTTGGAATCAGACTGAAACCCTTCCCCTTTTATAGTGTCAGACTAAAGCATATCTTATCATTTTGGGGTTATTTAAATTTTATTTAAATAATTGAGACAGAAACTGAAAGGGAAGGATGGATGGATATAAAATATTCTTTATTCAACACAACACGGACCTGAAACTTTTTTTAGTAATACTTGACACTAGATTTTGAAGCACAATCCCCTCTAATTATTAATACCCAAAATAAAGGAAGTGTTACAAACACCACCACTCATAAAATTTCTTTTTATTATCATAGGGAAATAGAATGGGTTTCCTTAAGATAACAACCTATAGAAAACCTCTCCTTTCAAATAATAGTAAATCTCTCTACCCAGTCAGTATTTCTTCTGCTTTACATCACAAGACAGTTTTTGGCCTATACAGTCCTTGGTATCACTTCTCCCCCAATGAGCAAAAAAAAAAAAAAAAAAAAAACCCAAAACCCTTTCCCACACATTCAGGCTACAGGTGCCTTATTTCTGTCCCATTCTAACACTATAGGTTCATCTCACCTACCTATTTAATGCAATATACATATGTACTTTTATTTTATGGGATTTAGTGATTATACCAGCTGTGCATTATTGGGCTCTGGCATGCAGAATTGGGCTTTAGCCAATCACAGCTTAATTTTCCAGAGGTGTTGAGCACTTGCAGCTGTCCTTGAAGCCAATGGAACCTGTGAGTAATCAGCAGCTCCACCCAATATTTTCTATGGGCAGAAGTAATTATATGTATTTTATTTCAAAATACATAAAAAGATGTCCTTATCAGCTTTATATATATACACACTGTATGCATTTTCCCTCTTTTAAAGATGGAGAAGTTAAACAGCTTGCCCAAAGCAACCAAAGGGAATCCATACCAGGCCAGCACAACACAAATCATGGGCTCCTAATTCTGTATGTGCTGGTATGCACACTGCCATAGTACAGAGATCACAAACAATGCATGTTATGAGGTTATGTTATCAAGAAATGTTTTTGTATGAACATAGCTTTAAGCATCCAGTATTAAAGTACTGTATCACTAATTCTATTCTGCCAACTATCATTTACAGGCACTAGAAGAAACATTAAAAATTGTTCCAGATTGCTGGCTTTGCTTAACTAAACAAATTTGTTTACTAGAGTGTTCAAAAATTTTAGACCACTGTCCGCACAACAGTAATTGTTTAATCCTCTGCCAAGTGAGAAAATTCAAACTAGCTGCACACATTTTAGTGGAAATGTAGTAAACACCCTAATATTTTTAAGTGGAAAGAAGGCTTTCATACTTGCCAGGTGATGTTTAAATTTCCTTAAGTGGAAAATTTTCAACTGCAATTTTAAAAGCAGTATTTACACATTAAATACATAAAGTGTTTTATCATTTGATACCTAACTGTTCATATATTTCAAATTTCCATTCTTGCAGTAAATATTTATTCTGTTCAATTTATAAAAATGTAAGCATGTGCTATAAATAGATCAGCTTTCCAGAGACTGAAAGCAGTCCCAAAAGGAAGCTCCCATTTTGCAAAAATGCCTTATCTTTATAGATCACTCACGAGACAGTTATGAAAAAAGCTACCTTTATCAGTGTGCTTCTCCATGGGTAGACATAAAGCAAAGGAGCTATAAAATCTATGCAGAAGCTTAATCCAGCAAATTAAAATAATCATTGGCGGGAAAGGGGTTACAAATTTTATTATGAATGTGCACTAGTAAATATGGTTATTTCTTAAAAAGACAATGTGACTTTGAAATCTAGTCCATTTAAAAAAAAAATAAATCAAGAAAAATGGATGAAAAGTGGACAGAAATAATACTATACCAGTAAAACATCCCCTGCCATGTTTTTGTGGTTTTACAATCATATTTGCCTATTTAGAGGAATATTCCCTCCAACACACTTAAAAATCAATAGCAAAAAATCAATAGCATAGGATCGGAAAGCTAAGGTTGACTTTTTTATTTATGTATTTCATACTGTAATAGAGGCTCTGCTTATGTACACAGTTATACTGGTGTAACTCCTTTGTATTCACTTATTTCAGTTTCAGAGTGGCTGACTGCAGTTCAGCTCAGACATGCATCTAAGCCAGGGGTCTCCAAACTACGGCCCGCGGGCCGGATGCGGCCCGCGAGGCCCTCTCATCCGGCCCGTGGAGACCTTTTTGTCTACGGAAAAAAAATTACGGAAACTTGTCTTGTTTTTGGAACAAGTACAGGCCAACAACATGACGCACTTTCAGCAGTGCAAGGTCTTCATGGCTGAAGCAACAGCTGAGTTCCCCACGTCATTTGCATGCGAGATCATCAAAGACCTCCAGCTGCAGTTTCAGCAGCGGTTTTCTGACTTGGATTCAAAGGCAGAAGAAGTGAGATTGTTTCAAAACCCATTTGAAGCAGATGTGGCCAGTTGCCCAGATGAACTGCAGCTGGAAGTCATTGAGTTGCAAGCAAATGACCTCCTTAGGGACAAGTTCAAAATAGGACTGGTGGGTTTTTACCAGTTTTTGCCCAAGGAAGACTTTCCTAATGTCAAAACTTTTGCATCAAGGTACCTTTCAATCTTTGGAACAACATACCTGTGTGAACAAACATTTTCAAGAATGAAATATGTGAAGAACAATTTGAGAACAAACTTGTCCGATGATAATCTCAGGTCACTGTTGATGTTAGGGACAACAAATCTAAAGCCAGAAATGTCTGCTATTTTGGCATCCAGGAAACAATTTCACCATTCACACTAATACAGGTGTTCATGTGTAGTGTATCAATGTGTTATTAAATAATAACTGAATAAAATAATATTAAATAAATAATTAAAAACAACATCCATGTTTTGATTGTTTTTTATTTGGACCTCAAGTGTGTAGTCGGCCCCCGAACTGCTGTTTGATAGTTAATGCGGCCCTCGGGCTGAAAAGTTTGGAGACCCCTGATCTAAGCAAATGAAGCTAAATCAAAATAAATATGCTGATATAGCCTTTTGTGAGCTTAAATTTTGTTTAAAAAAATCACTTTAATGTGTTGCAGATCTTTATGCTATGGATTTTGTATGCCAAAGGCTGACTGACCTCTTTATTCACAAAGTACACATTTATTTCTTCCAGTGGATTATTTAGGTGCATCTGTTGAACACAGTGCTTTTTCACAGCTCATACTTCAAGTGCACTTTTGTTAGCTCTTGTGATTATGGATAAGACAAGGAAAAAATAGTTTAGTTTACTTTCCCAAGGTGGCTTAGGTTCTACAAGGTTGATAGTAAAAGTTTCCCGTCTTGCTAAGGTTGATATAAAGGATCTTCAATGTGAATGTGTTAAGTAGGAAGCTGAATTTTTATAGTTTTAAAGAGAACCACCACACTTTAACAGAAGACTTTGCTTTGTGTGCCTCTTCTATATCTATCCAGGCCCAGGGCTGCACAAAGTGTCCAGAAATTGTTTTAACTGTCAAAATTTGTTTTGATGGTCAAAAACATTGTTTTAGTATGTAATCTACCATTTCTAATTATTCTGTTTGTGTTTCTACAAGTAAATGCACTGTTAAGTACTGTATATTAAATATACCAATAGAAGCTCTGTTTAAGCAGTAGGGGAACAATAGTAAAATCATGGCAATCTTTCTTTAGGGCAGTGGTCTCCAACCTTTTTACACCCACTATCGCTTTTTAAATGTCAGAACAAACCAAGATCTACCGTTCCATCCTTCCCCCAAGACCTCACCCCCTTCCTTGAAGCCCTGCCCTGTCTGTTCTCCTCCTCTCCATCACTTGCTATCCCTAGCCCTTATATACAGTAAGGCTACGTCTACATTGTGCGCTCTTGAACAATAACATATTCAAATGAGGCGCAGCAATGAATATCGCCTTGCATCATTTGCATACTTAATGAGCCACCATTTTTGCGCAAGGGGCTTTTGCACAAGAGCCATTCTGCCTGAAAATAAGCAGCAGAACGGCTCTTGTGCAAGAGGGGTTTTTGCGCAAGAAGGAGCAGTGTAAAGTCCCAAGGGGGAATTTAAGGTCCAATTGGCATCTGATGCACAGAACTTTCCCCACATTGGCATCAATGCTGCCTTGTATTAGTAGTACTATATTGATTTACTGAGATGACCTATTTGTAACTCTCTAATGCAGTTCTCTTTGACCTCTTAATCAAAGATGAAAGCTTTTTTACAGTATTTTAAAAAACCAACCTTGGGACTTTTGCCATTAAGATACATTACTCTCATATCTTTCTTCATACATGTGCAAACAGAGCTACCTACCTATGTCTTAAGGCACAAGTCAGTCTAACATTCAGAAAATGGCTTATCTTTAAAAGAACAGACTTTAGGCCCAGATGCTCAAAAGGCATTTAACTTCCACTGAGGGAGGGGGAGGGGGGAAAACAGTGGAAGTTAGGAATCTAAATACTTTTTGAGGATCTAGGCCTTAGTGCCTTTTTCCTTATATATACCATTTTTCTTTACTAGCCAAGGGTTCAGGCCAGAGATAAGCAGATACCATGTCCTGATCGACATGAATTGCAGATGCCAACTTAAACAGAGATTGATCTATTTCAGCCCCATATTGTTTTAGTGGAAGCAGATGCATGTCAAGAGCTCATGCAAAAGTTATCTGTATGCTCTCCAATTAAGTCACTCTGAAACACACTTCAGATTTAATATTCCCATACTACTGTCCAAAACTCCACCACATACTTCACTTATGACAGATCAACTAATTGCTGCATATATTAGAGGGCACTCTATAGTGAAAACAGACATGATATTTACATAAGCATTATCACATCTCTAGCTCTGGCTTCAAACTTTTTTCTAGTTTTCATGTCTCACAATGTTACACATAAAACCTGACATGAGATTAAATAATCTCAAACACAATTTTAATTGCTCAGTTAAATAAAAAAAACATTTAAATATTTGATGTTTTCTACATTTTCAAATATATTACAAAAGTGTACAGTACTCACTTTGTATTATTGTTAACACATTTGTGTTCAGTAAGAAAACAAAACAGTTTGAGTGCAGTTATGAAAACAAAATTCTACATTTTTAAAATTGCACTTTCACGATAGAGATTGCATTACAATACTTTTATGAGGTGAACTAAAAAATACTATGTAAAATATTAGAGCCTTCAAGTCCACTCGCTCTTATCTCTTATTCAGCCAATTACTGAAATAAACATGTCCAAGAGAGAATCCTATCCCTTTCCTATTTTAAAATGTCACCTGAAAGTGAGAACAGGCATTCCCATGGCACTGAATGACATTTACATGTCAGATGCACTAAACATTTCTATGTTCTTTCAACTATTAAACACTTTCTTTGGGTTGTAAATGACATGTATTAGTTTTTTTCATTTTCAAATATAATACATTTAAATTAATATTCTATTAACAGTGCAATTAAAAAAACACAATTACGTAGTTACTTTGTTTTGAGTTAATCACTTGTGAACTATGATTGACAGCACTAGTTTTCATTTTTCAAACACAGGGGGAAATTATTTGTTTCATAAGCATGATGGTCCATTGTTTTCCCTAATTCTCCCTGCAATAAAACAAACTCCTTCCTTTGCTGATTCTTGGGAGCAAAAAATGGAAAGAAGATGAAGTTTTGATTTCTCAGAGGACATAACTTTAAAGTTCAATTTGCCATGAAAAGAGGATATGAGATTGTCTTCCAGCTGTTGCTTCTAGTATACATTTAGGTTTGGACATGGACTAAATATCTGCAATACTACATGCAATAGAGAGGAATGATGCAGCTTTGTTCTCTTTAGTATTGTAATCCTGAATGTACCTAGCCTCTTGAGTTCTTACAGCATATTAAGAGACAAAAGTACCTTTATGTTCTCTGAGGAGGGAAAGGAAACCATGAATGGCAGAAAGATACTATGGTATTGAGTGCAGAAACAGAACAAATGTTAGTCAATAGGTAGATCGATATGGGGATGACTGTGTAGCTACTGAACAGAAGGCAATGTATAGTACTAAAAAATTAGGATACCAGTATTAACCTTTTAATCTCTGGAAGGATTTCCCTCCCCACACATGCTTCTTCTATCATTTGGGCCACTGAGAGACATCCAGTAGCATCACTTAAGTAACACCCTTCCCACAAGATAGGGACACATTTCTCCACTCTCTAACTCAATTTGAAGAAAAGAAACCAAACAATCATCCATACTGGCATATCTTATCAGAAATTCCTTCTGTCTCTAGAAGCCTAATTTTCCTCCCTAGGACTTGCTTTGGTGGACCTTTTTATATTTCTTCATTAATTCTTTCACCAGAACAGGAAAAAAAAATGTAGGGGAGAAAAATGCAACACTGGAGAACAATGTACACTTATCAAAAGATTTTATAAAATACTGAACATATTCAAAGTTCCAAGTTTTGATCGTCTTTGCTATGAAAGTATAGATCTGCATCTCTGCACTCCACTGACCTGATCAAAACAAAAAGCTGAATGTATGTGGTTTCCTTTTATTACCTTCTGTATCATGAGAAAAGCAAAAGATTGAGACTCAAAGTGAGAAGTTTCAACCAACATCTCCAGTTAAAAAAGGATACCTTCCTTTATATCTCTGCTTTCTGTACTCTTGCAACCAACAGGCATCCTATACACAGAAATTAAGGAATTGTAAGCCAGACGGAAACTACTTAGTATGAAGTGTGACATCAAACTCACTTACTCCATTACCCCATCTTATCGTAAATAAGACCTAGATTCATAAGTCTTAACGGCTACATCTAGACTGGCAAGTTGTTCCGCCAGTTGTCTACACTGGCCGCTTGAATTTCTGCAAGAACACTGACGATCTCATGTAAGATTGTCAGTGTTCTTGCGGAAATGCTATGCTGCTCCCATTCAGGCAAAAGCCCACTTGCGCAAATGCTTTTGCGCAAGAGGGCCAGTGTAGACAACGCAGTATTGTTTTGCACAAAAAAGCCCCAATCGCGAAAATGGCGATCAGGGCTTTCTTGCACAAAACCGCGTCTAGATTGGCACAGACGCTCTTCCGCAAAAAGTGCTTTTGCGGAAAAGCGTCCGTGCTAATATAGACGCTCTTTTCCGCAAATGCTTTTAACGGAAAAACTTTTCCGTTAAAACCATTTGCGGAAAATCATTCCAGTCTAGACGTAGCCAACAAGTATAGCAAAGAATAGGGAAGTGTTAGCCAAAGTGTGAACAATTACTAAATGGAGAATACGCAATGGGGAATGAATCACTAGATGATTATCTGTTCTGTTCATTCCCACAGTGGCCAATGCCAGGTGCCCCAGAAGATAGGATACTGGGCTAGATGGACCTTTGGTTGGACCCAATATAGAAGTTACGTTAGCAGTTTCTTGGAATGAGTGATAAAACAGCAAACGTAAAACAAGATTATTCATGATCCTTAAAATGAAGTTGGGCAAGCACAAGCGATTTTGTAAAAATATGAAAGGAATTACATTAGCAAAGGAGAATGTACAATAAGAGTTATTACAAACAATACTCCTAGCTGCTTGTTTCTTTGATGTTTTTCCCCTGCTCATTCAGAACAATCATGAAATAAAACCTACAACTTTTTGGGCCTTTGTTTTAATTCACCATCCCAAACAGAATTATGACAAACCTCTAACAACTTGGGGGATTTGTCTGTACAATTTGTTAATTCTTTATGAGATTGTGAACTTTAAATGCATTTTTATCAAGCTGCAAGTTCCATTTTTAGTGTGGAAGCTAGTTGCTTTTTCTATGTGTGTTTGCCCCCCGTCTAGACTGAACTGCCAAAGGTCAAACCAAAAAGGGTGGTTGATTTAATTGATACATTATTGTAGTGCAATAGCTCTAGAAAAAGAACCACTCTCAGGCAGGAGAACTGGTTTGTCTAGGGAGTGGTGGTCTGACAATGAAGTCAATAGGTAGTACTCAGTGGTGATCCTGTTAAGGCTGACCAGGATGTCATATGACAGACAGGGGAAGGCTATAAATTGCAGAAACTGCTCAGTTCCATTCTCTTTGATGCTTTTCTCCAACTTAACATATGAGAAGCTGCTGCAGAAGCTGGATGAGACACATGGGTGGACCTCATATACTTGAATACAGACTGTCCCACACAGTTTCCCCCTCGACTTGTCAATGCATGTAGATTTTTTAAATGGATTTGTGTACTTCCTATGCTATTAAATAAAGAGCAACAATGTGGTAGAACTCGGTCAAAGTGTCTGTGTGTTATTGCGCTACACCTAACACATGCCTCAAGAGAAACTGCAGCCAAGAAAGATTACACCTTTGGTGGGATTGTAGGGAAATAGTATATTTAAGGTATTGGGGTATCCTGGGGGTACTGGAAATGGGGGCCTATGCAGGTAGCCTGATTGTTTATTCCCACAATAAATTGGAAATGAAACCTGACAGAGGTAGAGCCCTAGAAATGTGCCAGACATGGCACAAGGAAACAAACAGTACTGTAGCCTGCTAAAACTCAATGAGGCTTAAAAGTTGGAGCTCTAGATGTGGTAAGTAGCCAGAGGCCACTCAAATGAAGCTGACACAAACAAAAAAGATTTAGTTTTAGAAGATCTTTGTAGTAAACAGCTTAACAGATCTAGATTAAGTGTTTTTGTTTTATGAACACACAGGGCTATTAAACAGTAAATTCTTGTTAGCAGAACAGGTGTATTTCTTCTTAGCATATAAAATATAACCATGGTTCTATCTATGTGTTTAAGTATTGCAAGAGAACATATGACTTCTGTATACATCTTTTTATATATTAAATGTATGGTACACAAATATACAGATGTTCAATCCTAGATGTTAAATGATAGTGCTACAAATTTACAAAAGGAGATACCTTATAGCAGTACTTTAAGAAACTATGAATCATTTTTCCTATTAAAATATTAATTGCCTTGTCCATTTTTCTTGTTACCCCATTTGGTTGTAAAACAAAGTGCTTAACCTGCAATATTATTAAAAAATTTAATGACCAATAAAAGTAGCTACCGTATTTCTCATTGAAAAAATTAAGTTGGATAAGCCAACTGTCCCAAAACCGTTAGTAACATAGCCAAAGAACAGCACTTCAAAATGTTCATGTTCAGAGGGGAAAAAGTTGTTTTATACCTGGTTCTCAATGTTCTGACAACCACTAAGATCACATTGCCTATCTGCATTTGTTAGTCCATATAACAAGTACCGTATTGTTCTGCATGCCCTTATTGATAAGAGTGGAATGAAGCAGTATTCTAGCAACATGGATTAGTTTGAACTGAACAAAAATGGTTCAACAGATAAACCAGTAATTCAAGAGTATTTAGATCAATTTAACTTGTTTAATTTGAAGTACATTTTAAATAAAGAACTGTTCCATTCAAGGTAGGATTCTTTAGTCTCATCTTAAGCTTTTTCTCATAAGTGATATTTTAGATCATGATGAACTTAAATTGTTTATTCTCTTCATGTAGGTACCATGTGTTTAGCTAAAATTAAACAGAAGCATCAGCCTGCAGAACTGCACTTCCGGTTTTAACCAGGGGTTTGGATGTATACTCATACGGGCTGGCTATATTGCCTTCTGCTGTACAATACAGCTATGCTAAACCAGAATGGTTTCTGACTGGAACAAACTAAATTAAAAGTGGTTTACCAAAAAAGTGTTTAGTTTTTTAACTTTACATTGCTTATGCCAGCTGAATTAAAATCCAGGCATTTAGTTTATGCAAAATATCCCTGGTACTACATACATTTCAGAGTACCCAATGTTCACTGCACATATATAATTTAGAGTATTTTTATAGGAAAATTATACTTTTTATGCCACTTGGCACAGGAGGTAGCATATTTTCCCTGTTCAAAACTGAATTATGGCAGTATGCTTTAAAGTATTTTGTTTCCAACATGTAAAAATAAAGGTTATATTGGTTGATGGTCGCTCAAGACATATAATAAACTGTACCCATTGAAAACAAAATAGAAATTTGATTTCTCCACACTTTCACATGGTATTGCCTCCTTAGCTCTGTTAAGAATAAATGCAAGACTGCCATGGAAACAACTGAAAGGTTAATGTCATCTCTTGTCTGTAACGATCTGTCTCTATGCCCATTCTTGTAGACAGCTAAAGTCAGGAAAGAAGAGGATACTAATTTAATGCAGAACTAGGGATGTAAGATATCTTGTAACCGTACCAAAAATTATCGGTTACATGATTATTCAATAGTCCTTGGGGCAGCAGCCCCACTCCTGGGGAGCCCACTGCCACTGCCATCCCTAGGAGCCAATACATGTGGGGAGCTGCCTTTCCACACTTACCAGCTCCCACCTGCCCCCTCACCGTCCGCGCTGCTGCCTCTGATAGGTTGTGGGAACAGGTAGCCATGCAGGATCCAGTGTTTGTGGGAGCCGACTTAAAAGATATTGTGATACAGAGGCAGCGGGGCGGCTATGGAATGCGTAGAGTTGTTAGGATTAACCGATAAGCTCAGGCTTATCAGTTAATTGTTTATAGGACTATACGCTAACATACCTACTCAGAATTAGTAAGATTAGGGTGACCTGATGTCCTGATATCAGAGAAGGAGTTCTGATATTTGGGGTTTTGTCTCTTACAGATGTCTATTACTCCTAACTGCCTGTTCTAATTTTTCACATTTGCTGTCTGGTCACTTTAAGTGTGACCCAAGCAGGGTGACAGACAGAAATGCTGGACCCCTTGGAAAGGTCCAGGGAGGAGGGGGAAACAGGCACTACACTCCTAGAAGGGGCAGAAGGAGAGGGGCTGGGTCAGCCAGCCCTTAGCACCTCCTGGACTGTGCTGCACTTTCCACAGCCAGCCCTTAGCACAACCCGGACTGCTCCATCCAGGGCTCTAACCCCTGCTACTGTTGCAGTAGTGGCAGCCAGAAGCTCTTGGCCCCAGGGCAGTTGCCCTCTTTCCTCCCCAACACACAAACCTCCACTGATAGACCTGGACCCATGAAAATGAATTATACTGTTAGTGTGGTGGTAGGCATTTACAAACTGTTGGTTAATGAAATTTATGCATCTAAACCAGGGCCTATCAAGATGAAGATCTCTCCCTCTAACCTTATTTATATAGTAGCCTTTTCCCCTTTTATAGCACAACTTGAAGGTCATTCACCCTTCCTAGGGATGTTAAGTTTAGTTTAATCAACTAATCAATGGATTTTCCAGGAACGTAGTCGATAACCGGGAGAGCCACAGTGGGATCAGTTCCTGGCTTGGGAGCTAACCCTGCTGTGGCTCTGCTTTTAAATACATTTAAAAGGCTGGTGCGCAGCCGGGGAGGGGACGCAGCATGAGTCGGGATTCAGCTGTCCCGGCTCATGCTGGGTCACCCCTGCTGCGCTTTAGCCTTTTAAATGTATTAAGAGCCGGCAGCTGGGGGGCGAGGGGAGAGGAGGGACTAGTCAGCTATCTGATAAGCTTTTGCTTATCCTATAGTCTACTAGTCACTTACATCCCTACCCTTCCCCCCACAATACAATACTCTTTAATAGTCTTCTTACCCAAAACATGTACTAGTGATTAAACGTGTGATCTGTCTATACAAGGTGGAATTTTCAAGAGTGTTTAAATTATATGACTTCAAATAGGACTTGTGCTCCTATATTATTCCACAAGGTTTTGGAACGCCAGAGTATACACTTTCACACTCTTTTCTCCAGAGAACAATCTGAAGGCTAATAGCACTAATCCTATACAGATAAACAGGTAGACGCTTTGTGCAATAAACAGGCAGTCCCCGGGTTACGTACAAGATAGGGACTGTAGGTTTCTTCTTAAGTTGAATCTATATGTAAGTCGGAACTGGCGTCCAGATTCAGCCGCTGCTGAAACTGACCGCCAGTTCCGACTTACATACAGAATCAACTTAAGAACCCCAAGTGTCCCCAAGTCAGCTGCTGCTGAAACTGATCAGCGGCTGATTCCAGGAATCCAGGGGCAGAGCAACTCTGCCTCAGGCTTCCTGTAGTCAGCACTGGTCAGTTTCAGCAGCAGCTGACTTGGGGACACCTGGGGCAGAGCAGCTGGGGTGCTGCTGGGTTGCTCCAGTAACGCCGCTCCTCGGCGCTACTGGACCAACCCAGCAGCACCCCAGCTGCTCTGCCCCAGGTGTCCTGATTCAGCCGCTGCTGAAACTGACCAGCAGCGGCTCAATCAGGACGCCTGGGGCAGAGCATCTGGGGTGCTGCCGGGTTGGTCCAGTAGCGCCCAGAGCGGCGCTGTGGGACCAACCGGCAGCGCCCCAGCTGCTCTGCCACAGGCGTCCGGAGAAAAGTCTGCTGGGGGGGGGGGCGCGTACTAGATGCGCCCCCCTCCCCCCAGCACACCAGGAAGACGCTGGCGGCGGACCGAGACGCACCGCGGTCCTGCCGCCCGGGTCTTCCGCGGCTTTGCTCCCAGTCTCCCTACAGCAGACCAGGGAGACTGGGAGCAAAGCCTCTGAGGGCGCCGGCAGCGGGACAGCCGCGGCGCGTCTGGGCTGCCCCGCTGCCGGCTTCCCCCGAGGCTTTGCAAAGCCGCGGAGGGGCTTGGGCAGCGGGGCAGCCCAGGCACGCCTGGGCTGCTCCGCTGCCCAAGCCCCTCCGCGGCTTTGCTCCGCATCTTCCTGGTCTGCAAAAAGACCAGCTTTTCTCACCCCGGAGGACATGGACCGCGAGGTCCTGCAGTCCGTGTCCTCCGGGGCGAGAAAAGCCCCGTTCGTAACTGCGGATCCGAACTTAAGTCGGATCCGCGTAAGTCGGGGACTGCCTGTATATCTACTCTCACAACTGGTTTCGACCTTTATATATAGATGGCGTTCCTTCTTGAACATTTAAAGTAATTTCAGTTTCTACCAAGACCCTGTAAAAGGGTAACCTAAGACTTTCATTTCCACCCTCCATGTGCTTCCCTCCCCCACATAATTGTGGTTTCATAAAACACAGATACATGTTAAAGCTTCATATTTTGGAGCACACAGTGACTGGCTTATTGGATTACCCCAAAGTTACAACAGGGATAACTGCCTCCCTGATCCCTCTGTAGTCTCCTTGAGGGCACTCCTACTCAGCTCTCAGGCCTCTAGTCATCACCTTTCTGAGAGTGGGAATTTACATCCCTCTCCTGCCAGAATGTGCATTTAGGCTCTAATTTCCTTGCAAGTTACAGTTAGGGTTCCCAGCCCTCCAGGAGTCTCCAGAAATTAATCTTTAATTAAAGTTTGTCATGCACGGGCGATGGGTGAAGGTAAGGCTGGGGGAGGCAAGCCCACAGTCCCACCCCTTCTACCTACGCCACACCTCACAGGAGCCAAGCTGCCCTTCCCCCCAACACCACAGGGAAGGCATGCAGCCCCAGCCTCCCTGGCCCCAGAGCATGGGCAGGGCAGGTGCTCTTGGGCAGCAACACTCCGCCCCAGTAGGCATTCTGAGGGGTGGAGAATAGGTAGGGCCAGGTCGGTGGTATGGGAAGGCAATGCCTTCTGCCACCTTTTATATCCGCTGCCCTGTTGTCAAGTGATGAAACCTCCAGGAATATGTCCAGCCAAAATGGCAACTTTAGTTACAGTGTTTCTCCAAGCAAGTCTCATGTTGGGAAAACTGCAGGTGCTGGACTATCTCCCAGGAACTATGACAGGTTTACCATTGATAAATCAATTTTCACAAAGCATAGTACATTTATTTAGGACAAACATATCAAAGCCAAAACAATCTAGATGTAGGCTAATCTCACCAGGCGCTACTTAGCAGCATGGGATTCTCATGGGCCCATATACCACTTTACAAGTTCTTGTTTCCATAGTACCTTACACTGTGGATCAGCTCAGGTGGACCCTTTAGACAGTTTGCGACTTCTTTTGCTACTTCTCTTAAATCTCTTAAAAAACTTGCCTATGCAGCCCTGCTCACCTTGCCCTCCTCCACTCCCCAAACCATTGTACAGGTTGGAAATCCCTGGTCTGGCACGCTCAGGACCTGACCGGTTCTGTATGACAAATTTTGCCAGACCAGGGGAGGTCATTTTGGATCCCTGTTACTGGCCCCCCCATGGCCCGGCTGCTAGCCTCCTAGCTGGCTCCCTAGCTCCTACTGGCCTCTATGCCCCTCCGACTCCTTGGGCAGCCATCGCTGCCATGGCTCTGAGACTCATGGGACAGCCATGCGTGCCATCCTGGAGCTCCAGGACCTGCAGGACAGCTGCACTGAGCTACCAGGGCAAGCAGACCTCCGCCAGGTCAGCCAACGCCATGGGCAACCCCACCATAAGCTTGCTGCGGGCAGCCCACTGCCCTGCCAACTTCACAGGGAGCCTTGCCACTGGCCTTCCACTGGGACTTTCTGGTCCTGCAACATCCATGCCGGACCATGATGTTGCCGGACCTGAGAATCCTAGCTAAGAGAGTTTCAACCTGTACACCTACAGATTTCTGCCTAGAGATTTGCATTAATTGGTCCCAGTGATCCAAGACCCAAAGAAAACTGAGTCAGCACTTCAGGAGCATATTAATTACCAATAAGAAATGAATGTATATGAATAGCTTACACGCCTATAAATCAGTGTGGATAAAATTGATTTTTTAAATAAAAACACTGTATCCTTAAATTCATTTTTAAAAATTTCAATAACTGTATTTTTAAAATCAAATACAAACTTACTATAAAAGATGTTGAGGCTAAACTTTATTATAATTTAGCTTAAATGTTAATCACATTTTGATACGAGAAGCTTATGTATCCAAAACAACTTTTAAATAAAACAAGCTTATATATACAGTTTTGTGTTTCAGTTACGATCAAACTTCAGAGTTACGAAGTGACCAGCTCAAATATATTTAAAATCTCAAATAAAAGTTACCCTTAATGTCTACTGAAAATGCTTATTAGTCTAGGTTTTGCTTTAGTCTGAAGAGTAAATTAGTATCTGCATTGGTTTTAATGGGAGCAAGCAAGGTCACTGTTCATTGGATTACTTACCAATCAAGATTTGACCTGTTTTTATAGCTGAGCTGCCTGGGACCAAGCCATGAACTACAAGCTTCTCTTCACTGATCCCGCTTCTGTCTTGTTCTCCTTGCTTTTCAGCTCTTCTGCTACTCCATGAAGACTGATGAACAATCCCTACCAATGCCTCCAGTAGCTTGAGTTTCTCCCCTGCTCCAGTGTTGGGCAGTCTTTTTGGATTTACATAAACACATACATCTTTGTACCGTTGCTGAACTATGACTCCCACCTTCTGAATGGACTGATGTTTCAGTATGGAGGTTGGGCCAGAAGGATGCCCATTACCGCCTTCAGTTCTTTTCTTACCAGAATGCTTTGGTAAAAGTCTTTTCTTTTTTAAAATTTTGGTGATTTTTTTCAGTCTGGGTTCATTCTTTCTTTCTTTTTGTGATCCCTCTTGAATAACCTCAGCTTCATTTTCACAGAACCTGACATGATTCACTGCAGCCACCTCTGAAGAGCTGTCTCGAAGCAGAGTTTCTTCTTCATCATCACTCAGTTCTAGATAAAACAATTCCCCATTTTTCTGCACACTGTCCAACCATTCAGGCTCAAGGTCACTGTGTATGAGAGAGAAACAATTAAATGCTAATGCGGACAAGGAAGTCAGAAATGGCAACAACATTTGCTTACTTCAGAGATGGGGTTGAGAAAAAGTCTGCTTCTTCAAATTCTATGACTTTGATGCTCTAGTTCCGTGGTCCCCAACACGCTTGGAGGGGGGGGGGGGGACGCCGGCGCATGGAGCTTGGGGGGGAGGGGGCGCCGGCCCCGGGCGCGCGGCAACCTCCACAGGTTGGGGACCACTGCTCTAGTTCATGTAGAATATAAAAATCCTTAAAGGGAGGAAGGAGAAAAAAAAGCCTGGGGAAGTGGGCAGGGACCATAACTGCCCTTCCAGAGTCTGAGGTAGCTTTCTATAGTGTCTTACTATTCACCCATTGCAAAAGCATTGCTCATGGAAACTAATGTCATCGAACTGTTCCTTTTGTGGCCATGGCTGAATAAATAACCATTATGTATCAGAGCGAGGGATTTTCTTTTAGTCAAAGAAGAATGATATTTTGCCCATTCTATCCCACATTTTTCCCTTAACCCATCTAAAAGAACCACTGTATTGATGGCATTTATGAACAGAATCTAAATAAAAATTGATTTAACAGTATGCTTTAGCAATATAGATAACAGCCTATCAATGGATTATTTACGGGAAGATTTCCACCTCCCTTCCTCACCCCAGCTGGGTGTATTTTGAGTGTTAATAAAATAAGCTTCCATTTAGAAGGGATAACTCTATAATATTAGTTCCATGGTTAGTCTAAATTAAGCGTACCCTTATGGTAATATAGGTTTCTATGGGTTTAGGTGAGTAAAGCACATTATACGCAGTCAGTTATATCTCTGAAGATCTAAGGCGAGGCAACTCAGCTTTGGAAGCCCCGGGGGCCACAATGATACTAACAGCACATGCTGAGGGCCACAACTTAAGTGGGGCTGCATATAAATGCAAATAACTTTTCACACTGACGGGCATGAATACAAAGATTAAGGCAAGACTACACAACATGCAGGCCCCATTTAAGTCTGTTCTGATTATATTAATAAAATGCAATATTTACTTGATTTCCACCCATATGACAGCAATTTTAATGAGCAATGACAGTCCAGGAATTTAACTACTAAAACACATATCAACAGAAGACTCGCTGTTGTGAAGCATGTTCCCAGTGGAGGACATGTTCAAAGGATCCCACCCGCAGGGCGTGAGTTGAGCCCTGCGTAAACTCAAACTGCATCACAGCTGCAAACAAATGGACCACATGTTGAGTAGCCCTGATCTAAGGGACAACTGAGGTGACTACGACTAGACAGATTTGTGATACATTTATGAAGGAACTCCATGGTATGGTTTTTTCCTTCCTGGGACCCCTTGAGAACTCTTCTAAGGAAAATCCACAGTTTTGATTACTTAGTTGGTAACATCTTGGAAGCAGGAAATATATTTTGTCTATTTGTACAGCATCTACCACCTACACCCTATAAGGAGTTCTGGCTCACACTTGGATTACTAAGAAAATATAAATAATAAGTAGGTTAGTGGCAGGAAGAATCATACTGTACAGCATTCTCCATCTGCAATCAAACATATGTATATAAGTTCATGCTGTGGGGGAAAAAAAGTGAGTCTTCAAATCTCTCCCAGCCTCCTCCCCATTATCCAACCTCCAGCTTCCACAAGAGCACTGTAGCTTGGGAGGGAGGAGCAAGCAGAGCAGCAGCAAAAAGGGATCAAATCTGTGCAGGCCTGGGAGTTTCTTTCCCCATGGATCTGCAAGATGGTGGGGCTACAGTACAGCCTCAACCATCCACTAAGGCTCTTCCTTCCTGGGTAAATGTTTGAAAGAAACTACATTGAACATCAGAAGTCATTCTTCCTTCCCCTCAATACCATATGGCAGCAAGACACAAAATTCTTTGAGAGGAAGGCATGACCTTGTTTCACTAGTAGGGATTTTGGACACTGAAGTAGTTGAAAGACTATACTGAGGAGGGCATGATCCCAGTTTTCATACAAATTTACCATTTGAAACCTATGAGTCACATTCAGGTACCATTGCTGTGATTTCAGAGTCAGCTACAAAAAACATCTGTGCATTTTTGGGGTAAAAATGTGAATAAAAATGTACTAAATGGAAGGATGTATAATTTGTGCCCTGATCTTACAGCTGAACAGAAAGCTTCTGAAGCAAGAGGCAGACAAACTATTCTTAACAGCTGTCATATTACAAAAGTTACAAATTAAGAACATAAATCATCTGCATCACACAGTTAAGTACTTCAACCACCAACCATTAGTACTAGGGATGTAAGCAACTAGTTAACTAGTCAACTATCTGATAAGCAAATGCTTATTGGATAGTTGACTAGTGACTCAATTAGTTGCTTCCCCTCACCTTTATCAGAGAGAGGCAGCAAGGAGAGGGAGCAGGATCCAGAGTTAGAGGGAACCAGCTTAAAAGCTGCTTCCCCCCAGCACTCTCTCTGTGGGGAGAAGAGGCAGAGGTGCAGCGGGAAAGTGGTGGTGCTTCACCTCTGAAATGTAGCAAGAGCAGAGCAACATTTCAAAAGCAAAAGCACCACAGGGAGCCTGGAGCGAATTGGAGACTCAAACAGTCCCCCACTGGCCCCATGCTCCCTGCCTTTGAAATGTACAAGAGCTACAGGTGCGCTCTTGTACATTTCAAAAGCAAAGCTCCGCTGGGACTACAGGGACAGAAGGGAACTACTTGAGTCCCCCACTGGCCATGCTCCCCATGGCGCTTCCACCTTTGAAATGTAGCAAGGGCTGTTGGTACATTTCAAAGGCGGAGGCGCCCCTTATTGACTAATCAAATAGTTGATGCAAATGACATTGACTATTTGATTAGTTGATCTAAATTTAGCATCTTTAATTAGGACATGAAACTGTGCCACATCTAAATTTATCTTCACTAGTTCTCGCCTTCCTCTGTTGAAATTAAAACTAGAACTATTATAGAAAAATTTCCAAGAATAGTATAACCACATAAGTATTACTTTCTAAATAAAATAAATCTGTACTAATAGATTAAGGTTTTAACAGAATTTGAACCACAACAGCAACAAATGGGGAAAATACATTTTTAGTTCATAGGAATCACAATCAAAACATGGCAACTAGGGATGTTAGATAGCAGATAACAGAATAGTCAACTAACCGCATGAATTTTCAGTGGTTAGCCAACTCTTCTATAGTCCCCGGGGTCGGGAGCAGCATGGGGTACTAGGCGGCAGGCTTAAAAAACTGCTCCCCTCGCAGGATAGATGCCTGCCACCCTGCGCTGCTATCTCTGACACAGAGACAGCAGTGCAGGGTGACAGCACCCCAGTCTGTGGGGGATCCGAGCTCCCAGTGGACAAAGGCTGCTGGGGAGCAGGGAGTGGGGGAGGCTGCCATAAAGCAGCCTCTGTCCATGGTGACCCTCCTCCCTCCTGCAAACAGGGGCTGCTGCTGGAGACCAGCCTCTGTTCACTGCAGGCCCAAGCTTGCCATGGACAGAGGCTGCCCCGCAGGATGCAGAGCAGCTTCTGTCTGTAAGGAACTCTGCTCTCCCCCCCACCACCACCATGGATAGGGGCTCCTGCCATGAAGCAGCCTCCCCGATTGCCCCCCCCTCGCACTGCTGCCTCTGATAGAGATAACAGCATGGGGGTGGGGGGAGGAGAGGCAGGCGGCACCACAGAGCCAATGCTGGGGGGAAATGGGGATACAGAGGCAGCAAGGCGGAGGGGGAAATGCGCATAGTCAATTAGATTAACCAATAAGCCTAGGTTAATCATCTAGTCGACTACTTGTTCACATCCCTAATGGCAACTACAGCTGGTACAGAATTTTCTGATGAAACATGTTTTTGGCAGAAAATGACAATGTGTTGTTCTGACAAACTTCTTATCAAACAGGAAGGGTTTCATCAAAACATTGCTTGGTTCTGTGCCAGTGTTTTGATGAACCAAGCAGTGATGGTGAGCTGCTGGGAAGACAAGCATCCCAGGGTTTCTAGGTTCTATGCTAAGAGGTGGGGAGCAATGCTCTGCAGCAGGGAGCCTGGAAGCCCCAAGAACGCCAGGTTTTAAAAAAGCGCTCAGTGCTTCCGGACTGATTGCCACTGAACCATGAGATCTGGCTCCCATGCTCTGCAGCCATAGTTCAGCTATGATCAATTGGAGAAGCTTGCTCCCGTTGGCTTACAGCACTTTCATTAAAGGACCACAACTGCACTGATGCAGCATTTTAAGTTTAATCTACTCTTAGTTACAAAATGGTCATCAACATTAATGATGAGGTTTACCGGTTAAACTTTCACATCTCTAGTCTACGCTATTAAATTATGTATACCTAACTTATATCAGCATACAACCACCACAGTCACTATATGTGTGCTCTCACTTGGCTCCTTGTACTTGTGGGCTACGTCTAGACTGGCATGATTTTGAGGAAATACTTTTAACGGAAAATTTTTTCCGTTAAAAGTATTTCCGCAAAAGAGCGTCTAGATTTGTGCAAAAGCATCCTTGCCAATCTAGACGCTCTTTTGCGCAAGAAAGCTCCAATGGCATTTTAGCCATTGGGCTTTCCTGCGCAAAAAATTAAGGTGCCTGTCTACAGTGGCCCTCTTGCGCAAGAGGGCTTATCCCTGAGCGGGAGCGTGAAAGTATTTGCGTAAGAAGCACTGATTTTGTACCTTACAAAATCAGTGCTCTTGTGCAAATTCAAGCGGCCAGTGTAGACAGCTGGCAAGTTTTTGCGCAAAAGCAGAGGGGAGAGGGCGAGGTGCTTCATGGCTGCCTGTTATTCAAACAGGCTGCTCTCACCGGCCAATGGAATTGTACTAGGGGTGGGGGCAGTACCTGAAGCTTCTTCCCTCCACTCCGGGATTACAGTTTTAAAGGGAAATGGGACCCTGCAGCAGTGTTTGAGCAGTTTGTGGTGCGGCAGGGCAAGCAGCGGAGCCTGCCTGGGGCTTCCCCCGTCTCCACAGGCTAGATCCGATGGCTTGGCAGGACAGATCCAGCCCGTGGCCCATATTTTGCCCAGGCCTGGTCTACACCAACATTTCACTGACATAATTACATTGTCCATGACTGCCCTTCACTTGTGAAGATGATGTTACTAAATTGGCAAGTACTTGCATCACCAGGAGCCAAATTTAAATAAAGATACTTTCACATCTAGGTTGATCCAAAGCAGTTTAAATTGTTCCAATCCTGTAGTGTAGACCGGGCCACAGTTTACATCAAACAAGAGTGGCTAAATCCAAATAATCTTTTTTTTCCAGTGTAACTGCCATCTCCAGTGTAGGTTGGTATATTTTTCACATACCTATGATGTAGTTACACTGACCTACATTTTAAGTGTAGATTAGCCTATAACCAACACAAAATGAACAAGTGTTTTGTTCGTAACAAAAAGTTATCTGCCCAGAACTCGGGACAAAAGCAGTGAGGAAATCTGTGTGTTTTTTGTTTTACCTAGGTGAAGGTACTACTGTGTAACTCTAAAAGTAACAAAGCTGTAGCCATCTGAAATAGATGTTTCTAGAAGCAAATCACAACACTTATCTAGGTACCTAAATCTGGAATTAAGACTTTACATTTCAGCAAACCATGTCCAATAATCTTGGCCATACTTTTCAGATCCCAGCTGTCACAATCTGCAGAAATGCATAATACATGGCACATGCACAGCTTAGAGGGCAGGGGGAGGACAGAGTCAGTTTGGTGGGAGCAGGTATGCACCGGGAGCCAGCTTCAAAGCCAACTCTCCATGTGTACCAGCTTCCACCTGCTCTCCTCTGTGAAGCAGCGGGGCAGGCAGCTCTGCGGAAGCTGGCACTTACGGGGAGGTGGCTTAAAAGCAGGCTTCCCATAGGCACCAGTTCCTGCCTCTCCCTTTCTTGCTGCCTCAGATACAGAGGCAGCATGTAACAGTCTGGATTAACTGAGGAGCGCAGGCTTAATGGTTCATCGTGTAAACAGGAACACATTAACATCCCTAAACCACACAGCTACATCTACATTGGCATGATCTTGCGCAAATACAGTTTAACGCAACAGTTGTTGCATTAAAGTATTTGCGCAAGAGAGCGTCAACACTAGCATGTGCCTTTGCGCAAAAGATGTGCTTTTGCGCAAGAGCATCCGTGCCAGTGTAGATGCTCTCTTGCGCAAGAAAGAACCGATGGCCATCTTAACCATTGGGCTTTCTTGGGCAAGAAATCATGTTGCCTGTCTACACTGGCCTCTTGCGCAAGAACAGTTGTGCAAGAGGGCTTATTCCTGAGTGGAAGCATCAGTGTTCTTGCATAAGAACTCCCCGCCAGTGTAAACAGGCAGCATGTTTGTGCACAAAAGCAGCTTCTTTGGCACAAGCTCATGACAATGTAGACACAGCCCTCCTGTCTATACTGACTCAACTATAAGGGCTGAAACAGCAGTAGATCATTTCCCCTGCACAGTACCTTCCACTGGAGAACCTCAAAACACTTTCTGACATGACACCAGTGCAGGGTGCACCTCCCAGCCCTTCCCTGGGGGGGGGGGGGGGGCAGGAGCACGGAGAGCGAAGCTGTTTGCTCAAGTTCTCACAGCTGAAGAGTGGGAGGGGGGAGGGAGCATGAAATCCCCGCTCTCCTAATGGGGAGGAGGAGCCTCACTCTCCCCGCTGGAAGCCGGACAGCCTGGGTGCGACGGCTGCTGCCGCGACTAAACGCAGCGCTACGGAGCCCCAGGCCAGAGTCTTCCCCTCCCGCTAGCGAGCCCCAGAGAACAGGGTCGCTCCCTGCCCCAGGCCCGCCGGGGGGGGGTTCCCGCGCTTACTCGGAGCCCCCGGAGAAGGAAGCAGAACGGGAGCCGCTCTCGCTGCTGCTGCCGCCGCCCGCAGCCTCGTCCTGCCGCCGCGGCGCCGGCTCCCGGGGCATCTCGAGCGAACGTGGCTCTTCCGCGCGCCTCCCCAGCCCGCGGCCCCGCGCCGCCATGACACCCACCCACGTGGCGCCCGCTCCGCCTTCCGATTGGTGCCGCCAGCCGGCTGCCATGGAGACGGGAGAAGCCCTGTCGGGCCTGAGATTACACCTGGGTAGCCCCTGAGCGGCCCCGAGTCCGGCGCCTGCCCCGCCCTCTAATCGCGCTCCTTAGGCAGAATGTGAGGGCAGCGCGCATGCTCAGTCACTCTGGTGCGGCCACGGCCCGCCGCCCTGCCCATTGCATCCATAGAGAGAGTTACTCACCCTGTGCAGTAACGTCTGTTCTTCCAGATGCGTCCCCCCCCCCCCCCCGTGGGGGCTCCACTCCCGGCACCGCAAAACGGAAAAACTTCCACAGCAGTAGCCCTGCCTGCCGGCGCCTGCACCCCCGCTGCCTCACGCCGTTCCAGCTGAGCGCGGGCCGGCTCGTCAGTTTCCTCCCAACCGGAAGCATCTGCAAAAGCTCCGAAGCAGGGAGGAGGGGGGGTCGTGGAGCACCTACGGGGACACACATCTCGAAGAAGAGACATTACGGCACAGGGTGAGTAACTCTCTCTTCTTCGTCGAGTAGTGTCCCCGAGGGTGCTCCACTCGAGGTGAGTACACAGCACTGGTCAAGCACTATCGGCGTGCTTCGGACTTATTGTCTGTGTGCTGTGGCCAAGACTGCTTGCGCCACCGCTGAGTCATTCCTCAATATTCTCGCAAGAGCATAATGTTTGGCAAAGGTAAGAGAGGACTGAATGGCATATGTCCTGCAAGGGCACCCCTCTAAGGTACGCAGTGGATGCGGCCATGCCTCTGGTGGAATGAGCGCAAGGACGTCCCGGTAAGGGTTCGTGCCGTAGGGTATAATAACGTGTGATGAAGGAGGTGATCAAATTGGAGATACGTTGTGTGGAGAGCTGTTGCCCCTTGGAGCGCTCCGCCGTAGCTATAAAAAGACGCCGAGACTTCCTGAAGGCGCGTTTTCTATGCAGATAGAAGGCCAGCGCTCGTCTAACATCGAGTGTATGTAAACGTGAATCTTCTGGTGAAGAATGAGGCTTTGGATAGAATGTTGGCAGCCTTATGGGCTCATGTATATGGAAGGCTGAATTTACCTTCGGAAGGAAGGGGGGATGAACACGAAGCAGAACCCCCTGTTCAGAAAATAGCGTGTACGGTGGGTCGGCCGAAAGAGCTGCCAACTCACTAACTCGGCGTGCTGACGTGATTGCGAGAAGGAATGACACTTTCATCATGAGCAAGCGCGAGTCACAAGTTGCTAACGGCTCAAAGGGAGGACGAGTTAGCGTGTCTAGTACCAAAGATAAGTCCCACGGCTCCGGTGGGACTGTATAGGTTGGATATAGATTACCGAGCCCCTTTAGGAATCTTTTAACTAACGGGTGGGCGAACAGCAAATGTCCGTCAATGGGAGGGCGAAAGGCCGAGATTGCTGCCAAGTGAACTTTCAGCGAAGCATTTGCTAACCCCTTTGTCTTCAGCTAGAAGATGTAATCCAAAGTATGGTGCACTGGTAAAGAGAGAGGGTCGAAGTTCCTTTCCAGACACCAGGCTTGGAACCGATGCCATTTATAGGTGTAGGCTTGCGAGTGCTATGGCGTCTGCTATTCATAAGTACATGCTTCACTTCCTGAGAGAAGTTCATTTCCGGTGGCTGAAACCAGTTAGGAGCCATGCCGTGAGATGCATGCGATCGATGCTCGGATGCAGCATTGAACCGTGCCGTTGAGACAGTAAGTTGGGCATCAGTGGAAGCCGTTGTGGCTGAGCGACTGACATTCTGGATAATTGTGTCAGCCAAGGCTGTCAAGGCCAAAAGGGTGCCATGAAGATCACTGTTGCGCCCTCCATCGCTATCTTCTCCAGTGCCCTGAGAATGAGAGGGAGAGGTGGAAATGCATAGAGCAGTTGGTGAGAGCCCCAAGTGAGCAGAAGTACCTGGAGTAGAAACCTCTCCCCCGGAATTGAATGGATACCCTCTCCACTGCTCCTATAGTAAAGTAGTTGGGACACCTCTTGCTGTAGAAGAGTCTCATGAGAGGGGTCCCTGAAAAGGGACGGGGAGGGTGGGAAGTGGGGGGGGGGGAATGGAGTTGAAAGGGATGGCATATCCTGAAACAACTATGTCGTTGACCCATCAGTCGGTGGAAATGAGACCAGCGATGTTGATAAGGCCTCAGCGGATGATGGAATAAGGCTACCTGATTGTGTGATGCTCCCGACAAAGGAGTTGCACGCAGTCCCTCGACTGACCCATCAAACTTGTTGCCGGCCCTGCTGGTGACCGGATGTCTTGCCAGGTTGCTGTCTTCGTTTTTGCTGGCGTTGTCTTGGTCTCTGTTGTTCATATGGCTTGGGGCGGAATGTTGCATAAGAGAAGGGTCTCTGTTTGTTATAGGGCGTATACCTCTTACGTTTATATGGAGGCGTATACATCCCAAGTGTTCTAAGAGTCGTACGGGAGTCCTTGCCTGAGTGGAATATCTGATTAGTGGACTGGGCAAAAAGAGACTGATGATTGAAGGGGGTAAGTCTTCTACTTTGTTCAACAACTCTCTCGGGGCAGCTGCTTAGTGCAACCACGACAAGCGAAGCATGACTACCGCAGTAGCCGTGGCTCTAGCTGCTGCATCAGCCGTGTCCAGGGCGATCTGAAGTGCTGTTCTGGCCGTTGTGTAGCCCTCCTGTATTACCGCCCTCAAGATCTGGCACTTCGAGTCTGGTAGGTGCTCCAGAAGAGGGACTAATTTGGAGTAGTTGTCAAAATCATGATTCGCGAGGGGGGCCGCGTAATTACACATCCGGAGAACTGAATGTGTAGCAGAAGAATACACTTTTCTACCTAAAATGTCTAGGCGTTTAGCCTCTTTGTCACTTGCAGTATTTTTATTTTGGGCCGTCTTTGATCTTTGTTGGGCGGCGTCCATAACGAGGGAATTGGGCTGGGGATGCGTAAACAAAAAGTCCATCCCTTTTTGGTTTATAAAGTATTTCTTGTCCGCCCTCTTCTCAGTCGGTAAAGAAGCGGCGGGAGTCTGCCATATGTCATTTGCGATTTCCAGGATAGCCTCATCGAAGGGCAGAGCCAGTTTTGATTTTTGTGAGGGTTGCAAGTTCTTTAGCAAGGGATGTTGCTTTTGCTGTACATCCGTAGTTTGGATACCCTGAGATTGTGCAACCCTGGCAAAGAGCTCCTGAAACTGTTTGTGATCTTCCGTGGGAGATAACTCCCCAGGGAAGACAGCATCCTCCGGAGATGATGAATGGTTGGCCGGAGACTCAGGGGTCCGTGGTTCCCTATTTTTAGTATAGTTGTTCTCATACTCGTCTTGATTAGTAACTGGTATAGCGCCCTCCACTGGCACTGATGGAATCGTTGGCGAAGGTGCGCGAAGTGGAGACGCTGGGCGAGTGGTTTGCGGAGATTGTGATCGCAGATATCGCGTGGTACGAGGACATCGACGGTCATCATAGTGATCACATCTCTGACGGTGAGTCAGGGAGCGTCTGGGAGAGTAGTCTCTGGACGCATCGCATCGATGTGAATATCTCGAACGTCCCGAGGACCTCAGTGATATAGATCTGTCAGAAAAACGGGATGGTGAACAAGAATAGCAGGAATAGCGTCGTTGATCGTGGTAGCAATAGTGATGGTACGATGGTGATTGCTGCGGTGATCTATGGTAGCGGTCCCTAGTGGAGACATAGTGAGAAGCACGATGGTTTTCTGAGCAGATTGAAGCTGGTGACCACGGTCCCGGAGAGAACCGCGCTCTGTCAGGCGTGAGTGAAGGGGTCCGAACGCGCCTTGACTTGTAAGGAACCTCAGTCGGCACTGAACAATCTGTAGGAGAAGACGGTGCCGTTTGAATTGGTGTGGTCCCGGTCACATGGCTGCCCTGGAGATGAATCAGCGGTGCTGCGGAAGTTAACAGCTGTGCCGGTGCCGGAGGAGGCTGCGGTGCAGAGGGCTGCGTGGTGCCGTTGACCACCTGCAGTGCCTGAGTCGGCGCTGTTGCTTGCGGCACCGCAGAGAGCAAGGTCCCATCAGCCGGCACCGCGGGCATGGGTGCCAGTAGAAGTGCGAGTGGCTGCGCATGCGCAGTATCAGCTGGTCCCAGAGCTGCCATTGCTGCTTGTAATGCGACCGTTGGAGCCGCTGCCGGTGCCGAGTCTGCCCGCAGTCCTTTAGCAGGAGCCCGCATCGGGTCTTTTGATCCGGCAAAGGTCGGGGCTGAGGCCGGTACCAGAGGTACCCGGTCTGTCCCGTATGCTCCTGCGCTGCGGCTCGGTATGTTTGTGGAGCTCCTTTTCAGGTGAACGAGGCAAGTGAGCTCCAGAGGCACGGTCGCCTCGGACTGGAGGGCTTTGTTAAATAAAATCACCCTCAGCCGCATTTCCCTATTGCGCCGAGTGCGAGCTGTCAATTTCATGCAGTGAGGGCACTTCATAGGGATGTGCCCGTCACCTAGGCATTTAACGCAGCGTGAGTGCCCATCTGAGTCAGGCATCGCCTCCTGGCATTGGGAACATTTCTTGAAGCCAGGCATTTTGTCTTTCTTTTTCTTTTTCTTTTTCTTTTCTTGGCTACTACAAAGTATAAACTAGGACGGGAACAAGATCTTGAGAACTAACTAAGTAATAACTATTAAGAACTATTAACAACTATCCTAACTATGAACTGCCAAGTGGCAAACAGATTTCTAAGGTGAAACTCCCTTTCTCCTCAGGCTGGAGAGGGAGCGCGTCCTAGATCCGTCTGCGGCCGCGGACGGTTGAAGGAAACTGACGAGCCGGCCCGTGCTCAGCTGGAACGGTGCGAACGGCGCGAGGCAGCGGGGGCACATGCGCGGGCCAGCAGGGCTACTGCTGTGGAAGTTTTTCCATTTTGCGGCGCCGGGATGGACCCAGCACCTTGAGTGGAGCACCCTCGGGGACACTACTCGACGAAGAAGTGTTTGCTTCTTTGGGGGGGGGGGGGGGAAGCGGCTGCAGGCAGGGTTAGAGTCAGTGCTGGGGCAAACTCCGGCCTGGTGGGGGGGAAGGAGGAGCGCTTACGTGGCTTCGGACACTGCTCCTGGCTCTTAACATCATTGAAGAGGGGCTCGGGGCAAATCGCGTGGTGGGGGAAGGGTAAGTGCAGGGGGCAGAAATTCCCCAGCCTGGGGGGGGGGGGGGGGGGTCAATTGTCTGGTGCGGCAGAGGTGAGGCTAAAAATCAGGCTGGAGCGGGGGGAGACAGTGCCAGCCCCCACCCAGGGTGGGATAAAGGGGGGAGACTGTTAACCAGGGGTAGAAATGTAGCCGTGTTAGTCTGGTGTAGCTGAAACAAAAAACAGGGCTATGTAGTACTTTAAAGACTAACAAGATGGTTTATTAGGTGATGAGCTTTCGTGGGCCAGACCCACTTCCTCAGATCAAATAGTGGAAGAAAATAGTCACAACCATATATACCAAAGGATACAATTTAAAAAAAATGAACACAAAAAAAAACCAAACAGTTTTTTGCCATTTCAACCAGAAAGGACATTGTCTCAATGACTTGATAACCTGCATCCTGCTTCAAAGGCCCTTTAAGACTACACTTGAAAGAGAATCCTCTGATCTATCATTCATGCTTAAATTCAACACTTTACATCTAAGCTTAAACAAAGACATTAATTATCTTACCCATTACAAAGATAGCTTACCCAATTATCACCTCTAATATCTGTAACTCACAGACATTTACCTTTCCCCTTCTGTTCTGAAATGTGATTTGTCCTTTTCATGTGTTCATTTTTTTTAATTGTATCCTTTGGTATATATGGTTGTGACAATTTTCTTCCACTATTTGATCTGAGGAAGTGGGTCTGGCCCACGAAAGCTCATCACCTAATAAACCATCTTGTTAGTCTTTAAAGTGCTACATAGTCCTGTTTTTTGTAACCAGCGGGTGAACCCCTTGCCCAGGGTGCAAGGCTGGGGAGCACAAAGAGGGGCAAAGAGGGGTTTTTATTACCCTTCTCAGAGAGACACGCGTCTGAACACAGCACAGTTTCCTGTTTGCTCTTCAAGGTACAGCTGCTCTGATTGCCTTGTCTCTCCCTGCCAGCCCTTCCCACCCTGCACTGCTACAGTATGTGGGACAAAATGCTTTAAGCACCCTACATGCAGCTGTGAGGGAACGTGTAACCTTTTGAGGATTTAAAAATCTCTAATCAGTTAATACATGAAGTCTCATAACAGTTCAAATATTTGTCTTATGGCTTGCAGTGATTCCCTGAATTGTACAGTATTCCCACAATTCACAGTGAACCCCCATCTATCAGGATTAGCTTCCCCTGCTGCAACCATACACGGATGGGGAGCAAAAACTGATGGCTCGTGTGTCACAACTGAGAGCCGATTTTGACCGCAGCTGCTTGTGACGCTACACCCTTCTCCCTTCCCATGTAGAAGTTTTTGCTTGGCACATTCTAAAAGAGATTAATAATGGGAAAGGGGGGTTGAAGAAAGGACATGGAGTCTCATAACATTTCACACATTTGTGTTGTCTGCTGCCTGTGAATCATTGTGTTTGTGTGTGTGATGTAGTTCTTATCATTCCTTATGTGCTGCAGCAGCATCTGCTTCTTGACAGACAATGAGCATTATGTGCTATTTCAAAAACTAGTAACAATCAAGTTACCTTAAAAAAAAAATCAAAGTTCACTTTGAACCTCAGGTCCAGGACTGTCAGATGTTGCTGGACTAGAGAGCCCAAGCACAGAGGTTGCTGGTGGCTGGGAGCACAGATGGTAAAGCAAGGACCTTACCTTAGGGTCAGTTCTAAACCCAAATCCCTGAACCCAAATGTAGCAAATTATTAGAGCTAAAGAGGATGAAATACAATCAGGAGTAATGTAAAGTATTCCACTGAGGAAGGAAGAATCAGTTTCACACATGAAGACAATGATAGAGGTGGGTTTAAAAAAAACCATAAAAAGGTTATTGTTATAAGATGTACATGCAGGAACATTTAATTTTTCATTTCAACAGTTTTGGTACAGCAAACAGCTGCACATAAGATAAAAAGTCTTAGACGGGTAGCCATATTAGTCTGTACAGGAATTTGGCACCTTTTTCACCCAAAGATGAGAAGGGCAGGCCCACTCCCATAGTTTGTGAATATTTTGTAGGCTCCAGGCCAGTGGTGGAGTGTCAGGGGGAGAGGTGGTGGAGATTCAGGGTCTATTTGGGACATAGAATAGGGTATGGAGTGCCAGCATGGTCTCTCCAAAGCTGTGGAGGGAAGAGATTAAACTTGGGGCCAGGATCCAGGCAATCCAGGGGCTGCATCTATCCCCTGTGCACGAGGTTCATCACCTTAACCTAAAAGATGGGCACATGTGCCCCGCATTCCAAATGGAATGACTGAAGAAGACCTGAGTGATGAGAATAAACAGAACATATGCACCAAGCGTGCATAGTCCTATTTAATTGAAATTTACATTTTACATTGATTTTGTGAAAAGTTTTCTGCAAAGACAACTTCTGATTAAATGAGACAGAGAAGTGTAATGTTGCTCTATACTTCAATACAGACTAATATGGCTACCCATCTGAGGCTTTTTAAACTATAAGTATGTGCAGATGTTTGCTGTTCCAAAACTATTGAACTGAAAAATAAAACAGTCCAGACATATGTTGGGAAACTAACACAGTGGGGCACAGGCTATCCAATAAGTTTCTGGCCTGCATTGGAGGCAACTTTCTGTTTCAGAAGGTTGAAAAAGCTACCAGAGGAGAAGCTGTTCTGGATTTGGTTTTAACAAATAGGGAGGAACTAGTTGAGAACTTGAAAGTGGAAGACAGTATGGGGGACAGTGATCATGAAATAATAGAGTTCATGATCTTAAGGAAAGGTAGAAGGGAGACCAGCACAATTGAGGTAATGGATTTCAGGAAGGCAGATTTTGATAAGCTCAGAGAACTTGTAGGTAAGGTCCCATGGGAAGCAAGACTGAAGGGAAAAACAACTGAGGAGAGTTGGAAGTATTTCAAAGGGACGTTGTTAAGGGCCCAAAAGCAAACAATTCCGCTGTGTAGGAAAGATAGAAAATATGGCAAAAGACCAGCTTGGCTTAACAAGGAGATCTTGCATGATCTCAAAATAAAAAAGGAGTCCTATAAAAAATGGAAACTAGGACAACTAACAAAGGATGAATATAGGCAAGCAACACGGGAATGCAGGGGCAAGATTAGAAAGGCAAAGGCACAAAATGAGATCAAACTAGCTACAGGCATAAAGGGAAACAAGAAGACCTTTTATAAATACATTAAAAGCAAGAGGAAGACCAAGGACAGGGTAGGCCCACTGCTCAGTGAGGAGGGAGAAGCAGTAACAGGAAACTTGGAAATGGCGGAGATGCTCAATGACTTCTTTGTTTCGATCTTCACCGAGAAGTCTGGAGGTGTGCCTAACGTAGTGAATACAAGCAGAGAGAGGGTATGTTTAGAAGATAGGATACACAAAGAACAAGTTAAAAATCACTTAGGAAAGTTAGATGTCAGCAAGTCACCAGGTCCTGATGAAATGCATCCCAGGATAATCAAGGAGCTGATAGAGGAGGTATCTGAGCCTTTAGCTATGATCTTTGAAAAATCATGGAAGACGGGAGATTCCAGAAGACTGGAAAAGGGCAAATATTGTGCCCATCTATAAAAAGGGGAATAAGAACAACCCAGGAAACTACAGACCGGTCAGTTTAACATCTGTCCCGGGGAAGATAATGGAGCAGGTAATTAAGGAAATCATATGCAAACACTTGGAAGGTAATAAAGTGATAGGGAATAGCCAGCATGGGTTTGTGAAGAACAAGTCATGCCAAACTAATCTGATAGCTTTCTTTGATAGGATAACGAGCCTTGTGGATAAGGGAGAAGCGGTGGATGTCATATACCTAGACTTTAGTAAGGCATTTGATACGGTCTCGCATGATATTCTTATTGATAAACTAGGCAAATATAACTTAGATAGGGCCACGATAAGGTGGGTGCATAATTGGCTGGATAACCGTAGTCAGAGAGTTGTTGTTAACGGTGCTAAATCCTGCTGGAAAGGGATAACAAGTGGAGTTCTGCAAAGGTCTGTTTTGGGACCCGTACTGTTCAATATCTTCAACAATGATGTAGATATTGGGATAGAGAGTACGCTTATTAAGTTAGCAGATGATACGAAACTGGGTGGGGTTGCAATTTCTTCGGAGGATAAAGGACATAATTCAAAGTGACCTTAGCAAGTTAGAGAAATGGTCAGAGGTAAACAGGATGAAGTTTAATAAAGAGAAATGCAAAGTGCTCCACTTAGGAAGGAACAATCAGTTCCATACGTACAAGATGGGAAGCGACTGTCTAGGAAGGAGCATGGCGGAAAGGGATCTAGGGGTCATAGTGGACCACAAGTTGAATATGAGTCAACAGTGTGATGCTGTTGCAAAAAAAGCAAATATGATTCTAGGTTGTATCAACAGGTGTGTTGTAAGCAAAACTCGTGAAGTCATTCTGCTGCTCTACTCTCCACTAGTTAGGCCTCAGCTGGAGTACTGTGTCCAGTTCTGGGCGCCACATTTTAAGAAAGATGTGGAGAAATTGGAAAGGGTACAGAGAAGAGCGACAAGAATGATTAAAGGTCTAGAGAACATGACCTATGAAGCCAGGCTTCATGAACTGGGCTTGTTTAGTTTGGAAAAAAGAAGATCAAGGGGGGACATGATAGCGGTTTTCAAATATCTAAAAGGGTGTCACAAGGAGGAAGGAGAAAATTTGTTCCTCTTGGTTTCTGAGGACAGGGCAAGGAGTAATGGGCTTAAAGTGCAGCAAGGGAGGTTTAGATTGGACATTAGGAAAAAATTCCTAACTGTCAGGGTGGTCAAATAGTGGAATAAATTGCCAAGGGAGGTGGTGGAATCTCCCTCTCTGGAGATATTTAAGAACAGGTTAGATAGACATTTGTCAGGGATGGTGTAGACGGAGCTTGGTCCTGCCTTGAGGGCGGGGGGCTGGACTCGATGACCTCTCGAGGTCCCTTCCAGTCCTATTATTCTATGATTCTTTGTACGACTTATAACAATAACATTTTTATGTCCAAAAGACTCCCATCTCTATCATAGTGTCCATGTGTGAAACTGATAGTACATAATATTCATTGTCTATGTCAAGATGCAGATGCTGCAGCAGCACATTAGGAATTATAAGAACTACATCATACACACACTGGCACGTACATTTTATGAAACTAAGGCTAAGTCTAGACTACACGGAAGATTTGAAAGGGGATGCATATCTTCTTCCAATCTCACTTTCAAAAGCAGAGCTCTTGAAAGTGAAAGTAGTTGGGATGCAGCTTTTTCGGCAACCCCTCCCCTTTTTTGAAAAGCCACTCTTCCTCAAAAAATGAGGTTTACACGGCTTTTCAAAAAAGGGGGGGTGCTGAAAAAGCTGCGTCCCGACTGCTTTCACTTTAGAAAGCTCTGCTGAGATCAGAAGATATGCACATTTCCACGGAATTTGCATATCCTCTTTCGAATCTTCTGGGTAGTCTAGACAAGCCCTAAATGTTATATGTCCAAAATTCACATTTGCAAGTGCAGCAGTATCCTGAGTTCTTGTACTGTAGTTGTGCCCTTAGAGGGGCTATGTACACTGAATGGAATGAGAAGTGACTGTCTAGGGAGAGTACCATAGAAAGGGATCTAGGGGTCATAGTGGACCACAAGATAAATATGAGTCAACACCGTGGCACTGTTGCAAAAAAGCGCACGCATTCCAGAATCATGTATTAACAAGA
Organism: Pelodiscus sinensis; assembly: GCF_049634645.1. Classification (NCBI taxonomy): domain Eukaryota; kingdom Metazoa; phylum Chordata; order Testudines; family Trionychidae; genus Pelodiscus; species Pelodiscus sinensis. The sequence goes on along the minus strand of NC_134715.1, from coordinate 40,640,239 downwards.
GTGTGGTGAGCAAGACACAAGAAGTCATTCTTCCACTCTACTCTGTGCTGATTAGGCCTCAGTTGGAGTGTTGCGTCTACTTCTGGGTACCACATTTCAAGAAAGTTGTGGAGAAACTGGGAGAAGGTCCAGAAAAGAACAACAAGAATGATTACAGGTCCAGAGAACATGAGCTATCAGGGAAGACTGAAAAAATTGGCCTTGTTTCATTTGGAAAGGAGAAGATTGAGAAGGGATATGATAGAGGCTTTCAAGTATCTAAAAGGGTGTCACAAGGAAGAGAGAGAAAAATTGTTCTCCTTGGCCTCTGATGATAGGACAAGAAGCAATGGGCTTAAACTGCAGCAAGGGAGGTTTAGGTTGGACATTAGGAAAAGCTTCCTGCCTGTCAGGGTGGTTAAACACTGGAATAAATTGACTAGGGAGGTTGTGGAGTCTCCATCACTGAAAATATTTAAGAGGAAGTTGGACACACAACTATCAGGGATGGTCTAGACACTGCTTGGTCGTGCCATGAAGGCAGGGGACTGGACTCGATCACCTCTCAAGGTCCCTTTTAGTTCTGGTATTCTATGATTCAATGAGATGTCTGGATAGTTGTAGACCCCCATCACCACCAGATCCTGCCCTTTGGATGATTTTGTTAATTGTTTAATAAAAGCCTCGTCCACCTCTTCTGCCTGGATAGGTGGCCTGTAGTAGACCCTTAGCATGACATCACCCTTGTTTTTTACCTCTTTTAACCTAACCCATGGACTCTTAACAAGTCTGTCTCCTACGTCCATCTCCACCTCAGTCCAAGTGCATACATTTTAATTCATAAGACAACAACTCCTCTGTTTTCCTGCTTATCCTTCCTGAGCAAGCTGTACCCTTCTATACTGATATTTCAATTTTGTGTATTATCCCACCAAGTCTCTGTGATATCAACTATGTCATAGTTGTGTTTATTTATCGTCACTTCAAATTCTTCTTGCTTATTACCCATACTTCTTGCATTTGTATATAGGCATCTAAGATACTGATTTGATTTTGCCTTCCAGTTCTGCCTTGTCCTTCCTTTTTCTCTATTATAGCCCACATTCCTTCCCATTTCCGACCTATCTCCCAGGTCTCCATGTTCATCACTTACTTTTGGGCTTTGGTCATCTGCCCCTGTCTAACCTAGTTTAAAGCCCTCCTCACTAGGCTAGCCAGTCTGCATCCAAATATGATCTTCCCCTTCCTCAAAAGGTGAACCCCATCCATGCTTAGCAGTCCTTCTTGAAATAGCATCCGGTGGTTGAGGAAGCCAAAGGCCTCCTGGCAACACCATCTTCACAGCCATGCATTTACCTTTAGGATGCACCTGTCTCTGCCTGGGCCCCTACCTTTGACAGGAAGGACTGAAGAGAATAACACCTGCACTCCAAACGCCTTCACCCGTACTCCCAGAGCTGCTCTTGATCTGCTCAAGGTCACACCTTGCAGTATCATTTATTCCCACATGGATGAGTAGCATGAGGTAGTACTCAGAGGACCGGTTAATCCTCGACAATGCCTCCGTGATGTCTCGGATATGGGCCCCTGGCAGGAGCACCTCCCAAGATGACACGTCAGGGTGACAGATGGGAACTTCCGTCCCCCTCAAAAGAGAATCTCCGGCCACCACTACCTTACATTTCCTCCTAACAGTGGTGGCAACAGACCTCCCAGCTTTAGGGGTACAAGGCCTCACCTCTTGTACTGTAGGGAGTGATTCCTTATCCTCTGTTTACAGAACAGTGTAACCGTTCCCCAGTACGACGGTGGGAGGATTGGGAGCAGGGTTGGAGCACTGCCTGGTGCCAGAAGAGACCAGCTGCCAGTGTCCCCCCGAGCCATCTCTTCCTCCACCAGTGGTGTGTCAGTTGTCTTTTGTATGGGGTACCTTCCTCAGCCGTCCAGGAATTCCTCATGGATTTGGATGCTCCTCAGCCTAGCTACTTCCTCCTGTAGGTCTCCCACTTGCTTCCTGAGAAATTCCACCAGCAGGCGCTTTTCACATTGGATGGTACCCCCTCTCCTGCCACCTCTGCCTGGATTTCAGTAAGTGGGAATTGCAAACCACAGTCCCTACAAAACCACACCAGGATCTGGGTTGAGACATCCAGTGTCAGGTGCTCTGTCTGGCTACAGAAGCAGGTGGAGACAGAAGCAGTGCTGGCACAGATGTTGCAGGTCTTCCTAACCATATTAGGACTTCCTTGTCTGCAGCCTCCTGTCCGCTTCACTCCCCTGGTCGCTCTGCCTCTGTCTTTTTAAAGTCTGCTCCCCTAGGTCAGGCCAACACCTTCGTTAGCCACATGTGGGTACACTCACATCTTGAGCGCTGCATGCAGATGTGGTCGTCTCATCTCAAAAAATATATGCTAGGTACATCAGATAGACGTTTATAACTAAATTGGGACAAACCAGCAAATAGCCTTATGTTGTCATGGTAATGGGAGGAGTTCAATTATCAGACATCTGGTGGGGAAGTAACACAGCAGGACACAGATTATCCAAAATGTTCCTGGAATGCATTGGAGACAATATTCTATTTCAGAAAGTAGAGAAAGCTCCTGGGGTGGAAGCTGCTTTAGATGTGGTTTTGACAAATGGGTTGAGATCGCAAAAGTGGAAGGCACGTGAGTTAAAGTGATCATGAAATGATAGCATTCATGATTCTAAGGAATGGGAGGAGGGAAAACACCAAAATAAAGACAATGGATTTAAAGAGAACAGACTTTGGCAACCTTGTGCAGGTGGTAGGCAAGGTCCCATAGGAAGCAAGTCTGAGGGGAAAAACAATTGAAGACAGCTGGCAGTTTTTCCCACTGGGTAGAAAAGACTGGATGTATGGCAAGAGACAACCTTAGCTGTCCTCAGTGACTTAAAAACCAAGAAGGAATCCAACAAAAGATGTAAACTAGGTCAAATGATGGATACAAAGGATGAATATAAATAAACTACACAAATATGAAGGCACAAAATTAGAAAGACCATGCACAAAACATGCTCAATCTATTTAGTGACATCAAGGGTAACAAGAACACATTCTGTAGCACAGAGCAAAGGACAGGGTAGGCCCATTCACCGAGGATGAAAACAATAACAGCAAATGTGACAATGAAATGCTTAATGAATTTTTTGTTTTGGTTTCACCAATAAGGTTGGTGGTGTTTGGACGATTAACATAGCAAATGCCAGTGAAAATGAGGTAGGATTAGAGGCAAAAATAGGAAAAGAACAAGTTAAGAATTACGGTACTGAGATAAATTAGATGTCTTCAAGTTGTCATGGTTGGATGAAATGCGTCCTAGAATACTCAGAGAAATGGCCAAGACGGTATCTGAGCCATTAGCTATTCTCTTTGAAAAACCATGGAAGATGATAGAGGTTCCAGAAGACTGGAAAAAGGCAATTGCATGGCAATGCTATAAAAAGGGAAATAAGGACGTTCATTTGTGTACCTGGAAAGACCATAGAGCAAATAAATAAGCAGTCATATCCAACCGACCTGAGAGCTTTGACAAGGTAACACACCTTGTGAATGGGGAGGAGGGGGAAGTGGCTGACATGGTCTATCTTGGCTTTAGTAAAGTTTGTGAAACTAATTTAACCTAGGTGGAGCTACAATAAGGTGGTTGCCAAACTGTTTGGAAAATAGTGCCCAGCGTATAGTTATCAGGAGTTTACAGTAATGCTGGAAGGGCATAATGAGTGGTGTCTTGCAGGGATCAGTTCTAGGTAATTTTTGTTCAAAATCTTTATCACTACTTTAGATAACGGCTTTGAGGCAGGGGTGAGACATGGGGAGGGGTACGTGGTAACAAACCCCCAAAATGTGTGGGCAGAAGCAGACTGATGCAGCGAGGGGATTGAAGAGAGCAGGGGCTGCCTTGCTGCACTTCCCCGGATCCTACTGGTATGTGAGTGGGATGAGGCTGTGCAAGGGCAGAGCAGGAGAGGGGTGGAACAGGTGCGGGGGTTACCCCAGCCCTTGCCCAGCACTCCAGGTTCCCCCCTCACCAGTCACCTCTGCTTGGAGAGTGCACTTATAAAGGCTGCGAATGAGAACATATTGGGAGGGATTGGTAAGTTCTTTGGAACACAAGCTAAATACCAGTCAACAGTGTAAAACTCCTGCAAAAAAAGCCAACTTCAGTGTTGTAAGCAAGACTCAAGTAGTAAGTTGTGTGCTATACTCCATGCTGATTAATCCTCATCTGGAGCACTGGGAGAGAAGCCTGAAATATGACAACAATCATTGGGCCTATAGAAATTTGCTAGAACTGGTATTAGTGTGTTACAGTAGCAGTTTCTTACACTGTAGACTATGTAACTGCTCCCTGTAGGACTGTGCTACTTCCAGTAGCAGTTTCTTATAGGAGCAGTTCATTACTCCTGCAAATCAGAAACTGCCACTTGTAGCACATTCCTACAGGGAGCAGTTCTATACACAGTAGGCTGTGTCTAGACTGGCAAGTTTTTCCGCAAAAGCAATTGCTTTTGCGGAAAAACTTGCCAGCTGTCTACACTGGCCGCTTGAATTTCTGCATGAACACTGACTTCCTACTGTCTGAAATCAGTGCTTCTTGTGGAAATACTATGCTGCTCCCGTTCGGGCAAAAGTCCTTTTGCGCAAAACTTTTGTGCAAAAGGGCCAGTGTAGACAGCTCAGATTTGTTTTGCGCAAAAAAGCCCCCATTGCGAAAATGGCAATCAGGGCTTTTTTGCGGAAAAGCGTCCGTGCCAATCTAGATGCTCTTTTCCGCAAATGCTTTTAACGGAAAACTTTTCTGTTAAAAGCATTTGCGGAAAATCATGCCAGTCTAGACGTAGCCAGTATTATATGGAACTGCTCCCTGTAGGATTGTGCTACTTCTGGTAACAGTTTCCTACAGGAGCATTTCCTCGTGATCGTACAAATAAGAAAGTGCACATTCCTACAAGGTAGCAGGCCTGACCTCAGATCTGCAACACTCCCGCCAGGTGCTGTACACTCAGTTGAGACCCAAACATCAGGGGTGACAGAGACGAGCCTTTCCCCAGTGGCCCCCTGTGTTGCTTGGAGTGAAGGGAGACCGCTTCTCCGCACCCATGTCTCACTCTGCCCTGCACTTCTCATCGGACTGCGCTTTCTCTTGGAGGGAGAAGGTAGAAACATGTGGGATAGACTCTGGCACCAGCAGTGAAATACTCAGGGGCTTGTGCATATTTCACTTCTTAAGAACAAACACTAGCTCTGATCCAGGACTTTTCATCCATAGCTCTCCTACCTCTGTGCAAGGAGGTTCAGTATTGTTCAGTATTAAAGCATTCCTTCTTTACTGAGGAAATGGAGTGACTTGCCTAAAATCACCCAGAAAACTTGCAGACAGAGCCAAGAACAGAACCCAAGTGTTCTGAGACTCCAACTCATGTTATATTTACCAGGCTCCAGTGTCTGCACCAGAACTGAACTAAGGTAAGATGGAAACTGAACATATACTTCTGAGCTTATTTCCTCCTTACAGCTGCCATTCCAAAAGCAAGCACATGTTCAAATATTAACAAATGGCTTATTACTAGAAGGAAAGAATTAAATTTTTGATTGACACAACAGAAGCCAATGTTTACAGGAAAGCTAATTTAATTTTACTAATTGCTTCATGTGAAATTATTTTTTAAAAGTGTGTGTGTGGGGAGGGGGAGGTCACTGAAGGTTTCTTTACAGGTCACATGAACTTCCTAAAAACATTTTTCAGATCCAGCTCAAGGAACTCTAATCCTTTTCCAAACCATGGGTCGTGTCCTAGTATTCAGAAAAAGTAGAAGTTAAAACCCTGAAATTTAGTCTTTTCAATTCAGATTTTATTAGTTAATAATGTAATTTAAAGCCCTATCTACATTACAATTTTGAATTGTTTATAACACATGGGTAACACAAACCTGTAGGGGAACACTTTAACCTCCCTGGATTTATAAAGTAGCCATCCTTCTACAAAAAAACCCTTTTAAATCCAATTACAAAGGGAGACAGCTGAACTGGAGTTCTTTTTCAAATTCAATAAAATCAATTTAGGATTGAAGAAGGATCTTAATTGGTTAACATGTTCAAAGGCACTTTCCCCTTTTGTCACATCAGATGCTGCAAATGAGACATCCACCTGGATTGGCTAGCCTCATTGACACTGGTCCTGTACTTGCCAAGTAGCTTCTCTTGTTGTTCTTATATATACCTTTGCCTCCATAATTTCCACTCCAATTAATCTAATGAAGTGGGTTTTACCCATGAAAGCTTATGCCCTAATAAATGTGTTACTTTCTAAAGTTCTACTGGACTCATTTTTGTAGATACAGACTAACATGACTGCCCCTCAGACTTATTTCTGGTATGGTTGTAAACATTATGCAGGTCTACATTCTACATGATTAAAGCTTATTGTTTAGTTGCCACAGAAGCCATTTCACCTTTTCCAGAGGCTGTGGCTAGTTCATAGTTATTTTTTGATCAAGGCTCTGTTAACATTTAAGGTGTCTAACTTGCTAAATTGAAGCCCTGGGGGAGGGGGAGAGTCCTAGGCTTTGAACTGAACAGTTGAGCATGTGCTAAAGTTAACACGTTAATATCACAACTTCAAATTCCAGTCAAGACAAATGCTTGAGGACTTAATTAGGGGGGAAAGGGTGTTTTAAACATGTTAGCTAATGGTTGAAATTCCAGGGCAGACAAGGCAAGTTGTAGTTTAACATGTTATCTGGCTAAGTTTCAGTAATTTTCTAAAATTCACTGAGCATATCAATATAGTAGTGGATAAAGGAAAACCAGTTAATAATTTGAGAATTCCAAGAGACCTTTGACACGGTCCTGCACAAGAGGATTCTAAAGAAGTTAAGTAAGCAAGAAACAAATTATCATATAAAAAAAACTGTCTTGAACACAGAAAGCATGGAATTATATGGACAGTTTTAATTATGCTGAAAAAGTTTAACAGTGGAGTGCCTCGAGGATTTATACTACATCCCAGATGTTTCATATATTTATTAAATTATCTGAAAAGAAGGTGGAATAATGAGTTAGCAAGTTTACAGATGACAAAGTTATTTAGATTAGTCTGAACCACAGAGGAGTGAAGAACCTCAGCGAGCTAAAAGAGCACCATAGTGAAATTTAGTGTCAGCAAATGAAGACTAGTGCACGTTGGCGAAAAATAGAACACTGTTGGGTAGTTTCCTTTATCAACTCAAAAAAGAACCCAGGTATCACAGTAAACAGTTCAGTGAAAACCTATGCTGGGTGCGTAGCTACCGTCAATAAACAACAAGGTGTTAGAATGTATTCAGAATGGGATGGGAAAATTCTTGAAACATTTCTAAAACTGTGGAATTGATCTGTGTTCTGAAGGTATAGATGTTACACTGTTGGAATTTGTATGTAAGATTTTAGTGTGAAACTTACGAACTTAAGACTGTCTCAGAGAAAATGTTAGCTAGTGAACAGAAGATTCCAAGTGAATTAAAAGACAAAGGACTATTTTGGATATGTCTTTCTTAGCTACATAACTAACACTTTTTAGCTGAAACCGTTTCAGGAATCTCAGACTAGAATTTTGTGGTCTCTCTGAAGTAAGCTTCTAAGTAAGACTTGTGCTTTTGCTCCTAAAAGTAAAAGCCTGTTATCTGCTGCATGCAACTACATGGATTTTGTCATAAATCCATTCATATATATAGTGAAGGATATATGCATATATGCTCTTCTTTTGGAAGAAATAAGAGAAAATTAAGAAAATGTGTAGTAGCACACACACAAAAACACCCCTTACAGTTCTGTTCAGCTTCAGGATAGGAGGTGAAAGGATAAGCTTACATTGTGCCTTTTTTAGCGGTCATAAAAATTTCACTCAAGTATACCAATCTTAATGGTGGAGACTTCTTAAACAAGTTCAGACCTATGACTTGATTTTAGACTAGCAATTGGTCATTTGAAGGCATGGCACAAAGGCAAGATATACTCTGATTTGCCTTCTTTTATTACTTCCGGAGAAGGGAAAGAAAACCCCCAACTTATCAAGCAGTTCACCTCTTCAAAGTGAAAAATAGTTTGGATAAACAGAAGACACATGAACTTCTCCAAATTAACAAGTATCTGGTAATTTTCTAAATGGAATATCACACAACAATCAGGGATTTAATAAAAGGAATGTAAATGAGATATTCAATCCCTTCTTGTTTAATTCCATTTATATTTCTTAGTCCTTTTAATGCAGTGAACAGCACACAAAAGTGTCTCTAAAGAAGTGATGGTCTCTGCCAGATGGTCCTGTTATGGTAAATTTCACTGGGTTCGAGGATTGGTTAATTGTTTCCAGTTGTTCAACAAGGGAGAAGTACAGTCTCTCCTCTACCCCCCAAAAGAGGGAAAGTCCATGTACTTTTGTTTTATGGGGATATTAGGGATCAAAGCACCATAGAACTTTGGTCTACCAAAAGCAGTAGTGGCAAATCTCCCAAGTATGTTTTCTGGAACACTTATGAGTTTTGATGCTGAGGAAACAATTGACCATTGAAAGTCACTGTCTCTCACAGCAGGATGCTATTTGAATAAAGACAATTTCCCACAAGATCTCTGTAGAAGGGAAAACCCTGCCACCATTCCTCAAACAGAAACATTAAAAGCAGATTAGAAATAAATATTCATATGGAAGATCCTTTATGTTTAACATGATAAAGAATGGTTGCTTTGCTTTTGTAATCACGGGAGCACTCTCACACTCTTATTGCACAGACTAGACTTGTTGTGGAGATAGACTCAATTTTAACACCTTCCTGGGAAACGATTAAAAATTTGCTAGAAGGATGCCAGCATGAGTTCTTTGCTAGCATAGACAAGACACAGGCCTGGGTCTTGGTGTGACTGAATTCCTCTTTATGTAGGAGAGAAAGTGAGGGCAAGGTAGAGATGTATGCCACCTTTGCACCACCTGTACTTTGGGGCCAGTACAGTAATTGGTAAGTAATTTGTGCCTGTTATCTATGGCCCTGAAGGGCTATTGCAGTAGCTTGGACTAGCTAGAACTCTGCAATTTTTTCAGCTATGCCATAAGAACAGCCATACTTGGTCAGACCAAAGGTCCAGCTAGGCCAGTATCCTGTCTTCTGACAGTGCCTAATGCCAGATGCCCCAGAGGGAGTGAACAGAAATGTAATTAACAACTGATCCCTCTCCTGCCATCTATTTCCAGCCCCTGCCAAACACAGGCTAGGGCCACAATTCCTACCCATTCTGGCTAATAAGTACTGATGGACCTAACCTCCATGAATCTATCTAGTTCTTTTTTCAACCCTGTTAAAATCCTGGTCCTCGCATCATCATGCCCTTTCCTCTCCGTCTATACTCCCAATGTCAGAGGCTGTAAAGGGAAGGGGGAAGAAGAGGAGGAATAGCATAGATCCTTTGTGCTGCTGGTTCTACATCACATAGAGATTCCACCAAGCCAGAATGATTTCCGATGGCTGTTTGTGTCAGCTTTATGTCCCCTTTGCATAGTATAGCCAGCATACATTGTTTCTGATATGGACTGTTTATCAGACCCAAGGATTGTGCTTGGACTATAGCAGAGTGCATCTTTCTTAACTGCCAACGATTAACAGCATTTTAAATGGTCTTAAGCCTTCTTCCTTTCCCCCATTTTCCAAAGGAATTTGAAGTTACAGGTTTTGTTTCATTAAAGATAACAGAGAAGACATAAAAGAGTTTGCTATATTTAACCTCAGAAATTCAGGTCTGGTCTACTTGTTTTTCTCCTAGATGACTCTATGGTAGACTGGAGAATTAGAAGGAATAGGGCATAAATACCAGAAAAGCAGAGTGGAGCAGGGAAGCAATTTTCAGTTTAGTTTAAGACTGTTTTTGTTAATGCTTGCTTTGCTCAAAACACTGAAACGAAGTTGCAAGGGGAAAAAGAGCACACCTCTATTGTTAAAGATTCACAACACTGGCAATTTCCGTGCAGGACAAGCTTTTTAATCTACATTTACTTTCTCAAAGGAACATCTTCAGCAAAACAGGAAAGGTTAAAAACAAGCAATAAAAGCTTTTGTTTGCTGTTTGAGGGATGAGCGTGCTGGATTTTCAACTCTTCAATACTTGATAAAAGCAAACAAGCATCATAAAACCTTTTGTTCACAATTTTGTTGCTGTTATTGTGAGGAGACAGTTTACTGCAAGGCTAAATTAATTTAATAGGAAAACTGAATTCATTTTAAATTAGTGAATTTAAATTAAGATAACCTAAAGCCAAACTGAAGACTACCTTTTTGACAGAAAAAGCTTCCAGGTTTGCAAATACCACATACAAAATAAGTAAATGATTTCACTTTTTTTGTCTCTTCCCATTTCCTCTCTCATTGGTGTCCTCAGTGTGGTGAGAGCAACAAAATACTGGAAGAAATAAGAAGACCACATCCGTCTATGTGACTTCTTTGGGAGAGTATTTTATTGGGTCACCATAATTACCAACAACTATTGCCAATTAGAATTTAAAGTAATAATCTGAAATCAGATTTTTCCATAACTTGGTGGGAGGGCTTGTTAAATTCCTAAGTTATTAGGATCACTTAGGTCTGGCAAATAGGTTAAGCACACAGAACAGAGTGTCAGTCAAAATGCAAAAGTAAGTACAAATATTACGCCAGTGCATGGAAAATAAAATAAGAAATACTAGTGGGCAGCATTTTGCCACTGTAGCTTTAAAAAGTTCACAACACTTGCTCAGCTCTACAGTAACTGATAAATGCATTCATACTGCTTCAGATTTCAGGGTCCCCAGCCGCACATGGGAGCATTTACGTGCAATTCAGACAAAAGTTGTTTCACAATGCGATATGAGGGCAGGTCTAGTCCAGAATGCCCCATCTACTTATTTCTAGCATAGTATTAGTCTCTATTTTCATAGTTACAATTTTGTAGATACCGATCTGAAACTTTCAGTTGCATAGATTTGTCTGCTGGGCTACAGAGCGGTTATGCTAATAATTAGTTTTCAGTAGCAGCATCTATTTGGAGCTGGCACAGACATAACATTGCCGCATTTCATTTACAATACCAGATAAAGCCATTTAGCAGAGAGCGTATTTTGAGAAAAAAAGACCTTGGATTAGACACACAGGCTACTTAGGAGCTTTTATTACATACTAATCAATAGAAGCATTTTGATAATGTAACTTGTGGTTTAATCATGAGCCCTTTCTAGTTAGTGCCGGGAAATTGTCTTTAGAATCTCTTAGCGTCCTTTCTTTACCGGCCGCTTTGATAAGCTCTCATTGTGAGCGCTTCTTTGGGGGGGAAACACTGTGGAAAATTGCATGTTACGGATGGTGAGAGCGGGGGTGGAGGGGAAGCACTTTCTTTTCAGTCTGCCTCTTGCACTGTCACTTAAAAGGAGCAGACACTTTCCCCATCTGGCAGAGGGTTGTGCTTTTTCAAAAAGCAGAACATTCAAGATGATCAACGTGATACCTCTTGTCCCCCTTCCCTGCAACATTTCCATTAGGTAAGCCTGTCTGAAGCCCCTCCAATGGTATTGCTTAGATTGTTATAGTATTCGTATAAAATTTATCAAGAGAGCCTTGTTGATTCTCTCTTTAAGTGGCAACTTCAGGCAACTCCTAACAGAGAGCTAAACAAGATAAGTATTAATAATTCTATAAAATCAGCCAGCCCTCGTGTTTAGTCTTAGCATTTCAGGAGACAAACATTCTTCCCACCCTCTTGGTTACCCAACACAAACAGTCCCGGGTCAATACTCGCTCCATCCAGTCCACTTTACTCACATACCTCCGAATCGCACAGCTCTTTGAAAGCTTGGGTTTCTTATCGAGCATGTTTCTCGTGCTAGACATTAAACCTTTCCCCACCCTCGACTGAACAACAGAAAAAGGGGAGAACCAGCCCATTATCATTTCCTGTCTGAATTACAACATTACACTAATCACCCTCCTGGAGAAAGCGGAAAGTTAATAACTGCGCCTCCCAGTTTTAATTTTTTCCCTTGTCGTGAGATCGGTAGGAGTTACTGTACTGCGCTGCTGCCACTTGCAAGTATCATGTGTCTGTTACGGCCACAGCGTGTCATGCACAGGAGCAAGGTCTGTAAACTAAGCAACGGGGACAGCGAGAGATGATCTCTTTATTTATCTCTCTCTGTAACAGGAGTCTATTGCTCTGTTGCTGAGGATATCCTATCACGCAGGAGTCCTTAGCCTTTTTTAAGAAGTTTAGCAATACACCCCCTTTCCAGAGTGCGTAGAGAGCTGGGGCTGGATAAATTCCCTTTACTATTCATATTAGTGATATTACAGGAGAGCCTGCTGGGTGTACAGGAATCAGAGGGGACTTCAAACCCGGCTGTTCCCGTCCCAGAAGAAGCAGTTAGAAAGAAGTGGAAAACAAAAATTGCCAACACCTTTCTGTGGGATTCAAAAAGCACATCTCCAGTTCCCACCAGTCTGAAGTGAGTGCCGGGTGGGAAGGGGTGTGCCCGAGTCCCCCCAGCTCCCCGCCTCCTCACACTAACCTGTGCAGTAGGATACTTTGCACTGAGTCCAGATCCTCCAGATTCCTGGTGACAGGTCTCGGGATGCTGTACCTGCCAACGCTGAACATGCTGGACCGCAGAGGCCGCTTCATTGCACAGACACAGAACAGTCTGCCAGCTTTCACACAAGCCCTTCGCCCCGAGTGCTGCTTGTGATCTGCGGCATACTGCACGGGGATGTGTGGGTGTGAGCTACTTCAGAGCAAACTTGTCCATTCAGCGGAAGCAGAGAGGAAAGATTGAATAGTCTCTCCGAGCAATTCTTCTGTGATCCAAAGAAAACGGATTCCCGCCTCCAGAGAGTTGGGGAATCTCGCCTCCTTCTTTACAAATCTGTAGATCCCATCGCTCACTCAAGAGCTTTCCTGAATGTGTCGAGGAAGGAGCCCGGCATCTACCTGAAGGAAAGAGCCGCTTGCTGCTGCTCTGCTAAGCGGCAGATGAAACTTTGAAGGCAGTTCAAACAGAGCAGGTGGGAGCTGTTCAATTCTCCTGCTTCCTCTCGGTCTTTCCCTGGTCCTAAAGACCTCCAGACATTGGCTGCTAGGATCGAGTTGGCGTCTGGAGGTGCGAGTCCCAAACGGCTAGAAATGGGAATCAAGTATTTGTTCCATGAGAAACAGGTACTGACTTTTTCCGGTTCTAAGGACACAATATTTTTTATCTTCTGAAGCCTGTGAATGTAAAGGGAACTGAAATTGTGAGAGGCTTCACAGCCTGCCAGAAATAGCAACCGGTCTGCCTTATAAAGTTCAAGGAACTGAAGAATGGTATGAATAGGGCACGATGTTGCTGTCAGTCTATCCCCCTCACAAAAGAGGATACGGGACTGAGGAAATGAACCTAAGTTTTGTATAAAGTAAAATTACACTTTACCGGCCGAGCTTGATCCTTCAGGTAGCAACTTTTCCCCACTCAAACTGTAATCTTCAGAACATTTTCTATATTTTATTAGCAGATGCAATAGTAAATACTTTTATACCCATGTTTTATTCCTCATTACAAATGTGTATGAAAAAATGTCACAGAATCTAATCCAATCTAAGGTAGTATTAGGAAAACAAACCCACATTTAACTTTTTCAGAGGGGTAGCCATAGTGGTCTGTAACTGGAAGAAAAAACCCCAACAACTTTAGCAGATAGCCCTATAGCTCCTAAGTCTCTAAGGTGCTACTGGACTGTTAACACCCAAAGAATCTAATTGCTTTTACATGGTACAGACTCCTCACCATGGTGTCCCCTGCTGTGGGCTCTGGGAATTAGCTTACTGCTGGAGACACCCCCACAAAAGGGGATATCCCCATCTCTGCACTCTGGGGTCCTCCCACTCTGGGAACCCCCAACCCACTATGCCCTCCTTGCCTCAGTGACCAACTGCCAGTCTTCAACTAGTCCCTTAACTCAGGGGCAAACCACAGCCTGAAATAGCCATTCATCATTGACAAAGGGCTGTGGACCTGCTGCCTTTACCTACTCTGGCTACATCTCTGCAGCCCTAGTACTCCCAGGACTTGCAGCCTGGTAGCTTGCCTAGCTAGAGCTTTCCTTGCTCTATCAGCCTTTCCCTAGCAGTCTCAAGCCTGGTCTCCAGAGGCCCTCCATTTTCCTAGGAGCCAAGTTCTTCATGCTCCCTAGCCCAAACAAGACAGTATCTGTCTCCACCCTTCCAGGAGCCTTTATTTATACAGCCTGCAGCTGGCTCATACTGGTCACAGCTGCTAGCTCCACTGATCCTGCCCTCTCCCCGGGCTGGGTTTTAACCCTTAAAGGGCCAGTGTGCAGCAGATGCCCATCACACATGGTTATTAAATCTCAGGATGCAACACTTCCACAGCTATATTGAACTAAATGGAATTACACTAGTGTAAAAGTTGTGGGAACCATATCCTCTACCATTCTCATTTCCTATTTATAAATTATAGTCTTTCATAGACTCATAGACTTTAAGGTCAGAAGGGACCATTATGATCATCTAGTCTGACCCCCTGCACAGTACAGGCCACCCCTCCTAGAATAATCTCACCCACCCCTCCTAGAATAATTCTCTCACCTATATCTCAGATATTGAAGCCTTCAAATACTTTGAAGACCCCAAGATGCAGAGATCCTCCAGCTGTGATCCATACCCCATGCTACAGAGGAAGGCAAAAAACCTCCAGGGTCTTTGCCAATCTACCCTGGAGGAAAATTCCTTCCTGACCCCAAATATGGCGATCAGCTAAACCCTGAGCATGTGGGCAAGACTCACCAGGACTTTTGCCCAAATGGGAGCAGCATAGTATTTCCGCAAGTACTGATTTCTTACATGAGATCGTCAGTGTTCTTGTGGAAATTAAAGTGGCTAGTGTAGATAGCTGGCAAGTTTTTCCGCAAAAGCAGCTGCTTTTGCGGAAAAACTTGCCAGTCTAGACACAGCCAAAGGCTTTATTGTAATCTTTAAAGCCAAGTGTTCATTGCTATGGAAGGGGAGGGGGAGGGTTAGGCAGAAATGTGGTGTCTAAGCAGTAGTTGCTGAAGTCATTAGAATGTATGTACTAACTTCCAGGGCCATTTTGCCTGAGCATGCTTAGAAGAGGCTCTTGAAACTGCTCACCATACTGGCCTTGGAAGGTGTGTGGTGCAGAGCAAGGGCCATATCCCCATCTTGCCAAGGTACACTCACTTTAAGGTATAGCACACCTGGTTGCACTATGAAGCCTCCTGCACTAGGAGTGCATCAGGGAGAAAAGGAAAGATGAATATTGTTCTCCTCTTTTATGTAGTTGCTTCAGTCCCCTCACCACACATTTGCCACAGCCAAGGGGCTATTCAGAAAAAAAAAAACAGAATAAAGGGGAATTTGGAAATAGTTGTTCTAAGTGATACATTCCGTCTCCTATATGGATTACAATGGACAGAAAAAACAGGAGATTAGCTAATATTGCTCAGAGAAGCATCAACTAATCCTAAAACATTTTGTTATTCTCTTTGGAAGAGTCACAGAGCACAACCAGCAGTTCAGTTGCCAATGGCAGCCATGCTTCCATTGTATGTATGAGCTTCCTTCACAAGTCAAGCTGGGATCTAAAAAGTTTAGATCTTTTGAATCCTCGGCTTCAGCAGTATATCTGGCTTTGCCTCCAGTCTGTGCCTCCTACATTCCTACTGGCCTTGCAGAGTGGAAGTATGAGAATAATATTGCATAATATCAACACACAAAAAGTTCTGCAGAAGTTATGTATTACTTTATTCTCTTCCATGTATTATGCCTTATGGAAACATGGGTATTTCAGTCATTTTGGATTCCAAACAACAGTGGACAGTGTGAAACCTAGTTCTGGTATTAGCATTTGCTGGTAAAGCACAACAGTAGAATGACATGTTGAACATCAAAATCAGATTGTGTTGCCAATAGATTTTCCACTCACCCTTGGTAACTTTTCTTCATCCATTAGCTACTTCTCACAAGAGGCCTGTTATTTTTTTCCTGTAGTTATACACTAATTCTGTTCTTAATGATATTATCTGCTGTGAACAATATTATGTTTTGAACACACTCATAACAAAATGTGTGTAAAAAATCATTATTAGAATATTTTGTACCTCAAGAAAAGAAGCTTGTAAAATAAATTTTAAAAAAAGCTCCAAAGTTTGTCAATGTGAAAATGGGGGAAAATACTTTATTATTACTTTAGCTTATGAGATACCAGAGCAAGAGATTCAACAGGGTCTTACTGTTGACAAACTGATACAATAACAAAGTTTAAAGGCCAATAACATATATAGCTACACACTAATGTGTACATTTTCTATGGTCACTCACTACAGTTCAGTTCAACACATCCAGATAACAGAAGTGGCAAACAGAAAGAAGAGGAACAATCCAAAAATGATGCAGTGAATACATCCAAGAAAATATATTTTCTTTCCTGGATCTATTTATGTTCTTACAGCTGCAGACAAGTTCCTCAAAGCTAAAGAGAAAGCTCCAAACAAGCAGGACTAATCCTTAAACATGATTCCTGCAAATTCTTAACCTCTGACCTTTACAAGAATTATTTTAGTTGAGTCTTGAACATGTAAGTTTGAGATCACTAAGTACAGAGAGCTATATTAATGTATTCCCTCTCCCCATCCCAGAATTTTGCATAGTATCCCTGAAGTAGCTATTTATATATGTTAGGGAGGAAAGGATGTTAGGGATTACTGTATTTGAAATCTGTCCACTTTTATTACTTAGTTCTTATTACAAGAAACAATTTTGTGAGGCAGGAGGAGTGGAATTCAGGATGTATCTATAACTTAAAAATGTAACATTAAAAAATTTAAGGAGATGAAGAAAACAAAACAAAATAAACTCTTTAAAGTGGCACCCTGCCTGCCAGAAATATTCCAGTGCATCTAGTCTCATTCTCCACCTGAAAAGCTTTCCTGCCAGATCCTTTAAAAGGGCTCCCTCTTTTGACAGTGTTGATTATTGTTTACTAGAAGATATGCTCAGCATTGTTTGGGGTCCTTAATTCAAATATGTTTTGTTTTTATTTATTTAAATCATTGATCTGGGATGGGGTTAGGGTGAGGGGTTCGGAATGCAGGCTGTCCCAGGGAGAGAAGACAACCCCAACCCTCTCTCATCACTGCCAGTTGGGGCCAAGTGAAAAATGCCTAACCATGGCCACTGCAGCTGACACAGCTGGGTAAAGGGTGCATGTGCCCAGCTGATAAGAAGAAGCTACATACCAAATTTGGCAATCCTAATGCTTACTTTCAGGAGGAATTCTTGAACAAATGGACTCACAGAAGGATGAAGAAAATATAAGAGAAGTTTGAAAGGATTGTTACATTTATGAAAGAGATTTTTGCCTAGTAGGACTATACACTGTGTAAGGTTATTAGAACTTATCCTTCGTCTGACATGCTGTCCTGGCCTCCGGGGTACTAGGCAATTGATCCTCTGAAGTATGTGATCCAGTGGAGCTAGGAAATAGTATCATGAGAAGATTTTCAGTCCTTAACTTTTGAAAGAAATGTTGACTTCCTTTAAAGATACAATTGTTAGACCCTCGCTCAAAAAACTTTCTCTTAACAGTATAATTGTCCTTTCTGGAGGAAGATTAGGAAGAAGCTGGTATTGAATGAACTTTTGCTATATATGGAATATTCAGATTTCCTGGACTATGTCTGGTTGGATTTTAGGCCTGGATATAGCCAACAACCACACTGCTTTCATTGGTTAATGATCTCCTCCTGGCAATGGATGTAAATCAAGTGATCATTCTTTTAGATCTATTGTTTGTCATTGATACCATTAACCCACGAGATGTTATTACTGTCGTAGATCTTGGTAGGGATAAATGAAGTCATACTCAAGTGGCTCTGTTCTTGTCCTTCAGAGAGTACCCAAATGGTAATATAGGATAATTGCTGGTTTGTTCTGCTACTCCTCCTGAGGGATCATGGAGTGATGCATATGTCCAATACTGAGATGATAAGCACTTTATATTTCTATTTCATTGGACTTAGTTAATGTAAGTGACTGATTAACCCACTATCTTGCTGGGAATGTGGGCTTGGATGAGACTGAGCTGGCTGATACTACATCAGGCTAAGACTGAAGTTATGATGGTAGTTTGAAAGAATTCAATAGGATTTGAGGAGTTGGCAGAAATCATTGACTTTTTTTAGGATCAGTCCCTTTTGGTCAGAGTTTGATAGGGAAATACACAACAGCAGCTTTTTGCCTATATCAGCTGGATTTTAGTTATAACCCTGAGTATGGGTTTACCTGCTTGGCTGTTATAACCAGGTCACTAATCAACTTTTAGCAGGACTGACAATAGAGAGATTTTCTTTTCTGATTATGTCACCTGTACCACCCCCCCCCCCTTCTTATTTTTAATTTAAGGAATAGTATCCTCAGCTGTAGATGTTAAGCAGTGGCTCTGTGTTACCACACAGAAGAAAACCCCCTCAAAGAAAATGGCTAAATTAGTGCTGGGTCTTTCAGTACTAATTCTGTTCTGTTGTCTGTCTAGAGTGTGCCTTTTTTTCTCAGTGTCTTCATTCGCAGTGCCACACAGGCTACCAGTGCTTAATAAGCAAGCATGACAATTCTGCAGCTGTGGCAATTATTCCACAGTCAAAAGGTGGCTGAATAAATTTGAACAAAACGAGCCATTTTCATCAGTGAATTTAGCCTTGCAAAATCTCAAGCCATAAGTATCAGGCCAAGCACCTGTAGCTCTGCATGTTTATCCCTCAATCCTAAACTGCATGGTAATTCTTAAGATTGTGTTTAGTCCGCTGCTAGATAGTAATTGTTGTGGTGTGGACATCTGTTCTCTAAGACAGACTATCAAACAGCCATAACAAAGTAATAATTGGACTAAATTTGAATATGAGACTTAAAGATGAAAGGTTCAATAGCTCCTTAAACCAGTGGTTCTCAGCCAGTTGCTCTCAACCATGGGGGTATGCAAAGAACTTTTGGGGGTACATCAACTCATCTAGATATTTGCCTACTTTTATAAAAGGCTACATAACAAATACAAGCATGTGTCAATGGGGGGGGGGGAGGGAGGCGCGCGGAGGGCAGCAACTTGAGGATATGCAAAACAAACCAGACTCCTTAAAGGAGTACAGTAGTCTGGAAAAATTGGAAATCACTGCTCTAAACCATTCATCCAGTTTGCCCAGTCTCTTATACCTCAGGGGCATAGTTAAGGGTGGGTCAAAGCCCACGCACTTAACATCCAGGCCCACCACCCCTGGTTCTGCTGACCCTGCTTCCTGGCTAGAACAATGGGCAGGCTGGGGGAATGGGGTAAGCCCCTGATCCTGCTCTGCAGCTGGATCTGGACAAACCCCTGTGCCCTGACACCACTCTTCTGCTGGAACACTGGATAAGGGGAGCAGAGCAAGCCCCACGGTCCAATCCTGCTCCCTGGTGGAAGCACCCAGAAAGTGGAGCAAGGCATGCCCTTGATCCCTCTCTCCAGCAGGAGTGCCCAGTAGGTGGACCAGGGCAATCCTCAAGTGGCAGGTCTGTAGACCGAGTGGCTGGGGGTATGAAGCGTACATTTTACAGGCCATCCTTTAAAATGTATGCTCCACGGCCAGAGTGTTTATCCCTTTCTCCCAGGCCAGCTGGAGGAGGAGAGGAAAGCTGATCTTGTAGCTTTTATTCTTCTTACCCCCACCATCGTTGCCTGCCCACCCAATGTCAGGGCCCACACACCTGTCCCATCCTGGTTGTGTCATTGCTATATCCAACCCTATCCTATATCTAAATCTTCGCTCTTCCTTTGTTTGTTGGTGAGATTGTGGTTAATGACCACAGTGCTTCATATTCACATGATGGTCATAGCCCCACTGCAGGAGAGGGCTCTAAAATGCAGAGCCAGTAGCATGCCTTTCCTTCCCTGAAGACAGCATATGGACATGCACCTCAGGCTCAGCTATGGATTTCTCGACTCCTACTGAGGAAGCCATTGGTGGCTTACCTCTGCAGGTGTATCTGCATGGCACAGGTTAGGTCAGACTATTGCTTTCTTTTCCTCCTGCTACATACAGAATTCTCTGCTGTGTTGGTGCTGGTGAGGCCTCCAGAGGAGTATTACCATTCCACTGAAATTCATGAGACAGTTCACTATGGCTATGTCTACACTACAAGGTTTTTGAGCAAAAACCGGCAGAGTGTCCACACCTCAAGTGCATTTTTGTTCAAGTAAATCGACAGAACAGAGGGCTTTTGCCGGTAGACTTATTCCTCTCCCTATGAGGAATAACTCCTTTTTGCGCTATAGCTCTTGTGCAAAAAGGCAGGTGTGGATGCTCCAGAGGAGTTTTTGCACAAGAAACCCCTATTGGAAAAAGCAGAGGTGCTTTGATGACCATTCTGTGAATGGCATCAGAGCTTTCTTCCACAAGGGTGTCTATGCAGTGTGGATGCTCTCTTGCACAAAAGCACATCACTTTTGAGATGCACTTTGAGGTCTGGATGTGCTTTTGCGCAAGAAGATTTTGCGGAAGAGCTCTTCCGCAAAAGGCTTCTTGCGCAAAAACCCTGCAGTGTAGACAGAGCCTCAGATCTCAGACTCCATGCAGACTCAGGAAGATGTCACAGCAGTGGTCATGCTGAGTTCATAGTTAATTTGTAAGACTTGAGACTTACTTATTTGTAAGACTTGAGACTTATTTATAAAAAAAAAGAAAGTTGAGATTTTGATATCACATGACTCCAGAAAGTTTGCCTGTACTGCCTATGCCTTAATCCAACTCCAGTTAATGCCTATTAATGAGCATTTTCAAAAGAAAGGTATCGAGTGATAAAATAGAAGTAAGAGAGTGGGAGAAGTGGAGTGAGAACTGAAGGAGGGAAGTGAAGTCTTTCTTTCTTTTTTTTAATACTAGAAGATTTACCCAGCCTTGCCCGGGTCATTAACGCTAATAATTTTTGGTTTTCTTCATTTAAATTATTGTTCTGGGATGGCGATGAGGGATTCAGTATGCAGGTTGACCCAAGGAGAGAGGACAACCCCAGCCCTCTCTCATAGCAGTAGCTTAGAGCCAGGTGAGAAGTGCTTCTCCATGGCCACTGCAGCTTCAGTGGGCACAACTGAAGAGGCCCAACTAAATCTATACCCCAAATTACCAGACACAGTAAGAGAACCATAAAAGTGCCACTGTGGCTTAACAACCAAGTAAAAGAAGCAGTGAGAGATACAAAGGCATCGTTTAAAAAGTGTAAGTTAAATCCTAGTGAGGAAAATAGAAAGGAGCATAAACTGTCAAATTAAGTGTTAAAATATAATAAGAAAAGCCAAAAGGTAGTTTTAAAGGTACTCTTTGCTTCTTGTATGGCTATATGCTGAGTGCAGCTTGCCTGGACCAGAAAATATGGTTCAGGAAGCTTAAGGTATTCAGCATTTCTAACCCACAGTGTTCACACATCACATATTAGAATCCTCCAAATAATGACTCAAAAACTGAGATTTTTTGTAAATGGTTTTTGCTCTGTCTTGTGTGGGTTTTTTGTTTTAGCTTCTTGCTGAGCCCCCGCGCTGTGTGTGAGTGAGATAATTACAGACTGAAAACCAAACTTGTACACACATCTGTAGGCATACAAATGGAAACCCTCATACAGCTGTTTTCCAACTCTCCAGTTCCCCAGCGAGGGTCCTGCACTCCCTGAAATCTCTTTCCCTTGGCTTCTTCAAGCTCCTATTATAGCAAGTTCAAGTAGCCCTCATCCATGTGGCAGGTTCCAGCTTTTGTCCAGTGTTCATAGCCTGCAGGGTGAGGGGTTGCCCTCCATTCACTCTCATGTCCTGTACTGTCATGGTGAGGGAGAGGCTATTGTTGCTAATGTTCGGGGACGGTCCATCTCTACCCTACTCAGAGTACAGTAATTACTCGTTTAACACGTGCCCACTTAACACGTTTTTGCAATAGCATGATTTTTTTTTTAGGGAACGTTTTTTGAATAACATGACCGTCCCCAAAATAACACAAAAATAATCAAGTGGCGGGCTACTTCATGTGGCGATATAAATTGGTGAAAACAGTGGGTAAAACGCATGCGCGGATGAATATACGTGATCACAGTGCTCCTCCACTTTGTGTTTTAACAGACCATGGCGACTTGTGTTGCTAAATATCTAATGTTGACGTTGAGGACACAGCACCAACAAAAAATTCACTTTGCCACCTGAAATGCAACCCCCACCTTTTCCATATTTTTAATGGGAAAATTGATCCCGCATAGCACGTTTTCGCTTAGCACAAACATTTTCAGAAATGCATCTATAGTGTTAAATGAGGAATTACTGTACACATGGGATATGTCTGCACTACCTGCAGTAGTGGCGTGGCTGACTTGGGTTGGAGTTAAAAATGTAGGGATTCAGACTTGGGCCCAGATTTTTATCCCTGTAGCCTGAGTCAGTTGAGTTGGGCTCTGAAAATGTCTACATTGTAGTTAGATGCTCATTAAAAAGGCCGTTTAATTGCTGTGCGAATACTTGGGCTGGAGGGCTGGCTATAGGACCGTGAGAGTTGAGAGGATCCCAAGACTTGGGCTGCAGTCCAAGCCCTAATGTCTATACTGTAGTTAAACAGCTGATTAGTTCTGAGTCAGCTGGCAGGCGCCAACCATGTGGTCATACTAAAATATTCTGAGACTTGGTGCTGTGGTTTTTTTGTATTGTGGCATAGACCTACCCACAGATGTCTAAAAACTGAAGGCAGCTACTGTGGCACAGTGACTTCTAGTGGCCAGAGGAGAAAACGGATGGTGATTTAAGCAAAATGCCTGAGCTGTGTGTTTTATGATGTGATCCCCCCCCAAAACAGCACTGCATGCTATTAAACTGACAAAACAGGTATGCAAATAAACCTGGAAACAATATTAGGCTAGTGTACTAGCATTATGGATGCTAGTCCTGTGGATCCCAATGACCAGAAAAGGTATTTGACTAGGACTTGCAGGAAAAGGAAGGTTTGCATATCGTAGGTATGCAGGCTTAACGGTTAGTTTTTGAAGTGTGCATTTGTGGTTCTGGTTTGGGATGTTTGGGCATGCCAGTTGAGAGTCAGGGCTTTTCAGGCCCACTGCCTAGGGTGCCCCTCTAGTCTAGCCAACATCAGCTTGTAGTTTTTCAGGATAGTTTCAGCTTCTCTTTGAAGTCTCTCTGCACTGGCTTCCTATCCAGTGGCTGCTACTTCCCTGTAAGTTTTGCACAGATCTGCATCCAGTTGTAATGTCCAGCAGTCACAGCCTGTTATGCACATGGTGCCTGTGGATTCTTTCCTGCATCCAGCTTCTCCTCACAGACCCCAGCCATTTGCCTTTCCCCTTGACATAGGAAAGGGGAATGAAGTGGGGATGGTGCTGGTGAGAGTTGTAGTCCTTTGGGGTATGTCTACACTACAAAGTTAATTCGAACTAACAGACATTAGTTCGAATTAACTTCAATAGGCGCTACACATACAAACCGCTAGTTCGAACTTAATTCGAACTAGCGGAGTGCTTAATTCGAACTAGGTAAACCTTATTCTACGAGGACTAACACCTAGTTCGAATTAAGTAGTTCCCCCCTCAGTCTCCTCTTTTCTAAGCTGAAAAGTCCCAGTCTCTTTAGCCTCCCTTCATATGGGACCTGTTCCAAACCCCTGATCATTTTAGTTGCCCTCCCCTCTCCCACCCTCTCTCTTCCCCTCTCCCACCTCCTTTTCCCAGTCTCCCCCAGTTTTGTTCAATAAAGAGAGTTTCTATTTTTGAACACGTGTCCTTTATTTTGTACATCAGGAAGGGGGGCTAGGGAGGGGTAAGTAGAAGGAGGTGAGGGAAGAATGGGGTACGAGCCCCCGATGGGGAGGACTGGGGTGGCTCTGCGGGCTCCTCAGGGTGGAAGCTCTCCTGCAGCCCCTTGATTGCCCCCCCCCCCCGATGGCAGCTTGCGGCAAGTGCAGCCGGGCTGATGGCCGAGTGCTGTGATGTGCCGAGTGTGGGCATTCAGGGCACTCCAAGCCAGGACTGCTTTGCTGTCCCTCATTGAGTTAGACAACCAAGCAGGGAACCCCTGAGAACTGTCTGTCCGGGGTGGGGGTCGGGTCCCTTTAAGCACAGCCCTCGGCTAGCCTGAGACAGCAGCTCCACGCTCTAAGTCCTAATCTGATGCCCTGCCGGCACTGCTTCCGGCCATCCTTAACCTCGGTTCAGGGTCCACTCAATGTGGACTCGCTAGTTCGAATTAGCAAAATGCTAATTCGAACTAGTTTTTAGATCTAGATGCACTAGTTTGAATTAGCTTAGTTCGAATTAACTAATTCGAATTAAGTTAGTTCGAATTAGTGCTGTAGTGTAGACATACCCTTGTTTAGCAACTCTATCACACTTTTAATGAAGATTGTTGCTAGTGGAGAGTGATAAATTGGTGTTGGGAGGTTTGGGGGAGCAGAAATTGTTTATGCAGTAACATACATTACCGGTTTGACATTATGGGTTGAACCTCCTTGGTCTGACACTCTTGGGACCTGACTGTAAGCAAGTAAGGACCTGCTAAATCAACAGCTGACTGTGCCCCCATCGACCCTGGTATTTCTCTGGGTTGTGGGGAGTAAAGGAAGTTGATGGGAGAGTTTCTCCTATTGACCTTACTCAGTGGGAATGCTGCAGTAAGTCAAGTTAAGGTATGCTCTTCATGTAGCGGGAGTTGTGTATCTTAGTTTGACCTCACCTCAGAGAAGAGCTCTTGCTTCAGGAGGCCAGTTTCAGGTATATGTATAGTCCTGGTAAGGGCAGGCGGGAAGGGGAAGGCAGGCGATTGCCCCAGGTTTGGCGATTCAAAGGGACACAGGGCTCCTGGTGGCTACTGCTGCTGTTACTGCAGCAGCAGTGGTGGCAGGAGTGCAGGGCCATTTTGATTACTGCTGGAACGTTGCTCTGAATGCTCTGAGAGGCCCTAAGGACTGGGGGAAAAGCTCAGCATCATGGTCCAGGAGGTGCTGAGGGCTAGCTGCCCCACCCCTGCCTCTTCCACATGAGGTTCGACCCCTTCTGGGGAGGCAGAGCCAGCCTCTTTCACCCTTTGCTCAGGGGCCCACAAAAATTGTCAGCTCCCCTGCATACATACACAGTGGCCAGCCCAGGGGAGTTGGTATTTCATGACCTGTGCTCCTACATTGCTGATGTTGGCTACAAAGAGAACACTGATGTGATTTTTGGAGTACAAAGAATAGTTTGTACAAGTGAGGGTAAATTGCCGCATCTCACTGCTGTATGTGGCAGTGGCAATAGCAATGGCTTTATATATGTGAAGTTTTGTCTTGAGGGAGATGTTTTTTGGTTGCTGATGTTTGTCTTCCAAATGCAGCCTTTGTGTTCCCAATTCTTATTTTCCAGAGCAGGTATAATTTGTCCACCTTTTCCAGTCCTCTTCAAATTTGACTTCTGTTCCTGCAGTCCCCATTAACATGACTTCACATTTCTTTGCATTGAATCTCAAATCTATCTATTTTCATTGTTTTTTGGTTTGTGCATTTCTGTAGTCCTTATCAGTGAAGGTGCCAATGAGCGATGTCATCAGGAAAATCCAGATGAACTAGCCATAAATTGTTGTATTTTTAGGGCATGTATATCACTGTCACATTGCTTTAATCCATAGTCAATGACTAGCATTAACAGAAAAGGAAACATCATTCCCCCTCACACTATCCCAGTTTTGATGCTGATTGATTTACTCCATTTTAATGAAGCATTTTGAGTTGACATAGAATGCTTTCATAATGTGGATTTAATTTTTTTGGAATTCCACATTATTCTACAATTTTCTACACTGTTTCTCTGTTTACACTATTGAATGCCATTTGGAAGTCCACAAAATTGATGGCAAGACTGCTTTGGAATTCAGTTGTGTTAAATTATTGTTAATTAATTATTAAAGCACCAAGCATATATTTCACTAATCCGGACTTCATTCTTCTTGTATGTTATGTGATCAAATCATGATCATTTGCACTTAAACTACCATTATTTTTTAGTTCTATGGTCAGTTTCTCTTTAGGATAAAAAAATAATCCCCTCATGTTAGGTGCAGCACATTTTGAGGCAAAAGAGTTCATCTATAACGTTCAAAAATTCCAAAGAATTTTTGGCAGCATGAGACTTCTAGCATGTGTCACTTAAATTGAAGTCCTCCTGTGATCACACACTTCTTTCTCCTACTTGTTTCAGGTAGGTGCATAAGGAAGAGGTCATCCTGTTCCCTAGTGAGATTTGGTAGCCTGTAGAAGGTGCCAAATAGTATCCCATGTTTGTGAGGACATTGAAGTTCAAGCATTCAAGTTCACTTTCTCCCAAAATTATCAGAGACTTGCAAACAAATAATGCAATTTTTGGCAGAATGCCATTCCCCTTCCTTTCTACCTTCAATTTTTTTTTCTAAACAGATAACTATTGACTTTAACATCAGGTTTCAATAATGCCGACTAGATCAAATTATTGCTCATAAATGAGCAATTTCTATGCCTCATGTTTATTACCGAGGCTCCTAGCATTGGTGTATAGGCAATCCAAGAATTTCTGCTCTTTGTCTTTTGGCTTCTTGTTTAATTTTGTTTTCAACATCTTGCTTTTGTGCTGATTGCTCGTATCTTCTCTCCTTTTTTACTTTCCCCTTTTTGCTATCAATTTAATCATCTCCTGACTTCTAGCCAGCTTGTGCCTGAGGAGATTGTCACCTTTTACTGAGGTGGAGGACATCCAAACTATACAGCCCACTTTCTTTTTAAAGGCAGACTTTTGACTTTGGAGCGAGGGGGCTGACTTACGACTTGTTAATGCTTGGGGCTAGAAATGCTAAATAAACCTCAAATCATCAGAAGAAATGGAGAGAAGGAATAACAACTCTCTCATACACTCTGTGCCCATGAAAGCTCATGATGCCATCTGCATGTTTTGTTAGTTTATTAAGTGCTATCAGACCATTTGTTGTTTTTTAAGTTTATTCTGTACAGACTAACTAGGCTACCCCTTGAAGTTTCCAAAGAGAAAATGAACAGTTATGGTCAATATTCCAGATATCCCATCCTTAATTCATATACCTGCTCTTTCTCCTCCTGCCATCCTCTTTATAGATTGTGTGTTGCTGGTTTTAACTGAAATTCCACTTTTGTGGGTTTAAGCTAGACTCTTAGACACAAATGGAGTATTTTTGTGAATTAATCATTTTATATAACTCTCTTCAATGTGAGTTAATCAGGATTTTTTGCAAAAGGTTAAGACATTTATTTTTATTTTTCATGTCATGTATTCTCTGAAAATCCATAGTTCCTTAAAATGCTGAATATGAGATCATTAAATTAGTCAAATAATTGGCCTATAACTTGATGAAATATACTTTTCTTTCTAGTTTTGTTTTTTTTGCAAAACTTATCCTTTTAATATCTAAACGTTTCACATGCTTTCTAAAAATAGCAAAATAGCACCATCTGCTGTCAGAATTTTTGTGTTCAACTCTTATTTATTTGTCCAGGATTCTTTCTTATAGGACAATCTACAATTGCTTTATTCAGAGCCTTGCTGAGGTCATTGAAGCAATTTATTTTTGTAGTTTTACATGGCAGCAGTCAACAGGTTTTCTTGTGCTGTAACACTCATTGGTTTTCATGTTGACTGCCAGGCCCATCCAGAGAGGTTGAGGGGTCCAAGGCAGCACTCTGTGATTGGCTGCACGGTTGTGTAGCTCCCAATCAGGGCAGTGAGTGAGTAGCTGGGTGGGTAGGGCCCTGGATGCACAGGACCCAAGGGAAGTGCCTCGCTCCCCTTGCCAGAGGCCAGACCTGTTGATTGCTGCCATGTAAAACTACAAAAATAAATGAGCAGTAACGCACGTGAATCTGATTTCTAAAGATAAGCTGTTTTAAATTCCAACTTGGTTATCAGATAAGTTGTATTAGCTTATTTAATATAAGTTGCTTCAATGACCTCAGCAAGGCTCTGAATAAAGCAATTGGAGATTGTCCTATAAGCACCTACAAAACCCCTGACTTTTTCAAGAATATTGAAACAAAATGCCTGACTAGAAATAGGCTTATATTTATTTATAGCAGATTTAAAAAAAACACATAAAAGTCTATACCATGTATTCTATTCAGAGTTCCATGTGGTCCAAACTGTCTTTTTGAAACTAAGGATGTTAATTAACGATTAATTTACTAGTCGAATAGTCAATGTACATTTCAAAGGAGTAATGTGGAAGTGCCTATCGACTAGTCGAATAATCGAGTAATCCAGTCAAAATTGGAAATCCACATGCAGCCCAGGGCCAGTGGGAATTCCCGCTGACTCTGGGCTCCACGAGGGCGCTTCTGCTTTGAAATGCACAAGAGCCTAGGAGCTCTCAGGGTTGGCCTTACCATGAGGTGAACTGAGGTGGCTGCCTCAGGTGCCAGACTCTGGGGGAGCACCACTAGGACCCAGAGTATAGAAAATTGTCTGCTGCTGGTGCATATGTGTTCTCTCTGTTCCAGATCCACAGAGATGGTGGAGTGCTGTGCTGGAGGAAGGAGGGCACAAGAGACACAACAGGCAGGCAGGAGAAAAGGGGCCATGGGGCCATCATTTGAGCTCCCCACCTCAGATGCCAAAATGTTGTGGGCTGGCCCTGGGAGCTCTTGTGCATTTGAAAGTGGAAGCACCTACATGGAACCCGGGGTACTGGCTCCATGTGGCGCTGCCGCTTTGAAGTACCCCTTGTTCTCCCCCATCTTTGCTGCCTCTATCTTATATAAACGTCCTTATTTGAAATCCACCCTTATGCCACAGAATGTACTAAAGATTCAAGCTTTTATTTAAAAACTAGAAGATTTCCTTGGTGTTGCTCAGGCCCTTCAGTGCAGGGGAAAGGAGATGTGTATGTGTATGTGTGTGTGTGGGGGGGAGGTGTTGGGTGTGTGTGTGCAGAAGTCAGGGTTTGGGAGTGAAGAGGGGCTCAGGGCAGGGGAGGTGCAGGGACTACATTAGCCAGCAGCAGTTCACTGAGCAGAGCCAGCATATAAAGGCAGAGGGAGCCCGGCAGGAGAGGAGGCAGCTGGAGGGCAGAAGGGCCCAGGCGGCAACCCCGGTGTTCCTGCAGCAGCTGAGGCCAGAGCGAGGGCCCACATCAGCCTCCGGGAGTGCAGCTGGCAGCCAACCCCACCTGAGGGACCAGACCACCTACAACCCCGGCCCCAGTAAGGGCTGCTGCAGAGGCGGACAGAATATCAGGGTGCCAGGGTGGTAGGAAGTGGCCCAGGGCAAGGGGTTGCCATCACAGCTTGGTGTGTATCGGCTTGGTTCCCCACCGAGCCGGCAGGAGCAAGAGTCCCTGCCTTTAGGGCCCTGGGCTGGGACCCGGTGGAGAGGGAGGGCCCAGGTCCCCCTACTCCCCCCTTCTGCACCCTGGGCAAGCACCCCCGGCCGGGAGAGGCCTTTCCCGGAGGTAGGTCTCAAATACCGTATATGCTTTGACTTTGTACTGGGACTGCTGCTACCGTATATGCCTTGATGGAGGGGCATGGACTTTAGGTTGAGAATGGTAATGCCGTATTTCCCTGGATAGAGGGTTATGGACTTTTATGTTAGGACTGTTGGGGTTGTATTCACCCTGATAGAGCGGGCGTTAGGACCATATGAGGGGGGGAAAACCCCATGCCAGGGGCATACCCTGTGACATATTAGATAAAATGGTGAGCTAAACTGACTCATTATTAAGTTCCCAATCCATCACTTATAGTTGTGAAAAAAATCTTGAAAATCTGAACAGGGCTTAAACAGACTCAGTGTTACATTCTTGAGTTTGCAGGAAGCCTGAAACACCAGCCATGAGAGATGTTAATTGTCTTGCGTATCTCAAGAGGCTGTGAAGTCTGAAACTTAGTGACAATTTCAAAGTCAACAACACTGGCTATTTTCTGCAGAACATTTGAGGTGAAGTATCTAGTTATTTTGTTTCCCAGTCCCAAACTTCTCCTCTGGCTCCCCAAGTGTCAAAAATTCCAACCGCCAAAACCTTCAGCTTCACCTCAACAAATCTGAGGATGTTGTTGTCAATCCACTAATCTGTGGCATATCAAAAACTGAAAATGCTGAGACAATGTAAAAACTGACATCAATCTCAAATTATTAACTGAGGCTACTACAAAGTTTGTATTTCATCTTTATATTTAATTCATTAAGGACAGGAAGATTCCTGTTAACTTAATAGGCTGTAGATCAGACAATAAAAACCTAAATTTTTAATGTAAATGAAGCTGTCACAGACGTTCAAGTTTGTAGTAGAGTGCTACAACATCCAGTAATTTTGCACAGAATTAAAATCTGAGTTGTAATGAAAAACACAGGGCCTTGACTTTATAGATTATTGGGGCAGCACAATCTAAGATAAAAGGTTTTATTACCATTGACTTTTCAACACTTCACTTCTGAACACTGAAAATATTCTACAGTTTGTATAAATCCAATGCTATTTTGCTAAATATCTTACCTTCCATGATAGGGCTATATTTACAATGGGCTTACTTTCAATATATACAGAGGGATTTAAAAATCCAATAACCAACTGTGACATTTTTCACTGACTATAAATTCTTATTTGCACGTGAGAAACACTAGAGGGCATTAAAAGTTTTACTCAGACACATCTGTTAACTTCATGCTGCTCTCAACAGCAGCTCTCTGGGTGGTTGACAAAATTATTGTTTACATGATAGAAAAGCTGTGTGGATCACTATGCAGTGGGTCGTCTGTGGAAATTCTGGCACTTAAATGGTAAGTACAATGATTATTTCAGGCAATAAGTACGTGCATTACACAATAGAAACAAACAGCAAAATATAATGCACATGTTCTGTCAGAATGTAAATGAAACAGGATTAAATAGACACTATTTCTGAGGCTGAATTATCTGTGGGAGGCTAAGCAGCTGGTAACACTAAATTTTGTCTACTCTTAAAGATACAATAAATCTTTTATTTTGCCAGCAGTTGTAGAAGTGCTCTTCAAAAAACTTTGTAAAAATAGTTCTGTTGAACTTCCATGATCAGATAGCTTCTGCTTCCAATGAATTCCAAACTTCATATGGAAACTAGAGGATTTACCTGGCATTGTTTGGGTCCTTGGAGGCTAAGGACAGAGGGTGGGGAATGTAGGAGCCAGGGCTCAGAGCTGGGAGGTTTGGAGGGGCTCACTGCAGTTGCTTATGGAGATGAAGATGGTGCTTCTGCAGCGATGGCAGCTCCTGGGTGCCCAGGGCCATGCTGCCAGGTCAGTAGCTCTGCCTGGCCTTTGTCCATGTCTTCTTGGGAGGAAGGAGACAGGGATGTGCTGGTTGGCTCCAGCCCATGAGGCTGCAGGGGGTGGGCAGGGCTATCGTCTGGCTCCCGTGGTGCTTCTGGTGGGCCACTGGGTTGCTGCAGCCACTGGGGTGCTGCGTCTGAGGGCTGGGGAGAGGGGGTTGAGGCAGGGAAGTCAGTAACCCATGGTTGATGGGCAGTAATATAGAGAGCTCTGGCCGCAGTTGGTCACTTGCTTCCTGGTTTGGCTGTCCCCCTGTGGTCACTTTGAAGTATAACTATCCTTTGTGCTCACTGCCCCAGTGGTCATGGTGGAACATAAATGTCCTTGCTCTTAAACCCCTCCCTTTCTGTGCTATAGAAAATAATCTCATTCTAGGCACTTCCCATTTTCCTGGCAGAACCAAAACCTCTCCTTGCTTTAAGTTAGGATAAGAGGAAGCCAAATTTTGTGGTTTTATCTCTTATAATTTAGGAGGAGTTCTTGAACAAATAGACTCTCAAATAGATGGACAGACAGATATGTAAACTCTCTAATATAGATATGATAGACATAAAGATATAGGGTATGTCTACACTACAAAGTTAATTCAAACTAACAGACGTTAATTCAAATTAACTTTGATAGGCGCTACACATACAAACCGCTAGTTCGAACTTAATTCGAACTAGCGGAGTGCTTAATTCGAACTAGGTAAACCTCATTCTACGAGGAATAACGCCTAGTTCGAATTAACTAGTTCGAATTAAGGGCTGTGTAGCCACTTAATTCGAACTAGTGGGAGGCTAGCCCTCCCCAGCTTTCCCTGGTGGCCACTCTGGGCACCACCAGGGAAACTCTTCTGTGCCCCTCCCGGCCCTGGAACCCTTAAAGGGGCACGGGCTGGCTACGGTGCCCATGCCACGTGCAAGCCTGCCAGCACCCAGCCAGCAGAGCCTGCACCTGGCACGGCTTGAGCCAGCCACCCGCTGCCACCTGCGCCCACCTGGTCTAGTGCAGACATCGTGGACCTCATCCACTACCTCTGCACTAGGCACAGGAAAGTGGCCGTCTAGGGCAGGATAGCTGCCAGCCTGGCCACCCAGGAGCAGGTTGGCATGAAAATCAAGGTGGTCCACTGAGACCCCTGACCCTGAGCCCTGAGCCCTGAGCTTAGAATGGCTGTACTGGGTCAGACCAAAGGTCCATCTAGCGCAGTAGCCTGTCTGCCGACAGCGGCCAAAACTAGGTACCCTGGAGGGGATGGACCGAAGACAATGATCAAGCCATTTGTCTCATGCCATCCATCTCCAGACTTCCACAAATAGATGCCAGGGACACCATTCCTACCCCCTGGCTAATACCACTCCATGGACCCAACCTCCATGAATTTATCTAACTTCTCTTTAAACTCTGTTCTAGTTCTAGCCTTCACAACCTCCTGCAGCAAGGAGTTCCACAGGTTGACTATTTGCTTTGTGAAGAAGAACTTTCTGTTCTTAGTTTGAAGCCTGCTACCCATTCATTTTATTTGGTGTCCTTTAGTCCTTCTATTATGGGAACTAATGAAGAACTTTTCTTCATGCACCCTCTCCACACCACTCATGCTTTTATAGACCTCTATCATATCCCCCCTCGGTCTCCTCTTTTCTAAGCTGAGAAGTCCCAGTCTCTTTAGCTTCTCTTCATATGGGACCTGTTCCAAACTCCTGACCATTTTAGTTGCCCTCCCCTCTCCCAGCCTCTCTCTTCCCCTCTCCCACCTCCTTTTCCCAGTCTCCCCGAGTTTTGTTCAATAAAGAGAGTTTCTATTTTTGAACACACATGTCCTTTATTTTGTACATCAGGAAGGGGGGCTAGGGAGGGGTAAGTGGAAGAAGGTGAAGGAGGAATGGGGTACGAGCCCCCGATGGGGAGGACTGGGCTGGCTCTGTGGGCTCCTCTGGGTGGAAACTCTCCTGAAGCCCCTTGATTGACCCCCCCCGCCTCCGGATGGCAGCCTGCGGCAAGTGCAGCTGGGCTGATGGCTGAGTGCTGTGATGTGCCGAGTGTGGGCACTCAGGGCACTCCAAGACAGGACTGCTTTGCAAGCAGGGAACCCTTGAGAACTGTTTGTCTGGGCTAGGGGTAGGGTTCCTTTAAGCACAGCCCTCGGCTAGCCTGAGACAGCAGCTCCACACTCTAAGTCCTAATCTGATGCCCTGCCGGCACTGCTTCCGGCCATCCTTATCCTCAGTCCAGGGTCCACTCAGTGTGGACATGCTAGTTCGAATTAGCAAAACACTAATTCGAACTAGTTTTTAAGTATAGATGCGCTAATTTGAATTAGCTTAGTTCGAATTAACGAATTCGAACTAAGTTAGTTCGAATAAGTGCGGTAGTGTAGACATACCCATAGAGATTAAAGAAGAGGTGAGTAATAGTTTAGACAGAAGTCAGTTATCAAAAATGAAATGGAATTAGCAGGATGGCTCTTTGTTTTCCCTGTAAATATTTGGGATCTCCCTGCAGCTCTGTGATCCATATAACTAGCTTTTTTCCCTTGGAAAGATGATGCAGTAGAAACTCAAATGCACAAGAACATGAAAGGGACTTTCTCTTGCTGATATTCCTCTCTGTCATGAATTTTGACTGCTAACTTGTGACATCCTAAAATCACAGGAGATGGTACCTATATGCAATGTTAAAGTAGCCAGGAAACCAAAACCTAGAAAAATTCCAGAGAATTCATAACGGAAACTTACAAATAAGGAGCAGAATTCTGTTTACAGTTGAAGCAGAATCAAACTGCTACTCTATTGCTGATCTCCTAAGTTATGCTTCTGTGAGCAGCTTCTATTCTCTTAAAATGAATTACTGAGGGTACTTAATAGCTACAGCTTTCTCTGAAACATTTGCATACACATATTTGAATACGTATCTCCCTTTTTGATCTATAGAGACTATGGATTCTATGCTTTGCCAATGTCTCATAGAACTGGGAATTTAGATGAGGGCAAATTGGCTAACGCTCAACTCTTGGCTAGATGAAAGTTATGCTACTTGGAAAGGATAAGCATTGGAAGAAATTAGAAAGGGGATACTTGCCCCTTCTAGTGCAGGAATATTACCTGATCTTGCCAATATCTTTTTCAGTCTAGGGGCATACTTGACTTTTCACTGCTTTTGGATACTCAGAGAGGATCAATGGCTCATACTAGTTTCTTTTTATTCCTGCTCCCCAAGTGAGACTAGCTGGGAGACAGTTGCTCCTCTCAGATATGGAATTTGACACACAGATCCCTGCTTTTACCCCTCCCAGACCGTACTGGCCCACAATATTTTGGCACCTCAAATGAGGTGGGGAGCTCAAATGATGCCCCCATTCCCCATCGCTTGGGCCAAAAATGTGAAAGGTCTCTTGTATCCTTCTTCCTCCAGCACAGCACTCTACCATCTCTGTTCATCTAGAGCAGAGAGAATACATATGCACCACCAGCAGACACAATTTTCTACACTTTGGGTCCTAGAGGTGCCTCCCACCCAGTCTGGCAACCTGAGGCGGCTGCCTTGGTTTGCCTCATGGTAGGGCTGGCCCTGTCCCAGACTGAATTTCTGGAGTTCGCTTTATTTGGATTTAACTTTGACAATCATCAAAGGAAACAATGCAATGGTTCAGTCTCAGAGAGGTAAGTCACAAAGTACATTACACGAGTGCCCCATGAGTAGTGTCACTACATTTCTCTAAACTGAAAAGAGGATACCAGGTAAGTCACTATGACAGGAGGGTTGGGCTAACACTATGAGTTCCTTTGTCCAGACCCCACTGTTATTTTTTTTAGCAAAACTGGGCATTTGTTCCTTTTTTCCCTCTCACCCAAATATTCCTCCATATCTCCTGCTCCCCAGTCAAGAAAAGCAGGAAAAATGCCAAGTTGTGCTAAAAAAAGTCATGATCTAGGATGGAATTTAAAAATGAGACCTATGGTTACCTAACCATGAGCAGTACAATACCGATAGCTGATATGGTGCTGGTACAAATCAATGTGCTCATCATGATCTTTAAAGCCCTGAATTCAGTTAGCTGAGACACTGTATCTCATTTCATCTCTCTTGGGTTGCTTAAGCTGTCCATTTTTTAAGTTGTATTTTCCGGGACTAGACACTGAAAGGTCTCGGAATATAAGGAATACATAAGGAAAATCTGCTAATCAAGTTCTCATTTGTATACTATTTATCCTGGCAGAGCATGTAGTATATTAGTTTAGTCTTATAATAGAGAACAGTTTTTAAAATATTTGCTCTATTTCAATATCTGGCTGTCTCAGAGGCTACTAGAAGGTGAATTGTGCAAAACAAATGTTTAAAAATAGGGCTGTTGATTAATCACAGTTAACTCATGATTAACTCAAAAAATAAATCATGATTCATCACAGTTTGTCACATTGATAAAAATAGATTACCAGTTGAAATTTACTATTAAATATTTTTTGTCTTTCTATATTTTCAAATATTTTGATTTCAGTTACAAAACAGAATATAAATTGTACAGTGTTCACTTACAAATATTTGTAATAAAAATAATACTATTTTAAAAAATAGTATTTTTTAATTTCCTTCAGACAAGTACTGTTGTGCTCTACATAGTGAAAGTACAGCTTACAAATGAAGTGGTTTTTTGTGTGTGATGTAACTGCACTCAAACAAAAAAATATAAAACTTTAGCATCTTCATTTTCACTCAGTCTTACTTCTTGTTCAGTCAATTGCTAAGACAAACAAGTTTGTCTACATTTCTGGGGGATAATGCTGCCTTCTTATTTACAATGTCACCCAAAAGTGAGAATAGGCTTTCGCATGGCAGTCAGCACAGGCAGGTATTTGCATGCCAGATATGTTATCTGTTTTTCATGATTTGGCCACCACACTAAGGGGCAGGTTTCCATGCTGATGATGTGCATTAAAAATGTGCTAATTTAGTTTGTGAGAATTCCTTGGGAGAGAATTTATATGTCTTTGGCTCTGTTTTACCTGGTATCTGTCATATGTTTCTTGTTAATACAGTCTTGGATGATGACCCAGCATATGTTCCTTTTTTTTAAGAATACCTTCACTATAGATTTGACAAAATGCAAAGATGATACCAATGTGAGATTTCCAAAGATAGCTACAGTACTTGATCCAAGTTTAAGAATCTGAAGTACCTTCTAAAATCTGAGAGGATGAGGCATGGAGCATGCTTTCAGAAATCTTACAAGAGCAACTCTCTAATATGGTATCTACAGAACCCGAACCACCAAAAAAGAAAATCAACCGTTTCTGTAGGTGACATCTGAATCAAAGGATGACCGTGAAGGAGCAGCATTCTGCATTGCTTTGGATTGTTATCAAGCCGAACCCATCATGATTGAAGCTTGAAAGGACATATGAATCTTTAGAGCAACTGGCATGTAAATATTTTTGTGATGCCAGCTACAACTGTTTTTGAAGCAGACACATATACATGAAAATGATCAGATAATGTCCCACAACCAGGGCTGGCCCTACCTTGAGGCGAACTGAGGTGGCCGCCTCAGGTGCCAGACTGTGGGGGGCGCCACTAGGACCCAGAGTGTAGAAAATTGTGTCTGCTGCTGGTACATCTGTAAGTAGCAGAGCAGTACATTATTTCGAAATAACGCCACTACACACAAAATGAGTGGACTCTGAATCGTATTTAAGGCCAGCTGGAACCAGGTCCGGCAGGGCATCAGGTCAGGAGTTACTTTCCGTGGCTGCTGCCTGAGGGTATCTGAGGCCTGTGCTTAAAGGGACAGCCGGTTCTCAGCTTTCCCTGCTTGCTTGCCTACCTTGCTGAGGGACAGCAAAGCATTTTGTCTCTGCGTACTCTGGTTGCCCTCACTCAGTACACCACAGCACTCTGCAACATGGAGACGGAGCCACTCCGGGCACTCTGGTGCTTCTCTTGGATGCATTGTTGTGAGCCTGGCTGCACTTTCTGCAGGCTGCCATCTGGGAGGTCCACGGGGGCTGTCAGAATCCAGGAAGCCCTGAGGGAGAGCTTCCACCCTGAAGAGCACTAAGAGTCTCCTTGGTCTCATTCCTCCCTCATATCCTTCCACTTACCGCTCCCTAACCCCGCTTCCTGATGTCAAATAAAATACACGTATTTTCATGAACACAAACTCTCTTTATTTAATAAAACTGGGGGTGGGGGAATGAAACTCTGGTGAGACTGGGGAAAGGAGGTGGGAGAGGGTAGAAGAGGAGAGGGGGAAATCTGGGAGGAGGGAGCTGGAAAGGGGAAGCAAGAGGAAGAAGGGGGAGGGGAAGCTCATGGCTCAGGGTTGGGGGTTTCGCCGAAGCAACTTGATTGTCATGCAAACCTGCTCCTGGGTTCGCATGTAGCCTTTGGTGGCCAGGCTGGCAGCTATCCTGCCATAGATGGCTGCGTTTCTCCATCTACTGCGGAGATCATGGACGTTGGGGGCATCCCCCCCCCCAAACCTGAATAAGGTCCATGAGCTCCACCCTGGACCAGGAAGGCACCTGCCCTGTCAGGCTCCAGGGAGCTGGCAGACTGCTCCTGGGGAGCAGTGGAGGGCTGGCTGCCAGTGGCTTGCTGGCTCATGTTTTGGGGCCACTGGGTCAGGGGCAGTGACTGCTGGCTCTGGGCTGGCAGGCTTGGCGCTGGCACAGGCACTGTGGCTAGAGTCTACCCCTTTAAGGGCTCTGGGGAGGGAGAGGAGTGTTCTTGGTTGAGGCTGGAATGGGCACCCTGGGAAGGCTGGAGGCCCCCTATTTTGATATAAGTGTCTACACAGCACTTATTTTGAATAGTTTTTTCGAATTTGGTGTTGTTCCTCATGGAATCAGGTTTACCAAATTCGAAATAAGTGCTCTGCTATTCAAATTAATTTCAAAATAGCAGTTTGACTGTGTAGATGGCTATTATTTTGAAATAACTTTTCTGTGTAGACATACCCTGTATTAGGCAGAGCATGAGAAGTGTATCACCAGACCAATGCCTTTCTTTCTCAATAATGAGTTACATGGCAGGTACTCATATAATGTATCAGTGAAAAAGAGAACAGTTCATATTGGTGAAAGGATTGCAATCCACTTCAAATTTCTCTAAGGGTTATCTATGTTAGCTTGCTACTTTAATTATAGAAAATAGAACACAAACAAGTATTTGTAATCAAAACCTAAACAAAATGGGCCAAATCCATTCCCAGTAACTAACCACAGTGAATTGGGACTAAAATGTTTTGCATTGTGTTTGGATTTTTATAACCTGCAGATGCTTAAGATTTTCAAGGGCCTTGTCTTCATGAAGAAAAATAATGTATAATGTTTATTAGCTGACAGTTAAAAGCCCATTGTAGACAAGACTGATGTCCTTTAATATACTTTGGCTGGTCCCGATAAAACCTAAGCTACCTCTCTAGGACAATTCTAAAATCTGGTTAGCTATGTGCTAGAATCTGTGAATGAATTTAGGTACTTAATCTGATTAAGAACATAATCTGCTGGCCTGATCATAAAAGCTTTCATGATGAATACTATAATAAACCACATCAGTGCATTGCCCTATAGAAAAGCAATATGAAAATTCCACAATATGTTAAAGGAGATTAGCATGATCGTTGCATTGAAGGAACTCAGTATATCCATCAACATGGTATGTACTGAAATTCTAAAATGTGCATAAGAAATGGTACCTGCCATCCATGGACAAACTACCCTTTACAGTTATCTTTTCCTAGAGTGCTTCTAGTATATATGTCATTGATGTTAACTTCAATTATATTACAGGGGAGCAAATACACCTACTGTAAAATAGCAACTCAGCAGAATATTGGTGAATTCAAGTCATTTCTATAAAGATCGTGACTTGATTTCTATCATTTCCCAAATACTTCAGGATATGCAAGTTGGCAAGATATAATGTTGATAATAAAGCAAAGATGATGCATGCAAGAAAAATGATAAGGCTTGGAGCTGAGTTTTCTAAAGGGCAACATCTGCTTGGGAGTGACCGATGAAGTCATAGCCTTCCAGTAATCCTTAAACAAAGCATGGCTGTCACACTGGCCTAACCGCCCTGCTTACCTTTTAAGTCCACTTTGCATATTTTAGTAAACAAGCTCAAGAAAACAACACATTTAGAAAAACAGAATACAAATCTTTAATCTTTTTTTCTCACATTAAATGGACATCTTTAAAAAACCTTTAAACAAAAGGAAAGATAACTACTAATGCTCCCCACTACCTGCCAGAGTTCCTGATCTCCTGTCTGTTTTGGACCCCTGAGTTGTCTTAGTCAAAATTTTAGCAGGGCTTTGTGCACTTCTGTTTTTCATATTTATTTAAAAAAATCCAGGACAGATTAACTCTCCCAATTTATGTACTCTATTTTTAAATTAGAATGCTAAGAGCAGTCAGAGGAACAAGAGAAGGCTAATGAAGAAGCTACAGCTGCTCCAGAAAAATTAACAAAGCATTTATTGTCTGCATAGCAGTGATTTTTTTTTCTGGTTCAAATGTTACTGATCATAAACTTAACTTTTTAGGTCATTATAAATAATCATGTTTTTAGTGAAAAACTGAAAGTTTTTTAGTTCTGAGAGTGGTGAAGTCAAAGCTTTAAGACCAAAATCTGAGGCAGAATTTGACTCTGTACGTTGACCAATGGTTGGGGTTAGGACTGGAATAAAAAGGCAGATTGAGAGATGTGCTAGACCGGGGGTAGACAGTAAAGTGGCAGCCTGCCAAAGGTTAGTCCCTGCTGGGTCACTGTTACTATGTTTACTTGTGCTTCCATAGGTATTGGGTGACTGCAGCTCTCATTGGCTGCAGATTGTTGTTCCCGGCCAATGGGAGTGGTGGGAAGTGGTGTTCCAGTCTATGCCGTTTCCTGCCACTCCCATTAACCACAAACAGCTATCCACAGCCAATGGGGGTTGCAATCACCTGATACCTGTGGAGGCACAGGTAATCATAGAAGTGGGTAATCCACCAGGGATTAATCCTGGTGCACTGGATCCAGCCTGTGGGACAATATTTGTCTATCCCTGTGCTATCTGGTGCTTGGTCCTGCCTTGAGTGTGGAGGACTGGATTTGATGACCTCTCAAGATTTCTTCCAATTCTATAGTTCTATGTTCCTCTGTCAAAAATATGATACAAGAAAAAATATTAACCAATTGCTTCTAAGAATCTTTTTGAGAAGCATTCTTGACCTGATCTTTCTTAGTAGGTTATCAGGTAGTACTTTCAGCTCTGAAGGGGGAAAGCTCTCTAAGCAATGCCTTATTTCATTTGATAACCTTTCCTTCAATTGATTAAGGATTTATGGATTAAGAAATCAAGCCTCAGTCTCATCCTTCTGGAAAGATGACCGTGAATTAAGGACTGGCGAGTGTGTGATTAAAGACAGGACAACAAAGAGAATGCTACTTTTGAAGGGAAAAGTCTATGTTATACAGTGTAAAAATGTATTGGAATAAACTTTTTAAAAAGTTTAGAATTTATTTAACGTTTTATTTTAAATTAAAGTGTGAAATTAAAATAGGTAAGAAACAACTGCATCTTTACAAAACTGTTTCTAATGGCAGTTCATATCCTATGTGATCGTGAAATAATATTTTTTGCTTTTTTTAATTTTAAAAGCTTTTTTTAACATAAAAATAAAAAAACAAAGTTCAGCTATGATTCAGGGGAGTATTGTCTAATGCAGAAATATTATGTAGTAAGGTTCAACTTTAGTGGACAGTTCTCTTGAAAATTTACCTTCAACTGTCCCATTCTTGGATTAGTTACCCAGGCAGAACTCATGGGAATTTTGCTTGAGTAATGAATCTGGGATTGATGCCAAATAACAATTGACTGCAAATTGGCTTGTACATGATTTTTAAGCAAGGATTGTCTTAAATCAGTGAAGTGTAAAATAATAGAATTGCATTTTTAGTAATACTCCCCACAAGCAACAATAACAAATAAGTAGAGCCGAGTTAAATTATTTTGCCAAAATATTTTTGGGCAAAAAATGCACATTCAGGTTGACTGAAACACTTTGGAAACTCGTGTTCATTTCTTCTAATTATTTTGGTCAGCAGATGAGGGAAAGAATAAAAAAAGTCAATGTAATTTTAGTGTTTTTGAAAATCTACTTCAATTACTTTTTGAAAGAATTGAAAACATGAAAACTTTGGAAACCAAATATTTCACTTAAGGTCCACAAATGTCTTCTGCTCAGATAAATGGATTTTAAAATTTTGTTTTCTGCAAGCTTGTGCTTGTAAGACGTGTAAACACTAATGGAATAGGAATTAAAAATTACAAGCAATTTGGGAGATGAATACATCCATCAAGTGTTTGGAAGCATTTTGTTTGGAGTGTTAAATGTATAAAAATCATATGGCTGTAATAAACCTCTAGAAAAGCAACATCTTTCAAATACTATTGCTTAATATTATGTAAACAAATATTGAATTGCTAGAAAGAAGAGTACATTGGGGCCAAACCTACTTCTATTGAAATTAGCATAAAAATTCTTTGTTTCTTCAGCAGAACAGCACAAAGCCCTGATCGTAGGATTAGAAATATGTATGCTTTAGTGGGACACTGGTACATACTCATTCTAGAACACATCTGCAAAAAGCAAAAAATCAGAATACATAGCAGTGAAATAGCTCCCTTTATTCATGGATCTGAATGTGCAGTTGATTAATCTTCGCAATTCTCAAATGTGTACACAAATTTACAGAAAAACAGGTACCTGTCTTATTTGCTAAGGTACGCGTGCAGAGCACTGCATAGAATTTAGGAATCCTCAGTCTCACTCCACTGCTCTGACCACTAGCTTACCTAATGCTTGAGGGTACTGCAAACAGAATGCAGTTCCATATGAGCTTGATATCTTTTCCTCTCAAATATTTAACTGAAGGAAAAACTTTTGGATTTAAAAAAACCCCTAACAAACTTGCAAATCATTTCCCATAGTTTAATTTTATAGTTCTGGTCTCCTTTTGCCTCATCCTCTGCCCCTCCAGTCATCTAGCTGTGAATATCCATTTGTCTGCATCTTCTACAACCATCTCATTATCTTCTATGCTGCCTTTTATTCATGGAATGTCCTTCCCTATTTATTTCACATGGCCACAAGAATTTCCTTCAAACCCTTTCCCAGGATGCACATCCGATTAATGAAGGCTTATGTTGGATAGTAAGAAGGGGTTGACAAGTGAATTTCCTTGAACAATCAAGTTAGGCACACACTAATTACTTGTACTCTTCTTCCCTTTCTCTTTCTTTCTTTATTGTATGTTGCACTCACTTGTTTATCTTGTCTTAAATTGTGTCCAATGTCTGTAAAGATTTTTCTGACTGCTTAACTTGCTCCACTAAAGTCAATGGAACTATTTATAATGTGACAAGTTAAGCATATAACATAAGCCTCTGAAGGAGTGGGACCTTTTCAGTGCAGTGTCTGTCTGCCTATAATCTTGTACAGCATCTAGTGCATGGCCAGTTGATCCTACTTGGGGCTTCCAGAAACTACTATACTAGCAACTACTGTAAAATATAATTTATATCATACAGAGAACTATTCAAGCTGGCAGGACTCTTTCAGGAGTAATTGCTGATGGTTTAGGTCCTTAAAGAAAAGAAAAGCCAATACTCTTCTGATTTCCTTTTAAAGAAGAATGGAATATTTAAACTGTATGAAACATAGCCTATTTATCTCAAAATGGCAAAACCTCTCCATGTGCCAACAACATTATTTGAGATTGTGATGAGTCACCCATGAATTACTTCTGACCCAGTGCCTGCTGGAACCTGATGGGTCATGCCTGAGGCAGAGGCTGTGATGCAGGGGTGGATGAGAGTGCTGCGGGGCCCAGAGCAGCGAAATTTCTCAGTGCTCCCCCTTTGACATGGTGCATGCGCCGTGGCGCCATGGCATATGTGTGGGGCCTCGGGAAGCGCGGGGCCCGGAGCAGCCACTCTGCTCGCCCTGTCCTAAATCCGCCGCTGCTGTGATGAAACTGTCCAGTTCTTTAACTTCCACTCCAATTCATCTGATGAACTGGGTTTTACCCACAAAAGCGTGTGTCCTAATAAACTCTTAGGGCATGTCTACACAGCAGTGTTATTTCGGAATAACTAACGTTAGTTCAAAAAAACAAAAAGCGCATCTACAAGCAATTATTTCGAAATAACAATGAATTGGAGGACTTCTTACTCTGACTCCTGTAACCCTCATTTCACAAGGAATAAGGGAAGTCAAAGGAAGAGTTTTCTTCCTTCAACTTCCTGCCGTGTAGAAAGCACTAAAAGCCGAGTTAAGCTATACAACTTCAACTATGTCAATTGCATAGCTGATGTCGAAATAGCTTAATTCGACTTTTGTCCTTCTGTTTAGACGTGCCCTATGGTGCCACAGGACTCCATGTTGTATTCACTCAGAGGCAATTATCTGCATATCTTGTGATAGGTTGCATGCCATTTAACTGGGTTCAGTCAATCCATAATAAAGGACCCATGCAGGTGATCCCAATGCAGGTATATGGGCTCCTAAGGGAAGCAGTCTCTCCAGTTTGCTACCTCTATGGGACCCACTCCCATTGTTTAGAAGTTCTGACAGAAGAATACCCATACTTGTGCTATAGCTTGTCCTTGCCCCTGTTCCATCTGATACCTGTTTCCATGCTAGCCAGCCCCTGATCTATCCTGCATCTGGTCCTGCCTTAGCTGGCCACCCAGGTTCTGATAAATGTCTCTTTTTGCTTTCATTTATTATTCATGATATTACCTCAAAGGGTAGATTGAATAACACCAAAGGAGTAAACAACTGTACAAGAAAAAGGTGGATGTTTTGAATTTAGCAGATTGGCTAAATAGCCACACTCTGGGGAAAAAGAAAAAAAACATTACATACACCACTACAATGATCTTGGATGAAAAACCACACACAGTAACAGATTAGTAGTTTGCTGAAACATGACTGTAGGATAAAAATTTTGAGAGATGTTTTGACAGAGATGGTTGCTCTATTGCAGGGGTGGGAGGCCAGTCCAAGATTTTGGTAAGTGGCCAAGGGCCATACTTGTCTATGGAGGGGATGTGGGGGTCTGAGACAGAGGTTGGAAGCAGAAGGGAGCTCGGGGTAGGGAACTGGGGT
The DNA here is from genome assembly GCF_049634645.1 of Pelodiscus sinensis. Lineage (NCBI taxonomy): Eukaryota > Metazoa > Chordata > Testudines > Trionychidae > Pelodiscus > Pelodiscus sinensis. The sequence goes on along the minus strand of NC_134715.1, from coordinate 40,595,698 downwards.
GCAGGAGGGAATTTGGGTGAAAGAAGGGGGTTGTGACCTTGGGGAGGAGATTGGAGTGCAGGGTCCATGAGGGTGTATCTATGCAGGATTCTGGCCTGGGGAAGGCATGTAAGAGAGGGTGCAGGCCCTGGGAAGGAGGTGTGATATGGGGCTGAGGGGGGTACAGAGGGTGTGGGTGGTACCTGGGGCAGAGGGGATGGTGACCTGGGGCAGAGAGTTGGGGAGCAGGAGGGGTGCCAGAGGAAGGCTCTGGCCAGGAGGCGCTTACTTTAGGTGACTTCCAGCCAGCAGGCCATTGGGGACTCAGAGGCAGGCTTCCTGCCTCCCACAGCCCCAGGCTGCTCAAAATGGTTGGACTCTCCCTCTATGTGTCACTGTGCACCCCTAGTGGGGGAAGGTGGAGACTTTGCGCTCTGCACCCGCCCTCAAACCAATCATCACAGTTCCCCTTGGCCGATGCTCCCTCCCCCCAAAATCTCTCTCCCCCCAAGGGGCCCATGGCACCTAGAGGTTGCTGCCAGCCTTTTTGAGCAACTTTGGGCAGCAGCAGACAGAGAGCCTGCCTTGGGGTCTTGGTGGGATGAGCTTAAGGCTGGATCAAAAGGCTTGGTTCAGCCCATGGATTGTATCGTGCCTTCTCCTGCTCTATGGGTTCCCATTTCCTTCACTACCTACAAATAGGTTTTTCAAGATTACAGTGGAAAGCCTAGCAAATTACAACACAAATTTACAAAGCTGAAAGGCAACTATGTGGATGTACTATCACACTTTTCAGGATAACATTTTTCTTTTTACCTGCTGCAAAGTATTGTAATTAATCACTCTTTTTCTGTGTGGGAACATGGTACTTTTAGAAGCTACCCTCTGCAATGATAACTTAGAAAAAAATTGAATGCTGTGTCCTATTATAAAAAGGCTGCATTCTCCTCTCTATAAATTAAGAAAGTGCATGGTTCACTATTTATATGCGTTGTGTCCTTCAGATGTGACCTTTATGAACTGTTATACTGCAAAACATGATTGCATGTAACTGAATAAAACATCATCTGTCTTGGTTTTAAAAGTAGTATGATAATTAAAGTATAATCTGGGACTGATATAATTCTTCTTGTTGTTAGGGCATACTTAAGTATTTCCCATCAATCAAATAATGCATTCAGGCTTTTTGGTTGTCACCTAGAATATGTCTAGACTACATGGCTGCCGCACTGTGCCGATCAGCTACCTCGTGGAATGAGGTTTACCGGAGCGGTCGACAAAGGCTTCCGAGCATTCAGACTACCGCGCTGTGCCACCAAACAGCTGATCAGCACAGCGCGGCAGCCATTTTGATGTAAACGAAGCAGCAATTATTTAAATGGCTGCTTCATTTTCCTATGTCTTGTAAACTCATCTACATGGCTCCATCGATGGAGCCATGTAGTCTAGACATACCCATAGAGTAAACTTTTCAAGGTGTGAAAGTATAACTATAAAGCCTGAGTTAGTTTCAGTGGCGTGCTTTCATTTTTATCATCAGGCTTTAGGTCTTCTCCATCGTGCATCATAAAGCTCGTTAGAGTCTTCACTGACAGGCACCTAAACTTTAACAAATAAATAAAGGAAGTGTGAATGTAGTGGTGTTTTTTGAAGCCTCATGTGATGAAATATTAGTTCACTTGTTCAAAAAGAAGATGGACTTCAGGTAGTAAAAGATTCGTCCATCATTTTTCTGCTTATGTAAGGGTTGGTCATAGTTAAAGCCTTTAAGTTTAGGGAAAACTGAACGGAGCAGGAGCTGCTACTGAGATGTTTCCTATGGGGAACATGATGTTCCATAGCATGCAGAGAAGAAAGTAAATAGAAAGAGAGCCCATAAAACTATGATTTTGACTGCTTTGAATGATCATCTTGTTATGTTAACACAAAGAAGCATATTTAGAAAACACGTGTAAGATGCATTAAGTATGGTGAGAATATTCAGGTGGAGTGTTCAGGTATTAATGGATTTTTGCTCCACTTCAGATGCAAGTCTCAACACAACCTTAACTATGGAATTGCAATCACTGCTTCTTAGTCTACATTTTTCAATTTTATTTCACTTGTTTATCAACTAATGTTTGCTTTATTGTCAAACTAGAAGATTTACCCAGCATTACTTGGGTCCTTAACTCTAAGTTTTGTTTTTTTCTTTCATTTAAATCATTGCTCTGGGGTGGGGTTGGGGATGAGGGATTTAGTATATAGGCTCCCCCAGGAGAGAGGACAACCTCTCTCACTGTAGTAGCTTAAGGCCAGTTGAAAAGTGCCTGTCAATGGTCAATGCACCCGCAGTAGTCATAGCCAGGGACAAACAGACACACAAACAGACAAACTCTCTGACATGTATAGTAGATAGTTATTCCTTTCTCCACTTGTACCCCCGGCTAGCCAATGGGGTTATAGCTGTCTGGGACTCTATCTCTGGCCTCTTGCTGCCCCCTGTGGTCATTCTGCAATAATTTAGGGATGTTAAAGACTAGTCGACTAGTTGCTCCCCTTCCCCTTGCTGCCTCTGTCTGATAGAGGCAGCAAGAGGAAGGTACATGGCAGCGTTTCAAAGGGGCAGCACCACACAGCTGATCACGGGCTCCCTGCAGTGCTGCCGCTTTGAAATGCTGCACTAAGGATGTTAAGTATTAGTTATTTCACTAATGGAATAGTGGATGCATTTTTGCATCGACTATTCGATTAATCGATAGAACAGTGCTTTTCCTTTGGAATGCCACCACAGTGTTTCAAAGGAGCAGTGCTGCATGGAGCCTGGGATCAGGTGCTGCTGCTTTGAAACATTTCTTGCTGCTTTGCTGCTTTTCAAAGGGGCAGTGGCACATATCTGATCCCATGCTTAAGGCCAGGAGGAATAACAGCTAATTAGAGTTAGTGCTTTACTTCGAACTCCCATTTCACTGCTGTGTGTAGACGCAGGCAGTTATTCTGGGCTAGTCAATTTCCAAAATGGCGACCACCCGGGAACATGCTAATGAAGCATGGGATATTTAAATCCCGTGCTTCATTTGCAATTTCAGTCATCCTCATTATCCTCCCTAGTTCAAACTAGGGGGCTAGTGTAGACAAACCCTAACAAAACATGTAGGCTACGTCTACACTGGCCCCTTTTCCGGAAGGGGCATGTTAATTTCAGCGATCGTAATAGGGAAATGCGCGGGGGATTTAAATATCCCCCGCGGCATTTAAATAAAAATGTCCGCCGCTTTTTTCCGGCTTTTAGAAAAGCCGGAAAAGAGCGTCTACACTGGCCCCGATCCTCCGGAAAAAGCGCCCTTCAAAGTAGGAATAAGATCCTCCGGAAAAGGGCGCTTTTTCCGGAGGATCGGGGCCAGTGTAGACACTCTTTTCCGGCTTTTCTAAAAGCCGGAAAAAAGCGGTGGACATTTTTATTTAAATGCCGCGGGGGATATTTAAATCCCCCGTGGATTTCCCTACTACGATAGGTGAAATTAACATGCCCCTTCCGGAAAAGGGGCCAGTGTAGATGTAGCCGTAGATGGTATTATGAGCTTTCGTGGGCACAACCCACTTCTTTCATTGTGGGTTGTGCCCATGAAAGCTCATGATACCATCTACATGTTTTGTTAGTGTTTAAAGTGCTTCTAGACTATTTGTTGTTTTTAAGTTTTTCCAGTTACAGAATACCCCTCATTTCAAAATAACTCCCTTTATTTTGCTTCAATCTCCCTAGTGTAGACCAGGGCCAAGGTTCAGAGAATCCAATAATGTTTTACCGCGGGTTGCATGAGACCTCCAGCCTGCCTCCTCAATTGAAGAAAAGTGTTTAAGAGCAATTCATCCAGTTCTCTGGTTTGATTTGTTGATCTAGAGCAGATACTAGATGCTAGATTCTTGGCCCCTGAAGCTTATGCCCTCAAAGTTCTTCATATCAGTATCTGAAGCCAGATGAAGCAGAACAAGAATCCATAGGGAAGATTTTTATCTCATTTATACTGGTGTTAATCCAGGGTAACTCCATTACATTCTCTGTAAATCTACAACCACTTTCTAAGAATGTAGCTTACATCAAAGTCTACTGCTTATAGCCCAAAGACTTCCCTGGAAGTTTTACCCGTATAAATGAGCTATGAATTTGGCCTAATGGAATTATATAAGAATCTGAGGGGATCACTTGGCCCAGAATATTTATGTAATATAGCTTTAAAATCCTGCATCCCTGATCATTCAGAAGAGCATACAGTAGGTTTTGTTTTAGTCACAGTGGCAACAAAACACAATCTGAATGGATTAAATCACTCTGTTCTGCTTAGAACAGAAGGACAGGTTTTAAAAATAAGTTTAGAGCTTGTTACAACAGTTTTTTTCCCCTGCTTGAAAATTTTGACTTTTTGGCAGACATTGAAAACGTTCAGCTGAAAATGGAAATTTTTTATTTGGAAATGTAGTCCATGATGCCTCATGGTAGTTCATGTCCCCCATTTCCTCTGTGTACTGGGCTCTCTGGCTTTACCTTTGTTGCTGAGTCACTGTGGTACATCATGGGAGTCCCAAGTCCAGCATGGGGGGGGGGGGGGGGAGGGGAATATCACACTCCCAACCCCACATAGATCTTATCTGCAAAGATTGTTTGTGCAGTATCTGCATGGATGTTAAGAATTTGGCCCCTAGCCTTTAGTTGGGCAAAACTCGTACTGAACTCAAAGGGAGTCTTGTCTGAGGAAAGATTTGTCCTTAAGTGGTATCACTACCACAGAATAGACCCCAGCAATGGTAGCTTTTTGTTGAAACCCATCCTCTTTAAATAAGGCCAAATTCTGTCTTCAGATGCATCCCGTAGGTTGGTTGTTCACAGTATGAGTCATCTCAGCAGCTCTGCAGGTGGTATTTGACCTTACTAGAGAAATGTAGTTCTCAGTTTTTACAAGTCAACGAGTATTCAGATATGCATTTTCATCATGCTGTGCGAAGCAGAATGGGTACATTTAAAACATTATAGATGCATTTAACAATATCTTCCAAATGTTTTTATCACATGTGAAGAGCTGTCAGCAAAATTACCTTACATTTCTTCAACATTACGTAGTAAAAAACTCCAAGCACCAGAACGCTTTTTTAATGGATTCTGATTATTTGAAGGTGCTTAGAATTGTTCTTTGTCAAAAGTTGCAATGACATAACCCAACACTATTTTCCAGGGACCTAGAGCAAGAATTTCCAGTGCTGGCTTTTGTGTTGTATTTTCCAGAGTGTTCATCACATTTTATCTGTTATGTTATTTACCTTCTGTAGATTTTACATTGAAACCAAAAACTATGGATGCTTTGTGTTTATTTGTTTCTACTATATAACTTAAATTGTTCAGCCAGTCAAGTTTCTCAATTCTTTAAAATTTCTGACATGTCTGTTTAAAAGAGAAGCTGGCATATATAAAGTAATAGCCAGTGACATTTTCCACTGCCACTGGCTGAAAAAGTTTTTCCTAAATGCATATATTTTAAAAGAATTAAGAAAATCGAAGATTGAAAAAATCATGGGAATTCTATACAACATGACACATTTCATTGATTCTACAATAAAAAAATTGTATGCTCTTTTAAGAATCCTCCAGCCTCATGCAGTGCCTCAGGTGTGTATCAAATATAGACTAAACAGTGCAATATGAATCACCAGACTACAATTCTATCAAGAAAATGGGGGGTTTAGTAAATTAATAATTTTAAGAGTGACGTTTAAGTCACCGAACACCGGAGACAAAGTTGCAGGCCATAATATATGATTTTATACTTCTTAGACTACTTCTCCGACATTGAACTCCCCCCCCCCCCAGTAATACACTAATTCCCATATTTACTCTGTGTTTCTCCGATTATTTTTCCATCTTTTCTACTACTTCCACTTCTTCCCTTGCCACAGTTCTCTTCCTCTTCTTACCCTCTTTTACATAGTCTCCTCTTCCTGTCTTCCCCTCCTGGCCCCTCACCTACTTTCCATTTTTTGCTCTAGCTCTTATTTGCACTGCCTGTTCACTCATCTTTGTCTTTAATCATAAAAGCTCCTTTTCCTGCTCCAGTTAGCTTCACTGTTACTGTGGCTCTTGCTTTCTGCTACTGTGACTTTGATAGGCTGAATCTTTTAATTTGCAGCTGCTGCTCTTAAATTTAAAAGGATCTTATTAAAAGCACTGCCATTTATTATTAAATAAAAAAAATCCCCATCCTTTTATTCCCTTAGAACAGGGATGGCGAACCTTTTTTGGGTGGTGGCCACTGACTCACAAAAAAATCAGAGGCCTTCTCACAAGTGAGAAACAAACAAAAAAACCACCCACCCCTCACCAGCATGGGCTCCCCATTGCTGGGGGGACCCCCAAACCTCAGAGGCCAGAACCAGGCAAGCCAAAGGCTGCATTCAGCTCCCAGGCCTTAGGTTCCCCACCACTGCCTTAGAACAAGGACTTCAGAGATCTTGTGTATAAGTAATGCCAGTCAGCTAAAGGGAATGTAGATGCCCAGGGTAAAGCAGTCAGTCCCCTTCTACACCAGTTCTCTTCTATACCTTTCTACTGTGTACGGAAGCTGGTATGGAGTATTACATGCTACACCGTTTTGCTAAGTTGCTGCTCCAGTGTGAGCTCTTGTAGGTGTTTTATTACTACATCAGCTAATTTGGCTACTAATATGCTATGCTAGAGACTTGTGTAACTAAAATGACTTGGTAATGTCTTGACTATGTTTTGAGAGTGATTCAAGTTTGGGATCCCATCACCAAGAAGGCTCAGATAGATTGTCCAAAATCCATATTTTAATCATAATCAGATTTGTAATCAGAAAAAGTCATTTTTAGATCATTTTGTGTTTTCCTTTTCCAGTGCAAGACAGTGGCATAGCTAGGACAGGAAAAGCATGTGGGCCCAGCTTTCAGGTGGTGGTGGTGGGGGTGGGGGGGATGTGGTGCAATGCTGAAGGGTGAGGGGGCAGGGATGTCAGGCCCTGAGCGGGGAAGGAAGGATCAGGTGTCCATGAGGGATCCAGTACCCTGGGGAGTGGGATGTAAAGGGGAGGGGACACAGCAGGGATCTGGACTCTGGCAAGAAGGGGGCAGGGGGAATGGGGGTCCTGCCTCACTCCCCCACTTCCTGCTCAGCAGGCACATAGAGCATACAGACTACAGGATACACCCAGAGAGTAGAAGAGGACCCTGCCAGAACTTGAACTTCAGTCACCCTCCCAACCCCAGCTTGGTATCTAGCAGGAGAGAGATGTGCCCAGGCTGGCAGTATACCACATGCTGCTGCCCCAGTTTCTGGCCCCAGACCTAGCCCCACCAAGACCTTCCCCCTGAGGCACATCCCCTGCAGAGCTAGCACTGCAGCCAGAAACTGGGGCACCAGTGCATAGCACAAGCAGGAGAGGAACAAGGCCAGGCTGATGGATGCCTAGCTGAGGTCAGGAATTCCACCAGCCTGTGGATTTAGGGGACTCTGGACCTTATTTTGGTGACCCTGGATGCTAAGTAGGTGAGTAGTGGCCCGCTCAGGCCCACCCATAGCTATGCCCCGGTACAAAATTGTTTCCTGCCACGTTTGCTAGTTTCATTCTGTTTTAAATGATCAAAACAATGGAGCTTCCATTAGGTGTTCTCTCATCTATTAGATTTTATTTTTAGGAAATAATTCCTTGGTTTGACTTCTCTTTCTTTTGTTGAATTTCAAAGATAATAGGCCAGAGAGAATTGCTGATACGTACAATAATATATGGTAAAATATTTGGGTTTTTTTGAAGTAAAAAAACAAATCCCAGGTTTTCACCCCCATATACCATTAAGATGTGCTTCTAGCTAACTCTGTGCAAGTACATGATTTTAGTACGGTTACCCTCATCTTTCCTCTGCCTTCCCATTTCCTTCCATTGTACATTATGCTCACTTGTGTATTTTTGTAACAAGACCAACAACATACATGTATATAGCACCTAACACAGTGGGGCTCTGATAAGGTACGTCTAGACTACATGCCTCTGGCGACAGAGGCATGTATATTAGACTACCCAGCATAGGAAAATGAAGCGGCCATTTAAATAATCGCCGCTTAATTTAAATTTAAATGGCTGCCGCGCTGAGCCGATCAGCTGTTTGTCGGCTCAGCGTGGTAGTCTGGACTCTCCATGGTCGACATCAAAGGCATTTGTCGACCTCCCAGGTATGCCTCATCCCAGGCATCAGCTCAGCGCGGCAGCCATTTAAATTTAAATGAAGTGGCGATTATTTAAATCGCCGCTTCATTTTCCTATGCCGGGTAGTCTAATCTACATGCCTCTGTCACCAGAGGCATGTAGTCTAGACGTACCTATTCTGTCTGAGTCTGTTGGGTGCTGTTGCAATGTAAATACAATTGCTAATAATCTCATTACTCCTAGTTATAACAACATCCTGAATACTTCATACTTCTCCTTGAGGCTTATAGCTGACTGACAGATATGCATGCATTGATTATATCTCTTCCTTCTTTCATAGATGTCATCTGGCAATACTATATTTATAAAATGTTTTTTCAGTCTTTCCTTTTGCTCTTTTCCAATGATGTTTCTTTGTATTATAATGTTCCCAATTCTCATTTTGTCAAGCTACTTATACCACAATGTTCAGATGAAGAGAGAGCAGTGGGCATTGGTATTAGTATGTAGTTTATTTTATGGTTATGACACAGACATCATATAACTGTGTTGTAAGCTAACTCTAGTAGCTATGTCTGTTTCCTCAAAAGAAGTATTCTCTTTTACTTTACATGACCAATTTTCTTGGAGTAACAGCCTTCTCTGGATCACAATCACAATACCTTGATCACAATATCTTAACTCTTTGTGCAGATAAAAGGGTTAATCATCTCTACATTTAAGCTATACTAAATACAATTCATTTTCTGGCAAAATGGAAGAATCCCCCCCCCCGCCATATTATAAAACTTAAGGCTCTCAATCTATTTGGTTGGACAACTTTCTTAACTGGACCTACAAGAGCTATTTTTTGAATATATGGAGTAATAAAGACTTATGACTAATAAGCCTTTAAATCACTTCAATATACAAGTTGATCCTAAATAGAATGACTATATCTCTTTAAGTTAGAATAGGATTATGAATATGATCTTAAAAGGAGACCTAATTTTTCTTTAAACAAATGAATTCTAGAGTTATATGTTTCAATTCTCAAGCTACCAAAAGTAAGAGGTGTTGGCTGATGTTGAGGGGTGTGGGGTCAAGGCTTCATGCTGTGCATTTTCGTAAAGATCAGTCATAAGTTGGCTCACTAGTAGTCATACTGAATTAATTTTCAGAAATTCAGCTTCTTCCTTTAGCATTATTGTGTCTCTTTCTTCCCTTCATCAATTTCAGTCTGGGAATTTTTCTAGGGTATATGAGAATTTCCTGGTAGAAAGTGTTGACAGCTCGTCAGAACAGCAGCGATAAATAATCTGTTTAGACTCAAGTGTACCCCACACTTCAGGAAAGTCCATGCTGGAGCTGACTCCTTGATGTCAGCAAGAACTCCATGTGTTTTGGGGTATTATAGCCTAACTCTGTTATTTGATCACAGGCCAGCCTTCTGATTACTGAAAGTCAAGGAAAACAAGAAAAATGGAGTAGATAACACAAATTTGTGCAGAGGAGTGTTTGTTGTCGAGGAAGATCAGAAAAGAATATGTTGGATGTGTATCAAGAAAAAGTTGAGATTATTTGGAGAAGAGGATAAAGCAAGGGAGTATGCCAGAGGAAAGGTCAAAAGGAAGTTAAAAGAAAAGGTAACTTGTGTAAGATTTCTGAAAGCCTTGTATTAACATGCTAAAGCTTAGTATTAAAATTTTAAAAAACCCAGCAGCTTTGATAATTACACATAATCAGATTACATGTTTACATATAGTGTAACTAATGATTTCCAAAAGTCCTGTCTCAAATGCTCTGAATCTATATAAAACCAACAAGGGGCAGTTATAGTCTTCAGTCTTTCCAAGGCTTAGTTAGGAATATTATGGTAATTAGACAGTAGTAAGTGACCTGAACATATTTTGGTCAATCACCCTGTAATATTCATTAGTTATACTAAATTATTATTTTATTAACTACTTTAATATTTTAAAATAATTTTAGGTCTGTACGTCCTTTTAAGGTCCCTGATTTAAAATATTAATGTCTTTTTGCTGAAACAAAGGCCTGTGGTATCGCTGACAACCCCTGTGATGTTGAAGCAGGCGGGGATGCTGGTTGACACAAAGCAAACTCCACCTTTCTACTGGATAGTTATCTTAGTTCATCCTGTAAGAAAAGGACAATATATTGCCTTTTCAGTGTAAATATATTGGCATGGTTATTTCCACTTACGGTATGTCTACACTGCCTGGCTATTTCAGAATACTGGAAGTATCCCGAAATGGCTACTCCACATCTACACAAGTCACCTGTTATTTCAAAATATTTTTTGAAATAACGGGCACGCTATTTCGCCATCCCAGTAAACCTCATTGCATGAAGGATAAGGGATGGCTTGAAATAGCTCGCTATTTTGAAATTTGGCACTATGTAGACACACCAAGTTTCAAAATAAGGCATTTCAAAATAGTTTCAAAATAATATATGCAATTTGCGTAGCACAAATTGCATATCTTATTTCGAGTTTAGGGTGCTGTGCAAACACATCCTCAATGTAGCATAGTCACATTTTTTTCTAAGTTTTTATGCTGATTACAGATGTTTAAAAAAAATCAGACAGGTTTTTGTTGGACAATGCCAATTTGGTGAAATAAACTTTTGTGTGTGTGAATTTAATCAGGTAGACTATATTTTGCTTAGGAAAAAAATGGAAAAAGTAGTAAGGTATTCTGAAATGTATGAAAGACTTGAAATTATTTTATTTTTTAAAATTTATTTTCATAAAAAACTTCAGTTTTGGCTTTTTGTCCCAACTTGGGGTAATATTTTTTTTGGTTAATCTTAATATTTTATCATGAGATGGAAAAAATCTGTCCTTTGAGTTATTTTATCCTGACAAGTATGTGTTTTTAATGTATGGTGATTTGGGGAGTGAGAGTGGAAAAGTTTTCATTTTTTGTTTGAAACTAAGTACTTTTCATACTGAATATATGTTCTTATGTGGTAATAGTCATGGTCATAGAATTTAAAACCAGAAAGAACCACTTGATCATCTAGTTTGACCTCCTGCATATCACCAACCAATCCAGCATGTGCACATTAAACTGAAAAACCAAAATGCGACCAAAATATTGCGACTTACAAGAGATGGACTATTATATGCTATGGAAAATGGAAATGATAATTGTGCTTGTGGTCCCTTCAATGGCTGGAAAATGATTGAGATATATTAGGATAATGCTGACAAAACACCTGTACCTCACATGCTACAGAGGAAAGTGGAAAACCTCCAGAGACACTGCCAGTCTGATGTAGTGGAAAATTCCTTCCTGACTTCACATATGACCATCTAAGAACTGGGGCCAGCCAAGACCCTGAAAGAGAGAATGCTCAGTAACACCTCAGAGCTCTATCTCATCTCCAGCCTTGGCCATCTTTGATACATCAGAGAAAGGAGATAATAAAAAACCTTCCTAGCTGGGAGTCAAGGTGAAAAAATGTATGTTTGTTGATGTGTATTTTGGGGATGCAATATAAGATATAATAATTACTCCCTATGCTAGACTGCATAGTTTATAGGTTAAGGCCACAGTAATATACCTCAGATGGCTGGTGCAATACACAAATTATTTACCCAGTACAAGTGTGCGGAAAATTCAAATTATTCCATATCCCTGGAATATCATTTAAAATGGCCCCATTATGGTTATGTTAGATTTAACATTGAATCATATATGTCAAAAATGCTTGCCAACTCTAAGTCAAAACTCCTCCTGCAAATGCAGTCTTGAATTGGCCATGAGCTGCTGTAGCAATTTTCTAACCAATTGAAAAACAGGCTTTTTTTGCAATCTTATTTGAAATCTGTTTAAAAATTGTACTTCTTTGGAATGCTCCTTATCTCCTTCAATCACAAGCCTTTGAGCTTGTTTCTTTAACAGCTGTGCAAAAGCAAAGGGCTGTGTTTTTTTTGAGAACTTGAAATCAGAGGGGTATGTTCTTTCTGTTTCCCTCATGCAAGAAAGTCTCTGCCTTTAGCAAACAAAACCAGAATGGCAATGTTTCCACTTATTGCTTCCCAGGGAATGGGTTTAAATTTTGGTTCTGTTTGACTCATCAGATGCTTTACTGTCTGTACAATATTTGATCAGTGTGATGGACCCTCTTAGGGGAGTGCTCCAAAGTGAGTGCTTTTTCTTATAAAGGTGCTCCAAAAACACAAGTTCCTTCATCATCTGTGGTCTGGTTGTATTTCAGTAAATTTTGGAGGTTCGAAAGAGGATTTGCACAAAGATATTATATTGCCTGGTAATGATAATCTCATGCTGTTGTGGGCTCTCTCTTTCACATTGACTATTACACATTCAAGATAGCGCTGGGTGAAATTATACTTGTCTGAAAATTTCTGCTGAAATATATTCAGCATGTCACAAATTTGTGATGAAATCCAAACTCCATTGAATTCAGTGGGTGTCTTGCCTAGATTTTGGTATATATATTTGTAAAGAACAACATAGTAAGCTGCATAATTAACTGTTTAGTGACAGTTATTGATAACTTTAAAGAGAGTTGCGGAGATAGAAACATCTGTTTATCTCTCTGTGACTGGGTATAGTTGCTTCTTTAGATTTTGCATAAAATACTCATGAGACTCAACCAAAATAGTGTATTCATTTTAAAAAATGTTATAAAAACCCTGGAGCTTTTAATATTTCTGCTAGTTATTTTTTAAAATAACTTAAAAGTTGTTTGTAACATACCTTTCCCAAAACCACCATGGTAAAAGAACAAGGAGTTACAGTAACCAGAGTGGGTCACAGCAGATTATGTAGTGCTGGGAAGAAGAATGAAGGAATTTGAAGCACAAGTGGTGTTCTCGTCCATGATTCCAGTTGAAGGAAAAGGTCTGGGTAGGGATTGTCAAATTGAGGAAGTAAGTGTGTGATTGCGCAGGTGGTGTTTGTGAGAGAGCTTTGGTTTCTTTGATCATGGGACTCTGTTTCAGGCAGAAGAATTGTTAGGAAGAGATGGGATCCACCTAACCAAGAGAGGAAAGAGCATCTTCGCAGGCAGGCTTGCAAACCAAGTGAGGAGGACTTTAAACTAGGTTCATTGGGGGATGGTGACCAAAGCCCTGAGGTAAGTGAGGAAGTCGGATACCAGGAAGAATCACAAGGAGGCACGAGCAACAAAGGAGGACCCCTGATTCAGATGGAGAAGGCAGGGCAATCAGCTGGTTATCTAAGGTGTTTGTACACCAATGCAAGAAGCCTGGGAAACAAACAGGAAGAATTAGAAGCCTTGGCCCAGTTAAAGAACTATGATTTGATTGGAATAACGGAGACTTGGTGGGGTGACTGGGATGACTGGAGCACTGTCATGGAAGGGTTTAAACTATTCAGGAAGAACAGACGGGGGAGAAAAGGAGGAGGAGTTACATTGTATGTAAGAGAGCAGTATGATTGCTCGGAGCTCCAGTACTTAGAGGGAGAAAAGACTGTTGAGAGTATATGGGTTAAATTTGAGATGGAAACAACAGGGGTAATGTTGTGGTTGGTGTCTGCTATAGACCACCGGATCAAGTGGATGAGGTAGACGAACAACTGAGAGAAGCTTCCAGATTGCAGGCCCTGGTTCTCATGGGCAGCTTTAATCACCCTGACAACTATTGGAAGACCAATACAGCAGTACACAGACAATCCAGGAAGTTTTTGGAGAATGCTGGGGATAACTTCTTGGTACAAGTGCTGAAGGAACCAACCAGGCGCCACGCGCAGATTGACCTGCTGCTTACAAACAGGGAGGAATCAGTAGGGTAAGTAGAGGTGGGTGACAACCTGGGAAGCAGTGATCATGAGATGGTAGATTTCAGGATCCTGACCAAAGGAAGAAAGGAGAGTAGCAAAATACACACCCTGGACTTCAGAAGAGCAGCCTTTGACTCCCTCAGAGAACTGATGGACAGAATCCCCTGGGATGCTTACATGAAGGGGAAAGGAGTCCAGGAGAGCTGGCAGTATTATTAAAGGCATAGGAAGAAACCATCCTGATGCGTAGCAAGAAAAGCAAATATAGTAGGTGACCAGATTGGCTTACTGGGGACATCCATGGTGAGCTTAAACACAAAAAGGAAGCTTACCAGAAGTGTAAAGTTGGACTGATGACTAGGGAGGAGTATAAATGTATTGCTCGAGAATGCAGGGGAGTTATCAGGAAGCCGAAAGTGCAATTGGAATTGCAGCTGTCAAGGCATGTGAAGGGTAACAAGAAAGGTTTCTACGGTCATGTTAGCAATCAGAGCATGATCAGAGAGGGTGTGGGGCCCTTACTGGATGAGGGAGGTAACCTAGTGACAGATGATGTGGGAAAAGCTGAAGTACTCAATGCTTTCTTTGCCTCTATCTTCACAGACAAGGTCAGCTCCCAGATAAATGCACTAGGCAACGCAGTATGGGAAGGAGGTGGACAGCCCTTGGTGGGGAAAGAACAAGTTAGGAACTATTTAGAAAAGCTAAATGTACAAAAATCCACGGGCCTGGATTTAATGCATCCAAAGGTACTGAGGGAGCTGGCAAATGTCCTTGTGGAGCCTTTGGCCATTATCCTTGAAAAGTCGTGGAGATCGGGAGAGATCCTGGATGATTGGAAAAAGGCAAGTGTAGTGCCCATATTTAAAAAAGGGAAGTACAATCCAGGGAACTAGACTGGTCAGCCTTACCTCAGTCCCTGGAAAATTCATGGAGGGGATCCTCAAGGAATCCATTTTGAAGCACTTGGAAGAGGGGAAAGTGATCAGGAATAGTCAACATGGATTCACGAAGGGCAAGTCGTGCCTGACCAATTCGATTAGCTTCTACGATGAGGTAATTGGTTCTGTGGATATGGGAAAGTCAGTGGATGTGAAATTCCTTGACTTTAGCAAAGCTTTTGATACGGTCTCTGTGATGGGGCATGCCAACCCCACACTGAAAAAGGGGAGCAGAGCACACCTAGTGGGTGGAATATGCCTCTCCCCAGCAGCCCTGCTGGGCATGCTCCCAGTGCAGCCCAGGTATAAAAGCCTGCAGAGCAGCTCAGTTGGGGCTGACCTCCGGAGGAGAAGGAGCTACTGCCCAACCACCCGAGCCACAGCTGCTGCAACTGGAGCGAGAGACACCGGACCAGTGGACCACGCTGCTACCATCCCCGGGCCAAGCTTGACTGCAACGCCGGCTGCGCCATACAGCCCCCCAGATGCTGTCGCCGCACCAGCTGCTGCTGCACCCAATGCCGGACCTGCTAACACCGCTACTGCCACCAAACCCACATCTACAGGTGGGACTGCCAGCGGTCCGGGGGCTGGGGTAGGAAACAACCCAGGGGAGGGAGCAGGAAAAGCCCTGAAGTGCTCGGCGTGTTTTGGGGAGAACTCCCCGCTGAGCCAGTCGTGGGAACCACCCACCACTGATAGGGCCCTGGTTTGGGGCCCGGTGGAGAGAGTGGGCCCGGGCCCCCCTACCCCTTATTCCCAGATCTCGGACTAGGAGCAGGTCCGGTGAAAGACTAGGCCTCTGGGCCTGTTTACAAAGAACTAGGCCTCCGGGCCTGTGTATGAGAGACTAGGCCTCGGGGCCTGCTTTTGAAGGACTTGACCCGTTGGTTGAACTGGGCGGGGCTAGACACGCCTGTCACAATCTCACTCAATATTCTTGCCAGAAAGTTAAGGGAGTATGGATTGGATAAATGGACTGTAAGATGGATAGAAAGCTGGCTAGACTGTTGGGCCCAGTGGGTAGTGATCAAGGTCTCAATGTCAGGCTGGAGGTCGGTTTCTAGTCTAGTGCCCCAAAGAGCAGTTCTTGGACCAGTTTTGTTCAACGTCTTTATTAATGACCTGGATGAGGGGATGGATTGCACCCTCAGCAAGTTTGCAGATGACACTAAGCTAGGGGGAGAGGTAGATATGCTGGAGGGCAGGGACAGAGTCCAGAATGACCTGGATAGATTAGAGGATTGGGCCAAAAGAAATCTGATGAGGTTCAACAAGGACAAGTGTAGAGTCCTGCACTTGTGATGGAAGAATCCCAAGCATTGTTACAGGCTGGGGACTAAATAGCTAAGTAGCAGTTCTGCAGAAAAGGACCTGGGGATTACAGTGGATGAGAAGCTGGATATGAGTCAACAGTGTGCCCTTGTAGCTAAGAAGTCTAATGGCATATTAGGGTGCATCGGAGTGGCATTGCCAGCAGATCCAGAGAAGTGATTATTCCCCTTTATTTGACTCTGGTGAGGCCACAGCTGGAGTATTGTGTCCAGTAAGTCGACAGAATGCGGCAGTTTTGTCGACGGTGGTAAACCTCCTTCTATGAGGAATAACGCCTTTTTTCAACAGAGTTATGCTGAAAAAAGGTGATATTGCATACACACTGTGCTTTTTCAAAAGAGAAAATCTAGACTTTCTGCCGATACAGCGGTTTGCTTTGTCAACAGAACTGGCTGTAGTTTAGATGCTCTTTTTCGACAGCGGCTTTGTCGACAGTATCTCTCGACAAAGCCTCTGTCAACAAAAGCCTGTAGTCTAGACGTACCCAATATGCTCTTACATCCAAGCACTCACAAATTAATTTTGCTGCTAGATCAGTCACCATAGAGAATTCACCACAGCCAGCACTCCTTCTTCAAACCTTCCCTCTGCCCCTCCCCCTCAAACATAGAGTCTCCACAACAATGAAGAATCAAACTTATTCAAGTGGGGAGAAGACAGAGCCAAGAGATAATTTAAGCAACTTCCTTACATACAGTTAGAAACAGAGAGTCTGGGCCTTGATGATACAGGTTAATTAAGAAAAAGTAGATGTTTTGAGTAAGAGTCTTTTTAAGAGTGAAGAGTTTCAGATTAATTCTAACTTGCCCTTGTTCTAACAACATAATAATGTTATGAATTGGGTGTTATGGGTTAAATTAAAACCTATTGAGATAGATAGGTGTGAATTTACCCTTCAATTTATATTACTGAAGCTTAAGACCCTCCCTGCTCAACAAAAACAAAAGATGTACATGAATCTGCCAAGAGCTTTTGGCTGAATATTACTTTTTGTATGTTTGTGTGTGTGTCAGAGATAGATAGATAGATAGATAGATAGATAGATAGATAGAGAGAGAGAGAGAGAGAGAGAGAGAGAGAGATCTTGCAGAAACTGAGGTCATGCAAGAGCAGATAGAATGAAGAAGGCAGTTTGATGGATCAGCTTAAAGCAGCGGGTTGAACCTATGAGAAACCATTTTTGGATCAGGGTGCAGGCTAAAATAGTGCTCTTGGTGCAGGGAGCAAAACAAGTTATTTCCTGCTATTTGATTCTGCATTTGGAGACTCAGGACTTTATACAATTATCATGGGTGATGGGTAGAGCTTCAGTTCTGGGAAGCTAGCTCCCAGCTCCACTCCTTCTGTTTATGGGTCTGCCTTCATGGCTAGAGCCAGGGGCCCCCTCCTTCTGCCTGGAGTAGCTCTAATTCCCTTCCCTCAGCTGGAGGAGCCCGGGGCCAGTGGGAATGCCCCTCTCTACCCTAGCCATTCTGTGGGAAAAACATTTTTTCCTTCTCTTCTAGGAGAAGAACCTGAGGTTTTGATATGCATCATGCAGGTCCAGAGTTGTTGAGGAGGTGCTATGTGTTACTCACCTTCCTGGGTTCATTAGGAATCTTGCCAGAATTCACTGGGCCTTTCACTGCCATGCTATTCATAGGTTTCTTTCTTGGTCTTCTGTGCACCTGAGCACCCTGGATATGATTTCAGCTACAGTGCTTTAATATCCAAACAAAGATTTTGAAAGGACACCAGATGGAAGTTTATCTAGGAAAGGTTTTTAGGACAACATAATTCAAATTGTTATATTTAAAATATAAAATCCAAAGAGGTGGACAAGGCAACAACAGGACAATTTTAGGTAGCTGTTATTTAGGATCACATGCTTCCCTATCCATGCATCACAGAAGAGAACAGTACAGATTCCACATCACCTTCCAGACTCCTTTTTTTCAACAGAGTATTTGAAAGGCAGCTAAATATGTTTCTTTACCAAATAGCTCTTTTCCCACAGTTGCCACAATCCCTGGCCATAAGAAGGTGGGCACAGCAAATTTAACTTCCCACAGCCCATCAGTTAACAGACTGTTTAAAGTACAGTTAGTAGTAGGAATTCCACTCCCTGCTTTGACTTTTCGATACTATAGATGTGGCATATGCATTGGGAAAAGGAGATGGAGGCAGGTATATCAAACAGAAATATCAGGAACCCTCGATGGGACTTGGAACTCAGTAGCAAGGTATTAAAAGGCCAGACATCTACTGGTTTCTCTTATACTGATCCCAGCATTTACACTTTTGTTGACCAGTGCCTCCTGCCCTATTTATTCCATTATTGTCCCTCTCTCCAGGAGGGGAAGTTTATTATCTTTCGATGTACAGCACAAGAACTGTGCAAAATGCTTGATGTACAAATGTGAGGGGGTAGATCTCAACCCTATAGATTTTTAGCCTTTTCAAGGCACAAAGGGGAGTATGTGAGTCTTTGATATGGCATCAGGAGAACATTAACATTTGTTACATCACTTAAAATAAATACTCTTATTAGAGGAGTTAAGAGATGGTGCTATTATGTAAGGACTCACAAGTTCTTTTCCTTAGCATGTGAGTTCTCTTGAGTCTTTGAATAAATGCTTTTATTGCTATTAATTTTTGTTATGCACTTCTTTGGTAGAGCTCTGGCAAGAAGGAAGGGAGTTAGTGTTTGCCTTACTCTCTAACTAGTGATAGAAATGTAGCCGTGTTAGTCTGGGGTAGTTGAAGCAAAATGCAGGACAATGTAGCACTTTAAAGACTAACAAGATGGTTTATTAGATGATGAGCTTTCGTGGGCCAGACCCACTTCCTCAGATCAAATAGTGGAAGAAAGTAGTCACAACCATATATACCAAAGGATACAATTAAAAAAAATGAATGAAAATGATGAAAAAAAATGATGAACAAATATGAAAAGGACAAATTTGTCCTTTTTATATTTGTTCATTTTTTTAAATTGTATCTTTTGGTATATATGGTTGTGACTACTTTCTTCCACTATTTGATCTGAGGAAGTGGGTCTGGCCCACGAAAGCTCATCATCTAATAAACCATCTTGTTAGTCTTTAAAGTGCTACATTGTCCTGCATTTTGCATCTCTAACTAGTGTCATTTTTTAAGCTATGTTTTTCCCTAGGAACAGGACATTAGTAATAGGGCTGAGGTCCCTGAAAGAAGGGATTGCCAGTGTGCTGTTTGTGATCACCCGTGGTTAAGGACTAGAGCATACAGAGAAAAATAAATAAGTTGTATACCCTTCACATAACTGATTTTCTAGTGGAGAAGAAACTAACCTGCAAGACTGTGACCTCTGTTACCATTCAGCACAGGGACAACAATATAATTGAAAATCAGCCCATAAAATGGAGCTTGCTTCTGAAAGACATGGAAATCCTACTTGGCTTCTGAAAGAGATAGGAGGCCTTGAATTACATTTCCTTATTCATATACACATTTACTTGTCATTGTGCCAGGTCTTAAGCTGGGTCTGTACTTAAGAGCTACAGAGTGGCAGTAAATGGAACTGAGAAGAATACTCATTTTGGGATCACTGTATTCTTGTGTGCTCCTAGATTTTGGTTTAGGGCACCAACTCCATGGATGAAGCCATGTTTGTAATAAGCGATGTTCTTTGGAAATCAATATCAATTGCTGGAGGGACTCTGATTTGGATGGGAGAGAAGCAAAGACAAAGTAGCTGCCTTCACCTGTATGCTCTGCTGGCTCAAATGGCCACTTTTAGGGAATAGGTTGGGCAAGAGTCTAAACTAAACAATGCATATTACACCTTACTGCCCAAGGCTCCATTAACATTTAGTTTTATTTGAACCTAATTATTGTCAACATCTGTTACAGTTGTTTCAGTGGCAATATTTACATTGAATAATACAGAGGAGAGGACAGAGACTTGTGATATTCCACAATAAGAGGGTTGTGGAGGTAGAGGGACAGTTGTCTATGAGGAAGGCCCTGAGCCATTTAAGGATGTGTTTCTTCACTCATACAATTTCTTAGGCAGGTCTTTGGTGATTGATGGTATCAAATGCTATAGAAAGATACACTTACTTCCCTTATATATAGTCATGAGGCTATCAACACATACTGGCTCAATACAAGGTACTTAAAAGAATCCCGATATTTAAATCCCGGGCTTCATTTGCAAGTTCAAATGCCTACATTAGCCACCCTAGTTCAAACTAGGGTGGCAGTGTAGACATACCCTAGCATAGCAGCAGCAAGCCAAGATCCATCTTGTTTAAGACAACTTCCTATTTCTCCTCCTGGCTTAAATAATGCACTGGCCCAATCAGGTGGTGGGTGGTATCTTTAATAGCATGTAAGACCTTAGGTCTTCCAAACCTCTAGTCAGTAGTAGAGCTGTCAGGGAACAGTGTGGATGCAGCAACAACCCAAGGGGTCTGGTTCAGGAGCTGCAGACTTTCATTCTCCATTGATAGAGGTCAGGTGAGCTCTGTTCTCTTTTATTTGCCAGGAAGGGCAGAGGCAGCAACCCTGATTGCTATCAGTTGCTCCAAGGACTACTTTTTGTGTGAAAGGGCCCCCAATGTAATCCTATTGAGTTAAGTAAGGATGTGCTGGATTGGGCTCTTCTTTAAGATCCAAGATTTCTCTGGCTGAAGAAATGATGTTTTACAATCCGTGCCTCCCACTATGATTGGAATGCTTAATCCCTAATACAGTAAGGATTGCTTTAGAGAAGTTTTGTGCCAATAGCCAAAAGCTTTTCAGCTATATAATTCCCATACATGTTGTAAAGTTGTCTCCTTGGCACTATTTAAATAAACTGAAAAATATTTAAGGAACAAAGTTGGGTAACACCTTAACTTAAAGTTCCATTATTAAATGGCCTATTAATATCTATTAAATGATTGCCAGATGGCACCATGCTCTTTCATAACTTATTACATATCATCTTATAACAATACGCATTATTAATACATTAAATTCTGAACAAATAATACAATTACAAGTTATTACAAATAGTACTTATTCCCAACAAATAGTTATGAAACAGGCATTTACTCTGTTTAACAATGATTTCAGTATATTCAAAAGCGTGTTATAAAATGTCAGGTACTTTGATAAATCAAACAGCAAATTGTTATTATTATAAATGTATATTTAAATGGGCCCTTAATCCATGTTCTTTTGTGTTGCTCCCAAATGTGGCAAGCAATTTTCTATAGGACTTGCTGGGAATGATACTGTAATCATAATCCTTAATATTGTTTCTTTAATTTAACTGAAGTTGATTCAAGTTTGTTCTACTGGCAACCCCCTTAAAAGTGCTTATTTTTAAGTTGAGTCATATTGTTTATTAGAAACGAGACAAGATGTAAAGATGCCCAGCATGGAAAAAGGCTGCTTTGTTCCTGCAGATCACATGGCTGATCTGGATCTGGGTAAAAAAATTAAGAGGAAGGTGGATAGAAGAAGTTTTGCTAGGGGGAGAGAGCATGTGTTCTTTACTCCTACTTGGATGAAGCTAGAATGGCCTCTGTTTGAACTGCTTTGTTCTGATTTGGAATTTGTATTTTTGAAAATAAAGCAAGCCCCAAGGGAGAGAATTTGAAGAGACCTGCTGCTGAGACTCAATTTTGTCTTCCTTGGCTGGTAAGTGTCCACTTCACTTACAAGGAAAATTTAAAAATCTTTGTCTTTGACAGAAGTGGCTAGGTTTCATATTTCACATTACACTCTTTAATGTTCTGTGTAATATTGCTAGAAATGAACCAACTTACTGGTGAGATTCTTTTGGTTTGCCATTGTGTATTATTGAACCCAGAAGGTTTAAAATGAGTAGCTTTTATATCAGGTCTTCTACATGTTTACTAAAAATGAGTGCTTTTCGAAAAGTGCTTTTGTTATTGAAATGTAAGGGTAGATACAGTAGGGCCATAAAATTGTGATATGCAGTTCACATGATTATTCCCTCATGCCAAAAGATGACAGCCAACTTCTTTCACTACTTACATAGTTTTACCTCAGTGCTTCATACTGTGCTTTTTGCATATAAAATTAATTATTTGGGAATGAAACCTGTTTCTGTTCTTCTGAATACAACTGCTATGCCCCTGAGGGCCTCAGGAAATTAATGGAATACCTGATGTATTTTGCAAGAGTTAGGGTTAAAGCTCAAGGGTTTGGTTCTGATCTCACATACAATGGTGTACCTTAATTGACATCAGTGGAGTTTTTCTCTATTTGTACTAGTGTAGGATCAGAATTGAACATTATGGATGAGATTTTCACACATGCTCTGCATAGGTTTCACTCTACCAGATAAGTCAAGTGGAACAGTTAGAACATTGAACATTTCTGGAAAAAAGCCACCCTGTATTTGTCAGCCCAAATACTGACCTTATTTACAACCCCACAACCTCATTGAAGTCAACATAAAGGTAAGTGGCTATCAGAAACAGGAGGGCAGAAGTATATAATTCCTTGAGGGAGCGGTTTCTAACCTATTCCATTAGAGCTCCTTTGAAGTCAATTGACGTATGCACGCCGTCCCTTCCTCATCTTGTTTCATTGTTGTGCTATACCAGCACATTCTCATATGTTCTTGTTTCCTTTCTCAGGTCCTTTGCTTTTTTCCCTGTTCTTTTTCCTTTTCTCTTTTTTCTCATCTTTTGCTTTCCTGCATATCTTTCTCTTGACTTGTGGGCTCTTATTTGCCATTTCTGAGAGAGCGGCAAGAAACTCAGTATGGGCAGGGAGCATCTATTGGTGGTATACACCCATCAGATGTGGTGGTGGGGTGATATAAACAGAAAATAATTTATAAGATCGGGTTAGAAGTCTCTCTTTAGCACCTCAGCCTTGTACACACGAGCTGCCCCTGCTACCATCTGAAGAAGAAGAAGCCACAAGTCTGGAGAAGGAAGGAGGGTGATTTTCAAAGATCTGTCGAACATTTTATCCACATTTGTACATTTTCCTTGGGTGTGAGATGGATATTAAGTAATGTAACTTTCTGTATATCCATTGTTGCTCAATTTGGGCCAACTATCCTGGGGCTACTCTGGTGTCTTCCTGGACAGTCAGCCCAACAAGTTGGGTAACATTGCTTTGGGAACTTTCCTCTTCCTGTGAATGTGTATGGACCTAGTTTCAGTCCTCTTAAATGAAGAAAAATACTTTAAAAATCCCTTTGAGCTTTCTGCTGACTTAGTTGATCTGGCATGGGGCTGACTCCTATAAAATGCTTGGAAAGTCATTACAAATCTTTGTTCTTTGAGAGGGGTAAATTCATACCATAGCACTGACAACATTTCAGTCTTACAGCCCAAGGTCTGTAGTTAGATACATGATACACATTGCTGTGTGTCTTGAAATAGCCACTCTGGATGCATGTGTGGTCAGGTAAAGGATGGGATTTTTCTTATAGTGTGGTTGTGGAAATGTACACCAACAAACCTGTGTTTTTAATCAGGCTTT
Source organism: Pelodiscus sinensis (assembly GCF_049634645.1). Classification (NCBI taxonomy): domain Eukaryota; kingdom Metazoa; phylum Chordata; order Testudines; family Trionychidae; genus Pelodiscus; species Pelodiscus sinensis. The sequence continues at coordinate 40,572,004 of NC_134715.1, read as the reverse complement.
GACAGAAGTTGGGAGTTCATACAGAATCTGTTACATTGCTTAGGTGCTACATACTTACAATGATAAACACTTGTATGGAGATTATTAGTTTACTTAATCCTAGAACAAATAGGATGTAAATGTAGACCCTCTTATTAAGAATTTATGAGGCACATGCCTTCTATATTTGGAGGCCTCTCTTCTCCAAGAAGATGTCATGCTTTGGAACATGTGTGCAGTGTAATTGCTAATATTTACAAGAGTGGTTACAGATGTATGTATTAAAGTAGAAGTCTTGCTAATTCAAGACATACTAAGGACTAGTTTGTGTCATAAAACCAGCTTGAAGATGGTGATTGTGCAACAATGCTGAAGAAGCCACAATTCCCTCTCTTGCACCAGAAGAGGAGTAATCTGTTTGGCCTATAGCTTCTGCAAATTAATACCACCTATGTTGGCCCTTGCACGGATTCAGCAGCATTGGCCAGTGTGTTAGAGGGAAGATCTGAGGCCTCACCCATTCCTCAAGCCTTGCCTCCCAGCTGCCCCCATGGGGAATAAATGATTGCATCTCTTTGCCAAGACCAGACAAAAGGCTTTTTGTTCATGTCTTATATCTGGTGAAACATTAGCTTCAAAGGTACTTTGGCTACCAGTTTAATGCTGAGAAAAGGTGTCAGATTGAAAGCAAAGAAATAGACAAATCAGATTTTTTTTCTGCTTTAATATAAAGTGTAAAATTGGCTCAGTGAATTTGGAAGTAAGTTGTCATAGAACTGAAACAAAAAAGGGAGTGGACTACTTCTAATGGCAGGGTGTGACCGTTTTAAATACCTGTTCCAGTAAAAACGGGGCTACTATTTTAGACTGTCTTATTTATAAACCAAGCTTGTGTAAGAAATATAAAGTCATTTGTATGAGAAATATTACCAAACCCTATATGCTTACCCATATGATAGTCTTACTGAAGGCCATAGAACTATTCATGAGTAAGATCATTAGGATTTTGTCTTGTTTGCATTTTGTTTGTCTGCATTGATTTTAAATTCAGTTGGTAGCCTTCTTTTTCTATTAAAAAAAAAAAGTTTTAATGGCATCAACACAAAAAAACCATACCCACTGTTGACTTTAATAAAACATACTAGGAGACAACAAAGTCCTTTGAGAAAATTGCAGCATTTTTCCTCCTGAAATAATTTCATTACCTTTTTCTATGGAAATCTTGAGGAAGAGGAATGAGATTCTGACTCAAAGCTGCAAAAGAGGTTGGATGTTTGTGTGATTCTGCTTCCCATGATAATTTTAAAACAAAAGTTCTGCTTTCCATTTTAGGATAGCTGATTACTAGATGTGCTGTGGAGTCTAGCTGAGAACACTTGGCTTTGCTTTGGCCTAGAGTGATGGCATGCAGCCTGTTTCAATGATGAATGTGCAGAACATTCAGCTTTGTAAAACTCCAGTCTCTAAGGAGCAGTCTTTCCATATCTGACATTTATAAAGGACACCTGTGCAGTGTCTGACTTCTACACAAATCTCCACATTTATCATTTCTATCTGCATCTAGCTGTGCAACACAATTATAGCAATAAAAAAAGCAGTTCTCTCATTAGAAATACAAGAGTTTCAAGGTTTTGGCTTTTAGTCCTGGAACATCTGTTGCACAGCATGAACTTTTGGTCAATGTCTTCATTTAATTCACTGAAAGAGACTGTCCCAAAGTTAGGGTTTTTTGCCCCCCTCCCTTAGCGAAAGGTGAAAATCAGAGGTGCCAACAATGTCACAAGCTAAAGCTAGAAAAACAAAATAAAATTCCCTGATTATTTTGAAAATATTGCTTGATAGAAAAAGCAGTTTTATTTATCTTTATTCATTTAATCAACTCGACACTGAGTGTCACTAAGGAGGTGTTTCTGTGTGTGACAGAGTGGGCAATGTATCAAAGATCAAAGTTAACTCAGATTCTCAGCATTCTTTAGATGCCTAGGCAGACATGTATTATGCATTTTTATATATATGCATTTTATAAAATATGCACCCAGGCTAAGTATCTAAGCAGATGTCCTAAATTTTGTATATCAGGTGAGTTTTTGAACCAATGTGTCAAAAAACTGCAAGACTTGTTCCCTAAAATTTCTTCAGTTTGGTCCACTTAGTCCACCCACATTCTATCTCCAGTGTATTTTATAGTATAATCCAGTGTGTTTTATAGTATAGATATACAGTGATCCATAAAGCTATATATTTAGGGCTGCATTGTGGCTAGCCCATAGTGGATGCACAAAAGTGGGCAAATGGTTGAAAACTGTGTTCTCTCCATTTAGGTCCCTGACCTGGTGAAGCCATGCTTACTGCTGATACTATCCAAAATCTGTGGAGTGGGTGTAGGTCCCATCTCCTTCACAGGCCTACAGAACTTGATTGGTGTGATGAGGAGCACATGCTGCTCCCTGATTAAAAAGGGGGTGTTTTCACTCTCATGTATGTTCCCACCCCTCCACTCCCCAAACCCTACAAGAATTCTGGTTTAGTCAGTACAACTCAAGCCTGCTAAAGCAGCCACATTCAGAACCCTGGTTGAACAACCAACAGAAATGAAAGCTGGAACCCTGAAGGAGGGTAGATGGTATTTGTACAATCACCTCCCTCCTCTTACAAAGAATCCCCACACCTATGCCTGGACTTGGACTTTTGCTGAAGCAGAACCATATTGTGTAAAGGCAAAGTGATTCTGGCTCAATCTTCAAAGGGTTAAAATTTGAGCTGGACTAAATATCTTTATATGTTGGTGTCTGGGTTGGGAAGTGGGAATTCACATCCGTATCTCTAGGTAGAAAGTTGTGTGCTATTTTTTTAAATATATATTCTAGAGCACTGGGACACTCTTCATTGGTAGCAGGTTTAGTTGCAGACACTTAAAGGAGTTTGGATCCAGCTGAGCCAGAGTGCACATGCTATTTATTCCTGTTGATACTGAGTTAGGATTTCAACATACTCATTAGTGCCTTCTGTGATCCCGTGGGAGTTCCAGAGTTCTGGTGACTTTAGCACAAATGTACAGTCAACATCCTTAGGCTACTCAGCCATGTTAAAGAAGAAAATATTGTTCTTGTGATTTTTTATTTGTTTTGTTTTGTTCTGAGCTGGATTCAAAACAAGAATTAAAGTTAAAAAGTTCAGACGTGAAAGGAATCTCCTGAGAACTTTAATAGTCTTTTAGGATTTTAGGCCAAAATCATATAGGAATGGCTCAGGAAATGTTGGTCTCTACTAAACAGAAATAAAAGAAAACAACTGCTTCACAAAGACAGAGAGATAGGTAAGCTGTTGAATTTTCCTACCTAATGTTCAATTATGTGAATTGCTTCAGCAAAGCAGGATGGGAAGAAAGACAATAGGAATTTCACAATTTTGATGGTATAGGATATTGGTTCAGAGCAATAATATCCCTTACACACGGCAGAGAGAGAGTGAAGCACCAATATTACAAATTAGGGACCATATTCTGCCTTGAGTTCCACTAGTGTAAATAAAAAATAATTCTGTTGGCTTCAGTAGAGTTACTAAGGAATCCTACTGGTATGAGAAATTCGATGTTAAACTAATTCAGATTATACTGGTATTACTAATATTAATCCTACTCTGAAGTATAGGAACTCAGATGTCAGTTAGTTGAAGCTTTTTTCCTGAAGATTTCAAAGGTTCCCCAGGTTCTATGACATTTTAAGTTGTGCTGCTTCCAAATTACAGGTTGGGTCATTATTTGGCTTCCTAGTTTTGATTGCCATCCTTCAGAACTTCTTTCATTGCTTCTCTGGCCAGTCACTGATGTTATTCCAAAATAACATAGTCTGCGTCTATACTACAAGCAGTTATTTTGACAATGTCAAATAATGTCAAGCCGAAGAACTTCTTACTCCAACTTCTGTAACCCTCATTTTACAAGGAGTAAGGGAAGTCAGAGGAAGAGTGCTCTTTCTTGGACTTCCTGCTGTGTAGGCAGCACCAAAAGCCTAAATCAGCTATTTTGACTTAAGTTACACAACTTGACCTACGTCAATTGCGTAGCTTATTTCAGCTTTAGCCCTGCTGCGTAGACGTGCCTTTATCTTGGCCAACAGTTGTGGCATAAAGATATGGGAGTCCATGGAAGAGTCTGTGTTCCAATATAAGAGCTGGCTGTAATCCGCAAGAAATGTTTAAGTTCTTGGGTTTTTTTTTCTTGGTTAATGGAATGAGTTTCCACGCTTTTGTCTCATACTAGTCAATCATATTTCATTCACTGAAGTCAGTAGGAGCTGTGGAGTGCTCTCAACATCATATAATTTTGATGTGCCCTAATATGGATGTAGTTGCATGGCTTTACACACTGAAGCTTGAACATTTTGCTCAAATTTTTGAGGTACTGACCCTCTGAAGTGCCAAGCATCTTGCAGTTTGTGCTTAGCTCCTGTCAGAATAGGGCCGTTAGGCTTATTTAGATAAACGAGATGAGGATTAATACCTTTTCTCCTCACTTTATATTGTATGACTTCAAATATTGGACTCAGTATCTATTCTACTTTCGTGATCTCACTGGTACATCTTTTTATTTAACTGATTATTTAAACAACTAAATAGAAATTGAATTAGATGAACCTTTTTTCATTGAAAATGGGTGTAAACAGAGAATTATTTTATTAGTTCTAACAGGCATTAGCAAACAAGTTTCTCACATATCCATAGGAGACGAGACAACATTATGTCTGAGATGAATAGCAGCATTAGCAGCGCTAGCAACTGAATATCTTCCATAGTGACACTTCTGCTCTTCTCATTCATCTGCTTCAGGAAGGGGCGGGGAACCTTTTTTGGGTTAGGGGCTACTAACCCACAGAAAAATCAGTCAGGGACCACACACAAGTGAGAAGCAATGTGAGAAGCCCCTGACTGAAAAGGTAAAAGACACTCCTCACATTCCCTTCACACACCAGCGCCTAGGGGGGAACTAGGCTAGTAGATTTTGTGTGCTCCAGCCCCGTGGATAGAGCAGGGAGGCTGGAGTGAGGGGGATCCAAATAAGCCAGGGATTGCATCTGGCCCCAAGGCCTGAGATTCCTCACCCCTGGCTTAGGGCAAGGTAGTAACCCAAGAGATGAAGACATGCTGGGCTTTGCAAAGAGTTAGAGAAATACATAACAGAAGGAGATGCTGTTGCCATATTTCTCCCTAGTTTATTTTACAGAGGAAATTTTATATTTAGCTTGGTTTGTTGTATGTTCTCCTCTTATTATTCCTTGCTGTCCCTACCTTTTTATCCTTTTCAGTGTTGCTTAAATACTTTGTCTTACACTCACAATACCTCTCATGTGCTCTAGTTATCTTCCTCTCTACAGACACAACCCAAATAATATTCTGCTTAATAAGCAGCAGTTCTAATGATCCAGAAGAAATAGTGATTTGAAGCACCCAGAGACTATTTCATCAACCTCAGAGGTACTCTGCTTGGTCCATTCTTGAGTTCTCAGCATATCTAAGGACCAAACAGCTAGAGATAGTAGCATGCTCCAGCCACTCCTCTTTCAGTATCTCCCTCTCAATTCAGCACAGTTCCTGTACCAGTCACTGTGGGGAGGAAGACAAGAGAAGCCATCTATGCTAACTTTGTGTCTCTCGAACACTCCACACACAAGAGGAATTCCCAGTAGCATACCTGAAGATGTTTTCTTTCCTTTGCACCACTTGAGTGTAGTGGGATGGGGCACAGAATCTGATTCAAAGTCGTGATTGTCGACTTTTGATCATAATATTATTAATGCTTAGGCTCCACTAGTTGGAAATTAGCGATCTACAGAATAGAGTGAAATTGTTGATGGTGTGAGTAATGACTGCATGGGAAATATAACCAGGGAGCATAAGTAAATCTGCACTTGCTTTTACAACCGGATGCCACGTACTGGCCTGTGCCCATGTACAACTGATTTAATGTTATATTTATGTATACATTCTTTTCTCAGACATACTCCCTTTTTATAGCCTTGTTCTTCCTTCACTCTCTGTATTGACAAACCACTATGAAATGTCTGGTGGAGGGCTGGAGCCTGTAGATGTACAATATATGGCTTCAGGCTTGCTGCCAAGGAGGATTGCTATTACGGTTACTTCCAGTCAGTGGTTCAGATTTCCCCGTCCAAAGGTAATCACTGGAAGAGTAAACTCCCTGCCATGTGGCATATAAGGATATACATAGAAACTTACTGTGACAACAGAGCCAGTAACAAACATTCACTGCACTCCAGAGTAATACAGTAGTTTCTGTATCCCATGTCCTCCAACCTAGAGGCTAAGTACGGTAAATATTTTTGGTATAAAATTTCCTCCTTGGAAACTAAAATTTTGGAACGGCCCTGTGCTCTTCACTCAGTTTTTTTTTTATTAGGGTAAAGAGAAGGTTGCATATGTTTATGAAAGATTCAGGTTTCATCATTTGCTCAGCTGTTTGTCAATGCACAGCAGGAATTGAAACTGTCTTGAAACTTCCCTGTTAAATGGAAGTCACTGGGATTTTTGTAACATCACAACACAGAAAACGTTAGAAATTAATTGAGTACTGAATCTGTTCTTAGTCACTGGCTAGACCATGAGGAACAGGTCAAGGGCCTAATACTCCCAATTTTCTTCAGCAGCTATCTGCTGCCTTTGGAAAGCGATGGCTTCTCATTTTATGCAACTGTATCTCTCAACTCCTGAAGAACATTATTACCCAGATCCAAATTGCATTAACTAGGAGCAGGCTGAGAATAAATCCTAGCAAAACTGCAATTATGGTGAATGGTTTGGTCCAGTGTGGGGGAGAAGAGCATTTTCCCAGGCTCCCTGGCCTTACAATCTTTGATGCCAGATTGTTTCAATTGGTCAGTTAGGTAAGCAGGTGAAGACATTTGTGGAACAGATTTTAGTTGGTCTATTGTCTATGAATCCCATCTCACTTTCTAAATCCTCAGCTGGCATAAATCGGCAAGGCTCCATTGACATCAGTTGAACATCAATGGAACTATACTTAATTGCTTGGGCTGTGGTTTTAGCCCTCTGCATTTTTTCAGCACTGATAGATAAATCTCATTACTTGCTAAAACCACAAAACCCTCCACCCTCTGCCAAAGATTCATTTTCTGTGACCAAGAAAGTGTAAATCTTCTAGCTGGTTCCCCACAGGAAGGAACATCAATAGTCTGCTCCCCTGGGCTCTATGAGTATTGAGATAGTAGTTGGACATATGAAATATGGGTAAGTGTAGTTATTCATGCTTTCTTTCTAAAACTTTGTTACTGCATTATAAAGAGCACTGAACACAGAATCTCCAAGTAAATGGCTGCTATTTTACATGTAGGAAATGTCACTAGAATTTAATGTTTTGTTTTTTTTGGTGTATACATTTTTACTTGCTATTTAAACAGAATTTAGCCCAAGAATTTTATCATTTCTCTAGCCTTTAAACACATTTTATACTCCAGAATAGAACTTTATAGGTACACATTACTTATGGAACCTTTATCCATTTCCCATATGAGGAGGAACTATGGACTTTTCAAATCTATCTCTCCTTCTTGTTTAGATCTTATTTTGTACTTACAATGTTTATTAAATTAACTGTCACTTTTGGGATAGTATGATCAAATGTTACATCATTAAGATTCAGTTAATAAAAAACCCCATTCTCTTAGCATATGCGCTCCATCTAATCTATTATATTTCCAGAGTGCCTATCAGAGGTGTCTAAGCACTGGACTCCAATTTATTTCAGATTCAGCACATCTTCTTTTTCATTGTATCATAACTTCTCTCTTCCACATGATCCTTTTTGCAGCTAACCTGTGAAATATCTTTCCCTTAAAAGTTTTCAGTTTTAACTAAATATTTTTTAACTTGTTTGACAATATAACTTTCTAACTAATATTGTAGTAATTCAGAATTTCAATGTTGAAAACATAGAACTGAAATTGGCTTGTGCTAAAATCCATAAATCTTAATAAATGCATGATGGGATAAAATTGTTCCTCTCTTCGTATTGTTTGAATTCAGAGAACCATCAGGGATTTTTCAGAACATGATAATTAATTCATTAATTAAAATAGTAATTTTTTAATAAAATGTTACAAAAACATTTTGCTAGTAAAAATAGGAAATACTCAAAATTGAGATGGAATAAATTCAAATTCTATTGATGTTAAAGGGGAAGAAAATCAAAGCTTTTCAAGAATTACTTTTGTCCAACCATTATTTTAAAGTTGAATGTACAAAACCAAGAATAACCAAAATTTGACCCTGAGTTGCAGTTTCTGCCTCACTTGGGCCTCAATACTGCTCCCACTAACCTCAGTGGCAAAACTGAGGCAAAACAAGCTGAGAGTGAATGGGTGTCTCCGGTCAAGGAGCCAATTAAGTTTGTTCTGTACTCAGCTCTCCCTCTCATATGCACATGCATTAATTCTCTTATAGGTCTGGTCTGAGTGCACTTGGTTGAACAAACTAGATAGGGGACAGAGGGACTTTAACTAGGGATGTGGGGGACAAATTTAGATTTGAAACATGACTTTCCACAGAGATCAATCTTGCCACCAATGTTGTTTATCATGTACATACAGCTACTTAAGGAGATCATGGTGAAGCATGAAGTAGAACACTATCAGTATGGTGATAATACTTAGTTATATAGATCTTGTCCCATAGACTTTGCGAGTTTGGTTTCAGCAGGGCCATCCTTAAAATTTATGGGGTCCTTTACAGTTTTATTAAACCATTGCCCCTATGTCCAATGGCAGATGGGGGATGACAATTTTTTAGAGATCTGATTTTTTTTAGAATCTTCCGCAACACACAAATAAAATATTTTTTAAGCACATTTTAAATTAAGGCCCTTAGACTAAAAAAGTAAATTCAGGAACTGACAGGACATAGTGGGCATTGACAAATGTCTGTTATGGCTTTACCACCTGAATGGTTCTTTCACAGTTTCAGTGTCTGCTAATAGGTCTGTCAGGCTTTTTTTCCCACTTTTAAGTTTATTAGAGATTCTTCTGAGGAAGAAAACTACAAAACAGGGATATGAAGAGAGTGGGTGGACATTAAGACCCAATAGTGCCCCAAATTTTTGGGTTCCCACACAGCTGCATATTCTATGTATGGTTATGGATGGCTCTGGGGTCTCGGGTATGGAGGAATGCTTGAATGATGTTGCTAGTTGGATGCATCCGAGTTATTCTGTCCTCAATCCTGAGAAGACCCAGATAAGTAGCTCCTCCTTTTTGCCTCTTCTGATTTGAGGGCCTCATTTATAGACTGAGTCAGATTAAAAATCCTGGTGTTATTTTTGACCATGTTGTGTATATGGAAAGCCAGAAGCAGTTAGGAAATATGGTTTTCAACCATGCTATATCCTTATGTTTCTTGCAGCAGCCTGACAATGGTAACACATATCCTTGTGCTCTTGAGGCTTGATTATTGTAATTCCCTCTTTGCTTGGTTATTGATGAGATGATCCATTGCTTGCAGTGTGCTGTAATGCATCAGCACAATTTCTCGTAGGACTGTGACCATATTCAGCCTGTATTACATTCTCTACATTGGCTGCCAGTCAAGTGACAGGTTCAGTTTAAATTAGTATTACTGGTCTATAAAGCTCTGAATGGTAGTTATCATTTAGGATTTCTGTCATTGTTCAGCTGGTACTGCTGAACACACTCAACTGAAATGATTTACCTTTGTATTGCCACAAAAGAGTGGACTTTGCCTCTTGTCTTTGTGACAGCAGCAAAATTCAGGGCTGGCCTTACTATGAGGTGAACTGAGGTTGCCGCTTCAGGTGACAGAATGTGGGGGGGCGCCACTAGGACCCAGAGTATAGAAAATTGTGCCTGCTGCTGGTGCATATGTAGGTAGCAGAGCAGTACCATGAGAGGAGTAGAACAGGAAGAAGGCAAAATTGAGACCTTTCAAAGCTTTGGCTCAAGTGAGGGGGCATGGGAGCATCATTTGAGCTCCCCGCCTCAGGTGCCAAAATGTTGTGGGCCGCCCCTGGCAAAATTCCTAAAACTTCCATTTGTTCACATCCTAGGTCTCCCAAGAAGATACACCCTATGTGGCTTCAATTGGCCTCCAACTCACAGACGTGCTTGTCTTTGTTGCTTTTGCAATTCACTAGCTATGAGAGCTCAGCTCTGACACAATGTCTGTTTTTCAGTATGTTTTCTCCCAATTTTCCAGTTGGACTTTTTGAGAAACAGGAGAAGCAACCTGCCCCAAGGTCATAAAGAAAATGTGTTGATGGCTTAGCAGGGATTAGAAATACATTGTGAAATGGGAATACCCAGGAATATTTTTTTCTGTTTTTGCTAAACAAAGAATTAATTACAACAAAATAATGTTTTTAAATTAAAGTAATTGAGCTTCAATTTAGGGCATATTTTCTTTGACTCAGTTTCTCAATCTTCAGTATTTGCGGACCTTGAAAATATAACATTGATCTTGCTACAGATAATGGAAAACGTAAATACCCTACTGAACTCAATGCCTGATACAAAGCTCAGTGAAGTCAATGGAGACTTTTCAGTTGACACCATTGAGATTTGGATCAGGTGCTTATCACACTAATCCATATTCTGGATTTACAGATGCATAGCATGGATCAATAACTAGGTAGCTGAATCTGCCAGGTTTCCAGCTGCTTTGAGACTTGGATCTCTAATTCTACCTTCTTGTCCAGGAGAGAATACTTAGTTCTTTTGTTTTTACATTTTTCTTGCCTGTTTAGGGGTGTTTTTTCTAGTTGCTTTGCTATTTTACAAGAGGTTGGCTATAAGATACTAAAAATAACTGAGTAATTTTTTTTTGAGAAATAGCAATTAGATAACTTCAAATTTGGTTACAAAATAGCATATTGATGTGAGTGAATATCTTTTTCTATTGTGATATTTAATGTTTGGACCAGATTCTCCACGAGTCAGTATGATGCTGGATGCTAGAAGCTGATTTACTATGTTTGATATCCTGTTACAAAAGAATATCTGAAATTCTTGAGGCTGAAAGCCATTGTTTTTGACATCCTTTGAAAATCTATGCATGATTCTTCTCAGGCACTAATGTAACTCCATAAACTTCAATAGAGTTACCCCAGATTTATGCTGAACTAGAAAATCAGGCCCATTGAATACTCACTATTACAGGGAACAGTATATTTGTCCTTTTCTGCAAGGTCACTCTACATTCTTCTCCAGGGTTTCTAAGTTCTTTTTCAAGGATTGCAAGATTCAGGGTTCCCTTTTTTACTGTGGTACATTTCACTGTGCCCTTCCTTATGTCCTGTGATGTCCCTCTGTGATGAGGGCTTCTGTATCTGCAGTTTACCTCAGGCCTTTCACATCACAAACAAATATGTCACATAGCACAGAATGGCCTAAAGTGATAATCTCTTGAATTTCATATAAACTCACCAGGGACTTCTAGCTGGCTTTGGAAGTGTAGATTTTAACCTTTGCAATGAAGTTGAATCTCAGGGACTGTGAAGATATCAGTCAAACTCACAATCAATTTTCACTTGGCTTTTACATGACATTACGTTCATCAACATGATCTCTTTCTGCCTGCCGTCAAATATGGATTTACTTCTTCTATAATTTAGAGAGCAAATAATTGTAATGATAACCCACATAAGTGTGAAAGGTGTCTGTGTAATGAAATGAAAACTCTTATACCAGACAGTGGTTGTCCAGCAAGAATTCTTCAAATGTCTGAACTTCTTTGAGTATATAATCAGTAAGGATTTTTTAAGGAACAAACCAGAAATCATTCAACAGAGTCAGACTCATCCTACTTTATTCTGTCCTGTGTTCCGAAAATCATAAAGTGCCAGGTTAGATTTCCTTACCAAAATGTTTAACTTGAACAAAACAGTCATATAATACATATGATTTCCTCCCCCTACCCCGTACACATATGAAACTTATAACGGAGACAGTGGAAAAACCCAAAATCATAGTAACACTTTGTTAGTAAGAGTGCTAGTGAGTCACAGAACATTAGATTTACATCATATAGATGCATCACAGTAAAAAATTAATACAGAAACAATAGAACTCACCATCACATTGTCTTTCTGTACTGTTCAACAGGGATTTTACACGATCATATGATCTGCAAACCATGTACAATCTGCTTATTCCAGTTTATAGCATCCTGTTTAATGAAAGTGTAAAGTAGTAAAATATATTATGGTCAATAAAGTAAACACTTTTGGCTTAGGCATACTGACAGCAGTTGAACAACTTTTTTCAGAATCACTTTTAATGTAGAACCACACTATCATGTTGTTTTCTCTCTGTCTAAACCAAGGGTCTCAAATTCCCAGCCCTCTGGCTATTTCTGGTCAGAGCAATTGAGCAATCTGGCCCAGGGGTCTGATGGGCTGGGAGAGGCCTGTCAGTTGCTATTCCCCAAGCCTCATCCCTTCTTTTCAAGAGTGCCAATTCTGGGGGATGAGAGGGGCAGTAGCCCCTCCTGAGTTGGAACACCCGGATTTCATACTTGAGATCTGCTTAGAGCCCATGTCCTGATTCCAAAGGTAGTTCTTAAGTGCAACAGAGGTTAAGTTGCTTGTAGCTTTGCCTTTGGTGCAGGAAGTTTGATATAAAAAGAGGGAGGCAGGGTAATTAAGAATAACAAAAGACTGGGAGTTCAAGCAATTGAAGGATTGTTAGATCATCATGAAAACAATGCTGAGTACACCACTGTACCGTGTTGTGCTGCAGGGATCTGCATTTGGACCACTGCTATTAAACTTCTTATAAAAAAAAAAATGGTAAACTTGAAAAAGAGGTAAACAGTGACTAATCCACAGCTGACTGCAAAGAATTACAAAGGAATCTCACAAAACTGGGTGATTGGACAACACAAGGGCAGATGGAATTCAGTATTGATAAATGGAAAGTAATACACATGGAAAAATATAACCTTAACTATAGATATAAAAAGATGGGGGTCTAAAATAGCTGTTACCACTCAAGAAAGAGATCTTGGAATCCTTGTGGATAGTTCCCTGAAAACATCTGCTCAATATGCAGCGGCAGTCTAAAAACTAAAAATCTAATGGTATATTGGGAATCATTAGGAAAGGAATAGATAAGAAAAAATATCATATTGCCTCTATATAAAGTCATCACATTCCCACATCTTGAATACTGTATACGGATCTGGTCACCCAATCTAAAAAAAATACATTGGATTTGGAAAAGGTACAGAAAGGGCAACAAAAATGATTATGGGGTAAGGAACAGCTTCCATAAGAGAAGAAATTAACAAGACTGGGACTTTTAAGCTTGGAAAAGAAATGACTAGATTTGAGGGGATATGTTAGAGGTCTAGAAAATCATGATTGGTGTGGAAAAATAGAACAAGTAAATGTTGTTAATCCTTTCACTAACACAACCCAAGAAGTGGACCCAAATAAATGTATAAGCAGCAGATTTCAAACAAACAAAATAGGTGACAGGAGATGGCTCATGATGATTGTCTCTTCTGTTCATTCCTTTGGAAGCATCTGGCATTGGTCACTGTTGGAATATAGGATACAGGGCTAAAGGACCATTGGTCTGACCCAGTATGGCCATTCTTATGTTCTTACATAGAGCTGAAATGTATCTGCCCCCTGCTATAGCCCACTAGACCCCACTCCTCTTCCACAACTGAGATAGAGCCCAGGAGTCCTGACAGGATCTCTCTCCCATCCGCAGAGTTAGTAACAAAGTAAGAATATATCTAAAAATTTTAAAGCTAACCAGTATGTCTCAAGTGACTCACCATGAGATGGCAGAATATGCTAGTGTTAGAGCTGAGTGGGTTTAATATTTATTTTTATTTCTTTTATATAGGAATTAAATACCATGCTCCTGTCTAACTGCTAAGTTGTCTTCCAAAAAAGTAGAGTTTTCCAGTGCCTTAGTAGCCTCTGGATAGAGATGATTTGTGTGTGGTGGGAGGGCAGATGAGGTTGGCTTTCTACCCCCATTTGGTGCTTGGCTTGTACTGAGCATGCTCAGTAACACTGCAGAAACCTCTGTACTCAGTCTGCCCCCTCATGCTCTCACTCCCCTCACATCATGGCATGCACAGATCAGCCCCCCACCTCCCCAAAATCTGGAATGGAGCTCCCGTTTCCCACCACCTCCTCTATCCTTTCTCCAACATGGCACTCTGTCCTCTGAAGATGTGGCCTTGGGACTACTGGGGGGGTGGAGGCCTGTTCTCTCCCCCACAGGGAGAGGTGCCAGGGTGGTGGAAGAAAGGTGCAGGGCTTGGGAATCGGATTCCTGCTGGGAGTCCTGGGCTGCATAGTGCAATTGTTCTGGTCCAGGATGATCCATAGGGTGGGAATTTGAAATCAATGGGCTAAGCAGTCAAAAACTTCACTAATAATAACTCTTGGCCTGATATACAAGAACATCTCAATTACCTAGATAATAGTGCACTAGGTAATTAAGGTTGCAGTGCAGTAAGTACAAAATGAATGTAGAAATCACCAACAGACTTTTTGACATAGTAAAAATAGTTAAAAAAAAAAAAGTCCAGGCATTTGATATGTTAGCTTTACCTATCTGTTCTTGCCGTCACCCTCGTGTTTTGTTCATGTCAGTAACGAGCAGGTTAAATCCTTGCTGGGTGTGACCCTGTGTAGTATTTCGTGGCTTCAGACAAAACAGTGCAAAGCATTCACTTTTGTGAAGTTTTCAGTGTGTTTCTGGGAAACCAGACCGTAAAGTTTGCCCCAGGAAATTGTTTCATTGTGGCCAAGACTCTTGTTTACATATTTTTAATAAAGGAGTCCTTAAATGAGCTGTTCAATTTGCACACAAATTGCCCAGAGAGGGTATTCTTACCCTCTTCTGGAAAGCTTTGGCAATAGGCAACTTAAAAAATCAGTGGATTACAATTCAGCTAGAAAGACTCACTTGGGGGCTGAACATTTTGAGGGTTGGAAAGTGTACTCTGTCAACTCAAATACAGCTTTTGGCTTTTAGGATGAATTTCTCAAGCTGAGAGATTGGATTGTCAGCTTTAACTTTAAGTGTCCTCAGTTTTGTTAATTTCAGTCACATTATTTAAATTACTTGGAACTTTTTGTGGGGCTACCCTAGAGCAAAATAATCATGAGTCCTAGGAGAAAGATATGAGTGGATGCTCACAAACAAACATATTTTCTTTCAAACTGATTTTGGGAATAAGTACTGGATTAATGCCCTTGATGTGGGAAATGTCTGTTTATCTTCAAACTAGCACTAGCTGTTCAGATTTTCCCCACACTTCATCAAAATGTGTCAGTGATGACCTAAAGACAGGCAACCTCTGCAGGTCCATATGTAACCTTTACACTTATTATATCCTTTGCAGTCCTACCAACAATAGCAGAGTTACAATGTAGACATTAGTCCAGTAGGACTTGACAATGTGCTGGATATAAATCATACTGACTAGCCAAGAGCCTTTAATTGCTTGCAGTATGTTCTGGATTCAAACCAGCAAATGGCTCCCTATCCCATTTCCAAGTCTGAATCATCCTCTGTGACTATGTGAATCTTCCACTCCTGTGCAAAACTGGAGTCATTCTCTCACAGGTCCAAGAAAGAGGAGGGTCAAAGAAACCTGTATCTTCTCCTTTTCTGAAACCAGCAATGAATCCACCAACAAAACAATGCACCATTATTCTGTATCAACTTCTGTGCATAGCTGTTTTTCCAAGTATGCAGCCTTCATAGAATTCTAGGGCTGGAAGAGACCTCAGGAGGTCCTCAAGTCCAGCCCTCTGCCCAAAGCAGGACCAATCCCAAAGAAATCATCCCAGCCAGGGCTTTGTCAAGCCAGGAGTTAAAAACCTCTTGGGATGGAGATTCCACCACCTCCCTAGGTAACCCATTCCAGTGCTTCCCCATCCTCCTAGGGAAATAGTTTCCCATTATATCCAACCTAGACCTCCCTCACTGCAACTTGAGATCATTGCTCCTTGCTCTGCCATCCATCACTACAGAGAACAGCCTCTTTTCATCCTCTCTGGAACCTCCCTTCAGAAAGTTGAAGGCTGCTATCAAATCCCCACCCCCTCACTCTTCTCTTCTGCAGACTAAACAAACCCAAATCCCTCAGTCTCTCCTCACAGGTCATGCGCTCCAGCCCCTTAATCATTTTGGTCATCCTCCGCTGGACCCTCTCCAATGCGTCCACATCCTTTCTATAGTGGGGGGCCCAGAACTGGACACAATATTCCAGATGTGGCCTCACCAGAGTCAAATAAAGGGGAATAATCACTTCTCTGGATCTGCTGGCAATGCTCCTCCTAATGCACCCTAATATGCCATTAACCTTCTTGGCTACAAGGACACACTATTGACTCATATCTAGCTTCTCATCCACTGCAATCCCCAGGTCCTTTTCAGCTGAACTGCTACTTAGACATTCGGTCCCCAGCCTGTAACAATGCTTGGGTTTCTTCCGCCCCATGTTGGACCTCATCAGATTTCTTTTGTCCCAATCACTCAGAACCCTATCCCTGTCCTCTTGTGTGTCTACCTCTCTCCCTCATTTAGTCTCATCTGTGAATGTGCTGAGAGTGCAATTCCTGCATGCCCCAAGCCCTGGCTCGCCAGCGCTAGCAGCATCAGCAGCTTGCTTAAGTGTCAACTTATCCTTTACAGGAACCAGCCATGGGAGCAGGGCAAAGCCCCACCTGCTCCTCCAGCAAAGAAACCAAAAGCTGCTTTTCCAACATTTAAGCAGAGACCCCAAACGGAGGGCTGGTGGCCACAAAAGGAGCAATGGGGCTACTGCTGAGTGACAAAGCACTCTGTTTCCTATCTCTCCCCGGCTACTTATAGTCTCACTGACTCTTCAGCAGAGAGGCAGGAATCCTGGGCCAACTCTCCTTCATTACTTCCCTGCCAGTAAGAGGCGATTTAGGACTTAGTCGCATAATGCTCATAACAGACTGAGCTCCTCGGACAGAGGGTGGTGCAGAAATGCAAGGTGGTGATCCTAAAATGCTTCTTAGTCAGCCTCAGTTTGCCTGAGCTGAAGTGCTAATCCCAGCTGTGACACTGACTCTATCCCTGGCCTCTGGCATGTCACTTACCTCCAATGCCTCAATTTTCCCCATCTGTGAGAGGAGGGTATTTACACTGGGAGGATGGCAGATCAAGCCCCAAGTGCTTTGCAGATTAAAAGTTTTGCATGTGAGCCAACTGCTGCTGACTCTGTGTGATGTTGACCTGACTCCGTCATTGTGCTGTTGAATCTGGGTGGCAGAATTTACCTTTTTTTCAAAATGATGATACCTAGAACCATAATGGCTATTAAAGAGTCCTGGGGAGGAGTTTAAAGATAGTGGTTCTGGGGAATTCCAGGTGCATCAGCTTGTCTGGGAAACAAGAGAGAACTTTGGAGGGGGGCCTAGCTTTTGGTGCAGAATGGCACAAAGCTTCAGCATGAAAGGTCCTGACATCAAGATCTCACAGGATCTGTGTAGATTTTGAATTCTGGGTGCAGAACCCCCTACTTGTACCATGTTTGTGGGAAGAAACAAGGAGAGAACTAGTTCCCTTCCATCAACTTAATGGAGATATTGGTGCAAAACTCTTCTCCCCATTCTCTTGCTCGGTGTATTTAATTCTTCTTACCTGTGAAGTGGGTAGATTCTTCCTTCTCCTATACTTGGTGCTTTGGGTGTTAAATAAGACACCTATGCATAAGTTTACCTGAGACTTGTTTTTCATTTCAAATCACTATAGCATTCAGTGGGAGAGATTGAGCATGAATTTTATTTTCCATGAATAATGAATTCCAGACATCCTTCATCTGGGAAGGACAGTTTATTAAAATGGTCCAGTGTTTCCAGTCTCTTTTAAAAATATCTTTTTGTCTGACGGAAGTTCAGGAATATTCACTTAATGTTTGTAAACTTTCTGTGTGGAATAAAGAAACAAAATACATCAGAACTGGTTTTATTTATATGAAAAGAAGCACAATTACGTTTCAGTGCTAATGTTGATGCTATATTGTCACTAGAGGGCACTCTGGCTCTTCAATCTCTCTTTTCCAGGTTTCACTTGCAAGGAACAAGAAATCAGTATTTCTTTTTCTCCTGAGGGTTTTTTATTTCAAGTGCAAAAATATTACAAGGTCATAACCAAATACCTTTAATTATTTGTATGTGTTTATCAACAGTTGTATGCCAATATCAGACTGCAGCCACGTAGCGTATTCTGTTACAATATGTAAGGCTGGCCCCATTTGTTTTGGAGTAAATTGGTGAACTCTTAAAATGGGAAGAAAAATCACTTTTTTTTTTTCTTCTTTCCTAGAGAAAGTTTCTTTAAGATGGTTTGGTCAGCAAGGGACCTCTTTGGCATGCTTTTTCTGGGGTCTTTTAAAGTAATATTCTTTCAATGATTGTAAGCCCGATACCTTTATGATGTAAAATATTGTATATAATCAATAATGGGATTTGTTTTAACAAATATCTGCCAATCAGTCAGCTTGTTCCACTTAGTCAATAAGCAGCACTTCTGAATTGTGAGAGCATAACATATTCGGGCATTTACTAAGATTAAGATTCAATATAGAGGGTCTGATTTTGTGGTTATATCAGTTTTACATTTTGAATGGTGCTACTTTATTCATTTTAGTGGAATTATTCCTAGTGTTAACTTGTATGAGATCTAAGAATTAGGTTCAGAGGACCTCATTTGTTCTTGGTGTGACTTCACTTAAGTTTTACCATGTATGATTTTGGTCCAGTCTGTGGTGGGCACTGCATACTGTACAAATTTTCTTACCTTTTTTCTAATGAAAAAATTAAGACAACATTGGACCATTTTTAATTATTTTAGGAGGGTTTCCCCATTTCTTTCTGCTGGGTGCCTTCACCTTGCTTGGTATTAATACAGACTTCAGCCAGAAAGACACACTTTTGATTTTGGTGAGCAGTAGTTTAATGTTATATACCCAACCAACCTCCTTTTAATAAGTCCTGTTATGGCTCTCTTCTTCCTGCCCTTTGAGAAGTTCACACTGTGGTCTCATTGCCTGTCATGTTTCAGCTTTAAATAGAAACAGCTGTTCTTTTTCAGGATAGGACAAAGGCACCTGAAGTTTCCATAATTTTTAAACTAATTTAAAAAGTGACCTAGACGTTTCATTACTAAAATTGTGAGTGTGTATGCATGCCTATATGTATGCAGAGTTCTCAAAGAATTTGCATGCTAAATTTCACCCTGGAAATATAGGTGTACTTTATAGCCAAATTACAAGCTCTTTCTCATAAATTGTTGGAAGGGGATCAGGGTTGCTTTTCACCATTGGGAGGAAGTTAGACCAGCACTTGTCAGGTTAAAGAATTAGATGGAAATAGAGTGTCAGTAAAATATTCTACCCCCCAGGTTCCCACAATGTGAATCATGGGGTGAAGAGCTGTCACGCTGTGTGAAGGGCTGGCAGGATTTTCATTCAAAGATGAATATGCTAAAATTTGCATAACTATTCCAGAATTACTCAGTGGAATGGAAAATGTATTGCATCAGCATAATCATGGGGTGGGTTTGGCGTATCACTGTTGTGGAAGTATCTTGTGTACTCCGAGAAGAAACTATGGATAGTGATGTTTTGATTGGTTGGGGAGTGTGTGTAGGGGAGGTTTTTTTTGGAGTACAGAGGCACATTAAATTTCCCCCCTTTTACCTCCTCCTTTCATCAAAAGCCTTGTGCTCCATACAGTTGTTTTCTCTCTTGTCCATGAGAATCCATAATTTTGCCAGCAGAAGTTGTGAAAAAGCAGAGCAAGTTTCTCATGTTCCACTTGGGCTGAGCCTGCTGCCTTCTTGATATTCCCAATGTCTGCCAGCCAGGAGTTAGGGCCCTACTTGGGTTCCAGACTCAGAGGTAGACTATAATTTTAGTTTGTTTTTGGCCATACAGAGAATTGAGAAGTAGAAGTCTACAGTGCTAGTAAAATCTGGCTGTCTGATATGGAGCCAATGGATGAGAAGTCAACATCCAAAGATTATTGCTAGTATTCTGGACACTGCCTTTATTTTTTTCATCAGAAGGTCTTGTTCCTCTCCTGATGTAGCTTACTGTTTTCACTTCAGTATTCATGCTTCTTTCATCACACTATCAGTTCTTGTAATGAGTTTATGGTTTATTTCCCATTGAAATGCCATTTCCAGATATAATCTGGACATAAACCTCATGGGATCTAGGAAAGATTGGTTTTCAAAGAAGGACACTACCACAAAATACTGAAATAAAGAGACCCACGTCTCAGTTGCCTTAAGGCTTCTTCATATCATTCTAGCAGCATAAAGGAGCTGCAAAGGAAGCCGATTTTGCCCATTGTGTAATCTGGAGGGTTTCCCTGCATAGAATATGGCAGATACTGACACAGCCAGAGTTCCCATAGTTCTGTTTCATGCAGCAGCCATACATGAGCAGGTAAGTAAAGCAAAGCTGCCCTGAACCTTCAACTTTCACTGGGGTCCAGAGGTAAAATCACTCTTTCCTCAGCAGGGCCACTCTTTGTTTATAAGCATTTCTATGATGCTTATCAGCACATGACAGAGATAAACTTTCTATGCCTCTATGTCCCTTTTGGTAATAATAATTTAAGTGACTTGCTCATGGTGCACCTGGGAATGAAACCTAGATTTCCTGATTCCCATCCCACAAGACTGTCGTTTACTTTCTAGGTCTTGAACACCCTCTGAGCTATATGTGCTTTGAAATACAATGATTGAATCCTCTCCCGTATTCATACGTTACACACTTGTGTAATAATCTTTGTCCAAAATATGCCTTGTGAAATATTATTTGAAAACAAATGACTCATCAGTCAATAATATCATGGTAAATGCATGTACTGTAGCAATATTATATGTAAAGTTAAGAATGCCTTTGGAATGATGTTGGTAGCATGTTAAAACCATGGCTCCATTTTTGCAGGTCCTAAATAAAGGAATGTGTTTTTTCTTAGTTTTCATATAAATTGTAAACAGGGTCCTCAGACTGTAAGAGAGGGAAGATAGGAGACAAGGAAAATCGGCATTTCAGCAGAGATGAGGAGAAACACCATGCATGTTTTTTCACCACTATACACCATGTCCGCTATCCATCTCTGTTTTCCATTGAAGATGACAATATAAACAGACTTTGGGAGCAGATCCTGATCTGGTATATGGTCTGCTTGGTTGTTGGAAGCATATGGTAGCAAGTTTACCTTGAACCAAGTCTAGTTTTTTTTTTTAAGTTTAGAAAGCATTTTATCTTTATTTCTCTTGCAAGCATTTCTGACCTTAATGCCTTATACTTGTAGTCACTTGAATTTTCTCTCAACTTAAATGACTTGTTTTATTCCTTAATCCTCTATTATGCCTTGTTTGGGTAACTTCATTTAAGGTAGCAGATTGTGGTGTGTAGTTTAACTTATAAGGGCTACGAACCTAATATAGTGTGACTGTCCAGGAGAGTGTCGGACAGTGCAACAGATAGGTTTTTGTGAGAAAATATGGGACCTTCCAACAGTAATCAAGGCTGTTGAAAGCCAATGTGTAGCTGATATTTGCTAACAGGCTGCTGGGATCAGAGTTGCTGGACTGGAGTTGTGGCTATACACAGACACTCAGGAGGTGATTTGCATGCTGTTTGTGAGGAGCTCAAGTTGGGAGCTTCAACAGAAAAATGTTATAGAACTCCCAAAGTTGCAGGACAGGGCTTGGATTGTACCTCTAAGAGTCTAAAAGTAATTTCTAAAAGTAATTTGTCATCCAAAGTCCATATTGAGGCACCTATATAGGTAATCTGATCTCTGAAAGAGCTGAACACTCAGCAGCTCCCCTTTACATCTGGTAGCTCACAGTTGCTTCATGCTTTGTCTAATAGTTCTGATTTGGTCTACTAGCTCTATTGTGAATACTTGCTTTATGAGAGTCCGATTTTCAGATAAGTGGAGCGCCTAAAACTGACTGACTTCACATTGAGTCTTATTTACCTCTGAAGACAAGGACTTAAGCAGATTTTAAAAATCCATTCTGAAGATTTCTATTGCATTGTCTGTGTAATATAGTCTCATTTTATTTATGCCATAACCAATCGGAGTAGGTACCAACAGATCCTTGAAACAAAGCATGGCTATTTTAATACTCTCAGGCTATGTCTAGACTTCGGAGTTTTCCCAAGATACCAGAGGTATCCCGGAAAAACTCCACCACGTCCAGGTAATGTGTTTGCTCTTCCGACACTTTTTGTGGAAGAATGGATGTGCTCTTTTGGAAGCCTTTTCTTCCTCATGCCGAAAGAGGAGATTTTTCCAAAATGTGGCCCAGTGTAGACGGGACAAATTTCAGAAAAGCCTCTTCCGACAAAACTATCGGAAAAAGGTAACAAATTGCAGAGTGCCATTTGTGTACCTTTTTCCTATAAAAAGTGGCAGTGGATTTAGCCACATGAATTAGCAGAAGACCTTCAGCTCCATGGGCTCTTCATGAGCTGTGCTAAGGCTGTCAGATGCCCTTCATAGATTGTCCAGGCCACTGTTGTTTTGCTTCTCAAAACTCTGTTTCAAAAAGATAAACAAGACAATATAATGTGGCAAATTGTTTCTTGGAGGAATTTCATGGAATACATTTTATATCTTTAAATTTTCTGTAATAAAAACATGTGTCAGGTAAATGAGAACACAAGAAATATGAGGTAATTTCCCTCTGGGATACTGAAAAAGTTATGGGCTATAATGGCATCTGTGGAACCGCTTTCGGTACTCCCTTGTCTGGTTTGTAATTTTCCTCATGGACACACATCTTTTCCATCTTTGGGTGACATAAAGTTAAATAGCATATGCCTGATAAAACAATGTTGTGTACAATATTCTAAAAAGATTAGCCATATGAAGGCTACCAATTAATGTGCATTTGACTCATGTTTAAGGATATCGGAGTTTCTGGTAGCTAGGTCATTTGTGCATCAGTCTTCTGAAAGTATGACAGTCTTTGAGGCTTCTCAATTCTACCTTGATCACTCCACAATTTATATTCCATGTGTATATGCCAAACAGTGTGGTTATTGATTCTCTTTATTTTATTTTGAAAACCTCTCAGTTCTTGACATTGATGTGACAGGATGATGGGGCCTGTGACTATTGGTATCACAAAGATCTTTTCAGCTGAGGTTCTTATGCACACAGAGCATAAAGGAAATTCCCCAAAACATCAAAAGGGTGTTACCAAACTCAGGGGTGCCAACAGCTTCACTAGGCCTGTGGGCAAGACGGGTGGGGGGGGGGGAACCTCGGGTGGAAGGGGCAGGACCAGGGCCCTCAGCACCGCTTGGGCCATGGTACACTCCCGCCTAACCTTCAGTGCTGCCTGGAGTGCACCTTGTGGCACTCCAGCTGTGATTTAAAGGATCCAGGACTGCAGGTGTTGCAGTGGCGGCAGCCAGGAGCCGCGGGCTCTTTGGCAACTGCCTGCTTTGCTTCTCCCCCAGTCAGTAGACCTGACCAAACTTGTGCCTATATCTGAGATAGTGGGATTTGTATTTACAGAAGGGTAAAACTCTGCTTTCTCCCCTGTCGCTGCTGAGGATCATGTTGTTCCTCAGTTACTTGGTTATTGATACAGAAGACAGAGGTTTGAACTGAGATGTAGGCTATAAAGCAACTGAAAGAAAGTGAAACAATTCTATTAATTCAAAGCACATTTTGCCTTCTAAGAATAATTTTGTAGAACGTTCAAAAGAAAACCACCCTTTCTTTGCTTCCCCAGGCGCCCCTTTGTTGTAGCAACAGAGCAATGCAGTATTGCTGGTTATCTCATTTTGGACTGCGGCAAAAGCGCATACAATCAGGTTATCTTGAAAATCCCATGTGTTGAATATGGCTTGAGAGCTCTTATAAAGCAGGGTGAAATGATATATTTTTCTTAGAAAAAGAAACAGTGTCAGGAACCATCAGAGAAATGTACAGATACTTTCTGTAGGATTTCCAAATTTCAGCAGAATTGTTCTACCCTGAATAATGGTAGGTTCAGTCTTTGCCAAAATGCAGCTGGGCAAATCCATTACTTCCCATATGGAAAGCAACTGTTCAAGTAAATTATATAATTATACATTATAACATCGCTTCTGTCCAAAACCTTGGGCTGTTGCAGGACTAAGCCAAACTTTTTTTTGCTATAACTAGACCTCTTTGCTACACAATCAAAGCCATAAGGGAGTAAACAGTTTCATTTTTTCCTTTTGATTCCCTCTCTATTCCCTTCCTCTCGACTCTTCCCTACTGTATTTTATGATACGTTTAGTATTCTGGACAGTGAGTTAGTCCTTTTGGCTTCGCTGTTGGCTGTAGGTCCCTGTAACATGGGAATAGCAAAGCTATAAGGATTTTGTGCTGTAGAAGTCTTGGTTTTTCATCCAGAAAATTCATCATGGCCTTGACAGAGGAGATCCTAAATGACAAGAAAAGGATTAAACTAAAAGGAAGAATCTGAAAAATAAGCAAAAATTGCACTGCATTTGGAACAAATAATACACTAATCATGCTTAGCAAGCAGTGTATTTTTCTGAAGGATCTCAAAGCCCTTTACCAAGATTGGACTGGATCCACTGCTACTGAGGCAGAGAAATAAGCATTTACAAATTACACCTCCCTGTACCAAAACAAACTTCTGGCTCAGAAGAATGGCCAATGTTGTTTAACTGTAATTAGGGCTTCTATGGGCTCTATTGAATGTGGCCATTTGGAGAAAGTAGTGAGTGCTTCAGGCCACATTCCAGGCCTGCCCCCTCCCCCGGTGACTGTAAGCCGGCTCATCTTTGGACACAGGTTCCCACAGGTTTATCCACAGGTTCCCTGCATCTTAATGGCAGAAGCTTGCTTAATCCAGAGTCAAATGTAGTCTCTTTGGGTATGTCTAGACTACATGCTTCTGTCGCCAGAGGCATGTAAATTAGACTACCCAACATAGTCAATGAAGCCCGGATTTAAATATCCTTGGCTTTATTAAAATAAAAATGGCCACTGTGCTGTGCTGGCTCAGCTGATCGTCGGCACAGCGCGGCAGTCAAGATGCGGATCGGTCGACAGGGAACGCAACAGATGCATGTAGTCTAGACATATCCTTAGCTACTAAGCTTCACATCTCTGTGAGGCAGGTAATCACCTTTTGGATGGAAACATAGGAGCTACTTAGCAAGCACATAGCAACAAAATCCCACTGTTTTTGAGGAAATGAATGGCCAGGGATTATGGAATTGCTTATTTCAGGAAGCCAAGAAGGACAGGGATAGGCCAGGGTCTATTGCATATTGGAAATCAGATATCTGTTGTTCAATCTTTTGTTGAAATTGAACTTAAGTGCAGGCAGTATCAGTTCTAGCACTGCTTACCAGGGACACTGTTCTTTGTTCTTTTATCATTAGTGGCATATTGCCTTTTCAAAATATCATCATTGGTTGACATGCAAGGAGTTATGAGCTAGGTACAAAGAGCTGTATTCTAGCAGCCTTACTTCCTTTATACAATGTTTAAGAGAAAGGAGGATGCAGATTTTGGTAGCATTTTACACTAATATAGAAGTTACACAAATGTAAAGGACTGCCCAAGATTGAAAGCAGTGGAGAATCACAGCCAACATCATTATCTACTATCTCTACAAACGCAAAGTGACCACATAGTGGCTGTGTGAGTTCACTGGGGAATTTCTGTGGCATAAGGGATTTTCTGTGGAAGATGCAGAGCCAATGGAGAAGTCAGCTGATGTGCCTGAACATGCTGTCAACAAGGACTCCTATTTAAAACTGTAGCACTCCAGTAGAAAAAGGTTTCTATTTCTTTGAAAATGCATGTGGGTGGGAGGCAAGAAGTGAGGTGTGT
Organism: Pelodiscus sinensis; assembly: GCF_049634645.1. Lineage (NCBI taxonomy): Eukaryota > Metazoa > Chordata > Testudines > Trionychidae > Pelodiscus > Pelodiscus sinensis. Next base: position 40,546,092 of record NC_134715.1, on the reverse strand, counting down.
CGAGGACTTAAAAAGCTCTCACAACACATACTATAGCTCACAGACTTGCCCCTTCTCTCACTAGTTTGTTTTAAGGTACCATCTTATAGTGGAATAAGGGAGTTAATCAGAATAACTGTTTTTCTCTGAGCAGCTGTGAACAGTTGGACTCTGAAGTCATCTGTGACTGGGCCGCTATATTTTGCTGTAAATGTTCATCTCAGTTTAAACACAGAATATGCAGGCTGTGTGTTTAGGGAGTTCCTTAGAGACTAGAGGAAGAAGGAATCCTTCAGGTGACAGAGTGCCAATGGGATTGCTCCTTTGCACTGGGTCCTGCTCCATTAGGATTTCCTTAGGATTTGGCTGGTCAGCCCAGATAAATGCAGACCGACTGGCTGTGCTTCTCCCGAGGTCTGCCTAGCTCTTCCAGTACATGTTTGGCCACCATGTGTCTTCACTTTTTGTTCAATAGACCCATATTGGTTCAGGCTTGAAGAAGAGTCAATGGGAGGGTAGGAGAATAGACAGATCTGTTGATGTGGGGGTGGGAAGGGAAATTGCCCTCGGGCCCGGAAATTCAAAAGGGCCCAGGACTCCCAATGTTGCTATGCTGGCAGAGGTGGTGGCCTTTAAATTGCTGCAGGAGTGCTGCATATGTGCTCCAGAGAGGCTAAGGGCTGGGTTGGAGGGGTGTAGCATGGAGCACTTCAGGTAATATTGCAGGCCAGCTGACTCGGGCTCGCTCCTTCCGCCTGAGGCCCCACCTTTTTTGGGAACACAGAGCTAGCTTCCCTCCCTTGCCCAAGAGCCCAGGAAGTCCTCTGAGGAGAAGTGGGGAAATATGGGAATGTTGGTGGCTTTATGCAAATTCTATTTTTTATTTTTTTTAAATAAGATTCTGGTTTCGTGTAACTTATTTTCCATTAATTTAAATTGCTGTTTTCAAGAGGTAGAAAAGTTTTTAGTTTGTGACCTAACTACAGTAAATGGAAGCTTGTACTATGGAAATAAGAAAAGTTCTAATTTAAAATTAATGCTTTTCCTGCTTCTAGTTTTAGTAAGAGGAAAAAATTTGTAAAAGAAAGTGGAGTAACCCTGGAGTTCTTTTGAGAGCAAAAGAAAGTCGTATTTGTATTGAAGAGATTCAGGGGACGAAAGAAAACACCATGTACTGTATTCACCTCTTTGGTATTTGATTGGGAGAAGTGATAAAGCATTGGAAGAGATCCCCTGGACTTGTTAATTATGCCTGACACATTTCTAGAAGTAGACACTGAAGATTCAAGACAACCTTCATAATTATGCTCTGGAATGGCTTATAAATCATGGAAGTCCAAGGATTGATAGACTGTTGTCCAGTCACACTTCTCTATTACATATAAGCGCTCAAACCCTCAACTTTGCAAGCCAAAGCTACTGTATTATGGATGAGACAACTGCAAAAAACTCATGTTTCCTGAATGGAGTGCAGCTAGCCAAATGGGCAGGTGTCACAGTACTGAAAGGAAGATCTATCATCTCTGAGGAATTAAGCTGTACCATAATTAAGCCAGCAATTACAGCACAATCCTTAATTACTCCTATTTCATCCAGGCCCACAGTTCATGTTTTGTCCTCGTATCATGTTTTGTCCAGGGAAACTGATTTTCTATACTATGCCAGTGGAGTTATTCCAAATTTATAATGGTTTAAATGTTCAGAATAAGATCTAGAGTCCTCTAACAGAGTGCTGGAAAATTTATTAATCATTCCTGATTTAAGCAATCTGCTTTAAGACAGATGGTATTTCCTGAGCATTAATGACACGTTGGAATGAAATAGACTTTGGAACTAGAATTTTCAAAGGCACCTTAAGGAGCTGAGCACCCTAATTCCACTGGTGTTCAATGGGGCTTGGGTACCAATTTCAGCACCCTTTGGCACTGCTGAAAATTTCAGTCTTGTTTTCTTTCTTGTTTTATGTTTATATTGCCACTGATTTTTCTGTCACTTTGTATATAAATCTGTATTGTTCCTGTCCTGATAATTAATGCTTATCAAATCATACAACTTATTTTCCAGTGTCCAATTGAATGTGTGTATCTATATGGATATAAAACAGGTGATGAAAAATTCTTACTCAGCCCCCTGACAATCGTGAAAAGTTAGCTCTGATTAAGGGATTTTAAACTGTTTTTGAATTTGTATCCCAGATCCACAGTAACATCCTATGAGGAGCAGAGTGCCCTTAATTCAATGAGTGTTCAATCCAGCAATTTGCAGATACATGTCTTTTGAGTATTCCTATAACTCCAGAGAACTTATTTTATTCTAATGAGCATCTCTCAAGGATACTTAACATTTTGTAGGACTGAGCTCTCAATGCTTACATATCTAACAAGCCATTATTTGTGGGAACTTCTTTTAGAATCAGTGAACACCTCTCAACTTAAATCCCCTGTACTGTACATATCCATATATGTCTATTGTCTAAGCCTACAAAGCCATTTAGTGATTTACTGAGTTCAGTTATAAAATCTTACTTTTTAAATGCAAACTACATGATGTTTAATATTAAATATATAATAAAATAAGTTTATTTTCCAGATGTTGAACAGCTCTGAGGGTTAACTACTAAAAATGACTTTTCCAGTAGCCAAGTGCACTGAACAATTTCTTTTCCAACCTTTAAGCTGCTTTCTAAGCATTAATCATTTTTAATAAAAGAAGTTCTCTTTTTTTAATTATTGGACCTATAATATTTATGTTTTATTCATGCAAGTAAATGGAAAACTCTATTGGCTCTAACCAATTCTGGTTTTCTTTAAACTCAGCTTTGACAATTAAAATAGCTATTTAATAAATTAAGTGTTTTATCGAATGATTTAACAAAGTATTCAGTTTTCATAATTTTTAAAACTTCTGTCCAAAAAGAGAGGCATTATAGAAAAAGCAGGTTGGCCTAGCATAGACCACCAACCAGTAAGTTTAGTCTAAATGCCATGGCAACACTAAGGAAACAGTCACTCTTTCAATATGGAGTATTTGCAATGTTTTGTGCTTCTGAATGTTGCATTGTATTCAACATCTTGTAAATATGGATTCCTGATTCATTCCTGCATTGCAGTTAATGGAGTTTCACCACTAAGTCATAGGCTTTAAGGATTTGGGGTTCAGTCCCATTTTTCAGTGTCATTCTGGGCCTGGTGAATGGCTTATGCTTGGACAAGCAGTTGGTTCAGATAACCAGGAATCATATTACAGATCCTGAAGTGTTACCTTCCGCAATAAAGGGAAATGTATGCTTTGGGGGGTGGGTACTGTCACTGGATTAGTTAAGGTTCACAGTAGAAAATCAAGCCTCTGATATATGCCACAAAAGCTATGTTTAATCATTGTGAGAATTCCAATGGTAATACATGTTAACCCATGCACTGTGGGTGATGGCTACATTTTATAAATATTAAATAGGAATAAACATGTGCACGGAAACAGTATTTGGCTTCTCCTTCTGATCTCTCCTTAAAAGGTCTCTCTTTTAACTTTCCTTCCCATTTAAATCAATCTCTCTCTTTTCTTAAAGCTATTTTGTTTTTTTTCCCTGTTTGCAGGGGACCCATCTGTTTCTTTCATTTTATACTGCCACCATGTAAGTTGATAGAAAAACACCCATTGGCAACAATGAAGTATGATCAGGACTCTTGTGTCCATGGCCCCCTTTTTTTCTGTCTCTGTTTTCCACTCTACTATTGCAGTGTCTTTTTTTTTTTTTTTTTTTCTGGGATCTGCCTAAATGTGTTACCAACCCTGCTAGAGGTACCCTTCTCCTCTCATCCCCCAGGCAGAAACAAAACCCTTTTTCTTATGCCACATTTTCTAATAAATATGTTTTTTAGTTTAGCAATTTATAGATTGAGCTGTATTTCTCTGTTAAAATATGAAGTTATTCGATTGTACAACCATATAAGGCAGACTCATCTCTGAAGACAATGGAATTGCATCAGGAACCTAAAATAATACACCAGAACACCTTGCTGAGATCCTTTTTACTTCTCTCCTGGTTTTACCTCATATGGTGCCTCCTCTTGGGAGGACGCTACAACAGCAGAAGTAACACTGCTATCTTGCAGCTTTAATGTCATGACATGCAGCTCTCTCAATTCCTCCATTCCGGAAAAATAGACTTCCCTGAGGCAATTTTATCTTCATAATATGAAAGAGGCTGTCAAACATTGTTTGGAAATGTCAGAAGAAACTGTCTCCACAGTCTCATATTGTTTAATTCATCACCACAGCACACAATCAATGTATAAATAATCTAATTATTTACTTTTAATATGTTTGATGAAATATATATTAAAAGTTAGAGACAATGCCAAGGAGGAGGATGTTTATGAAACAAAGTCAGTGAATGTGGGAGAAAAGCTTTGAAATGATTCTTACAGACTCCAGATTTGAGGAAGGAAAGGGAATAGTTTAAAAAAGAATCCTGGCCTGAAACTAATGGGTTCCTCCCTTCCCAGGAGGACTATTACATTTTTGAAGTCGTACATGTATATTTAGCATTTAAAAATGCATATGCTTGTGTATCTGGTCATTGTTCCTTCTAACCCCCATCTGAGAGAAATTCCTTTAATTTTTTTAGGAGTAAAATATTGTTTCTTACTATTTAATAACATAGGCTACGTCTACACTGCAGGCTTTTTGCACAAGAACTGTTTTGCACAAGAGTTCTTTCGCAAAAGGTCTCGCGCAAGAGTGCTTCCACACTGCCATGTGCTTTTGTGCAAGAGATGTACTTTTGCACAAGAGTGTCCATGGCAGTGTGGATGGTCTCTTGTGCAAGAAAGCTCTGATGGTCATTTTAGCCATAGAGGTTTCTGCGTAAGAAACCCTTGTTGCCCATCCACAAGAGCTCTTGCGCAAGAAGGCTTATTCCTCGTGGGGAGAGGAATAACTCTTGCACAAGAAGCCCTCTGTTCTGACACCTTACTGTAAATGTATTTGTGGAAGAATGCGAATGCAGTGTAGACGCGCCACAAGTTTTTGTGCAAGAATGGCCATTATAGACGTTATAGTATAGACGTAGCCTTAATGTTTTGTATAAAATGGGCAGATAGTGCATATGGCCTAGCTGAATGTAAGGTCAAAGTGGTGCTATATATTTTTTTCTTTATTCAACATCATATGTAACTGTGTAATGAAAAGAGGGTTTACCCCATGCTTAGAGTTATGGTCTCCCTTTATGGATCTTACCATACTGTTCTTTTTTCAGGACAAGCTGCACTAATAGCAGGACCAGAGTTGTTAGGGGTAACTTCAAAGAACTTTCAGAACAACTTAAGTTGTATTGTTGACTGTTGGTGTCACTGGGTCATTGTAGGATAGTCTGGCTGTTGTAATAAGTCAATAGTTAGCATTTACAAAATATAATAAGTGTTTACCTCTAGCGCCACAAGTTCTCATGTTCAAAACACTTTACAGACTTTAATTCTCACAATATCTCTGAAGTAACCTTGTTACCACCGTTTTACAGATGAGAAAACTGAAACAGATAACTGCAGGGCAATTTTCAGAGATGATGTGGGTGTGTTAATGGAATTCAAGTGCTCAATGGATATCACAGGAACTTGCAATTATGAGGGTGAGCAGTACTGAAATTTTGAGAGTTTAGATCCTGCTGTATGTGTGCAAGCTAGTTGGCCAGTCTGGCTCTACCAGCTATCATATGCTGACATGGTACCCAGCCAAACTGCCACATCATTCCTCTCCTGTTCTGGGCTCCAAATATGCTGTTGAGGCTGCTGAGTAATAGAAAAATACACTCAGGCCCAGGAAACATGCATCACACCAGAAACTCAAAATGATGAGATGGAATGTAATCTCATAAGTAATCCATAGCAAGAGAAGGAGAATGACTGGGAGCAATTGATTGACTGCATGCAAATCAATCACACGTCAATACACTGTGTTCACTTTCGTTTGCCTACATGTGTTACTGTCTTTTTATTTTAAGTCAGCATGGCAAGGGTTCTAGATGGGCTGGCTTAGGCTATGTCTACACTACATGGTTTTTCCAGGATACCTCCAAAATCCCAGAAACTCCACTGCATCCAGGGAACGTGTCTGCTCTTCTGCTTTTTTTTGCAGAAGAGCAGATGTGCTTTTTCGGAAGCCCTGTCTTCCTCCTTCCATGTGGAAGAAGGGCTCTTCCAAAAGAGGACATTTTTCTGAAATTTGTAGATTGACCAAATTTCAGACAAGCCTCTTCCAAAAAAACTATTGGAAAAAGGTACGCAAATTGTGGAGTGCATTTTGCGTAGCTTTTTTCCATAGGTCATTGTATTCTAGACATAGCCTTAGTTGTGCTTCTGACACAACCAAGTCAGAAGCACTTGGCTGCATATGGGGGAGCCTATAAATCTTTTGAAAGTGCTGACTGGGGGCTCCATGTCTTAATTGTGTTCTGGCACTCTCCTATTTACAGCACTCAGCCCCCAGAACTAGCATGAGTTTTGAACTTAGGTGCAAAAAGGTGCTAGGAACTCCCGGGCATCCAAATATACACTTCATTCCAGCACAATTGGTGACTTGAACAAGGTTTTGTGAATTCCAGAATAAGCAGCTACTGCAAGGTCACTTAAGGTATGTCTGAACTACAGAGTTTTGTTGGAAAAATGTCTGTTTTTCCGACAAAACTTGAGGAACATCCACAACGCAATTGCGTTTTCACAATTAAATCTAAAGAACAGAAGGCTTTTTACGGTATTGGTAATCCTCATTATGTGAGGAAGAATGTGTGGATGGGAAAGGTCACTTTTTTTTTTTTTTTTTTTGGAAGAATAAGGAAGAGGAAAAAGCACAGGTGCCCTGGTGGCCATTCTAGCCATAGCAATCACTGCTTATATGTGAGAGCATCCACACTGCCTGGACACTATCTCTCCAAAAAGTGCATTGCTTTTCCGATTTTCTTTTGCAGTGTGGTTGCTCTCTGTTGCAAGAAGTTTTTTTCAGAAGATCTCTTCCAAAAAATGCTTCTTGTGCAAGAAGCTGTGGTCTAGACGTAGCCTAAGTGACTCTAGGATGCTCCATGTAATAGCAGCTGAAAGGGCTGCTGTTCGCTAAAGTTCAGTTGTGCAACAGAATAGATGTCAGAATGAATTTGCTTGTAAATCAGGCTTTATATCAACCTCATCTCTCTGCAGGAAAGATCCTTCGACTGTGGTACTTGGCCAAGACATGGAAACACAAACAGTCTTCTAACCTCTTGAAAACCAGTGAAACACTGGCAGTTAAAAATCCTGGGAGGCAACATCCCATCCAGTCCGTGATCAGAATGCAGTCACACACGCTCACAGTTAAGCAAAGACAGCTGTGTGGGTTACATGATTTCAACGACTGGTTTGTTCACCATTCCAAAGGACCAATTGTTAAGTGCCAGTAATGGACCATGGTTATGGAGGTGATTGCTGTTAAAAACTGCCAACAAGACAGTTTTGAAAGGCTTTTTTTCAGTGTGTGTAGTATTTAAGAGGTGTGAGTGCAGCTGGAGTTGAAGCACATCTGTGTCAGAATACTATTTTATCCTTGGCAGCTGAATGCAGATCATCCAACCTGTGCAGCCATTGGAACATTGACCCCTCCATGTTCTAGTAGAGCAGATTATTGTATCTCTGGGATCACAGTGCTGCAAAATGGGTCAGTAGAATTCTCAATGAGTCAGATATATTCCAGTACCACAGAATGTACAATAAACTAGCACAGTTAGGTGAATGAGTGCTGCAAGAAATCTGGGCATCTCTCCATCTCAAATCTATTTGGCTGAAAGCCTCTGGATGGAAGATAGAGGGGGGGAAAAAAAGTCAACATTTTCTTTGTGGGAGGCTAAATTGCACAACTTAGTTACCTCCCTGAATTCAAGACAGCTCTTGATATGAGCCCTGGGGTATAAAACAAAAGGGAATCTATAAAATGAGCAAGAAAAATGAAACCTTATTTATTTTTTTAAAATATTCATAATATGTAAACAATGTGGAGGCTGTGTTGAGTGGTGGCTGCAGCTCTGGTCTTGATCTTTTGAGGACATACCTTCATCCCAGGATAGGGCAGATTCTTGTTGGTCGTTAGCACGTAACACTCTACAGCACAGAATTGCCAGAGAGAGGAGGGACATTTTGTCATGGTAGATAGTTTTCTCTGTGGAAGAATCCAGGAATAAGGAAGTTTAGTTTTATTTAAAAAAAAAAACCCTTTTTTATTGCTGATGCAGAATTGACCATTTTCCATCCTCATTGCCAAAGCCTATAATTCTACCACATGTGAGTTAGCACTCAGAGGACCCCTGTGCAACAAAGAACATGTGGCCAGAGTGTGGATCATTTGGCATTTGGAGCAGAATTCCACTAATGCTGGTTGGGCACTCAGTGTTGCTATGCAAAAAGAAGTTTATGACCATATTTCCCTCCTGACAAGACTTCTTTTCAGTTTGCTGTTGGAACGACTATGTTAAAAAATTCTTTAGATTTGTCATTTTGATTACACTGTATTTTTCCTAAGAGGCAATGACACCTTTGATAGCTTTGCCTCTTGCTGTTAATTCCCAAGACTTCACCTGTTATGAGACATACCGATATCTCAGTCCACATTCCTGACCTTTGCTGAAAAGTGTGCGCGCTGAGAAGCATAAGAGTGCGCGGGAGGCCGAATAAGCATGTTGTATCAGTTACACTCCTTGCAGCAGCTCATTTCTAGTAACTGGTGACACTATTAACACTTTGTATTCAGCTAGCACAGATCATCTGTGCCATTCCTTTCAGGGCTCTAATTTTGCAAATTCTAGTTTTGGGAGCAGGCCTGTTGATTCAAATGGCACTGTGTACATGAATAAAGTTTACTGATGTAAGGGTGTGTGTGTGTGTGGGGGGGGGGGGGAGTGTTATCCTTGTACTTGTTTTTAACAAGTTAACCAGAGAAAGGGTATGCCTACACTACAGGACACAGTTGAATTACACAACTTCAGCTATGTTAATTGCGTAGCTCAGTGTTTCTCAAACTGTGCTCCCCTGAGCCCCAGGGCTCTGCAAGACATCTCCAGGGGCTCTGCAAGGTTGATACACTGGAAACATCAATAGGTACAACACATACAATCAGTGGACCGCTGGGGCTCCGCATAAATCTTTACGTATGTAAAGGGCCCCGGAGCCCAAAAAGTTTGAGAACCGCTGGCGTGTCTGAAGTTGAAATAGCTTAACTTGACTTTTGGTGCTGTCTATGCTGCAGGAAATTGAAGGAAGAACACTCTCCATGTTCATTATGATTAATAAGATCAGTTTTATTTTGCTAACTAGGTCTGATCCCCAATCTATCTTAAAAGAAATATCAGAAGGGAAAAATTGCTTTTCATTTTTTGAAGCCTTTCTATTAAAGTTCCAATAGATGTAAATCCGATGTTTGATCATTTTGGGCCTGATTCTTAGCTGCATCTAGAAGTCACAGTTTATGAACTACAATTTGTGGAAAGAACAAAGGTGATTACAAACCATGTATACACCTTTGGGATTGTGGCCCTGATGCGGGCAGCACCAGATCCCTGCATTGGCTAGAACTGCTCCAGGCAATGCTGCATTGGTCTTCAAGAGCTGGCAACCCAAAATAATCAGGCTATGTCTACCCTTGTGGCTTCTTGTGTCAGAAATATGCAAACGAGGCTAAGCGTGGAATATCGCCGAGCCTCATTTGCATACCTAATGAGCCACCATTTTTTTTCAGAAGAGGCTCTTGCTCCAGAAGGAGCTGTCTGCACTGCCCCTTCTTCTGCAAGAAAACCGCTCTTGTGCAATGCCCTTATGCCAATAATTTTCAGGCTTTTGCGCCCCTGCCTACCATGGCTGCCCCTTGCAGCCCCCGTAGATTCAGGCCTTGCCTCAGGCCCTGCAGCCTGGGAGCTTGGTTGGCCAGATCCTCCCCAGCCCTGCCTGCCTTCCTTCCCCAGCACTGCTGTATCTCCAGGAAGCCTCCTGCTTCCCTGGCAGTCAGGTCACTACTGCTCTCTGTCCAGAGCACCAGTCAGTTTCCCCCCCTTCCCTCCCGGAGTCCGTTATATAGCCCCCACCTAGGCTATCTTTAGCAAGAACTGCCTCAGCTAGGGCTTCACTCTCAGCCCTTGCTCAGGCATGGGATTTTACCCTTAAAGGGCCAGTTCAGGGCAAATGCCCTATCACATTCCACCAGGATCCCTACTCTCAGTGGGGGAATTATTCATTGCAGAAACTCGTCTGCTTTCTAAAGGGTGAAAGAGCTAGAGTGCAGCCCAGGATTGGGGCCAGTGTAGCTGTTTAGGCATAAGTGCTTATAGAAGAAGGGAAAGCTCATTCCTTTTATAATGTGGATGAAATCTGTGGAAATACTCAGGGTTTAAACTCAGGCCTAAAAAATGCACTGAGAATTGGAAAAAAAAAATCCTGTGTTTCCTTGTTAAGCTTGTTTCCTTTACCATCTTTCAAGATTTCTCAAAGTACCTATGGGTATGTCTACACTACCCCCCTAGTTCGAACTAGGGGGGTAATGTATGCATACCGAACTTGCTAATGAAGCCCGGGATTTGAATTTCCTGGGCTTCGTTAGCATAAAGCCGGCGCCGCCATTTTTAAAAGCTGGCTAGTGCGAACCCCGTGCCGCGCAGCTACACGCGGCACAGACTAGATGGTTCGGATTAGGCTTCTAATCCGAACTATCTGTACGCCTCGTTCCACGGAAGCCTAATCCGAACTATCTAGTCCGTGCCGCGTGTAGCCGCACGGCACGGGGTTCGCACTAGCCGGCTTTTAAAAATGGCGGCGCCGGCTTTATGCTAACGAAGCCCAGGAAATTCAAATCCCAGGCTTCATTAGCAAGTTCGGTATGCATACATTACCCCCCTAGTTCGAACTAGGGGGGTAGTGTAGACATACCCTATGAGTCTGTATTAATCAGAAGTAACAATGCTTTGCATTATGCCTATCCAAAGTCACCGAAGAAGCTCATTTTAACCACTTTGTCTGGAGAATGGGTTACTCCAGTGATAAAAATAGCATACATTTTCCAAATAGGAAACACAGTATGTCACAGTTGGTAAATGATTCTACATACTATGATGCATCAGGAAGCATGTTAGAGTAGCAATACTATAGTTAAGTGTGTGTGTGCACGCTCATTGTCACCAAGGCTAGTGGTTGAGAAGAGCATGCAAAAAGTCAGTTATATGCATCAGTTGCATCCAATTCCCAGGAAGCATGCAGGAAGAAGATTTGGAAAGTGTTGCTTATTAGAAAATTTGGCCACATCATAGCCTTAATTTTACTATTCTCCTGTTGAGGAAATGACTTTGCCATAAAATTGCAGCATATACATTCATTTTCTTTGGCCTGTCTTTCGTTCTATTTATCTTCTTACCTGCTTTTGCTCTTCTCAAGTCACTGCAGTATCTTACCTACAACCAAGAGAGCAAGTGGGAAACAAATCTTTGTGGAGGATTCTTCAAACATGCCTGCTGTATTATTATACTATTGGGAAGGTTAAATGACAACTGCAGCTCCCCATGTGTAAATATTATTTGCAGAAGTTGATGGGTCTCACTTGGCAGTCAATGAGACAGCAAGTAAGAACAGCACAGTAGAAGAAACCGAGGCCCAGATTTGCTTAATTTCCTGTCCCCTGTGCATGTTTTTCATACATTATGTGAGATTCACCACATGAAGTTTTCTTTGACTAGTTCCACCAGAAGAACATGTTTAATCTACTTTTCTCCCCTATCCCAATCTGTTGGAACTGATCAGGATTTTGGCATGTAATCGTTGTAGATGTTAGAAGATCTACAAAATGATTTGTCCAGTGGTCCTTATGTGTTACTCTTCAGAGTAACATATGTAACAGCATTGCCCTAGTTTAGTGCATAACACATGCTATTGATCTTTTATGTACTAGTGCACTAAAAAAAAGATTTTGTTAGAGAACACAATATAGAGAGAATCTTGTTTCATTTATAGTGGCTGAACCATTGATTTAGGGGCCCCAAAACACTTTACCACAAAAGGTGAATAATTTATCATCAGTCTAATTTGGCTAGGCATTCTAAATGGCTTATTTGGAAATCATATACTAAGAATTAATAGAATTTACTGCATATGGTTTCTTCAAAAAAGTGTTTAGGTATTTTAGCTAAATGCAGAATACTCTGACAAAGTTCTGAGTTGGAAATTTGGTTCAACCCACTATAGAAAGAGGCAAGTGTAATATTTGAATCTTTTGTAATTTTGTTCATATTTTAAACCCTCAACTACCCTTCCATTCCATTTTTTTTTAAATGTAGGGAGATCAGTTCCACGATTTCAGTTTGGTGCATCTCTAATCTATTGTAATTATTTTGATACCAATGAATAATAAAAGCTTTTCAGAATCCTTTGTTATGGCCATACTCATACTAAATGGAAAATAGAACCAAATTTCTTATACTCCTCATTACTTCTCGCACAATCGCTTTATGTAATTAGGACATTTAAGGAGGCAGCAGGAGATGGAAAGACTTACACAGTTTGTGTAAAATTCCCATCTTTCCTCAGACTAATAGTTTATGTAGACAAACCTTAAATTGATGCAGCTGTAGTGACTTTTGTGGAGCCTATAAAAACTTTTTAAACCAGCTGAAGATGTGGTTCAAAATGTCTAACTACTCTGGACAAAAATGAACAATAAGAGTCTCTAGAAAAGATGGAGTAGAGGAACACATAGTTTAATAAATGTGTTGTAATGGGTACAAGATGAAGAAGAGAAGCAAAAATTGTTGAACATCAGGAAATTCTATTTATAAAACTGATGTGATCAATGTTCTTCACAGGAGGGTGCTTTTTTCTGGGACTCTTGAATAACAATAGTTCACTGATAGGATCTGGACTGAGGTTTGGTTTGTTTAACACAGTCCTCTTCTCTGCATGCAGCTAGGTTTGAAGCATGATGGTGGTGGTAGTGGTGGTGATATCACCTACTTTATTATTATATCTCTTGAGTCTGTTTCTCAATTCTATGCTTTTAAGATTCATGTAGGATATACATATGAGGAGTGTGTTTGGAAGCTTTGAAGAAGCCTTTATAATTCTGCTAATCTAGTAAGGTAAATAAAGAAAAATGAGCACTTTTTTGAAAGAAGTGGGTTAAACAATACTTGACTCATGATATTAAAGAAATTAATTCTAATTATGTGTGATCTGCATGGCAGTATGATGGAAACAAAGTTTCCTCATTTCATCAGCTAATAATGAAAACAAAGTTGACAATGCAGCCAAAGGAAGCCAAAAATATGGAAGCAATTATTTAAGCAAAAATATATCAAAACTGAGTATTTTCTTGGTTTTTAAGGTAAATTGAATTCTTCAGCGTTCCCAATATAAGGTTCAATGCAAATATATTGGCCCCGAAAAAGAGGAAGATAAGGAACAGTTTGAGGCAAATTAGTCTGTAATACAAACAAGTAGGAGTGATAAAGCCTTATTTTCTGTCTTATCACATATCAAGTTTCAGTATTAGTTCCAGTGCTGACAGTTGTTTTGTGCAATCAGAATGGTGAAGAAATATGCTTATTTGTCACTTGCATAAAAGAAAGCTGTTTTAAATGTAAAAATGAACATGATTGATGTGATGTAATACTTGGCAGACATTTTCAACTGAACGCTTTTTATTGAAACAAGGTGATGTCACTGGTAACATGCTAATAGCAGATTGGTCATCTTTTTTAATATAAACTAATTTTATTCAGAATCGTGGAAGTTGCCAAGTTTCAGATTTTGGAACACAATCACTTTATGTAAAACTATGTTATATTTTGTATTTTAGTAACTCTAAAGATGTCTGAATCATATTTTGTCATACTTGGCAAAGAAATCTCTTAGACTGAGACCAAACATGGAAAATTTCTGCCTTAAAGAATAGATTTTGCCAAAATTATGACAGATTGGAAAAAAGTTTATATATATTTAAAAAAAACTTTATTAACCGTAACTATTAGCCGTTCTAGTATGACAATAAAGCATTAGCAGTAACACGGGCTTGATTGTTCATGACTTGTTTGTAAAATTGTTTACTGAATGAATGTTGAACTCTTTCAAGATGAGCAAAATAAAAAAGGCTGATGTGTAACTAACTGCTAATTCAATGTGACTGACTGAAAATATAAAGTAATATCAGCACACAAATATTTTTCATTTGCCCTCAGAGAATGAAAAACAGTCTTAAAAGACACAGTGTCCTTTATTTTATTGTTAGTCCAGATTATATCCCAGGTAGTTGCTGTATTCTCTATCTACTGTATGGATGATGAAAATTGTTGTGTATGTTATATAACTACATCCTATTACAATGCTATAAGTGCAGCACATTGTTCTTCTGGTTCAGTTCACCAGTAAATCAAGAGTGAATAATGTGTCAGATAATAAATATAAAATAATATTGCCAATTGATGCCAAATATAGTGGTGGTTTTCCTATTGGCAGATGTGAAGAAATATACTGCTCCTTAAAGGGCAGACTGGTGCCTACAGCCAAGATAGCCTGCATTTAATCAAGGATGCTTCCTGTCCTGTCTTGAAGCTGGGATGTTTAAATAGTCTTAGTTGAGCACTTTAAGGAATCCAAAACAAGAAGGAAGACTACCAGTGCATTTCACATAGACTATGGCCATCATCTGTAACTCCTTAAAAACACTCTTTGGCCTGGGTTTGATTCTTAGTGATGTTGAAGAGTATAAGTGATAGTCTTTGTAGCATATCTCTAATGTTCTAAACTTTGAATCTCCTAACATCTGATAGTTTTGTAAATGTGTGGTAGAGAGAACTCCCCAAATGCTCTAAAAATTAAATATGTACAATATTTACACTGTATTGATCATTGCTACTTGATACACTTGGCAAAGTGATGCTTTGATTATCAATGCATGCCTCTGAATGTATTGTCTTTGATGCATGGATTTATGAACTGAAATGTTACCATAGACTGATATAGGAGAGGTCTAGAGCTATAGTGAAGGGCATTGAACATTGGTGGCATTTGATGGACCTTAGAGTGCCTTCCGCAATACATAGGACTTTTAGAAATGGAGCTGTCTAGAATCAATCTTATCTTTCTTGTTAAAAAGATTCTGTCCTTTGTGCATTTTCAGTAAATTTGAAATCCTGCACCCTCTCATCACCGTTCAGATTTTTTGTTTTGTAGAGAAGAGCGCTCTGAAACATAGTGCACCTGTGATAACAATAGTATCTGAATAACAAATAATAAATTATTCCTTGTGTAATACTAATGATTTCAATGTAGTTACACCAGGAATTAAATCACCATGTCTAAGTAGCCATTCTCGCTTCCTAGCGTATGTGTTTAAGCATGGGTGGAGCTCAGAATTGGTTCCAATTCATCTTTTTTACTGACACGATACAGCTGGAGACCAACGTGCCAAGTTTTTTCTATGATAATTATATATCTTAGTTTCTTTTCTGACATTTCACTAGAGCTAAAATCTATTAGCCACAAAATTTCTTAAAGATGGGCTTTTACTCTCTGGCAAACTCAAAGTGCAGGGGAGAAAACCATTCTGAAGAACTACATTTTCTTGGTCAATTTAAAATCTAATCACAACTTTACATTATAGTCCTTTGCTGCTAATATCTTCAGGATTTTGAAACAAAATTTGTCCAAATCACAGATGAGAGCATTACATTGTTTACTAAACTACTTTTATCTTTACCTGAGGAGATAGAAATTCAAATATCTCTTTTAATTCCATTCTGGTTTTTTGTTTCAACCAATCAGAAATCTCTCTCCCCTTCCCTAGAGTCCTAACTGGACTCCTTCCAATTCTCTAGGTTAGTGATTATCAAATTGTTTACAAATTGGTCTGCAGAGAGCTGTGAGTTCAAGAGGCGCTGCTGGCTTCCCCATCTTGCTTTCAACTAGAAGCTCGGATGCCTGGTAAAGCCAAAAGGAGCTTCACAGTAGCAGTTACTGGGGGAATTATAAGGAGCTGTTACAACAGGGACTAAGAATTAGAACCAGATACTAGACTACCTTAGACCTACCTCCATGAACTAGCAGGCCTGGAGCCAGGAACTACCAGTCACCATCAACAGCACCAAAGCCTAGTTCCTTGAAAGAGGTATTGCAGGAGGAGTAGGGCTCTGCTGCTCTCTGCACCAAATCCCACATTATGCTTCAGCTTCGAGCATGCCTTGGAGCTCTTTTACCCCGCAGCTCAACTCTACCTCGCTCTGGAAAGGTTTTTCTTCACTCATCTGCTGTCAGTCCCAGCTAGCTTCTACATGCACCTTTGCTCCCAAATTGTCCCATTCACCCTGCCCTGTGATTGGGAGTTAGGGGTTTGTAGTTGGGAAGAGGAGAAGAGAGAGAAGAGAAGGCCGTGGCAAACTGGGAAGAGCACTGGTCTGATGCTTGGAGCCCTGTAAGTGGTACCAACATGATATGATGGACCAAAGCAGGAGGGGAGGGTATGAATGAATCTGTGGCTTGCAACAGGGGAGCACAAAGTTAAAAGCAGCTGGTGATTAAACAGCGACAGAAGTTTTGGAGAATCTTGAAAACAGGATTAGGGAGTTTGGGCTAAGCTGGGGCTGGGGAATTCACTAAGCCAGCCCACTTCAAATATTTAGCTTTCTTGTTTCACCACAGCTACTTATTGTCCCAACCCTGTTCTTACTGCCTGGGGAGTAACATAGGGTATGTTTATACTACCCTCCTAGTTCGAAGTAAGGGGGGTAATGTAGTCATACAGAGTTGCAAATGAAGCCCGGGATTTGAATTTCCCGGGCTTCATTTGCATAAAGCCGGCTGGCGCCATTTTTAAATGCCAGCTAGTTCAGACCCCGTGCCGCGTGGCTACACGCAGCACAGACTAGGCATACAGCTAGTTTGGATTAGGAAGGCTAATCCGAACTAGCTAGTCCGTGCCGCGTGTAGCCGCACGGCACAGGGTCCGAACTAGCCGGCATTTAAAAATGGCGCCAGCCGGCTTTATGCAAATGAAGCCCAGGAAATTCAAATCCTGGGCTTCATTTGCAACTCTGTATGACTACGTTACCCCCCTAGTTCGAACTAGGGGGGTAGTTTAGACATACCCATAGTTACTCTCCAAAGTGCTGAGCCTGATGGGAATCAGCCACAACCTGATTATCTCACAGCTAGGAGCTGATCCTGAACCCTGGCAGAAAACTAACCCACCAAATCCTAGACTACTCTCTGATTTCACAGAAGCTGTTTTTAGGAGTATCAATATGAGCAGGGCATGGCAGTGCCTTTCCACCAAAACTACCTACAACCAGCTACATTGCAGAAATAGCCAAAGGAAATAATTATCCATACAGTTGAAATGATTACTAGAGAGGCTGTGGCTTTGTTTGAAAATAATATTGCCAGCTGGCTTTTGCTCTGCAGTGGGGAATGTACTTATTTGGGAAAACAATATGTGAAATAAATAAAAGAAACAACAATTACAGTAATTCACTTCCCCATTTGTTTATAGAAAACAGAGTCCGAAACCCTCTGGCTTCACAGTATACTTTTTCTAATATGTCGTGCTCACATGTGCAGCCAATAAAGACATTGTTAAAAGAACTGCCGATTACCTAATTATACCACGATAGTTTGTTACCTTATGGATGTTATAAGAAAATGTAATTCTTAATAGCTTCAACTTTTACCCTTTTGTCTTTGAACCTGTGATCCATTTTATAGTTCAACTGTGCATTTAATATCAATTTATTTTTATCAATATAAAAATGTGCATAGTATTCAGCTCACCTTAACTCCTTTGATGAAACAGAGTCATGACTAGAACAGCAAATGTAACAAAAGGAAGTTTCTCTGAGATGCATGTTTAGGGTTGATTGTCCTGTCTTAAGCTGAATTATTGTGAAATATGCTTTTGATTTATAACAAACTTACTAATAATATTTAGCAGTTATGATGCATATTAGATAGTCAATATGCTTTAAAAAAATAAAATAAGAAAAGGATAGACAATACATTATACGGCATTATGTAAATCAAACATACTCAAAGAAGAGGGCATATTATAGCTAGTTCTGATCACCATCTCCAAAAAGGGTATCACATAAAACAGAAGAGAGCAGGAGGTTGGCAGCGAAAAAGATTAGAGGCATGGACATCTTATACATAAGAAAAAAGAGAACAATGGGACTTTTAGTGTAGAAAGAATATATGATAGAGATATGAGATAATGAAAATAGTGAAGGTAAACCTGATGCTTCTATTTACTTGTCTCTTACTAAAGAACAAGAGGACTTTTAGGCTGTGTCTAGACTACAGGGTTTTTTCTGAAAAAAAGTGGCCTTTTTTCGAAAAAAACGATACTTGCATCTAGACAACTGCCGCACTCTGTCAACAGTAAAGCGAAAGAACACGGCGGTTTTGTTGACAGCGGTAAACTTTGTTTTATGAGAGAGTGCCTTTTTCGACAGATCTGTTGAGAAAAGATGTGTGGGGACACAGGGAGCCAGTTCTTTTGAAAAAAGGCCTCCAGGAAGAATCCCTGATGGACAGTCGAGCCTTTACATGTTGAGCACCTCTATGGTTCCTGTTCGCAGCCTCTTAAAGGCACAGGTGCCCAGACCGGCATTGCTGTCAGGAAGCCAGCCAGCACACCTGTGCTAGCCATGCAAACCATGTCCCAGCCTTAAGGTCCCCCTGTCCCGTTACAGGATGGTGAGGACAACCCACCAAAAAGCAGGCACCAGCCTGGTCTGACCCAATAATAAAAAAAACCTCCTGGAGCTCTGGTCTCAGGAAGAGACCCTGCAGTCACACCACAGGAACGTGGACATATACAATTGCATGGCCCAGGGACTGGCCAAGAAAGGGTATCACCCTCACACCATGGACCAAGTCAGGGCCAGGGTCAAAGAGCTGCGACAGGGATTTTGCCCCACAGAGCTGCCCTTACTACCAAGAGTTGGAGCACATCCTGGGCAGTGGGGAAGCCCAGACTCCACTGCGTGTGGTGGAGTCCAGGTTACCCCACCACATCATGGACTGACCCTGGAGAGAGAAAGACGAGGCAGGAGAGGTGGGAGAACTGCACCCAGAGGAGAAGGATGAGGAGGAAGAGGCGGCAGCAGTAACCCTCTCCCAGGAGCTGGTCCTCTAGACCCCAGAGGCCTCCCAGGCATCCGTGGACATCGGGGAGGGATCATCAGGTGAGTGCTTTAAGGGGTCACCACACACTGGCGGATTGGCAGTGTGGGGGGCCATCTAGTCCCATTGCCACTGTGGAGCCCCTGTGATGCTCTCAGGCCGCTGCCCAACTCACATGCCGTGTCCCATGTAACATCCCTGGGTCTCCTGTCCAAAGGAGAGCTCCTGCCAGCCACGGCATGCCCTTGGGGACAGTGGGGGTGCACACAGACAGTGATTGTATCATCCTCTTTTCATCCACAGCTGGACCCTCTACCCAACAGGGGAGCACCACACCTGCCCCACCACCATCCCAGACCCGTGTCACCCGCAGGCACTGGCATGTCTATACAGACCTGCTGAAGGAGCACGTAGTGGCCCTGCAGGACCTCAACAGGAACCTTCAGCAGAGGATGGAGGCCGAGGCCGAGTGGCATCAGGCTGCTGGATAAGCTGGTCCAGCAGCGCATTTCCATCTGTGCTACTATACAGGAGGTCCTAGCCTTGCCTGCCCCTGCCACGGGCACCGCTCCTCCTGCATACCAGGCCCCTGCCCCCCTGCTCCTCCAGCCCCTCAAGGCCCCCCAGCCCTTCCTGTTCCCGAGCCCTCACAGGCCCAACAGCTGCCCCCTCTCCTGACCTGGCCAGGACTGGCTCTCGCTCCAACCGAAGGTGGCAGGACCCTGCAATCAGGGAAGCAGTGGCCTACTTGAGCCTCCTCCCCACTCCCGGTGTTCAGCCCCCTACCACCCCAGTGAAAGGACATTTCAGTTACAGAACAAATTCTTTATTTTTGAATGACAGATTTACTTTGTTTATAAACAGTTGAATGGTACCAAGAGAAAGGTGGTTTATACACGGTTAGCACACTTTCTGTATTGCTACTGTTTCTAATAAAAAACAATTTTTGTTTCCAAAGAAAACTGAGAGTGTATGTATTTATGGGAAGAGGGTGAGGGTTATGGAGGGACAGGTAGGGGTGGTCCAGGCCAAACACCCCATGGGGGAGGCCCTGGGAAGAGTCAATGGCTCCTTCTGAGAATCTCTCCCTTAGGGCCTCATGGATTCGGACACCAGACTGGTGAGCCTGGCGGACAGCAGCCGTTTGGGGCTGCTCAAATGGCCTGTCCTCACCATCAGCACCTGTCCCCCACCCCGTCAGAAAGGCCTCCCTTTTCTGCTCTACCAGGTTATGGAGGGCGCAACTAGGGCCACCACCTCTGGGATGTTGCATTCACCCATCTCCAGGCGTGTGAGGAGGCAACAGAACTTCCCTTTCAGATGGCCGAAGGCGCATTCCACCTGGATGCGAGCCTGGCCAAGATGCATGTTGAAAAGCTCCTTGCTCACATGCAGGTGGCCGGTGTAGGGCTTCATGAGCCATGGCATCAGTGGGTAGGGCGTGCCGCCCGCTAAGCATACTGGCATCTGCACGTCCCCGAGCATGGGGTCCTGCGGGGGGAAAAACTTTCCTGCCTGTAACCTGTGGTAAACTGTCCCCTCTGGTTGACCAGGGCCTGCAGTACAACTGAATAGTAGCCCTTCCGGTTTATAAATTGGGCTGCTCGATGGGGCGGTGTGCGGATTGCGATGGGTGTCCCATCGAGGGCTCCTCTGCAGCTCGGGAAGCCAAGGGCAGCAAACCCAGCAAGGATGTTGTCTAGGCCCCTGAGACGGACGAGCCTCTTCAGCAGCTCCGTATTGATGCCCTCACCACCTGCAGCAAGAGACAAATAGACAGACAGAAACCAGGGAGTTAGACAGGTTACCTAAACGCTTGGGAGGAGAAACTTCCTCCCCCCCCCCAACCCACCCTTCCCCTTGTCAGGATGCCTCCCTCCCCCGCATCAGTGCAGGGGTGGCCGAGGAGCGGCCTCCAAGTGCCACTCCATCCCCCACTCCCTCTTGCTCTTGCCTGGCAGTCCCCCTTTCTCAACCCTCCCGCTCAGCAGGCCTGTCCCCCAAAAGTGACTGACCTCCATCAAAACGGCCCCAACAGTAGACCTCCCCACACCAAACTGGTGTCCCACAGAGCGGTAGCTGTCAGGGGTAACAATCTGGATGCTGTTTTTCAAAAAAATGAATCGATTTTTCGATCTGCATAATGCAGACTAGATGCTCTTTTTCGACAGGCTTTTTCGAAAGATACTTTTGAAAAAGCCTCTGTCAAAAAAGGCGTGCAGTCTAGACGTAGCATTAGTGAAATTCTAAGGCAACAAACTGAAAAACAATTTAAAGTAAATACTTATGTACAATGCATAATTAACAAGTGCAGCTGGAACCAAGAGTTTTGCATGATTCAGTAAGATACATTTGTATGAATTGGAATTCTCACTGGTTCTGTGGATATAATAAAAAATATGTTTGATCCATAGATTAAACATTGCCATGAACTATTGAGGACAAGAATTAAGCAGATTTCTGAAAAAGATGAGTCACATGGATAATCAGAAATGAACACATATATTGCATACATACCGTATTTTCCGGCGTATAGGGCGACTGGGCGTATAAGACGACCCCCTATCTTTTTAATTAAAAGATAGGGTTTCATCTTATACCCCAGCGCCCTTCCGCCTCCTTTGCTCCCGGTGTCCCTGGTCTGCTGGAGATGGTCCCCAGCAGACCAGAGGCACCGGGAGCAAAGCCGCCAGGAGCGCCTGGGCTCCCCCCCCCCGCCGGAGCCCCTCCGCGGCTTTGAAAGCCTCGGGGGAAGCCGGCGGGGGGGCATCCCAGGCGCGCATGGGCTGCCCGCCCGCCGGAGCCCCTCCGCGGCTTTGAAAGCCTCGGGGGAAGCCGGCAGGGGGGCATCCCAGGCGCGCCTGGGATGCCCCCCCGCCGGCTTCCCCCGAGGCTTTCAAAGCCGCGGAGGGGCTCCGGCGGCGGGGCATCCGGCGTACAAGACGACCCCCGATTTTTGGGGGATGTTTTTTAACTTCAGAGGTCGTCTTGTACGCCGGAATATACGGTAGGTCAAATAAAATATAAGTAGAACCTGAACCTTTGTGCTTCAGAGCACAAGGTAATCACTAATTGCTAGGGTTTGGAAGAAACTTCCCCTATATATGTGTTATTTTATCATTATCTATTATGGAGTTTATTGTATCTTTGTCTGAAGCATCTGGTACAGGATACTATCAGAAACAGGATTATGGATTAGAGTAACCACTGCTTTGATTTGGAATGCCAATTTCTATAAGTTTCTGACCTGAATCTGTTAGGTGAGTACACACCCTTGGCTTAGTAGTGGAAGAAGGCTTCTTGAGTTGAAGAAGGGCATTTTGCACTGTCTCAGAGCCCAGTAATAATGCGTAAGAGTTGTACACTGGTCCCTTATCGTGTTCCCTTGAGTGTTACATACGGTGATAAGATAAGTGTGAAAATATGCTCACTTCTTTTTAGGTGGCAGTGGAGGAATACATTTACCTATAGAAGATAAAACCTTCAATATTGGGATGTTACCAGAAACCTGCCCTTGGTTTACATTGTCTGCCTCTGTATGCTTTTAAAATATTTATTTTCCAAAGTGGAATAAAATATACAAATATGAAATAATTCCAGCAAGTGTCCTGAAGGCAGAACATAACTAACACATTAATAATAAGCACACACATAATACTACTGTACTTTCACTGTAAAAACAATTACAAAATATATTCATTGTAAACTAACAGAAGATTGGATCAGCTCTCTAAATTTCTAACGTTTCTTTTTTAAAATAAAATGTTACAATTTCATGGAAAGACAGATCTGCCAAACCAACAGACTAGTTGCAAAATTTAGCAGCATGAGCTCTATTTCTTATTTCCAGTTTCCATGCTAATGTTTTATCAATCAAAGTTTTTCCAGCAAAACTTCTCCTTCAAAGCCATTTTCTGTGTTGGATTTTCAGTGAAAACCTTCTGACATTAACTTCTTAACTTTAGTGCATTAAATCAGTCAGATTTCCTGCAAAGAATTCCTCCTTTTGTAGGGTGCTTCTATGCTGGTGTAGTCCTGGTAGAATTGGAGTAGAGGAGAAAGTCTCAGTGGTGTTAAGCCAGACCTACTATTGGGAGCATGGAGAAAATGAGGGATTGTTATGCAGTTCCTAGTGTAACCTTATCTATGACCCCTATTTAGCAAATCATTAAACATGCGCTTAATTTTAAACTTACCCTTGAGTCTCATTGATTTCAATGGGGCTTAAATGCTTTGTTAAATGCAGGTCTGTAGCAGATGCTACTTGCTGCCTGCTATAGCTGGTCTGCATTCAGGGTTGTCGTAGTGGGTCGGTCTGAGAATATTAGAAAGACAAGGTAGGTGAGGAAATACCTGTTGTTGGATCAATTTCTTCTTGGTTAAATGCCAGATATTATAATAAGAAGTCGGTCCAATAAAAGATACTACCTCGTCCAGCTTATGTCTCTGCTGTAATTAGTAACGTCTATAAATTTTCCTGTGTGATACTAATACTTAATGATAAGACAACCAATTCAAATCTTTACTATGGCTAGATGTGTGGATATTCATTATCCAGTGTTGTCTGGCTTTTCTTGAACAGGTTTGTTATTTTGAGGCATGAAGCTGAGCCTGGTTTCCTTTTTTCCTTCCTTCCTTTCTTAGCTGTTTAGTTTTTCTTCCCAGGACTGTTGAGTTATGGGGAAATCTGTTTGCAATTTCTACTTCCTATAGATCAGCGATGGACAACCTAAGCTAGTGAGTGGGCCTCATGCATGGCCCTCCTTAATCTCAGTGGGCCACAAGACTGTTGTAACCAACATGCTTTTCTAAGATAGGGCGGTTTTGCTACCTAGCATTTGCGGGGAATGTGCTGATTGCATCCAATCAAAGCACTGCTACAGTTCAAAGGGAGCACACCGCACTTGCGATGCTGTGTGCAGTCAGCATACACTTCACTTTACATGCCCTTACTTTATGTGCGTATCACGTTAGCAATGCTGGAAGGAAAAAAAGTGACAGACAGAAACCAGTAGAATCTGGCAACCCTTCACATGGCCAACAGTAAACTAAATGTTTTGTGGGCTACACATAGACCCTCAATAAGTCATGTGTGACCCTGGGGCCACAGATTGCCCACCACTGCTATAGTTGGTGTTTTTGTTTTTCTGTCACTGTTTTGTATTTTTTTAGGGCAGTGACTCATGGTGGTATCGTGACATTTGTTTTGCATGGAAGGTTTCTTGTCATGCATTTCAAAAATGTTTGTTTTGGACTTTCTTTTTGTGTTTATAAGCCCAGATTAAATAACTTTTCTTAGTTGGGAACTGGCTGTTCTTTTTTATAATACCCAATATGGATTGTTTTATGCTTCATAACTCAGTTTGTTCCTACCTCTATTAAAATCAGAGCCATAGTTCTCATTGACTTATATGGGAGCTGCATTGAACTGTAAATGGAGGCAGCCAGGGTCTGAGTCAAACCAACTGAAAGATTTCCATTGATTTCAGTGAGGTTTGGCCCAGGCCCCAAGTGAGGAGGGAGAAGAAGGTTTTGTTCTATTACTCTAACTATTATCATCAATAATAAAAAGTCATGGAACTAACATGTTTATAAACCACCACTCTGTTCACACTCAGGCAGATGTTAAACACTGTAAATTGTTCTAATTCCATAAGTCCTTCCATAATTCTCCACCCCTTTGATGCAGGTGAATATGAACACCAAGTTATAGAAGGGAAATCGTAGGTAGAAAAGAAATCCAGGCTGTGCACTTACTGGAGCATCTGACCACAGAATAAATTTCAGATATTTGTTTTGTTGGTTTTTCATAGCATTCTCCCACTGACCATTCAAAAAAGTCTCATTTATCCCATTAAACTTAATGGCAATAAGCCTAGTACAGACGAGGATGTTCTGGGTAAGTGTTATTAGAAACCAATTTCTACAAAGCTGTGGAATTACTCTTTTATTTGTGGGATCTTATTTCCAATGACGCAATAGGATTTTTTTTGTGAGTGAAGAAATTCAGTAATTATTTTAAAATAAGATATATGCTTAACCAGAGAGAACCCATTTAACTTACAGAAAAATTACCACAGGTTTTATTGGCCCACCATGAGCCTGAATCCTACCTCAGCAATAGTACGTGGGTAGTGTGATGGCCTCTCCCATTGTGCTGCTTAAAGGCATCGTTTAAAATGATTCATTCTCTCTTGATTTAGAGGTTGACTATGGCTTCAAAATGAGTCCCATATGTTCTGAAATTTAAGCTTGAAGCCTGGTTGAAAGCCCACGTATGTTTTGTACCGTGTTGGTTACCTTTGGCATAGGGAGGCAACCGAGTGTAGTAAATAATGCTGAAATGTAGCTTTGTGCCAGCACTAGTCACTTTGGCATAATTCTAAGTTACAAGACTTGGTGAAAGGTAGTGTTCCCTTCCATGAGCGTGCCTGCTTGTATATTTTGGGGTTGTAGTTGATTTTCACATCAACATCACAATTGTTCAATCTTAGAGTATGTCTACACTGCATAGCTATTTCAGGATACTGGAGGTATCCCAAAATAGCTACTCTGAGTCTACATAAGCCGCTTGTTTTTTGAAATATTTTTTCAAAATAACAGGCGCACTATTTCGGCATCTAGGTAAACCTCATTGCACGAAGGTTAAGGGATGTCTTGAAATAGTGCATTATTTCAAAATTTGGCGCTGTGTAGCTACGCCAAATTTCAAAATAGGCTATTTTGAAATAGATTTGAAATAAGATATGCAATTTGCATAGTGCAAATTGCATATCTTATTTTGAGTTTAGGGTACTGTGTAGTGCACCTTTAGTGTGAAGAAAATGAGGGAAAGACATGAGGTATTATATATACATTATACCATTTCCATTATCACTCTCATTAATGCCACTGTACCAGTATTTGCATGAAAGTCTGCCAACAGGAAACATCCTATGTCAGTCTAAGGGAGCGTCTACATTGCACCCTAAACTCGAAATAAGATACACAATTTGCAGTATGCAAAATGCATATCTTATTTCGACTTTATTTCGAAATAGCTTACTTTGAAATTTGGTATGTCTACACAGTGCCAAATTTTGAAATAAAGTGCTATTCTGAGCCATCCCTTATCCCTCGTGCAATGAGGTTTACCAGACTGGTGAGATAGCGTGCCCATTATTTCAAAAAATATTTTGAAATAACCAGTGGCTTGTGTGGACTCAGGGTAGCTATTTTGAGATACCTCCAGTATCCTGAAATAGCTGGGCAGTGTAGACATACCCTAAATGATTTAGTGACTGGAATTTTCATTGCTTTTATACCCCTGTTGGTGCATCTTCCCATTATCTAGTGTTACTATTTATAGTATATTTGGACAGATAGGGTATGTCTACACTAGCTCATTAGTTCAAGCTTGATAGGGTAATTAGGGCAACCTCATTCCACGAGGAGTAACGGTAGTTCTAATTAGGATCTGTAATTCGAACTACCTATTCCGTGCCGCGTGTAGCTGCGGGCACGGACTTCGGACTAAGGGGGATTTAAAAATGGTGGCGCCCAGGAACATGCAAATGAAGCCTGGGATATTTAAATCCTGGGCTTCATTTGCAACTCCGGTTGCCCTCATTACCCTACCTAGCTCAAACTAACGAGCTAGTGTAGACATACCCATATATAATTGCAAAATATAGAAAAAGCTTATGTTCAATAATTTCAAAGTTCTCAAAGTTGTAAGACTTGTTTGTATTAGTTCTCATTCACTACTATAAAAAATTAACTTATACTTTTTCTTGTTTCTTTATTTATAAATAGCTATATATACATTTTAGTATAATGAACCTTTTATATTTTTATGCCTCCAGATACTTCAATTTACACCACAGGCCAAAGTAAAACAAAATAACTATTTGTATATGACTTTTTTAAACTACATAATCAGTTGTAAAAAGTTTAGCGTGTGTTATCTTGGAATTGTGGGCTGGCTACCTGAAAACTGCACACTTAAAAAAAATGAATGACCCAACTTAGCATAAAGTTTATTTGACAGCAAAAATAAAATAATTTTTGAAAATACTGAAGACATTCTGTTGGGCTCTAGCTTTGTAAAATGAACCTTTTTCATTTGAGTCATGAAGACTTCTCCTGTGATGCCTGGCCAAAGAAGATAAAACACAAATTCAAATGTCAGTACGACTGAAGAACTAGAAAGACAAGAACTTCTCCAGAGGAAGTCACATCAATGAAGGTTTGCAGTGTCTGTTCCTGGTTTATGAGTCCATTTCATGTTCTTGATTCTTTTCAGATTTCATGTCACACATACAGGCATGAAAAAATGTGCACTTTTTCATTTACGCATATTAGTGCTTCTTGACCATCTTTGAAGAAAGAAAGAAAGAAAAAGATTTCAAAGGAACACAATATATCTTATGCTTTTGAGAGCTTGGTTGATGAATAGAGACTTTGCTATATGCAATAGTTGGTACATTTAGTTCACAGTATTTTTAAATACAGTTTTAATGGAATTCTTTTCTCAGGTGCAGAAGGAGGAATAATGCTGTTTGAATCACATTAGCTGTTTTTGTACCTTTTTGCTGTTTGAAATCAAATTCCATTTTTTTGTCAAATATTTAATGAGGTTTTTATTTGTGTGGAAAATCTGGTTTAATCTGGAAGAATGAAAATAACAATTCTGATTAACCATGAATTCCGGAGTTGGTTATTAATGGTATGTTCATAAATCCACATTAACAGTTTGTAGGAGAAGAATTTAACTGGGAGGAATGCACTACAGCAACTAAATCTCTTTTAGACAACTCAAGCTGTGCCTGGAAAAAAAAATTGTAACATGCAAAAATATACTTCAATTTCTAAGTTGTTACTGAAAATGGTCCATGGCATACTGGAAGGAAAATAGCACAACAGTGAATGGATTACTGTTATATTGTTGTGCTAAATATGTCATTTTTCATCTTGAGATCTCCAAAGTCATAAACACTGAGCCATGAAATGATTTGCACCGCTGCCTCTTCTGCAGTGGAACACAGCTGCCACTTTGCACAAATATACTCATTATGAATGAATATAGATCTCAGGAGCTAGTAAAGCAGAGACAGCTTTTAATAATAACACTTGGCATGTACATGGCACCTTCCATCTGAGAATCTCAAAGACCTTTACAAACATTAACAAATTAAGCTTCTCCACAACTCTCAGATGAAGAAAGTAAGAAGCAAAGATGTTGCAACTTACCATACATAACACAAGATCTCTGATCTTGAGGTGGGGTAGAGACATTTTCTGACTCCCAGCCCCATTCTTTAACCATAAGGGTATTGTGAATTGTGACTTTGTGGTTAAAAAGGAGTATGTGATCCTTGGATATATAAATGGGTATTGGATATGAGAAGGGAGGTTTTATTACTTCTGTATTTGGTGTTGGTGGGATTACTGCTTGAATACTGTGTCCACAATTCGAGAAGGAAGCTGAGAAATTAGAGAGGGCTCAGAGAATGATTAAAGGATTGGAAAACATGCCTTTCAGTAAAAGACCTGAAATGCTCAATTTACTTATCAAAGAGGAAAATTAAAGGGTGAATTAATCATACTATATGAACCTATATCAAGATTAGAAATATGATTAATGGAGGGCTCTACAGTCTACCAGACAAAGGCATAACAAAATCCAATGACTGGAAGTTGAAACTAGACCACTACAGACTCAAAGTAAGGCATAATTTTGATCCGTGAGAGAAGTTAAATATTGGAACAACTTATTAAGGGCTGTGTTGGGAATTTTAAAATCAAGATTGGATGTTTTTCTAAAAGTTCTCTAGTTCAAACTGAAATTAATTTAGGAAAGTCCTATGCTTCTTTTATATAGGAAGTCAGAGAAGATGATCATAGTGGTCCCATCTGGTCTTGGAATCCATGAATTCCAGTGTTACCACATACATTTTCTCTGCCAACTTCTAGAATTCCCTCACAACTTCTCAATTCCTGAAACTCATAAATAGGCAGCATATAATGCCTTTTCTATATGGTCATTGAGGGGAAAAAAATCAACGGCTCAGACAACAGAACTACACAGCAAGGTTCGGTAGTTGAGCAGTGCTGTGGCAGGATTGGTATTAAGCTCGGCTAGACAATTATTTCTATTCATCGAGGGTATGTCTCCACTACAGCACTAATTCGAATTAATTAGTTAATTAGTTAATTCGAACTAAGCTAATTCGAATTAGTGCATCTAGACTTAAAAACTAGTTCAAATTAGCGTTTTGCTAATTCGAACTAGCATGTCCACACTGAGTGGACCCTGAACTGAGGTTAAGGCTGGCTGGAAGCAGTGCCGGCAGGGCATCAGATTAGGACTTAGAGTGTGGAGCTGCTGCCTCAGGCTAGCCGAGGGCTGTGCTTAAAGGGACCCGACCCCCACCCCGGACAGACAGTTCTCAGGGGTTCCCCGCTTGCAAAGCAGTCCTGGCTTGGAGTGCCCTGAGTACCCACACTGGGCACATCACAGCACTCGGCCATCAGCCCAGCTGCACTTGCCGCAGGCTGCCATCCGGGGAGGGGGGTCAATCAAGGGGCTTCAGGAGAGTTTCCACCCCGAGGAGCCCACAGAGCCAGCCCAGTCCTCCCCATCGGGGGCTCGTACCCCATTCCTCCCTCACTTCCTTCCACTTATCCCTCCCTAGCCCCCCTTCCTGATGTTCAAAATAAATGACACGTGTGTTCAAAAATAGAAACTCTCTTTATTGAACAAAACTCGGGGAGACTGGAAAAAGAAGGTGGGAGAATGGAAGAGAGAGGGTGGGAGAGGGGAGGGCAACTAAAATGATCAGTGGTTTGGAACAGGTCCCATATGAAGAGAGGCTAAAGAGACTGGGACTTCTCAGCTTAGAAAAGAGGAGACTGAAGGGGGATATGATAGCGGTCTATAAAAGTACGAGTGGTGTGGAGCGGGTGTGTAAAGAAAAGTTCTTCATTAGTTCCCATAATAGAAGGACTAGAGGACACCAAATGAAATGAATGGGTAGCAGGCTTCAAACTAACAACAGAAAGTTCTTCTTCACAAAGCAAATAGTCAACCTGTGGAACTCCTTGCTGCAGGAGGCTGTGAAGGCTAGAACTAGAACAGAGTTTAAAGAGAAGTGAGATAAAGTCATGAAGGTTGGGTCCATGGGGTGCTATTAGCCAGGGGGTAGGAATGGTGTCCCTGGCCTCTGTTTGTGGAAGGCTGGAGATGGATGGCACGAGACAAATGGCTTGGTCATTGTCTTCGGTCCATCCCCTCCAGGGTATCTAGTGTTGGCCGCTGTCGGCAGACAGGCTACTGGGCTAGATGGACCTTTGGTCTGACCCAGTACGGCCATTCTAAGCTCAGGGCTCAGGGTCGAGTGTCTCAGTGGACCACCTTGATTTTCATACCAACCTGCTCCTGGTTGGCCAGGCTGACAGCTCTCCTACCCTAGATGGCCACTTTCCTGTGCCTAGTGCGGAGGTCATGGATGAGGTCCACGATGTCTGCACTAGATCGGGCGGGCACCCTCCTCTTGCGGACCTGGGCATGCTCCCAGGAGCCGCCAGCCTGCTACCGGGAAGAGGCGGAGGGCTGGGTGTCAGCAGGTGGCCGGCTCGAGCCGTGCCAGTTGCAGGGTCTGCTGGCAGGCTTGCACCTGGCATGGGCACCGTAGCCAGCCCGTGCCCCTTTAAGGGCTCCGGGGCTGGGAGGGGGGCAGAAGAGTTTCCCTGGTGGTGCCCAGAGCGGCCACCAGGGAAAGCTGGGGAGGGCTAGCCTCCCACTAGTTCGAATTAAGTGGCTACACAGCCCTTAATTCGAACTAGGCGTTAGTCCTCGTAGAATGAGGTTTACCTAGTTCGAATTAAGCGCACCGCTAGTTCGAATTAAGTTCGAACTAGCGGTTTGCATGTGTAGCACCTATTAAAGTTGATTTGAACTAACGTCTGTTAGTTCGAATTAACTTTGTAATGTAGACATACCCCTGGGCTACGTCTACACTGGCCCCTTTTCCGGAAGGGGCATGTAAATTTCACCAGTCGTCGTAGGGAAATCCGCGGGGGATTTAAATATCCCCCGCGGCATTTAAATAAAAATGTCCGCCGCATTTTTCCGGCTTTTAAAAAAGCCGGAAAAGAGCGTCTACTTCAAAGTAGGAATAAGAGCCTCCGGAAAAGGGCGCTTTTTCCAGAGGATCAGGGCCAGTGTAGACGCTCTTTTCCGGCTTTTTTAAAAGCCGGAAAAAAGCGGCGGACATTTTTATTTAAATGCCGCGGGGGATATTTAAATCCCCCGCGGATTTCCCTACTACGATAGGTGAAATTAACATTCCCCTTCCGGAAAAGGGGCCAGTGTAGACGTAGCCGAAATGAATCTAGATATGAGACCAGAAAGCAGTGCTCTCATCAGTAAATCTGTAGCCCATATACTATGTACCAAACAGGAATTATTTCAGGCAAGTGCTGTGCCCTGTGCTAAGCAGGAGGACAGACTGGATGAATGCCATGGTCCCTTCTGATCTTGCAATCTATGAATCTGCTTTAGTCCCAAAAGTCCAGTAATGCTTAAGCATTGGTCTAGTGACTCTGTAATGTTTTCCAAATACTAGTCACTTCTTAAGATGCAGATCATCTCCTGTACTGCTCTCCTTACAAACTTCCATTCCTGTTTGCACACCTTCCCTAAGCCATCTGTCATTCTGGGCTACCTGCGACCCACAGATTGTAGACTGAGGACAAGTTTAATATACCACTAAGTCAGAAATAGCCTTATGAAAAAAAGAGGCCAGTGTGCTTTCTCTCCATAGTCATTTTATGCCTGGGCCTGGTGCTGGCACATTATGCAGAATAGCACGTATCCATAACAGAAACAAGAATGCTGCACACTGTATTTTAATTTACTCAGCTTTATATATTAGGGTTCTCACAGTTGCATAACTATGGCCAAAATATGCCCTTTCTTGTGTGGATGCATTTGGTGGAGAAGAAAGCTTCTCTTTTAGTACTGAAGTGAGTGTGAGCAGTATGCACTGGGTGGGGGGGAGGGTGTGTCTATTCCTCTTTAAAGGAACAGCAAAGTACACTTAGCAATGTATTGCTAATGTCCCTAGCCTCTGTTTGTCAAAAGCTGGGAATGGGTGACAGAGAGGGATCATTTGATGATGGCCTGTACTGTTTATTCCCCCTGGGAACCTGGCCGCTGTCGGAAGACAGAATACTGGGCTAAATGCACCTTTGGTCTGACCCAGTGTGGCCATTCTTATGTTCTTATTTTCTAGAGATGTCATGTTCAACAGACTCTATCAAGACCTCTGAACTGCTCCCATTTACTGCATTAGGGTTTTATTCTAGCTCCCCAAGGGATGCCATCTTTTGTAAAAGCAGCAAGGCTACATTGGGGATATTCTCTGAAAATAACATCGTTGATGATTACTGAAAGGTATCTCAGTCAGCCAACACCATATGGAATTGAGACAAAGAGGATTTTGATAAACAACAAAGGTAAAATATTGATGCATCAGAAATGAAGGGACCTAGATACTAGTTAGGAAACTTTGTTGTAATGGGCTACAAATCAATACAGAAGCTGAGAGAGAAAGAGAGTGTAAAGAGCAGAGAAGGAATCATTTACAGTTACTGCAAGCATTGAAAAATGTAGTGAACAAACCTAACTAGAAAAGTTTCTATATATATTAAAACCCTATAGAGACTATTAAGGCAAACTGTGAGTAAGAGCAAAGAACATCTCCAAAAGTAATGAGAGAAACTATTAGAAACTTCAAAGGAACACAGCAAAATAAACAATATGACAGACTGGAGCAGGAATATTAACAACACAATATTCAAGAGAAATACAATCTTAGTTCTCATTTAAAAAATGAAAATGGACAGAAAAGGTTCCTGTTCTAAATAGCATAAAAAAGAATACTAGAAATGTGAAAGCTGTGGAAAGAATCCATAAAGCCAGCCTCTGGGTTTAAATTAAGCAACCAGGCTGAAGAAGGCTCAGAACAATGAATCTCACTGTACTATGTGTGTAGCTATCGAGTTATATAGCTAAAAATCTCTGATTTATTCACACTTAATTTTGAAGGACCCCAGAGTTCCATGTTTAATTTAGTAGGTTTACAGATTATAAATAATATCTCATATTGAGTATCTCCAGGGTGTTTGGCCATGAGTTGCAGAAATATGTTTTAAAACAAACATTTTTATTTATACTTTATACAGGCAGTCTCCGACTTATGTGGTTCCGACTTATGTCGGATCCGCACTTACGAACGGGGCTTTTCTCGCCCCGGAGCTCGCGGGCGGCGGGACCGCCCAGAATGCAGCGGTCCCACCACCGCATCCTCCGGGGTGAGAAAAGCTGCTCCGGGTCTCCCTGGTGTGCTGGGGGGGACTCCCTCCCCAGCACAGCAGGGAGACCCGAGCAAAGCCGCACAGGTGGTGGGACCCTGCCGCCCGTGTGGCTTTGCTTCGGGGCAAAGGAGCAAAGCCGCACGGGCAGTGGGGTCCGCTGTCTGTGCGGCTTTGCTCGGGTCTTTCTGCTGTGCTGGGGGGGACTCCCCCCCCAGCACAGCAGGGAGACAGGAGCAAAGTCGCAGAGGCGCGGGACTCCGCCGCCTGTGCGGCTTTGCTCTGGGTCTCCCTGGTCTGCTGGGGGGGTGGTGGGGGGGGTGGGCGCAGCTAGTGCGCCTTCCCCCCCCCCCCCCAGCAGACCAGGCTTTTGTTGTGGATGCCTGGGATAGAGCAGCTGGGGTGCTGCCGGGTTGGTCCTGGGGGGACCTACTCGGCAGTGCACCAGCTGTTCTGTCCCAGGCTCCAGATTCAGCCGCTGTTGAAACGGATCAGTGGCTGATTCCAGGAAGCTGTGGGCAGAGCAACTCTGCCTCAGGCTTCCTGTAGTCAGCCCCTGGTCAGTTTCAGCAGCAGCGGCTGAATCTGGAGGCAGTTCCGAGTTACGTACAAATTCAACTTAAGAACAAACCTATAGTCCCTATCTTGTACGTAACCCGGGGACTGCCTGTACTGTTATTTATTTATAACAAACAACACAGAAAAATCTGTTTCCTTAACCTAGTAGAGAAAATGGGAATTACTAGGAATTTCTTATTGATTTAATGAGTGAATTGAAACCCAAAAGAAACGCAAATCAGGGACTTATCCAAAGCACAATGAATTTAACGGAACTCCTACTTAGTTCAGT
Source organism: Pelodiscus sinensis (assembly GCF_049634645.1). Lineage (NCBI taxonomy): Eukaryota > Metazoa > Chordata > Testudines > Trionychidae > Pelodiscus > Pelodiscus sinensis. Next base: position 40,511,742 of record NC_134715.1, on the reverse strand, counting down.
AGGCTTTGGATTAGATCCAAATATTGTAACAGCTCTTAAACCTTTGCTGATTTGTACTGATTTATAGATTTTACATCAAATGTTTATGTAACTTGATATGCACCAAGCATATCACTGCCTCGTGTATTTCATTTCTTTGTGGCATCTGCATTTCAGAGGCTGTACAGAATGGACCTGTTTAAGTAAGTCTCAGTTTTGCCATTGATTCAGTGGGAGTAGGTTGGGCCCAATCTTTATATTGACTCAAGTCATCAGTGTTAAGTCATTAGTAAGCATTGATGACACAATTCAGATAGGGAATTGCCTGGTTTGGATCTCTGGTTCCATTCAGAACAGAAGAGGTATCTTATTTTGTCTGAATCTTTCACCCAGCCCTGCTTCGTGTATGTAACTTCAATGCAAAAAAAAAAAAAAAGTGCTTCATTATTTGTTGAAAATACTGTATTTGAACCCAGCTCATTTAAAGCCACCTGGAAACAGCTCCAGGAATGATCATACACCAACTTTGCCAATAATAAAGTTAAGTACTCCCATTACATAAACACAGGGCCTGTATCATCCCAATTTTAACTCCATGAACCTCATTAGTGTTACACCAGGGATGAATTTACCTTGCTATTTTTGAAACGATTCCAGGGTTAATTTATATTTTTCAAATGCATTCATTCAGTATAAATTTATTAAAACAACCAATTTTTTTAGCTCAAATACTTAATGGGCTAAATGAGATCCTGCTGTCACTCTTTCAAATGTGCAATGAAGTTATACCACCAATGAATTTGGGCTATTGCTCTACTTTATTCACCCTTTTTTCATGCTGGATGTATTTTTAATAATATTTATTTTGAAAGGGTTGGTGGGATTGACTATACATAACTTCCTGGAAAAATAAACCAAGTGGAATGTGCTAAGTGAATATAATGAGAATACATCTGTAAAATAAAAATAAACTTTAATTACTAAATATAGGGAACCAGAAAATCTGACCACATATCATAAGTCATCTAGTTATCAATTAGCTGCAATCTTAGTCTGTCCACTAGAGCAAAATCATTCACGCAGGTATCACAATCACTGACTAATAGAGTAATGTCCATCCAGTACACATACACGTGTCAGACTCCAGTAATTGCAATCTGAGGATCTTGTTATTGTAGGTATTGCAAATAGTGCCCCAACTGATTATGAAGTTTGCACACATTTATCTGTAGTCCCAGTCCATCTGACAGTATTTGGGGCAATTGCTAGCACCAAATAGGTTGTTAGTAAATCAGAGGTAGTAATAGCTAAACTATCCACGAAGCTAACTATAGCCACACATTTTTAGGCCCCTTTATTTGTGAAGCATGTCTTGTCTGATGAGATGGCCTGACTACATTTTGCCAGAGGTATGAATTGTATATGTGAAACTTGTTCCTTAAGGATTCTCAAGATATTTGAAGCAAGAAAAAATGTCATTGGATTTGCTTAACTCCAATTCAAACACAGTCAAAGTGGTTAATCAATATTTTCAACAAGTTGGTGAGCAGGCAAAATTGAACGTTCAAGACAAAAGTCTCCCATCAGAGAAATCTATTGCTCATGGGTCTGTACCCATGGTCAGGGCACTTCATCTCAGGTTGCCTCTTGGACATACATGTTGCAGATCTTATTACTGTGATAACTCTCAGATTGTCTGCTCATATGTGTGAATTTGTGGCATCTTTTTTTCTCAGCTAAGGCAGTTGGTCAGGTTCAAGTATGAGTAGTTGAGACTCCTGAAGGGATATTGAGAAAGGGAGATTTTCAAAAGTGATGACTATTGGAGCTGTGCACCAGGCCATTCACTTGACATAAGTTAGAAGAGCCTAAAGGCTGCTCTTATTTGGGGTAGCTGCTAACAGCTCCAAGGAGATAATACGGGAATAACAAATGGGAATCACTGAAGTGGAGAGAAGCCCTAGCTATTTTCCCTTTCCTCCGCTTTTTTTCTGCGAAAGCAACAGAAAGACAGGGCAGTGTAGGAGTTACAACGCTGCTCAAGGCTATCAGATGACCCATGTACACTGGGATGATCCTCCTGTGAGGGCTGTGGAGGCTGCAGAACTCTTTGTGTCAGCAGTACAGTGTAAATTGGTCACACTGCAGCCCCAATGCTAAGCAATAACCATTATTTTCTTCTCAGATTGTTAAGGTTCCAAGTTTTTACACTCACAGGTTCAAATTCGATACTGACTTTGGTACATATGTTTGACTTTGCTGGGAGTATATAAAGCTCCAGTTGGTTCAGAATTTATCCATAGTGTTTGGAAAGAGATAAATATTTACATATAAACTGCTGTCCCTCTGTTCTGTGATCGTATCACCTAAAATGTACTGAAATAGTTTTTCCCTATAAGTATTTCTATAATTTATGTTGGAAAGTTTTGATTGCTCAGTGTTTGCATGTTGGAGAGTGATTGACAGTGGAAAAGGCCAGCACTTAGTGAACTATCATGAGGTTTTTCAGCAAATACATGCATCTATTTTGGTCCAATACATGATTAAACACTGTTTAGGAAAACTTGCTGTTGTTTTTAAAGATGCCAGTTCTGTGGATTTCCTGTTGAATTGGACTACTTTTCAGCAACAGCTGTGGTTGATTTTCAGGGACCATGGATCTTCATTTGGAGGGTGGGTTCTTTTTTAATGCTAGAGGCGGTTTTTGGCTGTCCGGATGGAGAAATGGTTTCAACTATCAATTTTGATGGCTTCTCTGGGAGCTGATGGGAGATTTTGGGCTAGGATTGTACAGCAGCCATATATGGTTTGACTCCTTTTCATTGTCCCTACAGGTATGCCTACACTGCAATTAGAACCTATAGCTGGCCTGTGCTAGGTGATTTGGGCCCATTGGGGTCAGATTAAGGGGTTGTTTAATTGCTGTGTAGATGTTCAGACTCAAGATCCTCCCACCTCTCATGATCCTAGAGCCTGGGCTCCAGTTTGAGCCCAAATATCTACACCACAGCTAAACAGCCACTTGCCCAAAGCCCCACAAGTCTGAGTCAGCTGGCCTGGGTCAGCCATGAGCTCTTATTTGCAGTGTAGACATACCTTAAAGGTAAGTGTACACTGCAGCTGGGAGTGTGCTTGCCCTATTGCATGGACAGATGTACCAGCTGTGCTCAAGCTAGCATGCTAAAAATAGCAGTTGGCTGCAGCAGCACTGGCATGAAATTGGGCTAATCTCCCATGTGCATACTTGGTTTATACTTGGGAGGCTAGCTGGAGCTGCTGTTTGTGCTGTTGCAGCCATACTTGCTATTTTTAATGTGCTAGCTGGAACAGAGCTGGTGCATGTCTGTCTCCCTGCTCTGGGAAGCAGGTTCACTGTATATGTGTCCTAAGGCCACATCTAGACTATGGAGACTATCAATGCTGCAGAGGTCAATCTTCTGGCACTCGATTTAGCAGGCCTAGTAAAGACATAAGCATAAGACATAAGAATGGCCATACTGGGTCCATCTAGCTCAGTATCCTGTCTGCTGACAGTGGTCAATACCAGATGCACCAGAGGAAGGGAACACAACAAGTAATCCCTTTTCTGAACCTTTTCCAATGCCCATATATCTTTTCTGAGATGACGACCACATCTGTATGCAGAATTCAAGATGTGGATGTAATATGGTTTTATATAGAAGCAATAAGATATTTTCTGTCTTATTCTCTATCCCTTTTTAAATGATTCCTAGCATTCTGTTTGCTTTTTGACTGCCGCTGCACACTGAGTGGATGTTTTCAGAGAACTATCCATGACGACTCCAAGATCTCTCTCTTGAGTAGTTGTAGCTAAATTAGTCCCCATCATATTGAATGTATAGGTGGGATTATTTTTCCCAAATCTGCATTACTTTTCATTTATCAGCATTAAATTTCATTTGCCATTTTGTTGCCCAATCACTTAGTTTGGTGAGATCTTTTTGAAGCTTTTCATGGTCTGCTTTGGTTTTAACTATCTTGAGCAGTTTGGTATCATCTGCAAATTTTGCCACCTCACTGTTTATCCCTTTCTCTAGATCATTATAAAGAAGTTGAATAGGATTGGTCCCAGAACAGACCCTTGGGGGACACCACTAGTTACCTCTCTCTACTCTGAAAACTTACTAATTATTCGTACCCTTTGTTTCCTGTCCTTTATTCAGTTATCAATCCATGAAAGGACCTTCCCTCTTATCTCATGACAACTTACTTTACTTAAGAGCCTTTGGCGAGAGACCTTGTCAAAGACTTTTTGGAAATCTAAGTATACTATATCCACTGAATCCCCCTTGTCCACTGGTCTGTTGACCCCTCCTCAATGAACTCTAGCAGATTAATAAGGAATGATTTCCCTTTACAGATTATCTGATTTGGTAAGATGGACTGGAAATAGCTGTTCTTTTGCACAGGCTCACTATTTGGAGGAAAAATGTTGTGTGTCCTAGACTTGCAAGAGACATATAGAAAGTATAATGACACTGACTGTTTTGTACATGGTAGATTGCCAGGCTCCTACTAGCAGGTCAGGCTCCTGTACCAGATATGGACTGGCTACAAGGCTTCTTTCACAGAGACGCACCAGATATGTTCACTAAAGATCCTTTAACAGGCCAGCTAATGTGTGTGTGTGTGGGGAAACAAGGGGGTAACTGACCCAGGACTCTGTGATTCAAAAGGTCTCAGGACTCCAAGATGCCAGCAGCAGTGGTGGTTGGAGCCCCAGTCCCTTCAAGTTGCTGTTGGAGCCCTGTGTGACATGCTCCAAAGCTCCCAGTGACATGCTCTGGATGGCTCTGAGAGCTAGGGATGGGGGTGCAGTGTGGCCTGGGTGGTGCTGAGGTCTGGTTGCCCTGCTCCACCTCTTCTTCCTAAGGCCCCGCCCCTTCTGGAGTGCAGAACCAGCCCCTCTCACCTTACCTAAGGGCCCGGTGAGACTGTCGGCTTCCCTGTCCTTTAATACTCTGAGAAATATGGTTGAAGTTAGCTTAAATGATGTATTTTACACACAATGCCACCTAATAAATGAAATACAGCTTAGCATTCCATACCGTCTTTGTTCAGTAGCAGCAGCAAGAGTTGCCACCTCTCATTGTGTCTGTCAGAGAAGGCACCCCCGGTAGACAAGTCTAAGGGTAGAGAGTAGACATCAAACAATCCATGGCTGAGATAGATCAAGAAAAGGTGCTTGCCTGAAAGCCAATGTGGCTTCTATCCTGAACCTAGTACTTCAGACATGATCTTTGCACTCTGGCAAATTCAGGAGAAATGTCGTGAGCAGAATCAAGACATATATGAATTTGTAGTTGATCTTAATAAGGCCCTTGAGTCTATACATTGAGATGGCCTATGGATAGGTCTACACAAGTCCATTGCCTTGTTACATTTGTCAACATTTTAAAGTCTTTTCATGCAGGCTCATGTCTTTGACCAAGACTACTACTCAGTTCCCTTTGCTGTCACCAAAGGAATAAAAGAAGGCTATGTTCTTGCTCTCACATTATTTAGAATTAGGTTTGCAGCTATTCTAATAGATGCAGTCAGCAATATTATGGTGTTTATATGTAGTACTTTATGGATGGAGGTGTCTTAAATCTGCATTGCCTGCATGTGAAGAGAAAAATTTATAAAGACAATAAGTGACAAATTACTGCTTGCCGATTGTGTTTTAGAGGCCCATAATCTCAAGGACATGTTGGGTGTGTCTAGACTGGCAAGATTTTGCGCAAAAACTTGCCGCCTGTCTACACTGGCCGCGAGAATTTGCGCAAAAACACTGACGTTCTAATGTAAGAAATCAGTGCTTCTTGAGCAAATACTCTGATGCTCCCGCTCAGGAATAAGCCCTCTTGCGTAAGTATTCTTGTGCAAGAGGGCCAGTGTAGGCAGGCAAGTTAATTTCTTGTGCAAGAAAGCCCGATGGCTAAAATGGCCATCGGAGCTTTCTTGCACAAGATAGTGTCTAGACTGGCACAGATGCTTTTGTGCAAAAGATGTCTTTTGCGCAAAAGCATCTGTGCCAGTCTAGACGCTCTTTTGCGCAAATACTTCTAATGGAAAAACTTTTCCGTTAAAAGTATTTGCACAAAATCATGCCAGACTAGACGCAGCCTTTTTGTGCATGATATTCTGGCTCATTGACCAGCTTGAAGAGGAGAGTAGTCATTGTCTCTCGACTGGGAATGACTTCAACTACTCCAGTTGTGTTTATCAATGAGGTACCACTCAAGGTTATTAACAAATACTACTACTTAGGCAGTGTTGTTTCATGAGATGAAATGATTGACATAGACATTCAAAACATAGAGGTGCAGCCAGAGATGCCTTCAGAAGACTGTGTGATATGTAGACTATTTATAAGTGCCTCATAAAACACTTGGACCAGTTCCACCTATGATGCCTGCCATATAATGGGAATTAAATGGCAAGATTTGGAGTGCTACAACATCAAAGGCATTGAAGCTTTGATAGTGAAAGCACAGCTGAGATTGTTTGTAGAATATTGACAGTAGACAGTAGAATATTGAAAGCCATCTTTGCAGAATTTTTGACTGGAATTCATTTTAGGGACAGGCCAAGAAATGTTACAATGACACTGTTAAGGTCAAGCCCCAATCTTGTGTTATTGAAATCAGCACCTGAGAACTCTTAATCCATGATGAGATCCAATGAGAAGCAGCTCTGCCACCTTGGATTGAAAGAGTTTGAGAGCTCACAGTCTGATGCAATCAAGGAGAGCAGAGTGAAGTATAAAACTAAAAGCAGTGCACATTCATCTACAATTGTCTTCACCTGTAGCACTTGAGATAGGGTCTGCAGGTAGGCAATTAGTTCTTAGTCTCACGTCAAGAAGCACAATAAATGACTGTAGCTCACCCATTAAACTTGATGGGAGACTTCATTATTATGTGTTTGTGCCCAGGTCTGCCTCATCAGGGGAGAGACAGGCAGTCATGAGGCAGGTGCAGCATTAGTTGTAGTATCTCTGGTGCTTTGTGTGGCTAGGCTACCCCCTCTACTTCATTGATGGGTAGGAAAGAAAGGGCAATAGCAGCAGCATAAATAGCTGCATTTACACTAGAGAAGATGTTGCTGTGAACATTTGTGTGAATCCAAAAAATGGATTATCTTTATCTTCAGCTGTTCTCCTGCTCCTGTTGTGTTAGCTCCCCATGAATATTCAAGGTATTGTGTGCTACTTGCATAAGTGCTTGCAAAAAGGGAATATTAACATTGCACAGGCAAGCACTCACAGGCAGAGAATGTTAAAGTCCTATTTGTGCTGGAATATTTTTATATAGGGTGATATATGTCAGTGACTGTGGTGATGACAGAAAACTACAGACCTGTAAATGCTGCTATGCTTTATTTGAGATGAGATGCTGCTTATGCAGCAGGGAAGCAGGGTTCCAAACCCCCCTTGATGATCCCACTTTTCCAACAGCCCCAATTACTATTGCTCTAATAAGGTAAAAAGAAATGTCATTAAAAATGGATGGAAATACAAAAATGGATCCAGTATAAACTGACCTCCTAATGTACAATGAAAACAAATGTAAATGAAATTAAAAAAAAATTCTCACTTGTGCTAAACTGGGCAAATTTTTAACTATTTTCAGGTACTTTTGCCTGTTAAATTTAATTTCCTTTGGCAACTCTGTCTGATACTTTCAGTAAAAACTGCTAAAAAGAAGTTTCTGTCTCTCAGTGCATGTTGGAATCTGAGGAAGGAATCTTAAAGGCTCGTTGGCTGCCTATGACAATATTTTAGACTTGGCTTTTATGAATTTCAATGTTGCATAAACCTCTGGATCATAATTTTTGTTTATTCATAACATAGGCATGAAGAACTCCAAGGAAACTGCAAACACCAATCAGTGAACATCTGCAATCATCTTTTTCTGTGACATCTCTGACCTAATAATCTACAAAAAATAAGACCCTCCCTATTTGAAACTTAGGCTTCTTCATGGGTACTAGGAAATAAAAGGAAAATAGATTGTCAAAATATATCAGATCTGCCACTTTTCAAGAGATGGCTTAGGAACTAAATTGTCAAATATATATTTTCTTGGTCTTAGGGATTTAGATAGCGCCCATCACCTTAGTATTTAAAGGCTGGAGAAAATTAAGGTACATGAAAGGCTACAGGAAAAAAAATGTTTTCTCTCTTTGTTCCTCCATAACAGAGAAGCCTTTTTTTGGGCATGTCTACACAGCAGGGCTAAACTCAAGCTATGCAACGTGACCTATGCTAATTGTGTAGCTTAAGTTAAAGTAGCTTATTTTGACTTTTGGCACGGTTTACACAGCAGTTATTTTGAGACAGAGTGCTCTTCCCCCAACTTTCCTTAGTCCTTGTACTATGAGGGTTACAGGAGTTGGAGTAAGCAGCCTCTCAGCTCAACATTATTTTGACATTGTCAAAATATCTGCTTGTGTGTAGATGTGGACTATGTTATTTTGGAATAATGTTAGTTATTCCGAAATAATGCTGCTGTGCAGACATAGCCTTGGAGTGCACAGGGTTTATATTGAGAGCATTGATTCTGGGGGGAGGCTTTCTCAAAAAGGATCATTACTGAACTCATATTGTTGGTTACAGCTCCAAGCTGATCTCTTCTGGAAAGGAGCTCCTCTGCTGTTCAGAAAGTCCTGATAACAGGAACCTGGGTCTATCCAGGTATAGATCATAGTTATCTTGGTGGGGTTGTCCCATGGGGCTTGTCACATTCTGTCATTGTAAGTGCACTTCAGGGGTATGTCTAGATTATATGTCTCCATGTATATGAGTTTATTCTGCAAAGGGAAATGAAGCAGCGATTTAAATAATCTCCACTTCATTTACATCAAAATGGCTGCCGCGCTGTGCCGATCAGCTGTTTGTTTCACGAGGCATAAAGGATCTTCCGATTAAGGGTTCTGGAGTTGGCAGATCCCCATTTAGACTGCTGTGCTGTGCTGACAAGCAGCTGATCGGCACAGCGTGTCGGTCATTTTGATGTAAATGAAGTGGCGATTATTTAAATCGCCACTTCATTTCCCTTTGCAGAGTAAACTCATCTACATGGCTCCGTCGATGGAGCCATGTAGTCTAGACACACCCAAGAGTACTATTAATCTGGGTTTCTAATTGTATAATATCGCCTTAAATTAAAATTACTTATTTGTAAGTGGCATCTTTCTAATCCAGCTGTACAACGGCAAGGTTGAGTTTCCATGATCAGCCAAGTTATTCTCCAGGAAACAGAATTGTTTTTAACATGGCCCTTAAGATCAGTGATGGCCAACTGGTATGTTCTAAGTTTTAGATGATCACAGGCAAGTGTGGAAGGCCTGGTATTTCCTCCTTAAATGTAAAGATTAAATTGGAATCCAGCTGAATCTGTGTTGAGCTCTGTGATTGAATTTCCTTTAGCTGTGTGTTTTTGCAAGCAATCTTGGCTTGCAACTGATTGTATGAGACATAGATTTGGTGAGCTCTGAATGATGTTGGACTGTGACTGCTGCTTCTCCAACCATCCTCATCCAGTGCAGTGTGGAGAGGAGCAGAATGGTTATGGAGCTCTCTGTAGGGGGAAATGGCTAAGGAGGATGCTGTTGCATCACAAGACCACTTTCCTCCTTTTGACAAGTATCAGGTGGGCTAAGGAGTAAGTGAGAAGAAGGAGCCACACAAGATGCCCGCATCACCTTTTTAGCCACTTCATGGATAAAAGTAACAGAGTGAATTCCACCCAAGGCAGGATTCACTCCTCCTGAATGACCCCATGGAATTCCACTGTGAAGCTAGGGGTCAGTAAACCAATGCAGTAAGAGGTGGATACTCAGATAGGTGTGTTTCATAGGATTGAAGCCACAGTTCTGCTGTCTCTGTCCTTGCCACTCTCCTGTCCCATAACCCTCCCAGTGTTGCAGATGGGGCCAGAGAGTTGGGGCAAGCATACCGATTCAGTAGCTACTGATTTTTTTTCACTTATTTGTTGCTTTTTTACAGAAGGGAATATATGGATCTAAATATTCAGAGCAGAGTGGTAGGTCTCAGGAGTCAGGATAGATGGAGATATATTATTCAGAGGGAGGCTGCCAAAGCTCTCCCACACATCACCAAGTCACTGAGCATCTCATCCCTCTTCTGACTGCCAATTCCACTCCCTCATCCACCCTTTCTCCCCCACACCCATATTTTGTTTCTGTCTGCTGACATAATTAGCAAAGAGTCATTTAGTCCCAGGACTGGTGTATGCTGGTCATAGTCCACATTAAATATATAAAAGTAATGTTCAGTTAAAGCTAAGCAATACCATGCCTTGTGAAAATGAATTAAATGCGTCATCCTCTGAAAGAACTGAAGACATAGTTAGGAATCCTTTTACATAATTATTTAAACATATGTGCAAAAGGAAGGAAAAATAACAGTACGTTTGAATCCTACTCAAGGAATTTTTATAAATCAATAAAATGTTGACATTTAAATAACTTTCAAAAAATGACCAAATTTACTAAATGCTTTAAAAGTGCAAATGAATAGAACTATTAATTAGTGCGTTTGAGGGGGAAAAATGATTTTTGTGAAGTGGGATTTCTTCTGTTTCATAGCATTATTTTACAGCTGTCAGTTTGTAGGTAGGTCACGTCTGTTTATAGAGTCTGCTCTCTGCACAGCCTGTTTTGCTCATTAAAAAAAAAAGATTATGTGAGATGCAATGTCTTCATGGCTATAGCTTTTCCCCCCTCTGAGTTGATGATTTTTTGATTTTGCTGCCTGGTATAATGTACTAACGAGACACAGAGAATACTAAAGCCCTGTGTGGATACAAAATTTGCAGCCACATGTGCATCCATAGCCGCAAAAATGATTCATGGATATCCGAGGATGAGGATAACGGGATAAAAGTAGAAATGCACAAATTTGCAAGGCTCTAGATACAAAATTTGTATCCCCATGCATATCCACAAAGCCACAGATGCGGATACCCACAGATATAAAGCAGGTATCTGTGGATTTGCAGAGCTCTAGAGATTACTGTTACAAATATTGATCTTACCGTGTAAAATATTTAAGTGAATATAGAGTAATATTGAATGTCCACATTTTTTCGTAGTTGTTGCATATATGAAAATATTCCCATTTTTGTTAAAAGTAGTGCTATGCAAGCTGAATTGATGTAGGAAATGGTGGTATATCTGAACCAAAATGGACTAATCTTTTCTATAAATACTGCAGTCATGTAAAAAATGTGAAAATTCATATTTCTATGAAAAAATTAGCTACTTTATCAAAATTTGAATAAATATAAATTATGGGTGTATGAAAGTTCATGAAACTAAGCACCAAACTTTTTTGTGATTCCATGAAACAAAATTTATTAATTTCACACAGATCTAATGATATATTCTCATTTTACAAATGGGAAATCAAGGTGGAGAAGTTAGGACCAAAATAATCAAACATGTCATAAATTTAAATCTAAATTCATATTAAAAAAAGTCTTCTGATTCTCAAAGATGCACCCACAAATCATATTGAAACAATTTAAGTTCCTTAATGTCTTTGGATTGTTTTTTGTTTGTTTTATCCATTTGTGGCTCCAGGTCTTGTTTTTAATTATATCAACCCAGATTTCCACACGGACTCTGACGATGCTGTCATTAATTTTGTAATCTGTCAGTTGACTTATTAACTATGCTTCAGACAGATCATGTTTGTGGAAGAATTTATTAGCTTCCACCATGTGCTTTAGAACTGTGGCAGTTACTCTTTCTACCTCAATGTGGTTTAAATAGTGTGTTTAACACATTATTACAGAAGTATAGACAACTTCTGACCTGAAAAGTTCCATTATCTTTTTCATATTATTTGTGGTGTTCGAATAAATGTCAAAGGCATCCTTCTCCTATTTCTTGTCATCCCTCTCCACTTTTGGTTGATTTCCTTAGCAATTTTGACAAATACTCTGTATAGGTTAAAACTCTCCAGATCAGGACTCTCTGGTCTGTCAACATCCATGGTCCGGCATGGATGCTGCAGGACCAAAGAGTCCTTGTGGAAGGCCGGCAGCAGAAAGTCCAGAAAAATCCCTTATCCAGGACCAGTCAGGTCTAAGGGTGCTGAACCAGGAAGGCCCAACCTGTAACTTTATTTTCATATCTCAAATCAATAGTATTTAAAGTAGTAATGCATTCTTCCCTATACACATTTATTGACATTAAGTTCTCTTGTTTGAGTATTATCTTGCTCGGCTATTTTGGTGAAGAGGATGGCATAAAAAATGTCTGCTGTTGCAGAAATGTCAAATGTATTTCTGTTCCGCTCTTCACTTTACTAGACCAAAATCAATTTTGATACTGAATGAGGTTTTTTTAAGAGTCTGAAGTAACTGATTTTCTATCCTTTTTTTGAGATGAGTATCAATTAATTAATTACAATATCAATTACAATATCCCACCTTTCTATTTAAAATATTCAAGGTGGCTTACAATAAAACCACAATACAAATATATATATATATATATAATAAATGTAAAATATAAGACCCCAGAGGGACGTAACCAGCTAAAAACATATAGGCTGTGTCTACACTGGCATGAATTTCCGGAAATGCTTAAAACAGAATAGTTTTCGTTATAAGTATTTCTGGAAAAAGAGCGTCTACATTGGCAGGCTGCTTTTCCGGAAAAGCCCTTTTTCTGGAAAAGCATCTGTGGCCAATGTAGACGCTCTTTTCCGGAAAAGAGCCCCGATCGTCATTTTTGCGATCGGGGCTTTTTTCCGGAAAAGACTACTGGGCTGTCTACACTGGCCCTTTTCCGGAACAGTGTTCCGGAATAAGGACTTATGGCCGAGCGGGAGCAAAATAGTTTTTCTGGAATAGCGGCTGATTTTGTACAGTTCAACGTTGTTGCTTTTCCGGAAATTCAAGGGCCAGTGTAGACAGCTCGCAGCTTATTCCGGAAAAGCGGCTGATTTTCCGGAATAAGTGGCCCAGTGTAGACACAGCCATAGAGAGGAGGAACACACACACATACTCAAACATGCATAAAAGCACGAATAAAAAGGGTGGTTATCCTGACACCGAAACAACGCTAGCGTTGGTGCCATGCGGATATCTTGAGGAAGAGAATTCCACAGCCTGGGAGCAAAAGCTGAGAATGCCCTGTTCCATGTAGATGTTAATCTTATCTCCATAAGTGGGGGAACACGAAGCAAAACCTCCCCAGCTGACCTCAATCCTCGGGCAGGTTCATATGGGAGAAGACGGTCCTTCAGATACCCCGGACCCAACTCATTTAAGGCTTTATAGGTCATAACTAAAACCTTAAATTGTGCCCAGAAACATACCAGAAGCCAGTGCAGCTGCCGAAGCACTGGCATAATGTACTCTGTATAACTAGTATTAGTTAAAACTCGAGCAGCCGCATTCTGGACCAGTTTAATTTTCGGAAGGCTCTTTAGGGGCAACCCCACATAAAGTGCATTACAGTAAACCAATCGGGATGTAACAAGAACATGGATCACTGTGGTCAAGTCATGCTTGTTCAGTAAGGGTCACAGCTGGCGGATCAAATGAAGTTGCCCATAGGCACTTCTGGCCACTGAAGAAATCTGATTTTCAAATGTTAAAAAAGGGTCCTGGAGGACTCCCAAGCTGCATACCAGTTCTTTCAGGGGGAGAGTAACCCCATCTAGAACAGGTGCCATGCCACATTGCTGTACAGATTGCCTCCTGACACACAGGACCTCTGTCTTATCTGGGTTCAACTTCAGCTTATTTGACTTCATCCAAACCGTCACTGCCTCCAGACACCGATTTAGATCAGTCACCGCCACATCTGGTTCTAATGTCACAGGGAAATAGTGTTGGGTGTCATCTGCATATTGATGGCACCGTCCTCCAAAACTTCTTATGACCTCTCCCAGCGGCTTCATGTAGATATTAAACAGCATAGGGGAAAAGATGGAACCTTGCAGGACCCCATAGCACAGTCACCATGGGGTCGAATAGCAGCCCCCTAGCTCCACCTTCTGAAAGTGTCCCGACAGGTAGGACTGAAACCACTGCAAAACAGTGCCTCCAATACCCAACTGTGCCAGGCATCCCAGAAGGATATTTGAGTATGAAACCTTTCTTAACTTGTTCCTTAATTCTTAATATTGTTTACATATTATTTTGGAAGAATTATCTCTTTTAACTACATTGGATCCCTGAAACTGCTTATTTCCTACTACTTCATTCAGCTGTAGCATTTCAGACATTTCTGTGTGATAATCCATAGAAAACAATGACTCATTTTTGGCATCAATCATGAGTTAGAAGATTTTAGATTTGCTGCAGTTAGAAGAAAATAGCTAATGAATTCTATATTGCGTGCCGTGTCATTTTACAGTTGTTCCTAGATTCCAACAAGTAAGCAGTGTAAATTGGCATGTACTACCTTCTACTTATAGTGCCAGTTGATTTCACCATTAGCCATGCTGCTCTCTCCAATCACAAGAGACTCCACCGATTCCTCTCCCTCTTTAGATTTGTAATTAGTTCTATGTCTTGCTTATTGTTTCCTAAAAGGCATAGGAAAAACCTTGATGTTTTAATCACTTTCCCCAGGTGTGGGGGTTTTGCCTCGCCCCCTCTCTCCTTTTTCCCCTACGTCCTAAGTCTGCCTCCCTTTTCTCTGCGTTGGTGCACTTACAGCGACAGAAGTAGGGGGTGGGGAGTCCGGGCCCACTCTCACTCCTGGACCCCAGCCCAGGGCCCTAGGACAGAGTCGCACGGACCTGTCCCACTGGAGGGGTGAAGACCCTAAACTCACCGGTGTGCTGGCTCCTCGCCCTGCCCTGGGCTGCTTCCACCCTGCCTCTGTTCGTCTCTGTTCTTTTTATGCTTCTCTCCCTTCTCTGCTAGCTCTCCGCCCTTCTCCCTCTCCCCCCTCCTTGCCCTTCACCACGCCATTTAAAGGTTCTGCGGTCATGTCTGTGGCATCTGACGTCAGCGCCGTCGACCGTTGCCACCCCCGGCAGCCCCGCCCCTTGGCTACGTGCCCATAAGCGCATTGCTTGGCGGCTACCTCCGCCCATAAGTGAAAGGGCGATCGTGGGGCCAGTGAGGGGTGGGCCCGCTTCTATAGGGTATGCGGGTCCCGCCCCGTCACACCAGGAGAAAATAATACAGTGAATAACACCTTTATGGTGCATCTACACAGCACTCTTACCTCAAAATAGGCTACGCAATTTGCACTATGCAAATTGCATAACTTATTTCGAGGTCATTTCAAAATAAGGCACTATTCCAAAACGTTTTTTACCCTAGTGCAATGAGGTTTACAGGGACGTTGGACTAGCAAGCCCATTATATTTTAATATAATGGGCTTGCTCTTAAGATACTGGAGGTATCTTGAAATAGCTCCACAGATTAGACGTAGCCTTAGAGGCAAGGCCAAATCAAACTGCTGATCCAAAACCATCCACCACAAACTTTTGGGAAGTTTGGCTAAATATCTGAATTTTGCACCCCAGTCCTGTCTGATGGGCTTCTCCATCTCTGGGGGAAAGGAGGAGTGTTGACAGCAAATAAGGAAAATGCTTTCCCAGATGTCAATCTCAGTTACATTGCAGAAGCTACATGGAGCATGCAACTTTGAACAGCAATAGCTATGGAACTATTCATCATTGCAAGTCAATAATACTGTTCAGGAGCAAAGGGGAGGAGGGTGTCAATTTTGAGGGATAAAGCTGAGAGGGGCATATTGATGGACTGCCTTGTCAAGGAATAGGAAAACAGTACTGTGAATGGTACATAGTCTGCTGTAAAGAGAAAATGGGGAATGAGATTGTAGACAGAGGTACTTTTAAGAGTTAAATTCACAAGCAGAATTCTCTTTTTAATGGCAGATAATATGGTAACTGATATGCACTCTCACAATCTCCATCTCACTGCAGGGGCTTCAACCACCTCTTAAGCAGGAGCTGTATTGACGAAAACCTCAGGAGCAGGAGAATAGAAAATAATGAAATAAAAAAGAAGAATTTGCTAGAAATTGACATAGAGTAGTAGTATATGAAATCTTGATTATATTTATGCCAGGAAGTGTTTTATTAGCTAATAAAACTAAGGCACATGAACAAATTCAAGCACTTACACTGACTATTCTGTTTGTTCGTTAGCATTGTAATGGCGCAAAACTCAGTTCCATCACAGGTGTTACAGAGACCCACAGAGGTTACGTGACTGAAACATTAACATATTATTATTATTATAGCATGATGCTGCCCCCTCTGACCCAGGAGCTTTTAACTTTAATAATTTCCAGGTTACTCAATAGCCCAAATGTGTTTTCCCTTCATATTTTCGCACTGGTGCTGTTTCTTTAATATAAAGTACTGATATAATGAATAAATTATATCCAGATGAAAGCCTGTCACCCGATACCTCATCCCAGAACCCTAATGGCAAATGCTAAAGCAAACATTTCCCACAATGTGCCATCTATATGAGGGACAGAAACCTAGAAGGAGGTCTGAAAGGATGTTTGCTATAAGCAGGAATGAAAGGGATTGATTGGATTGGGGGATAAATTGATTTTGACAGGGGAGTCAGAGATCAATATTACTTGATATTTTGGGTGGATAATGGAGAGAGCTTATCTACAGATTCTTTTTAAAATCAGTTCTTTTAAAAATAAAATATATGATTAACTTTGTGTATTTAATCTCTCGCAATAGCCAAAAGCTTTGATTGAACTGATGAGTGCTTTGTATGTGAAAATACATACAGTGTCTATCTGTATTAGTTGTGAACAAAAGGAACACTTATTGTTTTGGTTGGTATACATCTTGTGATTGTACCCACAGCTTCCACCTCCCTAACCATTGCACAGGGATATGTAAGTAATGCAGTGAGAGTTCTTGAAGTGATATATACAGACTGGACAGTATATTTGATTGCCCAAAATGCTTATTTTAACTGTGACTATCTCCAGTGCCAAGTTAAGTCATACTAAGTGAGGAGGGCTAACAAAGTAGGTGTGAGATGGGAAGTCTTACTAGTGCTGGAAATTCTGCAAAGTTCTAATGGCTTCTGGAGACTGGAGTGTTTCACTCCTCTCACACATGATGGTAGATATTTGGTTTTGAGTTTGCCAGTTAGCTAGCAGCCAGATTTTTTTTTGGAAGGACCACCCATAGCTGCTGTAAGGAGAGAAGTGCACTTACTGTTAACAGAGTTTTGCCAGCATTACACTTTCCATATATTTTCTAAGGCCTCCCTGTTCTAAGACTGTTTCTTTTTGGTATTCTGTAATGCACTCATAGATTATTTGGGTGTTACCAAGTATTGTGAACAGCAGGTGACTGATTCTTTCTGTTGGCCAAAGAGAATGCTTGAATGCACTATATAATTCCAAAAACATAACATGCTTGGAAAAAGCTTTGGAAGCCATGCTCACACAGTATGTGTGTGTGTACATCTGTTGAACCCAAGTTTGTGCACGTCAGATTATTAGAATCACAGTAATCAGATGCCTATCCATATCTGTACGTTAAGTGTGAATACATGAAAACTGGTGTAAATGTAAAATTTTTAAGAGCAAGTTTCTAGGGCTAATTTTTGACCCTGACTATGTGCACCATATATTTTTAATCTTTTCAAACAGAAGTCACATAAATCTCTTAAAAAACGTCCCCCCCAGTAACGAGAATTGGATAGTCTTTTAGCTGTGCCATTGCATGCAGTCGCAGCTCTTCTCTGTGAAAGAAGTTTTGGGATGTTGGTGCTTGAGCTAGCTGATTGGCAGCACAGTTGAGTATTTTAGGAATTTTGTACTGTAATTTTAATTTTTCAAAGGGATTGGAAGAGAAATTTGCATCTGAGAATTTTCACA
This sequence comes from Pelodiscus sinensis, assembly GCF_049634645.1. Lineage (NCBI taxonomy): Eukaryota > Metazoa > Chordata > Testudines > Trionychidae > Pelodiscus > Pelodiscus sinensis. The sequence goes on along the minus strand of NC_134715.1, from coordinate 40,493,867 downwards.
TGATTGCCCCACTCTAGCAAAATGCCTAGATTTAACCTTGATTTGAGAATGAGAGTATGAATCTAAAATAAACTTTTAAAAAAAAGTTACTGTATGTGTGATTGACAAGAGAGGCTTAGAATAGAAGATATGTCTATGAGTTAACTATCACATGGCCATTGTAACATTGTAATCATGATTTATGGTAGGGGTTGGTGAACTTTCTGAAGTGGTGTATCAAGATTTAACCCTCCGCCTGGGCTGCGCAGCTCTCCTGAGAGGGGGTGAGAGGCTCTCTCCAACGCGTGCCCTGCTTGGTCTCCTGCCGTGGGCTCCACTCCAGCTTTTCCTGTGGGGAGGGGAGGAGAAATGTGCTTCCCCACAAGCTGGAACTGGTGCACAGCCTCGGGGCTTCTCCCACTGCAGGAAGCCAGTGCTGGTTCCAATCTTGTGGGGTGCACGATGCTGGTCACCAGCATGGGCTCCCAGTTGTGGGTGGAGGGGGTGGGAGTGGGGGGAACGAGGGGAGCCAGTTCATTACGCATGCCACTAAAAATCATCTTGCGTGCCACTTATAGCATGCATGCCATTTATAGCATGCCAACCCCCTGATTTATGGTTTAAGACTGAAATCAAGAAAATCCAATTGTTGGAAAGTACATTTGACAAAAGATTTTTATCAAATATATACTGACAATAAAGTACCATAAAGGTGCAACTTTCTCAGTGAACTGCTTGTAGAGGGAGCTGGTTCACTCATAATATCTCCCAAGTCCTCTGGAAACACAGAACTTCAGACAGAGCTTCTTTTATTTATAATTATCGAAGAAATCAATAGTTTAAACACTAAAAATACTCCTAAAACTTCAGTCACAGTTTGATTGAAAAGACGTATAGAAAAAATACCACCCCATAATATAGTTTAGTATGTAATTAAGTATATTTTCTTCAGAGACGATAGCTCACTCTGTCTTTTAGCACAGCAAGGTGTTTTCTGCAAATCACCTGCAGCAATGGAAATTTCACAGGTCTGGTAGTGTTGGTGTCTATAATGTCGTTGGTTTCGGATTGCGCCATCATTAGAAATGTTCCACTGGTTTTCGATGAGGTGAATCTTTAGTCTTGAGTCATAATTTAAACACATTTCCTCTGAAATAGTAGACTGAACTAAATAAACTTTTTTACTGCCAATGACAAATTTTATACAACTGAAGAATGTTTTTGCATTCACAGGATTTATATCCAACACTTCCTTTTGGGACAGGGATACTCTCCAATTACCTAGAATGTTCTTTCAGTTGGCTTTCAGGTTAAAAACACCCAAATAGTTATGATCAGAGAGGGAATACTTTTTATGTTTTTGTAGCAAATAAGAGAAAATCATCTTTTCATGTTTCCATCTAAAGAGAGAACCATTCTATTAGAAGACTATTAATGAACTATGGTTCCATGATTCTTATTTATTAGATGAATATGAAAGAGGTGGGGGAAAGGGGAGATTCTGATCCACTGTGAAAAGAGAAGGAGCTGGGTGTCACATTAGATTATCTGGCGTGCCCAATCTAATTTGAAGTGTGATGGGAAAGGAATTTTTCTCAATGTGTAAGAGAGGCCATTGCTGAATCCTGGAATGAGTGTCTCTTTAAAACTAAAAGACCTCAGATTCTTGAATCACTATACTGAAGTCTGCTGGATGTTGGGTGAAAAATAACATTTTTTAGACCAAAACTTTTCACTTCAGCCTTTTCTTCCCCATCCCAGGTAGGGGCCTTCTCTCCCTCACCTCACCTCTGGCAGGAGCCTTTTCTCCCCTACCCTCGCATCTGGCAGGGGCCGTCTTCTCTGCCCTCATGTCCGGTGGGGCTTTCTCCCTCTTCCCCGCTCTGGCCAAGGGCTGGGAGGGTAGTGTTTGGGGTAGAGGAGCCATGTACCCTGTCCAGTGGCCAGCAAGATGGCATGCTCCAGCCTCAGCTGGTCATCTCTTGGTAGAGTGACTGCAGTGGTCACCCTGCAGTATAGCGTCCCTCTGAACAGCTCCCTCCCATTCCGTGTTATGGAAAACAATATCATTCCAGGCACTTCCCATTATCCTGGCAAAACCAAACCCTCACCTTGCTTTAAGTTAGGAGAAGAGGAAGCTGTGTATCACATTTGGTGGTCCTAGCTCTTACCATTTTGGAGGAGTTCTTGAACAAACAGACTCACGGAGGGTATGTCTACACTACCCCGCTAGTTCGAACTAGCGGGGTAATGTATGCATACCGAACGTGCAAATGAAGCCCGGGATTTGAATTTCCCGGGCTTCATTTGCATAAGCCGGCCGGCGCCATTTTTAAATGCCGGCTTGTTCGAACCCCGTGCCGCGCGGCTACACGCGGCACGGGCTAGGTAGTTCGAACTAGCAAACCATTCCGAACTATCTGTACGCCTCGTTCTATCTTGCTAGTTCGAACTATCTAGCCCGTGCCGCGTGTAGCCGCGCGGCACGGGGTTCGAACAAGCCGGCATTTAAAAATGGCGCTGGCCGGCTTATGCAAATGAAGCCCGGTAAATTCAAATCCCGGGCTTCATTTGCACGTTCGGTATGCATACATTACCCCGCTAGTTCGAACTAGCGGGGTAGTGTAGACATACCCAGAGAGAGGAGCAGATACACATTTCTAAAATATATATAGAGGTTACCTCTGATTCATTGTTAATATTTTTCTGCCACTGAACTGATTTGAGAATGCTATTCAGAAAATGAAAGCTTATGGTGGATAGATATGAAATACTTCTCAAACCAGTTAAGTGGCAATTGACCAAAGGCAACTGACCATCTTGCAAAACTGACTGGTGATGTAGATTTGTAACCAGGAAGGCAGTTTGTTTACTTTGATCATGGTGTCTGAGCATGGGTTTTATTAGCAGAATCCTCTGTGGTGTGTATAAGTGGTTTTTAGCAAGTAAATTTTTCTGTTGATTCCATTCTTCCATTTCCTTTTTTTTGGGCAGAAACAGATGGATTTGATTTTCTCACACTTTCTATTAGCTGAGAATAACAACTCTTAAATCAATGCTAAGGAGGTGAAAAGACAATGACAAAAAATATGCCAACATCTGTAACCACGTGAACAATGAAATGCAGAACTAAGACCTGACATGCAGAATAACTAAAACTAACAGATAATTTATTAACTAAATCTCATCCTGAGACAAACCCTCAGCTATTATACTGTATAGGCTGAACACTACGTGTCTGATAAATTTTCTGCTACCAAGTGAAGCAAGTATGTGTGGTTAGGCTTTTTGTTTCATTACTGCCTTGGCCGGACATGGCTGACCATAAGTGCTGACTTCTAACTTTTGTTTGGTTGGGCTGAAGAAGGGAAATGAACCCATCACACAATCTCCCAGAAACTGGATAGGAAGGGAAAAAAGAGCAAAGTTCATCTAAAAGTCTCACACCTCCATTCTAGCGTGGGGAAATTGCTAACACTCTTGCTAGATGGTGTTGACAGAAGAAATAGGATACCACCAGTCTAACTCCAGGTAGGCTTTTACAATGAAGGGGTTAAAACACTTATTTCATCATTGGCACTGTGCATAGGAAAAGAAATACCCACAGATTAGAACAATAAGCAAATGGATAAATCAAAATATTTGCTTTTAGCAAATGCCTAATCTGTGAAGTGGGAGAGCTGAGAGAATGTAAGCATCCACTTCCCAATCATCCAGCCTTAGGAAGTAGGGAATATATATATTTAGCTCTATATGCTTTATGGGCCAAATCCAGCCATTTGATAGACCCACACAAACCTCATTGGGGTATGTGGGTATAACAGAAAGCTGAATTTGGCCTATAATGTGTAACTGTGAAGTTTAGCTGTCAGCGCCTGACCTGAGGCTTTTAGCAGATCTTTTGTGTGTAATTTTTTTATGTAATGAAATGTGTCCTACACATGCTTATGCTGCGCATATGCAAAATTAATTTGCCACTGCTCCAACATCTTTGTTGTGGAGTGATTTTCATTAGGTGAAAGTAGAGGTGTTTTTATTCTCAGATATCCTCCAGGTTCACACCCACACACTTTTTTGGTTCCTTCCTTCCTTCACCCTTCACCTCCACCCCATTTGCTGTAGGAGGCTCTCTCTTTCTCTCTCTGCCTACAGGGCCCATCAACACTAAATGGAATGTTGGCTGGGGAAACTTCTTCTGTGATGTGAGGTCTTCTCCCTTTATCTCACTCGGGTCCTGTGTGTGCTTCTTCCATGCATTCCTAGCTCCTTCTTACTCCACTTGGATACCTTTCAATCTGCTAGCACTAGATCAATTGGTTGAGTGACTACCTATGATCCTTTCCTCTTATATCATCCAGCAATTACTCCTTTCTGGGGTATTCATGAACATGTGGGACTTGCTTACTTTGATATCTATCCCTAGCCATCTGTCTCCATTTTAAAATGTCACTGACTGTTTTTCTCCAAGATGACTTTTGCATCCTTACTTGTTGATCCCATGCGTACTTTTCCCACTCTGCCTTTTTCTGTTTAGATGTCTAGGCCAGGATATTAAAAAAAAAAATAGAATGAGGTTTCTAAGTATTTATTTGGCCACTTAAATAATGGACTGATTTTTCAAAAGTGCTGAGTAAATAGCTCTCATGGAAGCTCTGATACTGTGATAAGGGGTATGGTATATAAGAAACCAGCTAGATAGAGAGTATGATGGGGCAGAACTCTGGTTTATTTAAAATGCTCAGTCCTTCAATAAATCACCCTACTTCTAGATGTACTAAGTGAATGGCTACTATTCTCAACTTTCCAAAGCAATGAAGCAGTCTCTCTCATACCACATCTATTCCTATCAGTTACTCACCTTTAGCGTGTTCCTCTGATTATAAAATATTAATTCCCAGCTCCTACATTCAGTATGTGTACCCAATGAACTGTGACAGAAAACAGTGATAACAGCCACCACAGACCTGTCTTCTTCCATATTGTGGTGATATGTACTACAAACATGTCTAGTCTACCAAGTTATACAATACATGTTAATACAAACATGTCTACCAAATTATAGTAATAATGTAATTTAGTCCTTGTCCTTTTCCACACTGTCTTGGGTTTTTGTTATTTTGGCAAGAATGCTTGTAAACTCTCAAAGGCTGAAGAGTTCATTTTGAAAGCAGACAAACTGAATTAGGAAATGTAAACTGAGGAATTTCTGTGGAAATCTAATGCTAAACAAATTCTACTTTCTCCACCCAGAGTGATTGTGAGGATGCTCTCAGGGTTTCATCATAATGCAGGTTTTCAGTCTTTCAGCTGAAGACAGATATTCTAGCAAACAAAGAGCTCACATTTTGATAAGGTCTTGTATACTGATGTCTATAGAAAACACTTGACTTTGCTGTGGAGATAACATTCTTTGGGGATGGATAAACCATTAAAGCTATTCTTTTTGGGGCTTTCATTGGAAAGATTTGATCTATATTTTACTTTATGCTTGGGGCCATATTTTTCTGTGACCTAAGTGGCACTATGAAAGTCTTGGGTATAGTTGCAAAATGTGGCTTCATTGACATGGCCAGATGATGCCCATAGCTTGAAGGGTAGGAGGAACAGGATGGCATATTTTATAGTGGAGATGGATGTAAAATATTTAAATAGCTTTTTGGCTTTTTGTTTTGTTTTTCCTGCTGTTTTTAATAGCCTCATTCATTACAATTCTTATGATGCTGGGAGCTTTTTGTGAAATGGGTTTTTGTGTGTGTCCCATGGATAGGAGAATGATGTATTTGAAGATTGTTTTCAGGAGCAAAAGAAACAAATGTATCCTGAATGGCTAGTCTTCTCTATTTGTTTAAGTACAAACTGAATGCTACATTAAAAGAACATTATTAAGGTTGCAAAGCAAAGCGTTCATAAGTTAGGAAATGTCAGAATGAAGGTTACCTCTGTAATGTAAATTTGGCCTCTTCATGTATATGCATTATCAAAGCAGTCTTTCATTACACAATTATGTACCATTTTAGTTGGGGAACTCTAAGAAATCTGTACAGAGCATGTGCAAATTGAGATTTTTTTTTAAAAGGTTTTGGCAAATTAGGGTGGGTTTTCTTGGGCACGTCTCTAACACAAAGGCCACATCCCTCCCTGTCACGTTTTAAGTGCCAGCTCCAAAGCATGGATGTACTCAAACATTTCAAAGATCATTTTGCAAAAAGAACACATTGTACCTGGAAGTGATTGTGACACTTAGATTGAAAATTTTTAAATAGTCATCCTAAGTCAGATACCAAAAAGAGAAAGGGACATGTCTAATATTGGGAAGAGACAGGCAGCATTAATATACAGCATGACCAGTCCTATCTAAATTAAAAATTAAAAAGCAAAATGTCTCAAAAGAAGACTAAAGGACATCCAGGATGCATGTCAATGTCTTTTTCCAGTAGACTGACGGATACAGCCCCTTTTTGTGGTTAAATAATCTATGGCAATTGTAAAATAGGGTATGCTTCATCAAAGATCTTTGTTTCTATTAACGCTTTTATCTGCCCACTCTGAGGATGCAGGAAATATGGGCCACACTATAAATCCATGAGCCTGGAACACAGAAAGCTATGAACACAAATATTTTGATAAATACTAAGTACTATCAAGTACTGCTGTGAAATTCTGTAGTGTAACATTAGTCCTCAGCTTTCCTGCAGATAAATGAAATGTCAGTGGTACAAAAGAAGAAAAGTCTCCTTGTCAACCCCAGTTTAAAGGTAGTCAACTTAGTCTTTTGAGTATAGGGGAATATTGTTATTTAGTCCTTTATGGGAAAGACAGTTTCAAGTAAATCCAAATTAAAGGAGAATGACAAATGCTGGAAAGTGCTACAAGGACACCAGACTTGCTTGTTCCTTACCCCCTCTTCCACCCTACAGGTATATACGAAAATGTATATATACTATATATACACAAGACTTCATGACATCAAAGAATCTAGTTCTGTTGCTTGGGTAATCTATAAGATTATATTGACCATAACATAGCAAGCGCATGCCAGACACTTGAACCCTGAAAAGGAGTCAGTCATAGGCCATGCCATATTTAAACACAGCTAGTAGTGTAGTTAGCAGCCAGCATGTATTTGAACAAATATGCATTGTTGTTACAATTGAAACCACATGCTGAGTAATATAACATAGGTGCAACTTGCTTGAGAATGTGTGGACAGTTGGAAACGTAAATGTATTTTTTTATTTATGTTATGTCTGTGTGTCTCAGGACTCCCTTACTCTGTTTTCTTAGTGAAACTCATACCGATCAGCCACACAGGATTGATGAAGCAGGGCACTGATTGACCAGGCCTGTTCCAGCTTCAGGGATTATGGAAGAATTGGATCTGAACTTTCTTACGGGTTCACCAAGCATAAGATTTCAGCTACCGCAAGAAGTCGTCAAGGAGTATTTTATATTAACCCACCTCAGACCTGAGCTTACCTATGGGGCTAAACCACAGCTTGCTGAGCCAAGTGTGTCTGAATACAAACTCATTTCAGTGACTGTTTATTACTCTATGGAAAATGTCAGCTGTATAAGATTCTATTGAGAGATCACCACCGAACTAAACTTTTCATGCTTCATTTAGTTTGAAATAACACATGCTCTTTCCTCCAAGTTTAAGGTCTTCGGAGACAGTGCATCAATCCCTTGTTTATTGAATTCAGGTTAAATGCATTTTGAATTTTCGTCATAGAATAAGCAAAATGAGATGTAGAAAGCAAGGGTATGATTGATTTATTTAATTATTCTTTTATTCTGTAAACATTAATGGTGCAGAAGCTCTCTCACAGATAACCTTTACAAGAACAAACACAAGGCTTTTTACCACAGACCTGTCAGGGTGGATGCCTCTGTGGACTGTCAGTCTGTGGGGGCAGGGAGTTATTGTTTCTTTATAAATACCTGTAAGACAGGTCTCATACTGCAGTGCTATACAAATAAATAACAATAATAATAATTAAACAGAACTGTCACTGATTTCAAAAGTAATGAGAGAGACAAGGCTTTCTGCCCTGGGAGTTCAATGTTTTGTCTGTGTCTCTGTGTGTGTGGTAGTAGCGGGAACATCTGTGTATTGGACTTGCAGATGGAGTGGAATGGAATTTTCCTCCTCAGAAAAAGTATTGGGCTGTGTCTAGACTAGCAAGTTTTTCCGCAAAATCATCTGCTTTTGTGGAAAAACTTGTCAGCTGTCTACACTGGCCGCTTGAATTTCCGCAAAAGCACTGACGATCTCATGTAAGATTGTCAGTGCTTTTGCGGAAATACTATGCTGCTCCCATTCGGGCAAAAGTCTTTTTCCGAAAAACTTTTGCGCAAAAGGGCCAGTGTAGACAGCAGAGATTTGTTTTCCGCAAAAAAGCCCCGATCGCGAAAATGGCGATCGGGGCTTTTTCGCAAAAAAGCGCGTCTAGATTGGTCACGGACGCTTTTCCGCAAAAAGTGCTTTTGCGGAAAAGCTTCCTGCCAATCTAGACGCGCTTTTCCGAAAATGCTTTTAACGGAAAACTTTTCTGTTAAAAGCATTTCTGGAAAATCATGCCAGTGTAGACGTAGCCTTGATGTTGTTATAAGTACCATTCTAGCTTGGCTGGCAAGACAGCAAGAGGACAACATTGCTCATGCTAGTCCACTTGGCATGAATTACACCTGCTGGAACTGTATACAAGACTAAACACCCAGCTGAACTATTATCCCCTTGGTTGCAGCATTTTGAGTTGATGAGAGGGCAGTGATGTGGCTTTTAAGAGCCCAGTGAGAGAGGATGATTATAGTGGTCAGGGCTGGAGTTTTCTCATTGTGGGGACCACACACACTGTTGGGTCAACTTTATTGTGTTTTTGGCTCCACAAATGTTTTTCTAGTTATACATTTGAAAACAAGCTAGCACAGTCCAGTGATTGAATACTGGCCATTGATTCAGAGAGTGAGCATGCGACTTGCCTTTAAACCAAATGAACCTCATGTTAACAATACCTCTTTCTGTTCTTTTTCACAGCTGAGTTATCCCATTCCTTCTACATCTTCCTGGGCTGCAACCTTTGCACTCACACGGTCACAAATCTAGGGGGAAGGTAACTGGAGATTTGCTTTCTCAGAGTGCTACCACCATTAAGGTGAGTTTGATGTGTTGATGTATCAGAATCCCTGTAGTTTTGGCATGTTAAGTGTGTTACTTGAACAATATCCCTCTTTGGGAAGAGGATTCTTAACTTCTAGAAAAATATGGTAGTGATTATTATTAGTTATGGACAGTGGCATAAGGAAGCCACAATGACCTGATTTAACGAGTGAAGAGGAAAATTAACCAAGTGAAATTGAGTGAGAATGGGTTTATAGCTGAGGCTTTGATTCTAAATGTTGGCTTTAGGATTCCACTATTCCCTGTAACTGAGAATGAAAGTTTAAAGTATTAGTGTTGTTTCACAAGTTAAAAGACAACTGGCTTGTTTAGTTTCCCTATGCTCAAACCAAAACTTGAGATCACCTGAAGATTAATCACCTTATAAGTTTGAAAGAAATGTCAGTATTACACACAGTTGCAAAACCAGGGAGATAGAGTAATGCTAAAGACTAAGAATTATAGAACTTCTATCCTTTATGAAGATTGTCGGAGAACTAATATGTAAGTACCACTTTACTTCTGAAAGTATAAATAGCAAATGGATAGTGAGTAATTGGTGACAGTGTGCCCTGTTGAGCAGTGACCTTCAACCTATGGCTTATAAATCTCACCGGGCTCTTTGCTGTCCTAATTTTGGTCCTTATGAGCTTCCACCAAGTATCTCATTAGCTTGAGGATGCTGCTCATTGTACTTGCTCCATGCAGAATGAGATGAGCACTGAAAAGCCTTGTTATACACACTTTAAACAGATTGCTGAGCAAATAGGTATGATGGTATATATAATCCTACCCTCCAGGATAGTGGAAACCATGTCCAGAATGGGGAAGAGAAGAGACAAGATACCACATTTCTTCCCAAGTAGTTAAGATTGGGGGAGAAGAGGGAATGCAGATTCTATATTGGCAGTATTTTTACACGTCCTCCCTTCCCATATCTGTATATTATTTCCAGTTCAAGAGTGCAGTGGAGATTTTTTCAGGATACTTGGCTGTGTTTTCTGGGCTTTGTTTAGCTGATAGACAGAAGTCATGCTGTTATGCTTTTGTCACTGGTCAACTAAAGGGTAGGGAGAGGAACAGAGTTACTGTTTGTCAAGTAATTACAGTATACTTGGCACTCTGTGCAAAGCACAGATAGCAAGGCAGTATCTGCCCTGGAGAAGTCTAGTTTATAAAAGGTCACAGAAAGACAAGTTGCACAGGGTGATCCAAAGAAAGGGGTTATATTAGATATTTTTAATTCCTTAATTTATTATTTTTCTTTTGCACATACTTGTGGGATTTTCAGAAAAAGTGAGCCTTTGGCAAGGACTTGAAAGAACAGAAATTAAAGGTTTGCGGACTGGGATAGTGTGGTGTGATAAGGCAGCACAAAAGGAGGCATGAAGACATTAGTGAGAGAGGGAAACAAAATGGTGCAGAGGCAGATATTACTGGAATGAAGGAGACAACGTGGGAATGTTGTAGGAAACAACAGGTGTGGTATAGGCTAGGACTGAGATATGCAGAAACTTGAAGAGGAGGATGAGATGTTTTCATTAAATTTGGTGGACAGGAGAAATCAATTGAACAGTTCAGAGAAAGGAACAACATGATGTAATTTATGGCCAAGAAAGAGAATTTTGGTTGCAGCATTTTGAATTGATGAGAAGGCAGTGATGAGTCCTGAGAGAAGGAGAATACAGTGGTCCGGCCTGGAGATGGCAAGGCATGGTTGAATACTTTAGCTATTGAGATGGGAGAAAAAGTTGTATTTTTGGAAGAAGTGACAAAATATACTGTCTAGCTATCTGTGGTGAGCAGAGGGAATAGTCAAAGGAGATACCAAGATTATGAATTCTAGATAGGAGAAAGGTAGTGCTGTCAACAGCCAGAGAAAATGAAGAAGAAAGGAAAAAATAACTAGCTTAGTTTTAGACATGTTGACATTGAGCTGTGGAGGGGCCATCCAAGATGGTATGTCACACAGACCATTAGGGAAGGAGAAGTATAAATATGAATTTTTAACAACATGAGAGATGGGGTGAGTGTAAAGGATGAAGAAAAGGGGAGTCCAAGACAGAAAACTCTGGGCATCTCCCACAGATAGACAAGGATTTGACAAAAGAGACTGAAAAAAGCTTTTGGTTGGGTTTCAGTAGTAGTCATTTCAACTGCTGCTGTCCTATCCAGTTAAAAATAATCTAGTTCGTAAATTAGTTCTTGCTCAAAATTGACATGTGCCTTTTGTTCTTTTGTTCTTTCATTCTCCCTCTGTTAATTCAGATCAAGTGCAACAGAAATGTACATATTTGTAGGGCTGTCAAATGTTTTAAAAATTACATCAGTCACGAGATTAAAAATAGTTGTGATTAATTGCAGTTTTAATCAAGTTGTTACAATAGAATACTAATTATTTAATAAATATTCAAATATTTTGATGTATTTTTACATTTTCAAATATATTGTTTTGTATTACAATGAAGAATACAAAGTATATAAAGCTTACCTTATATTATTTTTATTACAAATCATTGTACTGTTAAAAAGATAAATAGTATTTTTCAATTGACCTCACACAAGAACTGCAGAGCAGCCAGTTTATCATGAAAGTTCAACTGAGGCCAGGTGTACACTAGACCCTGCAGGCTCAGCTTATGGCACACAACTCCAGTTTCATAGAATACATAGGTGGAGTCGGCTTACATTAAGCTGAACTTGGTGGTGTCTTTATAGCGAAAGGCCAATGGGAACAAGTGCTCCCATTGGTTTCCCTTATTTCTCACAAGAACAGGAGCACTGAATGCTGTCAGGGTACCTTCTGAGTTCAATTTAGCCGGTCTTAACTAGACTGGCTAAATTGAACTCTGGAAGATCTATCACGGCAGTGGCAATCTTCTGCCGAGTGAATTGTTTTAAAAAACAAAATAGTGTAAAATTTTAGAACCTACAAGTTGAAGCATGAAGAGGTATATGAATGTTTAGTATACATAGCACATAAATACTTTGCAATGTTGGCTACACTGCTGCTATGTAAATGCCTGCTTTCATTTCCAGGTGACATGTAAATAAGTAATAGGTAGCATTATTTCTGATAAACAGAAACAAACTTGCTTGTTTTAGTGATTGGCTGAACAAGAAGTAGGACTGACTGGACTTTTAGACTCTAAAGTTTTGTTGTCGAGTGCAGTTATGTTAAAATAATTCTACATTTGTAAATTGCACTTTTATGATAGAGATTGCTCTGCTGTACTTGTATGGAGTCAGTTATTGTAGAAAAATATCCAAAATATTTATAATAAATTTAAACTGGTATTCTGTTAGGGTATGTCTACATATCAAAGTTATTTCGAAATAACAGCCGTTCTTTTGAATTAACTTTAATAGTGTCTATACAGGCAAACTGCTATTTCAAAATAAAATCAAAATAGCGGGGCACTTAATTCAAATTAGTTAAACCTCATTGTACAAGGAATAATGCCAAATTCGAAATAGCTAATTTGAAATAAGTGCTGTGTAGATGCTTATTTTTGAAATAGGGGGCCTCAAGCCCTTCCCAGAGAGTCCTGGTGGCCACTCTGGGCCAAACCAGGAAAAGTCCTCTCCCCTCCCCCAGCCCCAGAGCCCTTAAAGGGGTAGCCTCTGGCCACACTGCATGTGCCAGCTACAGTCCTGCCAGCCCAGAGCCAGCAGTCACTGCCCCTGACACAGTGGCCCTAAGATGAGCCAGACAGCTAGATCCAGCCCTTTCCTGCCTCCTTTCCCCAGTCTCCCCAGAGTTTCATACCCTCCCCCAGTTTTGTTAAATAAACAGAGTTTATATTTTTGAAAATACATGTATTTTATTTGACATCAGGAAGGGGGGCTAGGGAGGGGTACGTGGAAGGATGTGAGGGCAGAATAAGGCACAAGGTGCCAGTGGGGCATGCCAGAGAGACTTCACTCCTCCTCTGTCTGGAAGCTCTCCCGCAGGGCCTCCCGGATACTGGTAGCCCCCCGATGGGCCTCCCAGCTGGCAGCTGTGCAGGGCTGCATGTACAGGCGAGCCAAGTGGTTGGCCTCTGCCATCCAGGCTGGCAGGAAAGCCTGCCCCTTCCACTCTCACAAATTGTGCAGCACACAGCACGCTTCTACCACGTGTGGAATATTCCTCTCGGAGAGATCGAGGTGGGTGAGGAGGCATCTAAATCTGGCCATCAGCCGGCCAAAGGCTCCCTCCACCACAATGCGGGCCCTGCTGAGCCTAGCATTAAAGGCCTTCCGGGAGGGGTTGAGGTGTCCTGTGTAGGGCTTCATGAGCCAGGGTTTTAGTGGGTAGGCCGCATCCTACACCAGACAGACAGGCATGTTCTCGTCCCCGACCCTGATGTGGCGGTCGGGGACGAAGGTCCCGGCAGGCAGCCTTTGGCACACGGAGGAGTTGCAGTACACCCGCATGTCATGTGCTTTGCCAGACCAGCCCACGTTGATGTCCAGGAAGCGGCCCCGGTGGTCAGACATGACCTGCAGGATGACCGAGAAGTATCCCTTCCGGCTAATGTAGAGGGAGGCCTGATGGTCTGGGGCATGGATGGGGATGTGTGTCCCGTTAATTGCCCCGCCACAGTTGGGGAAGCCCAGGGCACCAAACCCCTCAATGACTGTGTCCACATTGGTGCGGCGGATGACTCTGCAGAGCAGCACTCTATTGATGGCCTTGATCACCTGCAGAGGGGCACACAAAACCACGAGAGTCACTGGGGTGCCAGGATGGTTAACAGTGCTCTTTCCCCACCACTGCCCCACGCCCCCACTCCCTAGGAGCAATTCCCGCCCCCCCCCCCCCCACAATCTTGGCCACTGCGGGCCATCCGAAGTGCGGCTGGGACAGAACAAACCCTCCTATGGAGGGGACTTGCACCACATCCCCCCCCTTTTCCCTGGGGCAGCCCATCCACTCCTTACCCTGCCACACCCCTAGGCACAATGGCCGGAGACTGCCATAGCTGCATGAGCACTGCTCCGACGGTGGATTTACCCACGCTGAACTGGTTGCTGATGGATTGGTAGCTATCCGGCATGGAGAGCTTCCAGAGGGTGATGGCCACATGCTTTGGAGGGGAATGGCAGGCCCCATGTCTGTGTCCCGCTGCCGCAGAGCAGGGGCGAGCCACTCACAGAGCTCGATGAAGGTGTCCTTCTTCATCCTGAAGTTCTGGGTCCACTCTTGGTCTCCCTAGTGCTCCAGGACAATATAGTCCCACCAGTCGCTGCTGGTGTCCAGGTGCCAGATGCAGCGGGGCATGCTGGCATCCAGGCACTGCTCGTCCACGGCCCCCAGGGTGGTCTGGTGCATATGGGCTGCTACATATGGTGCCAGGCAGTCTCCAGCACTTGCTTCCAGGCTTGCAGCTAAAGATACAAAAGAAGCACCAGAGTGCCCAGGGGTGGCTCTGGCTCCGTGGTGCCGAGTGCTGTGGTGTCCCGAGTGAGGGCAACCAAGCAGGAAGAGAGAAAAATGCTTTGCTGTCCCTCAGCGAGGTAGGCAAGGAAGCAGGAAAAGCTGAGAACCAGCTGTCCAGGGGGGTCCCTTTAAGAACAAGCCTCAGATCGCCTCAGACAGCAGCCACACAAAGCAACTACTGACCTGATGCCCTACCGGAACCAGTTTCAGCTGGCCTTAAATGCGATTCAGTGTCCAATCAGTGTGGACGTGCTATTTCGATTGAGCAAAAAGCTATTTCGAATTGCATTTCGTGTATAGATGCATTATTTTGAAATAACTTATTTAGAATTAACTATTTCGAATTAAGATATTTCGAAATAATGCTGTAGTGTAGATATACCTTTTCTGTTGACAGAGCAATTAAAACTGGGATTTACCACAATTATTTTATTTAATCTAGTTAATTTGTTTTGTGTTAATCATTTGAGTTAACTGCAGTTGACAACCCCTATATTTAGGGCCTGATTTATAGCCTGGTCCTTAAATAGGCCTCTGTTTCTTAAATTTTGTGGGTGTAGTTATTTAGTTAGTAATTAGGTCATTTAGCTGGCTAAGGACTGCACATGATTTGGTGGTGCAGTCAGTCACTGTTCCTTCCTCCCGGAGGCTGCGGCTGGTATGTGCAATTACCAGGTACCTTAAAGTAGCATATATAACCCATATAGCATATATGGATATAACTATATTCCATACCCAGCCTCATCCTTTAAGGTACCTGGTAATTGCACATACCAGCTATAGCCTCTGGGAGGGGGGAACTGATAGCGCAGCGCAGGTGAGCTGGTCGACCTGTGGGAGGGAAGCCACACTGCGCAGCCACAGCCAGGCACAACCCACCCTCCTTTGGGCTGGGGGAATGGAGAGCGCAACACAAGCAAGTAAAAATAAACTTGTATACCCCGCGGACATGTATACCCCACGGGGGGGTTGCAGGGTTTGTAAAACTTTGTATAACCTGCGGGTTATATGTGCTAAAACACAGTGTATATATATAAAAAAGAGAGCATAGTATTCCCTTGTTCTATATGTAGCTTTGGGTTTCAGAATTCTTAACTACTCTTTAATCATGTGAGCATTAAGTGTTAGGTTCTGTTAAGGGCATGAAAACTGCTCTAAATGGCATCTGTGGAACTGTGCTGTAGGTACAATATGTAGTTAATTGCTCTGTAAGGCACTTTGAGATATAGCACACTAAAAAGGACATGATGAATGCCAATAGCATACAATAAATCCCTGAAACCTTGCTGCACCATGGCGAGGTCGTTCAGTTACGTTCGACCACCCTGAATGCTAAGTATTGGGTAGTGGGGGCATTTGGATTTAGAATTTAACTATTAGCGTAGTTCTAGGTATTAATCTCTTTGAATGTGAAAGCCCGATTTTGTTTATGTAACTGCAGGACATTAAGAGGAGCAGTCTTGTCTCCAGCTTATTTTCAGAATACATGAAAGGAGGACAAAAGTGGCTGTGATTGTAGAAAGAAAATAGATGGAAAGGAGCAAATGTTTACTGGAGTGAAGCTGCATCTGTGCCAGACAGACCTCTGAACTGTCTCTTTTACAAAGTCTGTCACGTTTGATGCAAATGTAATGCTATTTTACAGAAAACAGTCACAATACAAGCCCTGTGGTGATGCAGTATAAACCCATATGCTCTGAGAGACGTAGGTCAAGCCGCATAATAAATTCCAGTATGTATTATAACATTTGGCTAATTATTTAAAAAAAAAGTGTTAGCTCACACATTCAAGATCACAACCATAGAGGCTGAGTACTCTTGGATTCGTTAATTTCTGAGAGCATGATTGATTAAGCTAATCATTACAGAAGGATTTTCAAAAGCACATGACAGTGGCCTAATTCTGTTTCCATTGAACTCAAGAGTAGCAGAGTTAGGTCACTACTCAATGGTTTTTCAAAATCCCATCTTGGTTTAATTTAGTGATCTGTATTTATACCTAAGATAGGCTAAAACTGGAATTTAGACACTGCCTATTTCTGAAGCCTTATCTCCCCCCAATAATGCTTCATCTTTGCCTTTCCTTATTCCACTATCTTCCTTACAACTCCAGCCAGCTATTCAGCCTGCTAGATCTCCCCTTAGCCATTGAACTCCTGAGCATAGCAGGAGTGAAATGCAGATCAAATAAATGCTATTCATTGATATATTTCACTTTGTGTTGCATTCTAAGGACTACAGGCCGTCTTCGCTTTAAGTCCAAGATACATTCCAAAAAACTTGGACTGTTATAGCAAAACAACTTAAAGTGAGGATTTTTTTTCCCCGTGGCTGACTTCCATTTGCGCAAATCAGCTTTTTTTCATGACTTAAGAGTGGGGAATGGGAGGACTTATAACACATCGGTTCCTACAAGCGTGAACCACTTAAGTGTAGAAAGGATGTATACCGGGGTGACTTATAGTGGGGACACCCTGTATTTTGTTTATATTTTAAGGCCAGAAAGGACTATTGTGATAATTTACTCTGCCTTCCTGCATAATACAGGCCCAAACAGCTTCCCTGAATTAATTCCTGTTTAAATTAGAACATCTCTTTTAAAAAAAATCTCCAATCTTGATTTAAAAATGGCCAGTGAGGGTGAGTCCACCTCAGTCCTTTGTAAATTATTCCCATGTATTCTCTAGTAGGTACTTACAGACTGATTGTGTCATCCCATAATCTTTTCTTTGTTAAATTAAATTAATCAAGTACCTTGAATCTATCACTGTTAGGTTCAAATCTTTAATCATTCTTGTGTTTCTTGTCTGAAGCTTCTCCAATTTTTCAGCATCCTTCTTGAACTGTAGACACCAGTTTGAACACAGTTTTCCAACCTGCCCTAACCGTTTTCCAACTCCAGTAAATCTTTTCTTTAACATGGGAGATCAGCAACTGCACTCAGTATTCAAGGTGTGTGCATACCACATTTATATAGGAGCATTATATTTTCTGACTTCTTATCTCTCTTTGCTAATTTTTCATAGCATTCTGTTAGATCTTTTTGACTGCTGTGATTCATTGAGTAGATGTTTTCAGAGACCTATCCGCTGTGAATCCAACCTCTTTCTTGAGTGATAATAGCTAATTGAGACCCTATCATTTTGTTTGTATCTTTGGAATTATGTTTTCCAATATGCATTGCTTTTCATTTATCCACATTCAATTTCAATTGTCATTTTGTTACCCATCATCTAGTTTTGTGAGAACTCTGTAATTTTCACAGTCTGCTTTGGACTTAATTATCTTGAGTAATTTTGTATTGTCTGCAAATTTTGACATCTTACTGTTTACTCCCTTTTCTAGATTCATTTATGAATACGTTGACTAGAGCTGGTCCCAGTACAGATCCTTTAGGACTCCCTTATTTATCTCTGCCTACTGTGAAAACTGACCATTTGTTTCTATCAGTTAACACATTACAGATCCATAAGAGGATCTTCCCTTTTAAGTAAGACTCCTTACTTTAGAACCTTTAGTGAGGGAGCCTGTTAAAGGCTTTTGGAAAGTCCAGCTACACTGTATCCACTGGCTCATCCTTCTCCACATATTTGTTGACGTCCACAAAGAATTCTAGTAGGTTGGTGAGAAATCATTTCCTATGTTGACTCCTCTCCATGCATGGGTTCATCACTGTGTCAGATACCTCTGTTCTTTGCTATGGTTTCAGCCAGCTTGCCTGGCACAGAAGTTAGGTTTATTTGCCTGTAATTGCCCCAATCTCCTCCAGTGCCTTTTTAAAAATCAGGATTATGTTAACTACCTGATAGTGGTCTGGGAAAGAGGCTGATTTTTAAGTGATAGTTCTGATATTTTATATCTGAATTTTTTCAGCACTCTTTGTATCTGGTCCTGATGACTCATTACTGTTTGATTTATCAATTTGTTCTGATTTGCTACTCTGACATTTCAGTCTGGGATGGGTCCTCAGATTTGTCACCTAAAAAACTGGCTCCGGCTTGGGAATCTCCCTCACATCCTCTGTAGTAAAGATTGATGCAAAGAATTAATTTAGCTTCTCCACAGTGACCTCATCTTCCCTGAGATCTACTTTAGTGTTCTGCTTGACTAGTGATTCCAATGGTCATTTGATAGGCTTCCTGGTTATGATATACTTAAAAAATGGTTAGGTTTTTTTTGCCTTTTGCTACTTAATCTTCAAATTATTTTTTGGCTTTCCTAATTATACTTTCACATTTGACTTGCCAAAGTTTATGTTCTTTTCTATTTTCCTCAGAAGGATTTGGCTTCTAACTTTTATGAGAGGTCTTTTTTTCTCAAACCAGTGTTTTACTTCTGTGGCCTAGCCATGCTTCTCTGACTGTTTTTTGATTCTCCTACTGTTTTTTTATTTGAGAGAATACATATATTTGACCCTCTAGTAGAGTCTTTTTAAAAAGTTTCCATTAAGCCTGCAGCATTTCACTCTTGGGACTGTTCCTTTTAATTTTTGCTTCTCCTCATTTTTGTCTCATTCCCCCTTTTTAAATCAAATGTTACCATTGTGAGTTCTTTGCTGTTTTACCCTCTCCAAGAATGATAAATTTAATTACCGGTACATTATAAATAGTATTGCCGAGTGTTCAGCTATGTTCATATTGGACCAGATCATGTGCATTACTTAAGTCTAAATTAAGAATTTTCTTCCCTATTGGTTCCAGGAATAGTTTTCTGGTTTTTTAATTTCTCTAAAATCCATGAGCACTTCAGTTACCATCACAATCATGGTCATGTGGCTGGCAATATATTCCTACAGCTCTATTATTATTCAAGCACTGAATTTCTCTCCATGCAGATTCTGCAGTACTGTTTGATTCATTTAAATTTTTTACACTATTTGACTTGATGCTTTCTTTCACATAAAGTGCTCCCCTATCTCCAGTGTCATACCTGTATATTTTGTACCCTAGTATTACCATGCCCCTTTGATTGTCTTCATTCCACCAAGTTTCTCTGGGGCGTTATATTGTTATCCTCATTTAATACCAGACACTGAATTTCACCCATGTTGATGGCAATCATATATCCTATGGTAAAATTAGTTTGGTTTTCTCAGTCCAGGTAGTGGAAGACATGTATCCACACCACAGAAAATGCCACTAATTGGTAACATTGGATGTGTCTACTTTGCACCAAAAAATCCGCAAACACTGGTTCGAGGTGAGTTGGTCTGCAGGGCTACAAAATTCCAGTGTAGGCATTCAGGCTTGGGTTGGAGCCTGGGATTTGGAACCCACAGTGTCCAGCATGAACTCTAACATGTATAGGGCAATTGCTACAATGTAGACATACCCATTGTTGGCAGACTCCATAGAGAGGCCAAGAACTGAACAGGGATAAATTCAGTCTCAGGGTTCCAGTTAAGACAGGCTGGTGGGGCAGCATGAAGAAGCTTCCTCTCTCTTCTTTCAAAGACAGGCCTTCGCTTTCTAGGCTACCCATCCAGCATCTTGTGGAACTAAAGATTAGTTAAGCAGAGAGACACATACTAATGATAATAATTATTTTATGCTAATTCCCACCAATCCAATATGTCGCTGTGATTCAGAGATTTCAAGAGAGACTACTGAATTGAAGAAAAAAAGAATAGCTAATCTGGCACTTCATAAAGTTTATTTTAAGACTGAAAGATGATGTGAGTGAAATCAGAAAAAAATCTGCTTTTACTTGATTTATTTTTAAAAAGAGAGAAGTATTTTCTTAGGGTATCCAAGAAATGTACTATTGTTTTGATAGTTTATTATTTGATTTAATTATAGTACCGGTTCTTTAGAGTCTGATTTAAGAAAGTGTTCAGTGTGGTTAATAGAATTAAAACTAAATCCTTTCTTGCCATCTTTAAACAGTCATTGTTTCTGGTCCTTTAACAGAAAAATGAGACAATTCAGCTCTGTCTGTTATTTACTCAGACACATCTGGGGATTCAATTTTCCTGGGAAGAAGAAAGAGCAAGTGCCTAGAATAAAAAATACATGACAGAGTATTGGGTAGCTACACTTTTAGTTTGTTTTTCACAAAGCAGCAAATAATAGAAAGGAATTTAACCTGTATAGCTCTTTGTAGTTTATAGATATGAAAACAAAGTAGTAAATAAATCCAAATAGATCTATTGTTTTTTGAGGTCACATAATATGATCCCTTCATATGGATCCTGGCATCTATTCTCTTGTGATTCAAAAATAGCAGGGGATTTATTGGCTGCTAGCTTGTAATGCAATAATATTTTTGCTGGGTTACCAGCTTTGCCCTTAAATGTTATTTAAACTTCCCTCTGGACCTGCACCCAAGGTCAGTTAAGGACAGCTCCAGTCACACACTTTGGCAGTAATTTAGCATCTCAGTCTTTGAGAATACTCCCAGTCTGTATAGCTGAGCACTCCATTTAGCATAGGACTAAATAAGGTTTACAAAGAATCAGTGAACTCCAATGACCTTCCCTCGTGTATATTTACTTTTAATATATATATATATTTTTAAAAATGTGAACTTTAAACTAGGTTCCCTGGAGTGGCAGAGGTGAATGGGCTACATTCCACTAGTGCTGTGACTCTAAAGAAACAGCAGTGTGGGATAGGATTGGTTGAAGCCCTTGGCTGTCTGAAAGCATATGGCATATAACTTAGGGGCAGGTGCTGGGGGGGGTGTTTATGTAAGGCTATTCTGCTTGTTAGGTCTGTTACAGCATTTGATTTAATGTTCAAAGCATCAGCACCCATTGCCAGTAGGATAAAATATTTAGTGTCATTACAGTTTGGAAACAACTAATTTTGACAAATTGATTTGCCCCATTTGCCAAGAAAGTTATTAGGATCTGGACACTGAGCCAAGAGCAATTCTGTTCCTTTCCTGGCACAATGTCCAAATGTGTTGAATATTCCTACTGTTGAACTAATGGGTGTGTCATGTCTTCTATTACAGGAAATGATGTTTTCAGCATCAGGTTTTCAAATTATTACTCCATTTCTTAACTAGCAAAATTATCTCTGATAAAGAACATATGACAGTTTTAAAGAATAAGCATGAGCAAGAGTCTGAACAGCAACAGCTGAAACTTAAAAATATGCAAGCAAAATTATAATTAAGGCAAAAATTTGTATAAGACATGTGTAGTAAATCAAATATTCTCTATTAAAGAAATGAAAAAAAGTCGCAGCTTTATCTATTTTCTATATACACTAGTTTTCTACATACACTTGCAGATTTCCATGAACACTAGTTACAGGAGATCAAGATTTCTGTTTAAAAACACATCTTTTGTGCTGGTATATTTTTAGATTTATTTATGTTGAGAATTTAAATATTTTAGGCCTTAACCTCAGTATTTTTACAAAGTTTCAGGAGATACCCTCATTCTGAACTCACTTGCACTGATTTTACACTTGTGTTACCTCATCAACTTCAGTGGAATATCTCCTGATTCACAATAGAGAATACAGTCAGGACCATGATGAGTGGCCCTGAATGTGGCCTCAGTGGTTACAGTAAATTGACTGTAATAATTTTATACATCAGTATTTCTCTAAGTGATCCACTGGCACACTTTGGGAAAGCCACTAGCGGGCCCGTGCTGCTTTGTTTACCTAAAGGGTCTGTAGCCACAGAGTCTCACACCACCCAATAGCTCCAGTTCGCTGTCACCAGTATTGGGTAGGTACACTCTTAGTTTGTTTTTTACAAAGCAGCAACTAATAGAAAGGAATTTAACCTGTATAGCTTTACAGGGGAATTGCAGGAAGTGGTGTGGCCCAGGCTGCCGCATCCTGTGGCTGGAAACAGTGAACTGAAGCCAATGGGAGGCGTGAGGCTACATGGGTATGGACCAGTTAGGTAAACAAAGCAGTGTGGTCCTGCTGGTGGCTTTTCCAAAATGGGCCCGTGGAACACTTTTTGAGAAACACTATTATAGAGCATGAATATTGGTAATGAAAAAAATAACATTTTAATTAAGCATTTACTCTGCTCATTGTTGTACAAACATGGGGCCAACTTTAGTGATAATGAAAATTTTGCTAAAAGGTTACATGTTGATTCTAACAAAGCAACGTAAAATCAGCAAAGGTATCTTCCTCTCTCATGCTTTATTTCTTCAGAAATAATTTAAGTCTCTCCTTCTCTCCCATTACAAAATACAGGATTGGTTGTAACTTAAGAAAATTGCCAATAGAGCCAATACTCTCCTGATTTATTCCCCATGCATGCCTGTAGAAAGCAAAGGGTTTATATGGAGAGGGAATGAGGGCAGAGTTTGAACATAAGAATTGTAAACAATAACCCCAACTGGAAGATAATTTTCTGTGCTCAGTTTTAAATTGTGCTGACTCTCATGCAATTGAGCTATATCTTCTTGTTTCTGGAAGTTACACTAGTTGCTCAGAAGAAAAGATGGCTTAGCACATGCACAACATTTGGTGTGTAACTGGCATCCTGATTGGTGTTTTCAAGGATTAATTAGACAGATGTTAAACCATCAGCTACCGGTGATCTTTTCAAGGGCAATATTTGTGCACAGTGGTGCCTTGGTGTGAGGAAGTTCCTGATGCTACCTGTGATGAGAATTAATAATACAAATTGAAGCTCTCCAGTGGCTGCTCCCTTTCATTGCATCAGGCTCCAATTTGTCTTCACTAATAGTCACTAATGTCTTCACTGCTCTTGCTCTTGTCTCTTTTTTTACATTGCTCAGTGACTGACTCTACCCTTGAGCAGCCTCTTTTACCACTTATCTGTCTTCTGCTTCCTGTGCATGGCATACCCTCTCCAAAGGGATACACAGCATGATTTCTCTGTTGCCCTTCATATTCTTCCTCAAGACCCAGCTCTTCTATACACCTTTCAGAAATGGTTACACAGAGAAGCAGTCAGGAATAAATTGATGTTTAAATGCTATATACAATGATTACACACATTTTGATTCCATCCTTCTATCCAGTCCTTCACATGATGCTTGTCTTCTGATATTGTAAACTCTTCTGAGAATGAATCTTGTTTTCCTGTGGGTTTCTCTAGTGCCCAATCCTGATTTAGGCTTCTGCCATGACCACAAACAAACTAACAATGATGAATGAAAGAGGATCTCAGTCTCCAAGATTGTGTATTTGGCATCTTTCACAAGCAGAAAGAGGAAAAAGCCCCAGACCGTACATGGGAAAGTAAGAAGTAGAAACTGGGAAAAGATGCTTATGTGAATTTATTGTGTGAGTGCTAGTATGGGTACTGTTATGGGAACAGTCCATTGGAAATGTTCCAGGATAAGGCAAAAGACTTTTAAGTTCTTGTTGATTAGCTGTGTGAATTGCCCATGATCTGTATGCTACATAACATCCATGGAAGAATAAATACAGCTGTCCATTACCGAACACAGGATACCGACTCAGTGTGATGTTCACTCATTGAAATATTAGACATCTGATTAAAATGTGGCACGTGGCCAGAAAGGGTTTAACCAGCTTATAGGTTGACTGACCCACAGTTGACCTTTAAAGACTTGTTGGGAAGATGTGTAAATGATAGTTGGCCTGTTACATTAGGTTGGAGTAGAACTTTGAAATGCAGACCTGCATTGTTGGAGCAGTAGAACGGTGGGTGTTTGCACAGGTCTTGTGATGTGAACAAACAATCCTTGTCTGTTACTATAGGTTTGATTCAAGATCAGAAGGGAATATTTACATTTATATTGAAATTTGATTGAAGTAGTGGTATTAATTATATTCTCCCTCCCCCCCCCCCCCCCCCGAGGAGCAGTACAGACACTGAAACTCTTCAAGTCCGAGGAAAACGAAGTTTTGGGCTCAGCTTCCTGGGATATTACTCCCCAGATGGGGTCAGAACCCCAAATAATTGCTGGGGTGGGTTCCTGGATGATTATGATGGAGGTGTGTTGCATGGTTACTGGAAAGAATTTGTTGAAGATTAGGGGGTTGTCTGTAGGAGAGGATTGGCCTTTCCTCCAAGGTCTGTGAGAGTGAGGGGTCACTTTCCAGGATAGGTTGTAGATTGTTGATGATGCAATGGAAGGGTTTAAGTTGTGGACTGTAGGTGATGGAATTCTCTTGTTTTCTCTTCTTGGCCTGACTTGAAGTAGTTCATGTCTGGTACTCTTGTCAATCTGTTTTTTCACTTCACTTCTCTGGGGGGTTTTCAGTTTTAAGAATGCTCTAAATAGATCCTGTAGGTGTTTGTCTGTGGGATTGAAGCAAATCCGGTTGTATCTTAGGGCTTGACTGTATGCAATAGATTGAGAAATGTGTCTGGGATGGAAGCTAGAGGCATGAAGGTAAGTGTAACTGTCAATAGGTTTCTGGTATAGGGTGGTGGAAATGTGTCCATCAATGTAATTGTACTGTACTGTCAAGGAAGTGGATCTCTCATGTGGATTGATCCAGGCTGAGGTTGATGGTGGGATGGAAGTTGTTGAAATCCCTGTGAAATTCTTCAAGGGTCTTTTTCCTGTATGTCCATATGATGAAGATGTCATCAGTGTAGTGTAAGCAGAGTAAGGTTGCTAGGGGGTGAGAGCTGAGGAAACGTTGTTCAAGGTCAGCCATAAAGACGTTGGCCATAAAGATGTCCAAAAATACAACACACAGAAACCTGTTGGAGAACACTTTAACCTGACTGGGCACTCCTGAATGGATCTCCAAGTAACCGTGTTGTTTCAGGCCAATTCCACAAGCCAGAGACACAGGGAATGGTTGGAACTTAACTTCCTTTACAAGTATAATTCTTATCAGAATGGAATGAACAGGGATATTGCTTGACTCATACACTACCTTCTACATCCTAATGACTTAACCAAACAATGGAGGTGCTAATTGTCCTTATCTTGTAACTTGAACTATCTATTCACTGTCTTTTTTCCCTTTTTTTCCCCTCCTTCCCTCTCCCCCTTCCCTTATTTATTCTTGGATCTGAACTTTTAGTACTCCAATCATCTGAAGAAGTGGGTTGTGCCCATAAAAGCTCATGATACCACCTACATGTTTTGTTAGTTTTTAAGGTGCTACTTACACCAAAGTAAAAAAAAAATACAGATCCAGCTGATTGACATTAAGATTGATAGGTTACATGAGATATTTTGTCCAAAGCATCTTCGAGTTACGCATATTTGTGTCCATAAATCTGTTTCATAAAGCATGTGGAATGGGAGGGTCCCTCACACTCTCTATCAGGAAAAAAGAAAACAATATCGTCTCTGATAACACTATATAGTAGTTGTGCATGCTGACTTTTTACACATGACCATAGTATATGAGCACGTATATGATCATTCAAATTGTGTGTCTGTGCTTTATATAGTTGCGGTTTTTACACTGTATTATCAATATATGCCACACAAACTGTGCAGCTACCAGATTGAAAATGAAATAGTTCAATGCTGAAATTAGCTAGTGCAAATAGCAGCTAGTTTTCCATTCTAGAGCAGATCTGATTTATGAACGAATTACACAATTGTGAGTGACAACAATTTAGAGTTTAGCGACTGCATAATTTACATGCCGTAAATATCCTCACTTAAGTATAATAATAATTATTTTTATTTCTTGTATGAGACTGGTAGGAACAGTAAGTAAATTTTGTACTATGAGTGCATGGGAGGCACATGCCTAGGGAAAGAAGACATAAAAACAGATAATTCAAGCACACCCTACATTATGAAATCAGTAATCCTGGAGAGATTATAAAATCACAAAACTTTTTGTTCATCAGGCAGTCAGTTCCAAATCAAGCCTGACATTCAGTAGGCTGTGTCCAACAAAGTTTGATTTAATTTCCCCTATAACAAAAAACAAACCATAAAAGTAGATCTGATCTTCATTATATATAGTGTGTAAACAAGTTCAGTATGGATATGTCTACACTACAGCATTATTTTGAAATATCTTATTTCAAAATAGTTATTTCGAAATAGCTCATTTCAAAATAACATGTCTAGACACAAAATGCAATTTGAAATAGAATTTTGTTATTTTGAAATAGTGTGTCCACACTGATAGGATGCTGAATCACATTTAAGGCTGTCTGGAACTGGTTTTGGCAGGGCATCGGGTCAGGAGTTAGCCTCAGGCAGCAGCCACACAAGGTATCTGAGGCCTGTGCTTAAAGGGACCCTCCTCCCCCAGCTGGTTCTCAGGTTTCCTTGCTTGCTTGCCTACCTCGCTGAGGGATAGCAAGGCATTTTTATCTCTGTGTGCTCTGGTTGCCCTCACTCAGGACACCAGAGCTCTTTGCAACATGGAGCCAGAGCCTCCCCTGGGCACTCTGGTGCTTTTCCTGGATGTGTTGCTACGAGCCTGGCAGCATGTTCTGCAGGCAGTAACAGTCTTCTTGGTGTACCCCACGGGAGGCTTGTGCCTCATTCCTCCCTCATGTCCTTCCACTTTCCCCTCCCTAATCCCCCTTCCTGCTGTACAATAAAAGACACGTGTTCATTACAACAAAGCCTCTTTATTGAATAAAACTGGAGTGGGATGGGGGGAGGAATGAAACTGAAATGAGTCTGGGGAAAGAAGGTGGGGGAGGGAGAAATCTGGGAGGAGGGAGCTGGTGGGGGGAGAAAGGGGGAGGAGAATCTCAGGGTTGGGCGTCTCACCGGCCCAACTGTCTCCCAGCACCACGGGTGCGGGGGCCTCTGCATTCCTGGGGGTGTGGGTAGTGTGTGGAGGAAGAAACAGGAGGGGGAGAAGGAGTGGGAGGAGGAGCGGTATCTGGGGAGGCAGCAGGGGCTGGAGTGGCAGGAGGCAGCAAGCTCTGCCCCGGGGTCGATGACCACCTTGGGGACATGGACCATCCCACCCCTAGGATGCAGTCCAGGGCATCAAAATAGGGGCAGGGGTCTGGGTCTGCCCCTGGTTGGGAGCTTCCCCCTATGGCCCTTGCATAGGCCTGCCGCAGCTCCTTTATTTTCATGCGAACCTACTCCTGGGTTTGCATGTGGCCTTTGGTGGCCAGGCTGACAGCCATCTGCCTGTAGATGGTTGCATTCCTTCATTTAGTGCGGAGATCATGGAATCTGAAGGCATCCCCCCAAACCTGAATTAGGTCCCTGATCTACGCACTGGCCCAAGCAGGCACCTGCCTTTTCTGGCCCCTGGCAGGCTCCTGGGAGCTGGCAGACTGCTCCTGGGGAGCAGTGGCGAGCTGGCTGGCACTGGCTGCCTGGCTCATGCTGGGGTCACTGGCTCAGGGGCAGCAACTGCTGGCTCTGGGCTGGAAGGCTTGGAGGTGGCACAGGTACTGTGGCCAAGTCTATCCCTTTAAGGGCTCCGGGGAGGGGGAAGAGGCACCCTAGGAAGGGCTGGAGGCCCCCTATTTTGAAATAAGCATCTACACAGCGCTTATTTTGAAATAGTAATTTCAAAATTGGCACTATTCCTCATGGAATGAGGTTTACCAATTTCAAAATAAGCCCTCCGCTATTTCGATTTAATTTCAAAATAACGGTTTGGCTGTGTAGATGCTGGTAAAATTATTTTGAAATAATTTTGCTGTGTAGACATACCTTATTAGAACTTATGTATAGTCCCAATGCATAAAGATATTCATTCATCCCTCAGAAATCAGAAACATTTGTATGCTGTATGTTTCTAATAGGAGAAGTAACCCCTTTGGGGAGGCCTATTAGTTTATTGAGTTAAAGAGAAACTTTGTGTAGTATGCAAACAGCTAAAATATTTCTCAGTTAGGCATCAGATGCTGACTGGGAATACCTGTCACCTTTTGACATGCTCAGTTTTGCATCTCTAGAGAAAAGTCTGCATGGTATCTCTGAATTTTTCCACTGAACCCCTCTCAACCAAAGGATAAATAAGAGGAATATTAAAAATATAAATCTTTAAAGTAAATGAGCCTAATTTACATTTGCTCACACTAATCATACATCAGTGCTGATGTGCTGTGGAGGAGTGTTAAATGTTGCCTGGTAGGCATTCTCTCTTCACACAAATAATGCAGCAGAATATTAATTCTACCCTTTCAGCAGTGCTTAAAGGAAGCATTTTATCAGCCCATTTTTAAATTTAGTAAAGATGGAGCTGGGTGTTTTCTAGATAATAGGTTACATGAACAATTATAATGACAAATTGCTTCACATTATTGAAAAATGTCATTGAAGATCAGAATGAAAATATCAGTGTATTTAATAATCCCTAATATTTTATTTATTATTTAGACCTTTTCCTTTTTTGGTTGTTGACATCCTTGAGAAATTATTTGGAATGATTATTTGTTACTTTTTTATTTTTCAACTAAACCATCAGATGGTTGATGAAGTCTGAGACTCTGGAGTATATCAACGGGAGGACTTCTGAAATGGGGAATGTTTTGGTGTACCACAAATGAAGCTCTCATTCATTGGATTCTCTCAAAAGGTAAAGAGAAATCATTTTAATTTCTGGGCTTGAGAACAAGTTCATGGGGATGACCACTATCTATTTCTTTGACTAAATAGGAGAGGGATTTATTTGCTCTTATTATCAAGCTTTCTAATTTTAACTTGAACACTTCTAGTGGTTTTATAATATAATCTGGGAATTCCTATTTTATAGTTTGTGGGAGTGATCGGACTCAAACTCTGCCTAGGTAGTTGAGGGCTGAATGTTGTCTGTCTTCTTTTCTGCCAATCTATGGTGCTTATAAATCACCAGACACACAGGCTATGTTTACACAGCAGTATTATTTTGGAATAACAGAAATAACATAGTCCGCATCTACACTACAAGCTGTTATTTTGATATAATGTTGAAATAATGTCGAGCTGGAGGACTTCTTACTCCGACTCCTGTAATCCTCATTTTATGAAGAGTAAAGGAAGTCTGAGGAAGAGTGCTCTCTTTCGGACTTCCTGCTGTGAAGACAGCACCAACAGCTGAAATAAGCTATTTTGACTTAAGCTATGCAATTGACGTAGTTCATGTTGTGTAGTTTATTTTGGCTTTAGCCCTGCTGTGTAGACATGCCCACAATGATGTGTAGCTTTCCAATGGTATTTCATCCATGGTCTTAAGCAGTGATTCTTGACCTATTTACCATTGTGGGAAGCATATGCAACTTTCTAATATATGAGCAACATCTGCACAATATATATAACCTATATGTCCCTGAAGATGTCATATGGGCCATAGCTATGTGCTGACTGGGCCACAACCAGTCTGTTCTCAAGGAATTAATGATCTCCATATAGGTGATACAGGCAGGTGATAACTTTAGTGCTAATTTTTTTATCAAGCCATAATTTCATCAGTTTCTGTGAATCTCTTGTAACTAAAGCACATCTCCTTCTAACCTCATCTTTGATGGAATCATTGGCTCTGATCAAGTTTCTTAGGTAAACATATGATTTTACTTGTTCTGTAACTTGCTGCTGTATTTTAATATTTCATTTATTCTCCTTTTTCCAAGATGCAACCTCTGTACCCTTTTCAACATTTATGTAAGTCAGTTTAGGTAGTGGAAAGGATTTACTCCCTTGATTCCCAAATAACCTTCATCTCTAATTAAAACAAAACTCCTTTGAGATATAAATGCATTAATATAGCACACACATATGATTTTTCATTTTCTCTGCCATTTCTTATGTTTCCAATTCAAATACTGGACAAAGTCTGCCATTAATGAAATAATAGAGGCAATTCTATCCAAACCTTGAAGTACCAGAAATATCTTTTGGCTTGTTGTTCTCAAGGATTGCCATCCCAGTTTTACCGGGTAATGCAGTCAAGTAGTTCAGCTAAGAATTCAGACATTTATAGCCAGTGTTCTATAACCTCTACAAGTTTTCATGCTCCAACAACTAATCCTGACTTCCAAGTTCATCCTTCTACCATTTTTGCTGTGATCTTTACTTCTCTATCCTGTATTACTACTTGCTGACCAAAAAAGAGACCATAACCGGGAGAATAGTATCAAAATTAACAAAACAATTTAAAGGAGGACAAGTAGGACTGCTGTTGAAATAAGAATAAGTTGCTGTGTAGACCATAAAGGTGATAGAGGTGCTGATTCTTCTGTAACAGTGACTGAGAGTTATTTTTAGAAAGCTGACCACCATAATTTCTTGTATTTTACAATTATTGTATTTATTAATGAAATCTATAGCAATCAAACCAGAAAGGATTACATAACATTTCATTACATAACATTTCATTAAAATTTTAATGGCAAAATATGCAGATGATTTTGAATGTGGTAGGTTTGTGAAAATACGCTCTCAATAGAACATATTATTTCTAACCTAGTTCTGGTGCCCTTAATATCACCTTTGAACAATTATTT
This sequence comes from Pelodiscus sinensis, assembly GCF_049634645.1. NCBI lineage: Eukaryota > Metazoa > Chordata > Testudines > Trionychidae > Pelodiscus > Pelodiscus sinensis. The sequence goes on along the minus strand of NC_134715.1, from coordinate 40,462,995 downwards.
ATTTAACAGGCATACATTTTATTTACAAAAGTTAACCAGAAAAAGAAATTAAAGTGAAAAAGAAGAAATTGTAAGAGTAAATGATAGCACTCAAGAAAAGATACTTTGCAAAAGATCCAAAGTGAAGTGAAATTGATCCAAGTTGTCATTTCTGGCAGCTGTTATTTTTCCAAAAAAATGTCTGCAAAAATTTCTGCATGAAAAAAGGCTCAGTATTTTTCTGACAACAAAGGAGACATATTTGGGTTAATAGAATCTTGATTCTAAAATAATTGCTTTAGATGTTTCCCTTTATTAAATGAGGTTTTAAAACCCGTTTTCTCAAATTTTGTAGGGTTTTTCTTGTTTTTATCTTCTTAATTGGTTCAGACATATATCATTGGGAACTGGTGAAGGGTTCTGATACCACTGGAAAGGTCCAGCTGTGCAATCAGAGCATGACTTTGGATACTTGCGGTCCAAAATTATATATTAATTAACCATATAGTGATCATGGTAGCTTTTACTTTAATAACAGTAAAAATACTGACCACAGAACATGTTTTCTCCAAAACATTTATAATACTTTACACTTAATATTACATTATGCTGTGTTCCTCAGATTTATTCTAAAACATGAAGAAAGCCCCACAATAACCCTGTCAGGTAGGTTTTTGACTACAACTTTTCAAAGCTAGATGCCTAAAGATGGACTCCTTAACCCATATTTAGGCACTTGACTGACTAGATTTCTAGATTCTAGAATAAGCTCCCAGTGAAGTTCCAACCTGTAATGTCTGATGTCTAGTAGATCTGAAGTCAGTGGGAGCTTAGAGTATCGCCCTTTTACAAACCAGGCCCATTATTTAGGTACCTAAATATGGAGCCACCGTCAAACATGCAGTTATGAAAAGTTTATTTCTTTCCAGAACTGAAAGATATTAACCATTATCTTTATTTTACAGATGAGGTAACAGAGGCAGAGAGCAGACAGGTGGTTTGCTCACAGTCAGATAGGAAATGAATCATACAACCAGCAATAAAGTTCTAATCTTCTATCTTCTTGTCATGGATTATGAAGACAATATATGAAGCATTACACCCCCAAAATAATTGATTTAATCTCCAGGAAGCAATGTATGAATTTCCTCTACCAGGAGTAAACTGCTCATTTAGGGCATGTCTACACAACAGGGCTGAGCTTGAAATCAGCTATATAACTTGTTACGTCAGTTGTGTAGTTTATGTCAAAATAGCTTATTTTGACTTTAGGCATGGCTATACAGCACTTATTTCAAAATAGAGCATTCTTCCTATGACTTCCCTTGCTCCTCATAGAATGAGGTTTACACAAGTCAGAATAAGAAGCCTGTTATTTTGAATTTATTTTGAATTAGCGGGTTTGCTGTGTAGATGCTGTGTAGACATGCCCTTATAGAGCAGTAAAATGTTTGATGCTAGGATAAATAAATTGTTATATTTAGGTGCTGTTGGATTTCTGTCAGCTCTCCTGTGATTTGGAAACTTTCCTCCATAGACATCATACTGGGGAAATTTCACCAGACCATTTATATTGTGAACCCATCACCTTTTCACTCAGTAATACATTTCTCTAGTCAGTGGTACCAGTGATTATATGCTATCATCTTTGCCATTATCCAGGACAGACTGAAATAAGGAACTTGTAATTTCGCTGTAAGATTAAATTGGAACTGAATCTGGCACTTCACATTTGCCCAAACTATCTCTAACCCAAACAAAGTATTGAACAGACACCAGTCTGAATGCACATTGTTAGACTTTTAGCCTGTAATCTGAAGACACTGTTACCATCCTTTGAGCCTACCAGTCCACACATAGACCAGGGCAACATATTACCTTATTAACCCCTGTCAAACTGTATCCTGGACTAGATGAGGATGAATCGGTGTCATCCTATCTTTAAAATATGTTACAGATCTCATTTTATAGAACAGAATTTTGCAGGGACAGTGGAAAGAAGCTCTCCCATTCAATCTCAGCGTGGAAATTGTTTTTGTTATCTGTGACCCTAAAAGCTTTTTGATGCCAACTGGCAGAGGGCCCACCATTCTAACTCCTAACACATTGCTGTCAGAGCATTTATCTACAGAGTGTCATATGAAGTGTCAATTGAAAGCTGATGATACATTGGCAATTGATATTGCACAACATGTATGAATAATATGTGAAGAGTTATGTATTGATATGTCTACATTGCATTTCTCTTCCAAGAGAGGAATGCAAATGCAGATAAGCGAAATTGCAAATTAAGCACGGATTTGAATTTCCAGTGCTTCTTTTGCATAATCATGGACTGCCACTTTTCCAAAATAGTGTCTTTCAAGAAAACAAATGTGGACCCCATGGGATTGGTTAGAGAAAATAACCCTTACTCCTCATGGAATAACCCCATGGGGACCGTGTTTGTTTTCTCTAAAGACGCTATTTCGGAAAAGCGGCGGTCCGCAATTATGCAAATGAAGCGTGGGAAATGAAAATCCGCGCTTCATTTGCAATTTCGCTTGTCTGCATTTGTATTCCTCTCTTGGAAAAGGAATGCAATGTAGACATAGCCTATGTGTGCTAGAAATAGATTCCTTAAATGTTTTGGAGGCAGAGTTGATAAACAAGTTTGTTCTAAACAAAAGAATATTGATATACTTGACTGCCTAAGCCATAAACAATGGCATTTACCTTTACATCTGAATCAACAGGAAAACAAATTGTGCCTCAGTGAGATGACACTGTGCTGTCTTCTTTTTTCAAACAGCGGGGGAAGATAACTTTATCTGAGCGTGCACTTCAAAAAATGTGTTTCAAAGATTTACTGCTGGACTACAGATTGGAACTCTCTTGTCCGGCACAAGGGAGTTTGCCAGAGTAGGGGAGGTCAGTTCCAGCCCCTATGCTGCTGGGCTCTCCCCAGGAGCTGCCAGCTTCCCAGCTAGGCTTCCCATATGGCTGCTGACCCTGCTGTTGGCCCCAGCCACTGGTCTCTTCTGCTGGTCCTGGCGGAGCTCCCTGCCACAGAGCTGCTGGATCCGCTCTGCTCCCAGTCCCCTGTGCAGGCTCCTGGCCACCAGTTCTGGGCTGCCACCCCCTGGCTATCAGACTGGCTCTGCTCTTAGGCTACCAGCTAGGATCCAGATTGCAAGTCCCCTGACCGTTATACTGGCTGCACTCTTAGCCCCCTAGCTGAGGTTTAGGTTGGGCCGCTGGCCTTCTGGCCACCAAATTAGCTCTGCTCCTGGCCTGACTCCAGGCTGCTGGCCCCCTGGCCATAGGACTTGCTCCTCTCACCACCCCCCAGCTGGATTCCGGGACACTGGTCCCCCAGGTCCCTGACTTCCAGGCGGCCACTTTCACAGCTGATGGGGTTCTCTGTTCTGACAACATCTGTGGTCCTGTTGGATCACAGATGTTGCTACATCAGAGAGTCCAAGACCAGAGAGGTTCAACCTGTAGAAGAAAAAGGAGGAGAGAAGCCTTTTTGTTGTTCTTCATGTAGGGGACAAAGAATTCAGCATTTTCTATCTCTTTGAAGGGTGGATCCCCTACCATATGGCAGAGTGATGCTGAAAGGCTGTTTTAGGCAAGAGAGCTATTTTAGTCAAGGATTATATCTTGTTAAGTTTTAGTCACTAGAAAGCATGAGTGCATTTTCATATCCACTTTCTGTTTCTAGTATCACTTAAATCTCTGTTCTTTATTAATAAAGTTTCTCATTATATATTTATTTCAGTGCTGCATGATTCACGTGTGGTGTTCATCCTCAGCTGAGCCAGCAGGCTGATTTGTATTCTCTCCCTTTGGAGACCGTGGATTTGGTAATTCCTAGAGGTGTCCAGTGACAGGCAGAGTACTGCAGAGGGATATTCTGCCAGGGCGGCTGGGAACTGGAGACACCCAGACTTTCCTGCCAGTCATGGCAAAGAGTTGTTGGGCTGTGCAACAGATGAGTGTGTCTGGGAGCTGACACACAGTTTAGCAATAACAAATCTCTTTCAAAGAGGCAGGCAGGTAACACAGTAATTTACGGCTCTGGAAGCCACGAGAAAGCATCACATTATCACATCATAAAATTTTAAAAAATTAGAAAAAACAAGCTTGCTAGGGTCCTGATTCAGCTTCCATTGATTTTAGTGGGAGTTCAATTGAATCCAGGGAGAGGCAATCTGGACTTGTTCTTCTTCTTCTAGAAAATGTTGCCAGGCAGCCTCATGCAGTATATATTTCTTTGGTGATCAGATTTTACGGTAGGTGCTCAGCATAAGAAAATGGATCCTCATTTGGGCATGATCTAAAGTCTACTGAAGACCGCCATTGACTTCAGTGAGCATTTGCCTACTGATTCTTTCAAGTCTTTTTTCTCTTTTCTATCACACTCCCACCTTCATTGCTTCCTTATTCTTTCTCATTTCATACCACTTGATAGTGTCTAGAATGACTTTTCTTTTTCTAAAAAGATTAGAATTAGCGTCCACATTTAAGCTTTGAAAATTGCTATTTTATTTTGTTTGTTCAAAGTGAGGGGAGCGGTAACTAGATCTGTTTGCTTTTTGGGACAGATTAAAGATGCAAAGGTTTCGTACAATATTTATAGTATATTATAATAGTGCCTGGAGACGTAGCATGGAGTAGAAAATCTTAATAAGTAAACTGGACCAAGAAATTCTTGATCTTTATTCTTTGACAAAGCATGTTTTAAAACTGAAATAATTAGGAAGAGTATGAGTTTCCATGTTGAGCTGATTCTGCCAAAATTCTGTTCTACCTGCTTTCTTGTGGTCTGTAATATAGCTTTTATGGATTTTCTTTTCAATGATGTACTGGTAGTTTGTTTGGAGCATGTCTACAGGGGAAAGTAAATTAACATTGCTTTGAATGGTGCATAGCTCTGCACCTTAGTTCCAATATGTTGGTAGCCTCTCATTTTAATGAATTATACTTTCTTACTCCAGGAAATATAAATCAACTTGCTGAAGACAAATGAGGAAGAAAATGAGAAAAAGCTAATCTATTAAAACCACCCAGACCTGCTTAAAAGATATCTGGATGCACCTTTGAGAATAAGATCAGAATTAGTTCCTAGGAATTTACAGATTCCCCCTGCTTTCTAAGCATAATTTAGAAAGCCTGGTTCCTTAGTTTAGTGGCATCAGATTAGTCAGTGTACATACATAGTAATGGTCACATTTTCTATAATAACAATGGTTTTTGGTCCTGCCCCAATGATATATCTAATTGTCACGTTATTGGATTTTAAAGGTCATTGCTGCACCCATGGGGTGTGTGTGTGTGCCCCAAAAGTCTATACAAAGGGAGCCATGTGAGGTGTCACATGAAAGCTTGTGTTCTACTGATTCTGTATATGCTATTCATGTACTTATATAATATCTGTATGTGGCGTTATAAATATGTACTCTGTGTTGATGCTGGAAAATTCTCTGTCTGAGGCAGAGCAATGTGCCAGGAATGTTTGTTCAATGGCTATGCTGATGAGCGAGGCTCCAGTGACAATAGATCTCTAAATGCCAAAGACACACCTGGGGGATGAATCTGGATGCCTGCAGACCAGCCAGAATAATGATTGCTGGCTTGGGACACAAGAATAGGCCACTGACCATGTGACCTGCTACAGCATGGAAGATGCCAGGAGAGGTATTTAAGTACTATGTGGCACCCTCCATCTTGTCTTGAGTTCAGCTCCTGATCCCAGATGCAGCCTTGCAGGGAACAATGAGCCGGGAAGAACCGTGGACCCATCCTGACATAGGATGTACACCAGAGACTTTTAAGATAGCAGTTTATAACATCTCTGCTAAGAGCCTGTATCGAGAACTGGGTGATTTGATGCATGTAATGTATTTTCTTTAACAACCTTACTCTCATACTTTTCTTTCTTTTAGTAATAAACCTTTTGATTTTAGATTCTAAAGGATTGGCTCAGCATGATCTTGTGGGTAAGATCCAGAGTGTAAATTGACCTTGGAACTGTGGCTGGTTTTTCGGGACCGGAAGAACCCATTTGGGGTAGGTGAGAGTGGGTTCTATAACCCCTTACCTGTGTGTTAGGCCCGGGACTGATTGGGGCACAGGAAGAGCTGGGGTATCAGAGAGGTTTTGCTCGTGAGGCTTCTGGCTGGACAGAATGTCAGCTGAAGCGATCGATGTAGCTGGTTTGTGTCCTGTTTGGGAAGGTCCCTGGTCTGGGGCTGTAAAGAGCCCCGAGTTTGAGCAATTAGTCCTGAGTGGACATCCTCAGCTGTGCCCAGACCCGTCCGTCACACTAATATCAGGCACTTGGGCTTCTAAACAAGCCTCTGTTTTGTGTGTTCAAAACTGCAGTGTAATTTGGGCAGATTGTGAGACTGGGATTTGGAAGAATCTGCCAGATTGCAGATTATTGTTTGGACATATGAATTGGGGACAGTAGCATCTGATTCTGAGTTTATAAATTAGGTTTAGGTCTGACAAACTGCTTAAATTGCCTGAAAAATTTGGCAGCTTCTATGCTCCTAGATATACAGTTTGGACCTCCCTGGCCTGGCATGCTCAGGACCTGACTGGGAGGACTTTTGCCAGACCAGGGGAAGTCATTTTGGACCCCTGCTACCGTCCCTCCTGGCCTGACTCCCTACCTCCTGCTGGCCTCTCTGCTCTGATGACTCTGCTAGGCAGCCATTGCTGCTGTGGCTCCAGGATCTGCAGGACAGCCATGCGCACTGCCCTGGACAGCCACACACCGCAGCTCCCTACCGCACCAAGCTACCGTGGCTCTCACCATGTGCCAGGTGAGCCAATGCTGCTGAGTAGCCCTGCTACCACATGCTGGGTGGCCCTGCCATCAGCTCACTGTGGGCAGCCCACTGCCCTGCTGACTCTGCTTGGATCCTTGCCACTGGCCTTCCACTGTGACACTCTGGTCCTGCAACATCCCTGCTGGACCATGGATGGTGCTGGACCAGAGAATCCTGGTTAAGAGATTTTCAATCTGTACCGTTGAGTTGGGCAATGCTGAGCATTTGGTAAATTTCACCAGAAAATGAGCCATCTTCACCGTTCTCTACAAAAAATGTACCATAATACCTGTGAACAGTTCATGAGGATAAGGATGAGGAATTTCTGTTTCATCTTTTGTTTAAAGGATCATAAAACAAGACTTCATTAAATAGGTTTGTTTTTCAAATGTTTTGCATGGATTTATATCTTAAACTATTTAACAGATTGACTTGGTTAAGAAGCACAACTCGTTTCTAGCTGACATGAAGGATTTTGTGAGCAATTGATCACTGCTGCCAATTGTCAAGGTCAGAGGGATGTTCCAAATTGGCAGTCCCCAAAGTACTTGAGAAGATTAGCCTGAAAAAAAGGGAAGAGATGAGGGAATGGGGGGAAAACAGTTATCAATTCAGTTCATGCAATATTAAAAATACCTTAAACAGAGTTTTTTGTGGGCTGATCATACCCCATTATATCTTATTTTTTGTATTTAATTTTACTGAGTTTTCCAATGGTAAATCACAAGTCAGGTCAAGGAATAGAAAAAATAAATATGCAGTGATATTTGTGCACATTTTTTCAGTGTTACTTCAATAGCAGAAAAATAAATATTAAACGTGTGATTATTGTCCTTCTGTTGGACAATAATCAATGAGACTTTGAAGACCTGTGCTCTGTTTCTGGTTCTGACACTTGCAGAACTGAACTGTGAGGCCTCTTTAAGTGAGTCAGAGATAAAGATTTGCACATGCTGGTTCTGAATGAGAAATACTTATACTTCTGTGAGCACAGTCAAAGGTGAGTATAGAAAAATGAGATCTTCTGAGATTAGCCTGGATTTGGAAGAAAATGAACATATGTTCATATGAGTTGCTGCTGGTTTCATAGTTGTACTAATAAATGCCTATGTACAGATATTGTCTTGTCACATTCATCATCTCCTACTGATATGGATAGATTGGAGTTATTAGAGTGATTCATATTTTTTGGCACTAGAGCCTGAATGTGCACTGAAGTCAATGGGAATCCTTCCATAGACTTTAGCATGTGTTGGATTGGCCCCTTAGGTAGTAATGACATGGAATAAATAATACAATTAATTAGTACTTAAAATACATAAAACTCTTTTCTAGTTAGCTTATGGTAATACACTGGAATAGGAGATGCTTGTCCAATGGCTATTGGATGTAGAGACCCAACGCATAGACTGGAATATAGAATAGCTACAGAAATGAGACACAAAAAGCTTTGGCTTTTGTAGATATTAAGGGGGCAGAGGCAAGATTTTTGGAATCTCTTCCTATTGGTTATCATGACACTTAAACCCTAAAAGCACTGAAGCACTCTAAAAAAGTCTGATGGGATTGCTTGAGCACCATTAGTCTGTTCTAGAGCCTCAGTGAATGCTAACACTGTGAGCGAAATTCTCATGTGGTATGAACAGGCATAGTTGCACTGACTTTAACAGAGCTATGATAATTTACATCACCTGAGAATCAGTCCCACCAGCTTTATAGATGACTGGGGAGGAAAAAGTCAAGTTTTAAACACAAATTTCTTTGGACATTAGTGGTACATCTAGACTACAGGCTTTTGTCGACAGAAGTTTTGTCGACAGATATTGTTGACAAAGCTTCTGTTGACAAAGAGCATCTAGACTACATCCAGTTCTGTTGACAAAGCAAGCTGCTTTATCGACATGACAGTGTAGATGCAAAGGACAGTGTAGATGCAATAACGCCTTCTGTCGACAGAACTCTGTTGACAAAAGGTGTTATTCCTCGTAAAATGAGGTTTACAGCCATCGACAAAACTGCTGAGTTCCATTGACGTTATATCAACAGAACTCAGCAGCAGTGTAGATGCAGGTATAGTTTTGTCGACAAAGTCCACTGTTGTCGACAAAATCCTGTAGTCTAGATACACCGAAGGAGAAGTAGAAGTGCAGTATTTGTAATTACTGGTGTTACAAAAAATTGTTGCTGGAAAGTATAACAACTTTGGGCTCTCCTCCATATTTCTTTCTTTCTTTCTTTCAAATGTTGGAGTTGTCTGAACCCTTTGTATAGAACTTAAATGGCCTTGCCGCTAAGTAATTAGAGTGGTACAATGGCCATCTATGACACAACTGTCTCATTTTTGTGTTTGTCCCTGCAATGGGAAATTGCAGGTTGGAACAGTCTTTCAAATGGGATGTGCAGTGTTTCCCATTTCTGGCTGGGACAGAAATAATCTTTTTATGTTAGCTCACCACAGGCATAAAAATTAAATTAACCAACTAGTCAAGCCACTATACTTTTCAAACCTCAAAAAGAGAGATTGGGTGAATGCTGAGACTGATTCTTATTTTATCCTCATTGCTTCACCCATTCCAAGTTTGATCCCTTCATGTCTGATAAACTAGGGGATGGTTATTCCATTGAGAGCCAGCCCAAATTTTTTGTAAACGATAGTATTTTTTGTTACTTTTCTCAGCTCATTTACAATCTTGGCCCCTTAAAATTGCTACAGCCTTTGGGGAGTTTCTCTTTTAAGGAATGTAGCGCTATTCAACCAAATGCCCCCTTAAAGAGCAGGAAAGTCCCTTGCAGAACTGGGGGAGTTTTAAGTGTTCAGGACAATAGTATGTAATTAGGACTGGCAAACAACTAAAAAAGTCACAATAATGAGATTTTTAAAAAGTCATGATTAATCCCAGTTTGCACTGTTAAACAGTAAGGGCATATCTACATAGCAGGGTTAAAATCAAAATATGATATGCAACTCGAGCAACACTAACTGTGTAGCTTAAGTCGAAATAGCTTATTTTGACTTTTGGCAATGTCTACACAATAGTTATTTTGAAATAGAGCACTCTTTCCCCTACTTTCCTTACTCCTCATAAATAAGGGTTACAGGAGTCAGCGTAAGAAGCCCGTTATTTTGAATTTATTTCAAAATAACGGGCTTTCTGCGTAGATGTGCACTATGTTATTTTGGAATAACTGACGTTCTTCCAAAATAATGTTTCTGTGTAGAGATAGTCTAAGAGAATGCTAATTTAAATGTATAATATATATTTTGGATGTTTTTGTATATCGTCAAATATCTTGACTCCAGTTACAATACAAATAAAAAGTCTACAGGGCTCATTTTATTATCTTCTATTACAAATACTTGCACTATTAAAAAGATAAACAAAAATAATATTTTTAATTCATAGTGTTGTAGTACAATCTCTTTATCTTGAAAGTGCATCTTACAAATGTAGAATTATTTTGACACATAACTACACTCTAAAATAAAGCAGTGTAAAACTTAAGAGCCTGACAAGTCCACTCAGTCCTACTTCTTGTTCATCCAGTCACTAAGACAGACAAGTTTGTTTACATTAATGGAAGATAAAGCTACCTGCTTCTAGTGAGAACAGGCATTCACATAGCACTGTTATACTCTGAATCGTGTACACTTTGCGTTCTGTATTTTTATTGAAAACAATATAATTAAAATGTGGCAAAACATTTAAATATTTGTAATGCTTTTCAATTGATATTCTGTTAGTTTAACGGTGTGATTAAAACTGTAATTAATCATGATTATCTTGTAAAATATAGTTAATCTACTTTGCATTAATCACTTGTGTTAGATATGGTTAATTGATAGCCCTATACATAATATACGTTGTACATATTCTATAGAGACTTCTTCCTCCACATTGGACTGCCAAAATTAAACAGGAAATGGGAGTAGAGAAGAGAATTACTTGGCTTCTAAGTTAGACTTAAGGATTAGCCATAGCTGAACCATGGATGTTCTTGGAGTCTGCCATGAAAATTGGACACAAGGCTGAACTGAGTGCTTGGTTAGCAGCAAAAATGTACTTGAAGTTGCCTTGATCTCTTCATTCTCTCTGAAGCATCTGGCACTCCTCCGCCATCACAGACAGGATACTGGCCTACAAGGACCATTAGTCTAACCCAATATGGCTGTTCTTATATTCATTCCAAAGGCTTGTCCAAAATGGTGTTTCTTCTCACATCATAAATCTAACTGGAGAGATTCTGTTTGTAGCATAGATTGTTTAAACCCAGAGGGAAAGCTACTTCTGAGAGCCCTTACAGGATAATGTTCTAAGAAAATTGTTCTTTTGATGCCTTGATTTAAAACCCATGCTTCTCATTAACACAAGCTTCAGGGTGCCTGAAGATCTATCACTGAAAGGGATCTGCTTTAGAAACCGTGTGAATTCACCATGTGGCTGTACAAGGTTAAAAACAAAAGAAGGAAAGAAAGGAGAGGCTAAAATTACGTATCTGTTACTAATTTCAGAGCCACATGACTTAGAGAAAAATCTGCAATGTGCTGATTTTCAGGAAACCAGCCATCCTTACAGATTGGCCAGTGCACTGTCATACCAGAACTTTAACTCCCATTTTTTCTTTTGTATTTAGAGCAATATTTTTCTTCCCAATTGTGCTTGCTATATAAACATTCCCATGAAACCTATCAGTCAGAAAATAAAAAAAACCTTTGCACACACTATAAAAAGATCCCCTCCCTTTCATAAAGAAACAGAGGAACTGCAAGGGATTTTCTCTCTGAGTCCCAAAGGCTACACAGCACAGTGCAGTTTTGTTTTAAAATGTGACTTCTCCGGGTTAGAGGCTTAAGGTCTTGCTTGTCTGTGGAAGAGTTACTAGAGGTTTATTTGAGTTGGCACTAAACATGTTTAATCTGGACAGCCCTGATACCGAAAATCAGCTGGGAGGGAATGGTATAAGGTGCACTATCCTTGATATGAAAAAAAAAAAAAGAGATTGAGATTAATGACAAGGTAAGTGACTACTTCAGTTTCAAAAACTGACCTCCGGGAAGTGGCATGTCACACATTAGATTCATGTTAGTGCATACATTTGTTTTCTTTTTTTGATACTGGATAATCCTCTTTTTTTCCCTTCTCCTTGACTTGAGCACTCAGCCAGGAGGTTGGGTAACAGGATGCTTCACAGTGATTCCCTCCCCCCCCCAAGCTATTTTAGAAATAGTTTGTTGGTAATATGCACTACTTCTACTGGCTAAATTAAAGGAAGGAGTTAGATGGGAATATGTCCACATTGAAATGCAATGTAACATATGTATGTGATGCATTCCAGTTTACTGCAGCATAACCTGATACTAGATATCCAGATGTAATTTAGAATAGTATGCTGTCAACTATAAACAGCACAGATATAACATATACAGGTTGGACTGCCATTGTCCGGCACCCATGGGACCTCATTCGTCCCAAATGAGGGGATTTGCCAGATGAGAGGAGGTCCCTCCCAACATGGCCTGTGCTTCCTTGTTGCCCCTTGCCAGAGCTCCTGCTCATCCTGGCACACCCTGTCTGGAGCTCTCTGGCTAGTGGTGCTTGCTCCTGAGCTCTGTGGACAGGGCCAGAGCTCTCTGCATGCTGCTGGCCTCCAAGCTCTGCAACCAGAGCTGGAGATCTGCAGCTGCCACTGCAGCTGTCCCCCAAGATCAGGGCTCACCCCCTGCTATCACCCAGCTGCAGGGACCAGAACTCCCTGCACAGGCTCTTGGCTGAGTCACCAGTCCCCCCTGTGCATCTACAGAGACCAGGATATCAGAACTGAGTTCAGCAGTCCATTTAGAAGTGGAGAATAACAAACTATTGTTCTTTGATTGTCTATTTGTGCATAAGGACTAAGAAAGATCTGTTTTATTAGGACACAGTTATCGTACTCCAGTGGAAACAGCTGATATATTCATCCTCTGTATCATGGTGGCTATATTTACCAACTATCCAAGTCCCAAACAATAATCTTCAGAAATTTGAGAGCCGAGGTACACCTGCTAGGGCCCGGGGCTTTAGCTCTACAGGAGGCACGTGATGGTGCTTGGAGGTTCAGTCTTGCTCTTGCTAAAGGCCCTGAGCCCCAAAAGGTATGCATGATGGGCTGAAGCCCCAGGACCTCTCTCCCCACTGGGAAGAAGCCTTTACCCCATGAACCCACTGCAAAGCAGAGGTTCTGAGCTCTGCCACTCAGTTTGGTAGGTGGAGAATGGGGAAATAATGGCGAGCATTATTTAATCTCCTCAAGCAGCATTTTAATAGTAAAAGAGACACATGTGACCTGTGAGACACAGTTTGACCATCCCTGCTCTATGTTCTCAAGGTCTAATCTTCACTAGGAAAAATGTTGCACTCGTACCTTGTGTTAGAGCTAATGAAGACAGTGCAATTTTCATATGAGTTTGCAGGTTGAAGTAAAGACTACTAATGAGCCTTGGGTTTATTTGGACCTGTTAATTCATGTTAGTGAATTCTTCATGTTAACTATGTGTTTTGTAAGAAAAGTATTTCCTTTTACTAAGTGAACATTTGTTGCCTTTTTAATATAATTAGTTATCCCACTCTTATTGTAGTACAAGAACAATACAAATTAACGCTCAATAAATGTACAAAAATCATATGGGACTATCCTTTTTTCTGTTTAGTAATCCATGAGAATCTGTTAAACAAATGTATGCTGCATGTAATAATGATAGTTTGGGTACCCTAAAATCCCCCCAAAAGCATTTCAGAATCGAGCAAAGAACTGAATTTTGTGTGCTACCATTGCCATCTACTTCTTAGTAAGACTCAATTAACAATAGCGTGCATATTTGCCTGTTGTGGTTGTTACAACAAAAAGTATATTCCCAAGCTAATGAGGGTTTTTGTAAGTGTCTGGAGCTCGATCCAGTATAGCAGTCATTAATTGCCTTGGATTTTTATGAATTTTAATTATTAGAATAATTATAATGCATTCTACTGATCTGGAATCTTTTGATGTGTTTCACAATCAGAGATCAACTTCAAAGGGGCCTGAGTAGTTCATTTATCCCTATGGTAAAAAATAGTTTTAGATTAATATATTATCAACAAAACATACTTTTTGATGCACTATTATTTGCTTACAACGCATCTTCTTCCAACAGGTGATTTACAGTTTTTCCTCTCTTTCTTGATGACACTTCTTTAAAAGCTATGAATAGAGATCACTGCATGACACTCAACCTGAGCTTCCTAATATTATGCTTATTCTCTCGCTGTTTCTTACATAGGCTTACACAATCGTCCTTTCTGTTTTCAATTATGGAAAATTATTTATAAACAAGAGGGAGAGGGAAAATTGTAACACGCGAGATGCTACATAATAGCATGATAGAGATATAAGTTCCACTTGATTCATTGCTTGTAAAAACATGTTTTGTTATGTTCTTCACTGCAGTTCACATTCTTCTGTGTTGAAACCTGATCCTAAAAAAGAGTCCATAAAGATCCCGACATTACTGCAGCATATTAAGATATCATAGAATCATAGAATAATAGGACTGGAAGGGACCTCAAGAGGTCATCGAGTCCAGCCCTCCACCCTCAAGGCAGGACCAAGCTCCGTCTACACCATCCCTGACAGATGTCTATCTAACCTGTTCTTAAATATCTCCAGAGAGGGAGATTCCACCACCTCCCTTGGCAATTTATTCCAATATTTGACCACCCTGACAGTTAGGAATTTTTTCCTAATGTCCAATCTAAACCTCCCCTGCTGCACTTTAAGCCCATTACTCCTTGTCCTGTCCTCAGAAACCAAGAAGAACAAATTTTCTCCTTCCTCCTTGTGACACCCTTTTAGATATTTGAAAATCGCTATCATGTCCTCCCTTAATCTTCTTTTTTCCAAACTAAACAAGCCCAATTCATGAAGCCTGGCTTCATAGGTCATGTTCTCTAAACCTTTAATCATTCTTGTCGCTCTTCTCTGTACCCTTTCCAATTTCTCCACATCTTTCTTGAAATATGGTGCCCAGAACTGGACACAGTACTCCAGCTGAGGCCTAACTAGTGCAGAGTAGAGCGGCAGAATGACTTCACGAGTTTTGCTTACAACACACCTGTTGATACAACCTAGAATCATATTTGCTTTTTTTGCAACAGCATCACACTGTTGACTCTCATTCAACTTGTGGTCCACTATGACTCCTAGATCCCTTTTCGCCATGCTCCTTCCTAGACAGTCGCTTCCCATCTTGTATGTATGGAACCGATTGTTCCTTCCTAAGTGGAGCACATACCTGCTTTAGCATATACCTGCTTTAGGCTAGAAGAAAATTACTGTAAATTAGCGATTATAACCTGCATCTATGTATAACATGCACTTGTGTATTACCCGCGGTTTTTCTATGATGTGTGTTAAAAAAAAAAAAATTAGATGACCTGCACACACATATAACCCGCAGAGACTTCTGCCGCCTTTATAAAAGGTGGTCTTTGATGCCGCAGTGGGAGATATGGTGGCAGCGGAAGTGCTGCTGCTTGGGCTGGTGCAGCAGCCCTGTGCACTTGAACAGCAGCCCTGAGATGAGGAGGTAGCTGCCCAGCATAGAAAGCAGACACAAGGCGATGGCCATACCACTGCCAGCGAACTGGCCTGCCTGTGGTGGGGAGAGAGCTGCCCTCGCATCCAGGCCCAACCTGTGCATCCACAGCCAGGCACCACCCACCCTCCTCCAGGTGGGGGGAATGGAGAGCGCAGCGCAGGCGTGATGGAAGCTTGTCAGGCCCTCCCTGCCCCCCTGCAGTGGAGCTGACCCAGTTCTAATGGGGGGTGGGGTGGGCAGAGCTGCTTAGGGGAACTGATGCTCTTGGGGGGACTCCAAGGAGTAAAAATCAACTTGTATAAGACTTGGACATGTATACCCCATGGCGGGAGGGCGGGGGGCAGGGTGTTGTAAAAACGTGTATAATCCATGGATTCTATTCGCTAATTTACACTGTTCTACATAGTTCATTTGGATTATTTTTAAAATCTGTCCATTTGTAGTATTTTCCAAAGAACTTCTGGTTCTTTCTTCTAACACCTTGGCTACGTCTAGACTGGCCCCAAATTCCGGAAAAGGGATGCAAAGCAGGTAAGTCAGCATAGGGAAATCCACGGGGGATTTAAATATCCCCCGCGGATTTAAATAAACATGTCCGCCGCTTTTTTTCCGGCTTGGGGAAAAGCCGGAAAAAAAGCGTCTAGACTGGTGCAATACTCCGGAATAAAGCCCTTTTCCAGAGAATCTCTTATTCCTTATTTCAAGTAGGAATAAGAGATCCTCCGGAAAAGGGCTTTATTCCGGAGGATTGCGCAAGTCTAGATGCTTTTTTTCCGGCTTTTCCCCAAGCCGGAAAAAAAGCGGCGGACATGTTTATTTAAATCCGCGGGGGATATTTAAATCCCCCGCGGATTTCCCTATGCTGATTTACCTGCTTTGCATCCCTTTTCCGGAATTTGGGGCCAGTCTAGATGTAGCCATTTTCATTGGCTTGATAGTAATATTCCTCAGAAATTATGTGATGATTTACTCTAAGACATTTTTGTCCAGCCTTATTATGGCTTAAAGCTTTCAGAAATATCTGCATGGAGCAACTTGTTGGATGTGTAACTACCTATGCAGGACATTTTTTTTTTTTTTGCTTCCTGCAAGACACTAGGGGTACGTCTAGACTACATGGCTCCTTCGATGGAGACATGTAAAATAGTTTACTCGGCATAGTCAAAGAAACCGGGATTTAAATAATCCCCGCTTTATTAAAATAAAAATGGTCGCCGTGCTGTGCCGACGATCAGCTGATCTGGCACTGCACGGCAGTCTAGACATGGTGCAGTCGACAAGGGCGGCAATCAATGGAGCCATGTAGTGTAGACGTACCTTAGGTGATCATGTAATTACAGATGAAATGGCTGAATCAGAATAAGTCCATTCCTATAATACTGCACTTGATCAGCTATAGAATATCAGACTAGGAAGAAAAGATTTCATATACAGATGATGATTCTTGTGGCTCATGTTTAGTTTAATCTACAGTTCCTACCTCCTTCCCCTAAGTGACCATGCCTCAGTATGTGTGCATTTGTAATGCAAACAAGGCCTGAAATGCTGAGGATACTTAACTCCTGTACCATTCTGATGGGGATGTAAGACCAGCTTATTTAGCAATTACATTTAGCTTCCCTATACAAAAAGTGCTGCTGATTCTGGACAGTAATGTCTTTAAAAAAATTGGAAACCTTTTACTTTGGCTGACTGAACTTCACACCTTACAGGAACCCCAGAAATCTCTGCATTGTTCTTCCTTTGTTTAATTAAAACATGATGCAAAATAGTAGAAAAATATTTTTTTTAAAACTCAGTGCATATAAGATTTCATTTTCATTTCTTGTGCTTCAATCTCCACACAGATATTTTTGGATTGTGAGGGAGATTTAATTTCTTTTGGTGTATAGGAGATGTACAGGATTTATTTAAATTATAACTTTACCTATCTCAAATTTAGTTTTAATGAAAACTGAAGCCTCTTCCCTTAAAATACATTTTAATACTAGATTAGTGTGGTCTGTAAAAATAGGTCCATTTTTAGATCCCTGGGTTCTGAATTTATTTAGCTGGCTAACTTCTCAAATCTCCTGAATCACTTACTCCCTATTTTTCCTTCTTTGAACATGGCCACTACCTCTGCTACTTTGGGTGATAGCTGCTAATTCTCAAATTATTTGCATGAGGAATTAAGGCTCGCAGCATACCTAGGTGCTGGATTTAGGAAAGCTTGCACTGCATGGAAGAAAGTGGGGAAAAAAATTATACAGAACAACAATGAAAGCAGTCATCTCACAATTTCACAGCCTTACGCATAGAGGTTTCTTTCACTATGTATTTAATTAAATGACTGCTCCCTTACTGGCCCCTTTGCTGAATGAAGATATCTTGTTTCCTGTGTCCATTTAATTACTGAAATGTTCGTTTCATTGGTTGGCCTACAACTGAAAAACAGAAATTGATGTTAAAAAAAGCTAGTTTTCTCTACCTGAGACTGTCGGCCTACTTTCCCCACCTGCTGCACTCTCCCTCTCCATCTTCCTTTGTTCTGTTCTATTTCCACATTAGAGCTGATTTGGTTTGAATCAGAATTGCTCCTCTCGCTAGGAAATATGGTCCAGCCAAGCACACAGCAGCATCAGGGAAATCTTTCACACTGTTGAGACACTAATGGCATAAGATCATGCTTTAATGTGCAAATCTGAGACAGTCGTAAGAGAGGGGTAATTTTAAAAATCCCATTGAGGGACCGCTCGTGCTAAGTCTATGAATAAGTATCACATCAGAGGAAAGATAAACTACAAAATACTGCATCTGGAAAAGACTTGACCTAGTTATTATTGTTGATAAAAATTTAGCTATCAACTATGGATGTCTAAAGGCCTTTAAGTATCTTAACATTTAAAAAAACCCACAAAATTTAAATTTAAGCAAAGAAGGGAATGTACTCAAAGAAATGTCCTATAAATCTTGAATAATAAAGAAGAGAGATCTCAACAAAAAGATTACTCTAAACCACAAAACACCAAAACCGTAAACCAAGTAGGAAAAAAAGTATAAAAATTAAGGGAAAAAGTCCCTCGAGGCATACCCAAGGTCTGTAGGTCATATTGTTAGGGGAGTGGCACTATATGTGAAAGAAAGAGTAGAATCAAATGAGGCAAATATCTTAAACGTAGCCAACTGTACCATAGAATCTCTATGGATAGTAATTCTTTGCTGTAATAAGAATACAGGCAGTCCCCGGGTTACGTACAAGATAGGGACTGTAGGTTTGTTCTTAAGTTGAATCTGTATGTAAGTCGGAACTGGCGTCCAGATTCAGCCGCTGCTGAAACTGATCAGTTTCAACAGCGGCTGAATCTGGACGCCAGTTCCGACTTACATACAGATTCAACTTAAGAACCCCAGGCATCCCCAAGTCAGCTGCTGCTGAAACTGATCAGCGGCTGATTCCAGGAAGCCCGGGGCAGGGGCTTCCTGTAGTCAGCCACTGGTCAGTTTCAGCAGCGGCTGACTTGGGGACGCCTGGGGCAGAGCAGCTGGGGTGCTGCTGGGTTGGTCCAGTAGCGCCGCCGCTCCTTGGCGCTACTGGACCAACCCAGCAGCACCCAAGCTGCTCGGCCCCAGGCGTCCTGATTCAGCCGCTGCTGAATCTGACCAGCAGTGGCTGAATCAGGACGCCTGTGGCAGAACAGCTGGGGTGCTGCCCGGTTTGTCCAGTAGCGCCCAGAGCGGCGCTACGGGACCAACTGGCAGCGCCCCAGCTGCTGTACCACAGGTATCCGGAGCAAAGCCATGTAGCACAGGGGCAGCGGGACAGCCCAGACGCGCCGTGGCTGTCCTGCTGCCCTCGGGCTCCGTGGCTTTGCTCTGCTTTGCTCCCCGTCCCCCTGGTCTGCAGACCAGGGGGACGGGGAGCAAAGCTGTGGAACACGCGGGCAGCGGACAGCCCAGACGCGTCTGGGCTGTCCGCTGCCCGCGTGCTCCGCGGCTTTGCTCTGCTTTGCCCCCCCCCCCGTCCCCCTGGTCTACAGACCAGGGGGACGGGGGGGAGGGGCAAAGCAGAGCCAAGCCTAGGAGCGCGTGGGCAGCAGACAGCCCTGTCCGCTGCCCACGTGTTCCACCGCTTTGCTTCCTCTCCCTGGTCTCCAGCAGACCAGGGAGAGGAACGGCCCCGTTCGTAACTGCGGATCTGACGTAAATCGGATCCGCGTAACTCGGGGACTGCCTGTATAGCAGTAGGGTTATATTACTGACCACCTCACCATGATGGTGATAGTGACTGAAATGTTCTGGGAGATTAGAGAGGTTATTGAGACAAAAAACAATAATAATGAGGATTTCAACTATACTTATATTGACTGCATACATGTCAAAACTCACTATAGGATGCACTATAACTCACAAAAGGAGGGGCAATTCTTGATTTATTCCTAAGTGAGGCACAAGATCTTGTCTAAAAAATGAATATAAGTGGACTGCTTCTCTAGGGTCACCATAATATAATGAAATTTAACATCTCTGTGGTAGAAAAAACAGAAAAGCAGCACAACACTGTAACATTTAATTTCAGAAAGGGGAACTACACAAACATGAGTTTAGTTAAACAGAAATTAAAAGGTACGGTGGCAAAAGTCAATTCCCTGCAAGCTGCATGGAAACTTTTTAAAGACACTGTAATAGAGGCGCAACTTACATGTATACCCCAAATTAGAAAAAAAATCCAAAAATGTGCAATAAAATAAAGAAGCAGTGAGAAATAAAAAGGCATAGTTTAAAAAGTGGAAGTTAAATCCTAGTGAGGAAAATAGAAAGAAGCATAAACTCTGGCAAATGAAGTGTAAAAACATAGTTAGGAAGGCCAAAATTTTTTTGAAGAATAGCTAGCCAAAATCTGAAAAAATAATATGGATTGGACTCCCCGGTCCGGTTCCCTTGGGGCATGAGGGAATTTGTCAGGCCAGAGGACAGCTCCTGCCACCAGTCCCTCAGCCCAGTGTTTCTCAGCCAGTACTCTCAGGGGTACTCGAGAGAAGTCTGGAGGCGGGGGAAAAGGGGGACTACATCAACACAACTGAAATTTGGAGAAAACTGAATTTTTGTTTTAAGTTTTACAGCGCTTTATTATTTTTGTACTTTTTACACCCAAAAGTTTCATCACCTGTCCAGCTACAATTAAGTTGTTTAAACAAATGTGTTGCAATGGTAGAATTTTTGTGTGTGTGTCTGAAAACTGTAGGTACTAGGGGTACTTATAACAATTTTTTTTTTGAAAAGGGTACTTATAATTTTTTTTAATAAAGGGGTACTTTATAAAAAAAGGTTAGGAAACACTGCCCCAGCCCACTGCCCCTCAACACAGCTGGATCTGCTACCACTGCGGCCAGCCCCCGCTGCCTCTAGCCCCCCCACAGCTGGCCCTGGTCCTGGCCAGTCTGATATGTCATGGGCTCCAGATCTGTGCAGCCATGGACCGAAGAGGGGTCTGGCGTAGTCCCATGCAGTCGTGTACTGCTGACACTCTGGAGTCACCAGAGAGTATTCCGTAGGTGGAAAGAGCTTGAAATCAGACTAAGGTTAAAGGCCACCACAGATGATCAGCCTCAAGAGAAGATTGCATCAGAGTCTCTTTACTGGCAAAATGTTCTGAAAAGGCTCATTGCCATTGTGAGAATGCATGCTTATCCAAAACCTAGCATTACGTGGCATTTCAGATCATCTATGTTCCAAACAATGAAAATGTCTTTAAAATTGTGGAGCTGATGGCTGAGTTTGATGCTGTACTCCAGGAACATCTAAAAAGTCACCACACAAGAAATGTACACACACCACTACCTTGGAAAAACAATTCAAAATGAGATCATACAGTTACTGGCAACAAAAATCAAACAGAAGATTGTGGCAGATCTGAAGTCAGCAAGATATTACTCTGTTATTCTGGACTGCACACCTGACATCAGCCATACGGAATAAATGACTTTAATGGTACGTTTTGTAACAACAACAGAACATAGTGAAAAAGTCCCTGCAATGGTGGCTGTCAGAGAGCATTTTCTAGAATTTATTGACATTGATGATACTACAGGAGCTGGTATTACAAATGTGTTTCTTAAAAAGCTGAAAGATATAGGAATTGCGATAGCTTACATGAGAGGTCAGGGCTATGATAATGGTGCCAACATGAGAAGAAAGAACAGAGGAGTGCATAGACAGATCCGAGAGGTTTTTTTGTCCCATGCAGTTCTCATTCATTGAACTTGGTGGTCAGTAATGCAGCATCAGCTTCTAGTGAGGCTGCTGAATTTTTTAATGTAATTCAAAGCATCTATGTATTTTTCTCTGAATCAACTCATCGATGGCAAATTTTGAAGCAATATCTGGGAACATCCTCTCTGACACTGAAATCACTGAGTGCCACACAATGAAAAAGTCTAGTGGAGGCGATAAAGCCTATCAAACACCAAATTGGGAAGATAGATGATGCCAAAGGTGCCATTATGGAGGATAATGCTATGACAGGAACTATTTATGGGAGAACAGTGGCAGAGGGAAATGGAATAATGAGAAACATACATAAATTCAAATTTCTATGTGGCTTAGTGTTGTGGCATGACATACTGTTTGAAATACATGTTGTAAGCAAGAGACCCCTCAAGGTGTTGACCTTGATATATCTGGAGCAATGGAACAACTGGACAAAGCAAAGTCATACCTACAGTCTTACTGGTCAGATGAGGGATGTCAAAACGTTCTAAAGAGTGCACAGAAGTTGGTAGAGGAACTTCACACTGAAGCTATTTTCCTACCCATTCAAGAATACAAGAGTCACCGAAGAAGACATTTTGATTACGAGGCATGGGATAATCCCATAAGAGACAGCAAACAACAATTCAAAGCTGACTTCTTTAACCAGGTGCTAGATTGTGCAATACAGTCAGCAGAAGAACATTTCATGAAGCTCAAGGAACACAGTAGTATATTTGGGATGTTCTATGATATTCCCAAACTCCTCATTATACCCAAAGAAGACCTACACCAGCAATGCAGTGCACTAGAGACAGTGTTGACACATGACGATATGCACGATATTGATGCAAGTGATTTAGGTGATGAACTGAAAGCCCTTTCAAGATTCATTTCAGCAAGATCAACTCCAAAGGCTGTTCTGGAATATATGTGCACTAATAAGATGACCACCCTCTTTCCAAATGCTTATGTTGCTCTGCACATACTTCTAACACTTCCTGTAACAGTTACCAGTGGAGAACACAGCTTTTCCAAGCTGAAGTTAATAAAAACACATCTACACTCCACAATGACACAGGAGAGGCTGGTCGGCCTTGCAACCATCTCAATACAGTAATTATTCATTTAACACGTGTCCACTTAGCATGTTTTGGCAATAGCACGATTTTTTTTAGGGAACTTTTTCAACTAACACAACCGTCCCCGAAATAACACGAAAATAATCAAGTGACGGACTACTTCATGCAGTGGTATAAGTTGATGAAAACAGTGGTAATGCGCATGAGCGGATGAACACACGTGGTCACAGCGCTCCTCTGCTCACTCACATGTTTATCTTTGTGTTTTAACTAACTGTGGCTACTTGTGTTGCTAGATATTTAATGTTGACGTTGACAACCAAGCACCAACAAAACATTGACTTTGCCACCACTACCTGAAACGCAACCCCCACATTTTCCATTATTTTTAATGTGAAAATTGACCCCTTATAGCACGTTTTTTCTTAGCACGAACATTTTCAGAAACACATCTATAGTGTTAAATGAGGAATTACTGTACAGCATGAGCTGGCCCAGACTGTGAACCTTCAGGAAGCAATTCAAATCTTTGCAACCAAGAAGGCACGGAAAGTACCACTTTGATTATTCAAACAGATAAAAATGCCAGCGTTTACTATGCCGACAAGAAAAGTCACATTTGCTGTTCAGGCATTTGAAAGTTAAGTGTTACTTAACACTTTTGAACAAGGCATTTTAAGTTGTCAGTTCTCCTTTATTGGGGTAGGTAGCAGAGCAGTACCATGAGAGGAGTAGAATAGGAAGAAGGCAGAATTGAGACCTTTCAAAGTTTTGGCCCAAGGGAGAGGTCATCGGGGTGTCATTTGAGCTCCTCGCCTCAAGTGCTAAAATATTGTGGCCGGTCCTGCTCATATTATTTTATTGTGTTCTTTATGTGTTTCTATACAGTTTCAGCAGCTGGGAGCCCAGTCAGACTGGTGGCAGGGTGGCTGGAATTAACTTCCTCTGGTCTGATATATTCCCTCATTTGGAACCAGTGAGGACCCCAGGGTGTTAGACCGGGAGGTCCAACTTGTACTATTCTCATTGAGGTAGTATCTAAGTGCCTGCCATCTGTCACGGGTAGTTAATTTTCATTCTTATTTTCTCCCCAGGTTGAGTACAGTGTAGGATTGTTTATTTTGGTAGGATGGGGGAGAAGGCGAGGGGAGGTTGGATTTTTTTTTTAGTATGTACGCATTGCTCTGTGTTTCATATTTGAGAAGTCAAGTGGAAGCAGCACACTTGAAATGACAGGCAGTAAGGTTTGTGATGGTCCTTTGTTCCTGTGGCAGTCCCATTGTATTTGGTTAGCTCTTGGCAAGGCTGTCCCATGGACAGATGAGATTTACTGTTGTGGTAGAAAGTTCCATTGTGCCAGAGGAGTATAGTTGTCAACCTGGGTCTCAATTCCAGAACTTTATGTTGGGGGTTCCCCCACCTGATATCTGGGCTCAGGTTCTCAACCACCTGAAGGATATGGGCCAAGACCTTGAATATGACTTGTCCAATCAGCACAGGCAAACCAGGCAATTTATTCTGCAAAGTAACTTGCAGTGATACATAACTAGCAGAAATGCCAAGCTGTGGATATGAAGCTCTGCTGGTGCTGATTGGTCTCATGCATCTGCTTGAGGCCTAAATTTGTCTGAAAAATGTTCCTGCCCTCTGCTTTTCATTGCTAGTTTGTATTGTGAGACTCACTCCACTTATTAGCTCAGCAGGGGGAGAGAGCTCCACAAACCCCTCCTTAGAGCCCTGGCACAGAGGCAATTAAATGAACCAGACAGAAAGATTTGACTACACCCTTCAAATCTGGGACCACACACACAATTGTTTTGTGCGAATAACGTTAGTGGTGACAGAAAATTACAGACCAGTAAATGCAATGCACATGGTGTGTTTTATGGGGGGAACTGATTGACACAGTAGGGGGACAAGTTCCTAACAATCCTCCTGAGGCCATTGGCATAGAGAAAATGACTTACTACATGCATGACACTGACTGCACCATTTTTGCAACTAGAATTCAGACACACTAAAGCTCTGATTCTCCCCTGAGAAATGTAGATGCACCTTTACATGTGTGAATGGATCTCGTGGGGAGAACGGCTCTCAACTCATTCCTGCTATGGGCCACAATCTACATTGAAAACCGCTTGAATGAATCTCTGTGTTTAGGTGGAATCTCATTGAGATCACTGCTCGGCTATATTGTTTTTGCTCTGGGGTGATGCATAAGTGGTAGATACAGGAAAGTCTCAGCTAGAGGAGAAAACAAGGTTTCAGAGAGTAGTGCTCATTCACTGCTGGCTGCTTATTTGGATGAAACACAGCCAGTTTTTGGGCTGAATAATTTGAAAATCAAGATTTGAAGTTATTTGGGGTGAAGTTTTTTGTACAGAGTTGAAAACAAACTTTTATGAGCTTCATTTGAAAAGATCCCCTGTAAGCAGAAACCATCTCTCAGCATCACGCCAGAGACCTATCCAACTGTATGCCACTCGCATGGTAGCTACTAGTATGTGCTCCAGCAATATGTGGCTGCAGTCTAAGTCAATCTCCAGTTGTATGTGAAATTACACAGCTGCATAATTAAAGTTACAGCATGAATTACAGCTATGTGTAACTGCTGTAGCATAAATGATATCCAGAGAATATTTATACTGCAATTGGGAAATTTCATTTCTAAGACTGCTGTGTAAAAATGACTTCAGAAGGCTTAGAATTGAAAGTTGGCCCTCTTCCGTAAAACAATGCAAAGACTCTGTGAACAATGGTACACAGTGATTTTCTTACAGCTTGACAATATTGCTTCAAGTTAAATGGCTCAGTTAATGTCACACAGCTCCAAGTCAGACTGCTGAACAGAGGTCAATGGAGGTTGACAAATGATTTTGTATTCTTTTTTGGTTGTAAAGAATAACAGTGGTACTAGCCTCTTTTGTCTAAAGTCTTATATGAGTACTGACAAACTAGAGTAAGTGCAGAAAAATGAGATACTACTTATTTTAGAAGAGATATTTATAGGTTTGATAGAAACACACAGCTCTTCTTTAGACATATTAATATGTATTGGGTAGACATAGATCATATAGACAGCACTGACTATCTCAAAGCAGAATTAAGTTAAAACTTAAAAAAAAATTAGGGAGCTGCCTCTCTATCTATTGAAGCAGGAGGATTTTCTTGTCAGCAAAAACAAGGATATTAACTATTTGGCTGGCAGTTTCTGAAATCCTCACAAGAAATCTATTCAAGTGGTGAACCGACAAATAGAAATTCAGTATGTCAGCTTTCTTGAGTAGGAAAATAATGATCAGGGTCACAATGGCTTTTGGAATCCAACTCAAATCAAGCATATCAAAGCTGCTCAGAGTAAATTCTCAGATGGTTAAAATGTATGGCAAGTTGTTTTGTTGATTCGTGAGGGCTCTAACAGTGAGAAAAATGCATCCTTCCATGGTACACTTTCCAAAGGCATCAATTCAAAAATAAGTTGTTATGATAGCAAATTCAGGATGAAGTCATAAAAGGTTTTAACTTTCTACAATTGCCAATGAAAACAAGAACCATAAAATTGCTTTCTCTGACCTGCAATGTCTCACATGCAATCTTACATTCATTTACAAAAGTTATTCCAGAATAAAGCAATTATACTTGGTGAAATACATATGGAGACTGAGGCCCCCTCAGACTCCTCCAATTCTGTCCAGTCTCTCTTTGTCCTCTCCTCCATCTTACTCATTCCTCCTCCCCCACAACATATACGTAGAGCCCATCAACAGGTTCCAGCTGGCTATCTTTTTAGAAACAGTTTTGAAAAATAAAACAATGCAAATACCTCCTAGCAGTTTGTTTGATAAAGACTGTGGAATTGTTAGTCTTTTACAATGAAGCCTAAAAATCAATACGGCAGTGCCAAGTTTTCTGCTGACAGAGAGAAATTTAGCTGTCTTTTGGACCTGTGTCTAACAACAACAATACCACAATTATTAAGAGCAAGACTGATGCAGCTAAACTTTTACCTCACTGACAACAAAGAATGTGCCAGTTGCAATCTATTAGACTTTCCCTGGACAAGATTAAGGCACAGTAATGAAACAGTTGTATGTGAAAGACTGCTAAAGTAATCCATCGGATAAATCAGTGTTATAAGCTATCCATGCTTGTACTCAATACCTAAGACTAAGAAAAAAACTCTAAAGGATGGATGGGAAGATGGAAGCAATCATCATTGTCAATTGGTACTTCATAGGCTGTATATTGCCTGTTTCTTTTTGTGTGTGCAGTCTTTGACATGGATTTGTAGTGTGAGTGTCTTGCTCTTGTCCTTTTCCTTTGTCTCTGATTTACCCTTGCTCCTTACCTTGTGTAGTCATTTACATTAGCATAAAATGTGGGAGGGAACCCTACCAAATAAGAATAGTAGCGTTTTCACCCCCTTTACACTGCTATTACATGGGTCTAAATAACAGCATAAAGTACAGTGCAATGATGAGTCAGTCCCAAGTCTAATCTGTGTATATTCCTCCATGCCACTCCTGTAACTGGGGCAGCCTACCACTTCTGTCGAGGATCATGTTGTTAAATATATCATAATCTTTCTTCAAATTTCTCCTGAAATAAATGCACGTCCGTGAAGTATTAATAATAATATTAATAATCCACCCCTTAAAATAGCATCCCTTAGTGACTGGACTATGAACTGGTTATCCAAGACATTGTATATATGAACTGCTTAGTTTGTACACTTTTGATACCCAATTTTTTGAGGAAAGGACCATTTTCCTTTGTGGACTGTATAGTAACAAGCAGCCTCATTAATAATAATACACGGTGCTATTACGAATGTTCAGGAATATGTTGAAATTTGAAGGCTGTCAAAGGGAAACTTCCTGTTATTTATCTAGCTAGCTAGTTATGAAGATATTAAATGAATCTGATTGTGCCAAAGGGGCTCAAGATTTCATAGTTTCATTTAATCTGGTCTCTTTCATTGGTGGTGACAGGAACATGTGCAAAGACGTGTTCATTTATAAATAATTCCTTCCTTGCTGGGATATTGCCATTGGTGATTTTCTGGATTGTTTCACACATCATATATGATTATTCAATGGCACATTTGAATCAATGTCTTAAGTGTCAAGTATTTTTCCTTATATCTTTCACATTCCAACAGTTCATCAGAGTATTTGTGAGCACCATCTCTGTGAAAAGAATTTAACCCTTATCTTTCTATGTGCTTCTCCATGTGATTTGGATAATTTACTAATAGGGGTACTACCAGGATTCATGAATATTTCCCATTCACTAAACAAAATGACCCACAGATGGATAAATCCTAATGGGTATGTCTACACTACCCCTCTAGTTCGATCTAGCGGGGTAATGTATGCATACCGAACTTGCTAATGAAGCCCGGGATTTGAATTTCCTGGGCTTCATTAGCATAAAGCCGGCGCCGCCATTTTTAAAAGCCGGCTAGTGCGAACCCCGTGCCGCGCGGCTACATGCGGCACGGGCTAGATAGTTCGGACTAGCTAGCTATTCCGAACTATCTGTACGCCTTGTGGAATGAGGTGTACAGATGGTTCGGAATAGCTAGCTAGTCCGAACTATCTAGCCCGTGCCGCGTGTAGCCGCGCGGCGCGGGGTTCGCACTAGCCGGCTTTTAAAAATGGCGGCGCCGGCTTTATGCTAATGAAGCCCAGGAAATTCAAATCCCGGGCTTCATTAGCAAGTTCGGTATGCATACATTACCCCGCTAGTTCGAACTAGCGGGGTAGTGTAGACATACCCTATGTGGTTTTCTGATTCCCACAAATACTTGATTCTGGAAAGCAAAGGGAAAGAGAAATAGAAATAAACATGCATGTTAATACAAAACCTTTTACCCTCTTGCTATTATTGTAGTGTTATCTGTTTGAACCATTTCAAATAAAGCTCAGGTTCAATACAGAGCTCTTTTTAGTGCATTTTATGTAACTTGGACCTACATGTTAACTACATGCTTATACACACACAATCTCAATCTAAAACAATTTTTAAAATTTATAAAATCTGAAAATATGTAGCACACTCCTAACTAAGAGAAAACAAAATATATGTCTATCAGTGTCCTTAATACCACCATATGAGTAACTGGAGAAACAGTGGAACTAAGCTGTTTTACCTATGTAGGAATTAGATGGTGACACCACGGTAGATATCAAGCTGCAAATGTCAAAAAAAGCAAACAATTTTCATAAACTAAAAGATTTGGATAAGTAATATGATTAGGACATTTTTAACATGTCTCCTTTTAACATAAGGAGTTCATGTGCTAAAATTCCATTACAATTTATACCTGGCTTTATAATGTTGGGAATTTTCCTTGTCTTAACTATGTGTGCTAAACTGCTAGTAATGCGAAGAAGGGAGATGTAAACCATAAGCAGTTAAAAGTAATGTAAGATAAGAACTTGGACTTGCAGAATTATATATTCTGATGAATTATATAACCTAGAGGTGAAATTTACTATATATGGGTAAAATGGGAAAATAATGACCGTTAAATATAACATTTGAATATGCAAGAAAATTATGGTTTGCAAATTGCCAGGCATTTTCTTTACAATTTTCATTTAATAGCA
Source organism: Pelodiscus sinensis (assembly GCF_049634645.1). Classification (NCBI taxonomy): domain Eukaryota; kingdom Metazoa; phylum Chordata; order Testudines; family Trionychidae; genus Pelodiscus; species Pelodiscus sinensis. The sequence continues at coordinate 40,433,660 of NC_134715.1, read as the reverse complement.
TGCTACATAACTAAGTATTATTACTGATCATTTCAAACATACAGAAAAAGTGGCTAATGAACCTTAATGTTGAAAAATCAAATGCAAAAAATTAGTAAATTCGGGAATTAAGGTTTCCTCTAAAGTCTAATTTTGATCCTACTTGTGAGTATGCATTATGATTAAAATTAGGTGGATAACTGATTTTGCAGTTTGCTGGTAGATATGAAAAATAAAACTGTTTTGGGACAAACCATATTGAATGTTGGTGAATCAAGAGAGTCAATTTTGGGTCAAATGAAATGTGTTTGAACTGACACATTTTGTTTCTGTGCATTTATAAATGGCTAGACTCACACAATGGCCAGCAGAGGACACAGTGGTTTGTGTCCCTCACCTAATTTATAACTTGTAGCTCAGTGATTAGGGCATTAGTCTGGGATGAAGGAGACCTCACTTCAACTTCCTGCTTCAATGACTATTTGTTTATACAAAGTGGCATAGCTTTAATAGGAGAGATTGAGGGTGATGTAGCCTAGAATATCCCAGTGGCTAGCACATTCTCCTGAGAGGTGGGACACCCATACTCATATCTCTTCTGTGCATCGTGTGCTAGGGAAATGGAACCTTAGTCTTTTTTATTTTCTAGATAAGGGATGTAACAATGGGGATAATTATTATAAGACAGCACTGCCACTTCCTCCTTTATGGATCTAGTGCCCCTCACTCATGATTTTTTTCAGGCCAAAATTGTGTAGCAAATTCATGACAAATTTGCCATTAGTTTTGTGTTGGCTGAAACATATTAGTGAATAAACGGTATGAAAAATTCCACTCAGCTCTAATTATGTTAGAAACCATAATTACATGATTTCATACTAGTTTTTTTCATGGGACCCCTGACAGTCTTCCTATGATTTTAACTGCCTCTCTTGACCTTTTCTACTACTTGCTAATTCTTTACATACCTCTATATCTTTTTAGAAACAATGGTATTTAAGGAATAGCATTGGTTCATGTAATGGCAATATAACATTGACATTATTATTTTGTATCCATTTTTAAATAAAAGCTAATCTCTTTGAAGTGGGAGAAACCCGGAGAATGGCCTCCAACCCAACTCTAGAAGTTAATAGAACAATGAAAAACATCACCACAGACTGAGGCCGGTGAACCTGAATTGGCTGGCACAGGCCAGCTACAGGTATCTAGTTATAGAGCAGACATACACTCACCGTCTCTATAAGTCAGATTGTTCTTTTTAATTTGCATTGATTTGTCTACGTTTAATTTCATGTGCACTCAATTTGCCTGGTCACCTATGTTTCTTAGCTTTTTCTGAAATTTTTCAGCATTGTTTAGTCTTGATTATCATTTTTTTCACATACTAATAATCTGGGAGATATTGTAACTACATTAAACTATTTATACTAATGTCAGTTAACTTGGCTTTTACACTGATTAAAAGGGTCCATTAAACAATCTGTTTAATTGTCTGCTGACAAAGACATTGATAATGCATGGCTCATCAGCAAGTATTTTTAAAACAACTGATCACGCTATATTATTCTTGCTTCCAAAGCTGGTTTGTGTATTTAGCCTTCAAAAAAGTGTATATCAGAGTGTGGGATTTTCTTTCATACATAGAGCACCATTTTGTGTTTTTGAATTATATGTATAGTTGACAGAAACCATTTAGAGTCAAGGAATAGCTCTGAGCTCTATTAACTCTCCTCTCCTTTTCTGAGCAATCAAACAGCTTATTGTCAGCCTCCCTTCCCCTAACAATACCCCCATGCCCTTCTACACTGCTAATTGCAATCTTCAAACCTCATGAACCCAGCACTCACTATACCTGGAATAAATTGGCCTACCTTAGACATACAGAACTCTGCACAGGCTGCAGGGTATTACTAACCAGATAGAAACACTGAAAGAACAGATTAGAGAAGGGGGGGGGGGGAGTATTGAAAGCTGATGTTGGATGCCTGTGTTTGTAAATACTTTTTCTGACATCACTTGGCTGATTAGTAGAATAATTATTTGTTGTTGCTGGTGAAACTGCTAGCCTATTAGGGGCTAACACCGGTTGTAGGTTTGCTTTGAGTTATCTATAAAAGAGTTTAGCTAGCAAGTGTACTTTGCAGAAGTACAGGGAAGCCAGGGACCATGGCAGAAATCAAACTCTTGTTTTTTCTTGAGTCAAGGACCCTACACACTGCTTAATAACTCAGTGAATGGCGGTCCAGGGCTCCTGGGAAAGGGATGGTCAAGCTGTGGGATAGATGATTTTTTTCTCTCGAGAACTAACCCCACTTCAGGGCTCATTCAAGGATGTAAGAATCTAAACCATAAACAAGGTCTCAGCATTGACTAAAGATGGCTTTTCTAACACTGCTCAGAGTTATACTTTGTCGTGTTCCCCTCCCCCACCAGTGGCCATGTCATGAGGCAAGCACTCACCCCCATAGTAACTCCAGCTGGCCTCTCAGGAAATCAGCTCTCATGCCTCAGAGTGCCCTCTGCCGGTGAGTGTCTCAGCCTCTGCTTCAGATCCTCTGCAGGTTCAGCCCCCTATCCCTTCCTGCTCACGGTGCCCTTTCCCTCTCCTATGTTATGTCTACACTGGTGGGTTCTTCTGCAAGAACGGCTGTTCTTGCGCAAGAACCTACAAAGCATCCACACGGCCTACCTGCTTTTGCACAAGAAGATTTACAGTAAAGGGTAGGAAGAGAGGGCTTCTTGTGCAAGAACTATACCCTTTTCTAACAAGTGTAAGCTCTCTTGTGCAAGAGGGCAGTGTGGATGTGCGGCAGAGGTTTCTTGCTCAAGAAAGCCCTATGACTAAAATGGCCATCAGAGCTTTCTCACGCAAGAGAGCATCCATAAGAACCTGCAAGTGTAGATATAGCCCTACTGTCCTATGTCAGTGCCCCTGCATTCTGGGATCCTCCTCTCTGAGGGAACCCCTAATTCTCTTATATCCACCTTGCCTCAGTGACCCACTGCCAGTCCTCATCTAACCCCTGCCTCGGGCACACTGCAGTCTGAATGGCCACTCACTGGCAAGGGGCTGTGGACCTGCTGCCTTTGTCTGCCCTGGGGCTATGTCTACACTCGCGGCTTCTTGCGCAAGTACGGCCGTTCTTGTGCAAGAATCTGCAGAGTGTCCACACTGCCCGCCCGCTCTTGCGCAAGGAAATTTACAGTACGGTGTGGAAGAGAGGGCTCCTTACGCAAGAGTTACACTCTTTTTTTTATCAGGTGTAAGCCCTCTTGCACAGGAGCTCTTGCACAAGAGGGCAGTGTGAACGCTCGGCAGGGATTTCTTGCGCAAGAAAGCCCTCTGGCTAAAATGGCAATTAAAGCGTTCTTGTGCAAGAGAGCATCCACGCTGTCATGGGAACTTTTGCGCAAAAGCACAGCGTGCACATGGCAGTGTGGACGTTGTCTTGCGCTAGACTTCTTGCACAAGAACCCTTGCGCAAGATGTTCTTGCACAAGAAGCCACCAACGTAGACATAGCCTGGCTGTTTCCCCACAACCCTAGTATTCTCAAGCCTTGCCTCAAGCGCTGCAGCCTGGGAAGTGAGATCAGGCCGGAGCTCCCCAGCTATTCTGTCTCAGGAGGCCTTTAGTTTCCCTGTTCTCCCTCCTGCAAGGAGATTTTATTTATACAACCCTAGCTGGAGCCTAATTGGCTATATCAGCTGCAGGCTTCACTTACCCAGCCTTCACCCAGGGCCTGCTTTTAACTGTTAAAGGACCAGTGCCGGGCAGATTCCCCATCACAGGCCACTTGATTCTTAATTAGTATGATCTCCCCACACAGTGATAGAAAGTGAGATTGTCAACAAAACAATCAGTTCTGTAAAGGAGACCGGCATTCTGACCTCACAAAGGCATAGTCATAGTTTATACAGAGAACTGGCTCAGCTTTGCCACTGGTTTAACCAGTAAACATCATATTAATCCAGGCTGTAATCCATTGCTCTCTGAGAACTTCTGCAATGTAAGTGATGCTTACCTAAACTCAGGCAGAGTAAACTTCAGGATGGCAAAAATTTTGGTCTGACTTTGAATGACCTCACACAACAACCAACTCTGGATTAACTAAACTGTCCGTCACCTGGAACAGTTCCATTTTGCAGACATTGTGGCACAGTCAGAAAACCCTTTCTTCACCTCCAGCACATCTATGGAAAAAATCTTCACATTCAATTAAGAAAAAAATTAATTAGATTCCTTGTGACCCAAACCAGCCCTTTCTGCTTTTAAATATAATCCACTTCATTTTGGGGGCTGCTTGAGATTGGCCAAAGCCATCCCCAAATTCAGCTTCTGGTATTTCCTCTTCAAAGGGTCACTGCTGTGGTAACTTGGTAGGGTACATGGAGCAAGAGCCTTTGAAATTGACAGAAATCCTTGCTGCATATTATTGCTTACATAAGAATTTCTAGTTCCTGTGGTATCTATTTTGCCTTCTTTGTTTATTTACTACATCTGTGGTAAAACAACTACTGCATCTGCAGCTGTGATCATTTGCAGCCTCAGTCATGTTGGTTTGAAGATACTGGGACAACTAGTAAAGTGCACTGTGGGATCTGTAGCTATTGTAATTAGTAAAGTAGAAAACATTGAATATGGTGACAGGTGTACTTTCTAGCATATTTTCCAATTAATTGTAGAAATGATGGAATAACATCCCTGAGCTTCTATTAATTTCCTATGTTTTTAAGAGGATGAATTTTAGGTACTTACTTCATCCTCTCCAGAAAAATGCCAAGCAACCTCATGTATAACAAAGTGATATTAGAACAAAAAAAGGCTACTGTCTTGATAGTGTAGTAATTATCATTGGTGACTATACAGTGTTTTTTGTCATAACCAAAGAGTAACCTTAGAGAGTTTGAATTACTTCCTAAGTTAATAAAAAGAGCAGATTAAAGTAAAAATAAAGTCTATATAAGGGAATAGGCTGCAGCAACTATTGCAACAGAATAGATGCTTTCTCTGTACATAGGCATGATTGCTAAATTAAAGGATCAGTGCAGAGAAATCAAATACCATGGTTTCATTATTCATTATAAAACATGATATTCTCCTAGGGTATGTCTACACTACAGCGTTATTTCAAAATAAGTTATTTCAAAATAACAGGTCTATACACAAAATGCATTTCAAAATAGAGTTTTGCTATTTCGAAATAGCGCAGCCACACTGATTGGATTCTGAATTGCATTTAAGGGCTGCTGAAACTGGTTCTAGCAGGGCATCAGGTGAGTAGTTGCTTTGTGTGGCTGCTGCCTCAGGCTATCTGAGGCTTGTGCTTAAAGGGACCGCCCCGGACAGCTGGTTCTCAGCTTTCCCTGCTTGCTTGCCTATCTCACTGAGGGACAGAAAAGTATTTTTGTCTCTGTCTGCTTTGGTTGCCCTGACTCAGGACACCACAGCACTTGGCACTATAGCTCCAGATCTGCCCCGGGCACTCTGGTGCTCATTTTGGACGTGTTGTTGCAAGCCTGGCTGCAATTGCTGGAGAGGAGAATCCATTGATAGAGATTCTCTAAGTTGTAGTCAGAAAGAGAGGAGGGGAGAGGACAAACCATGGGCCAGAGCAGACAAACAACCGCATATAAAGGAATCCAATCCATCAGGGAAGGGCAGACAAATAAACAGTGGCAAATTTTTAAAGTGCTTCTACACAAATGCTAGGAGTCTGACTAATAAGATGGGTAAACTAGAGTAGCTTGTATTAAATGAGGAGATTGACATAATAGGCATCACTGAAACCTGGTGGAATGAGGAAAATCTGTGGGACACAATCATACCGGGATATAAAATATATCGGAAGGATAGAGCAGGCCGTGTGGGTGGCGCAGTGGCACTGTACGTGAAAGATAATGTAGAATCAAATGAAATAAAAATATTGAATGAATCAACATGTTCAATAGAATCTCTATGGATAGTAATTTCATGCTCCAATAATAAGAAATTAGAAGTAGGGATATATTACCGACCACCTGACCAGTCAGCGATACTGACATTGAAATGCTGAGGGAGATTAGAGAGGCTACCAAAATAAAGAACTCTATAATATGGGGGATTTTAATTATCCCCATATTGACTGGATACATGTCACCTCAGGAAGAGAAGCAGAGATAAAAATTCTCAATGGCTTAAATGACTGCTTCTTGGAGCAGCTGGTACAGGAACCCACAAGGAGAGAGGCAATTCTTGATTTAGTCCTGAATGGAGTGCAGGATCAGGTCCAGGAGATAACCATTACAGGACCACTTGGGAATAGTGACCATAATATAATAACATTTATGTTCCTGTGGTGGGAAGAACACCTCAGCAGTCCTGCACTTTGGCATTTAATTTCAAAAAGGAGAATTACACAAAAATGAGGAGGTTAGTTAAACGGAAATTAAAAGGCACAATGACTAGAGCCAAATCCCTGCAAGCTGCATGGAAACTTTTTAAAGACACCATAATAGAGGTCCATCTTAAATGTATACCCCAAATTAAAAAACATAGCAAGAGACCTAAAAAAGAGTCACCGTGGCTTAACCACCATGTAAAAGAAGCAGTAAGGGGCAAACAGGCATCTTTTAAGAAGTGGAAGTCCAATCCTAGTGAGATAAATAGAAAGGAACATAAACACTGTCAAATCAAGTGTAAAAATCTAATAAGAAAAGCAAAAAAAGATTTTGAGGAACGGCTAGCCAAAAACTCAAAAAAAATAACAATGTTTTTTAAGTACATTAGAAGCAGGAAGCCTGCTAAAAAACCTGTGAGTCCCCTAGACGATTGAGATATTTAAAAAGGGCTCTAGAGGCGATCCTGGCAATTACAGATTGGTAAGTCTAACTTCAGTACCAGGCAAATTAGTCGAAACACTAGTAAAGAATAAAATAGTGAGGCATGTAGAAGAACATAATTTGTTGGACAAAAGTAAACATGGTTTCTGTAAAGGGAAATCATGTCTTCCTAATCTATTAGGGTATGTCTACACTACCACCCTAGTTTGAACTAGGGTGGTTAATGTAGTCATTCGAAGTTGCAAATGAAGCCTGGGATTTAAATATCCTGGGCTTCATTTGCATCTTGCCGGGCGCTGCCATTTTTAAATTCCCGTTAGTGCGGACACCGTGCCCGTGGCTACATGTGGCACGGAGTAGGTAGTTCGTATTAGGCTTTCTAATTCGAACTACCGGTACACCTCGTTCCACGGAGAGTAACGGTAGCTCGAATTAGAAAACCTAATTCGAACTACTTACTCCATGCCATGTGTAGCCACGGGCACGGAGTCCGCACTAATGGGGATTTAAAAATGGCGGTGCCTGGCAAGATGCAAATGAAGCCCGGGATATTTAAATCCCGGGCTTCATTTGCAACTTTGAATGACTACATTAACCACCCTAGTTCAAACTAGGGTGGTAGTGTAGACATACCCTTAGAGTTCTTTGAAGGAGTTAACAAACATGCAGACAAGGGGGATCCAGTAGACATAGCATACTCAGATTTTCAGAAAGCCTTTGACAAGGTCCCTCACCAAAGGCTCTTGTGTAATTTACATTGCCATGGGATAAGAGGGAAGGTCCTTTCTTGGATTGAGAACTGGTTAAATGACAGGAAACAAAGGGTAGGAATAAAGGGTAAATTTTCAAAATGGAGAGGGGTAACTAGTAGTGTCCTCCAAGGGTCAGACTTGGGACCAATCCTTTTCAACTTATTCATAAATGATCTGGAGAAAGGGGTAAGCAGTGAGGTGGTAAAGTTTGCAGATGATACCAAACTGTTTAGGATAGTCAAGACAGAAGCACAATGTGAGGGACTCCAACAAGATCTCGCAAAACTAAGTGATTGGGCAACAAAATGGCAAATGAAATTTAATGTGGATAAGTGTAAAGTAATGCACATCGGGAAAAATAACCCCAACTATACGTACAGTATGATGGGGGCTAATTTGGCTACGACAAATCAGGAAAGAGATCTTGGAGTTATCATGGATAGTTCTCTGAAAACTTCCACACAGTGTGCAGCAAAAAGGCAAATAGGATGGTAGGAATTATTAAGAAAGGGATAGAAAATAAGACACAGAATATCTTACTGCCTCTGTATAAATCTATGGTACGCACATATCTTGAATACTGTGTACAGATGTGGTCTCCTCACCTCAAAAAAGATATTTTGGCCTTGGAGAGGGTTCAGAAAAGGGCAACTAAAATGATTAGGGGTTTGGAACGGGTCCCATATGAGGAGAGGTTAAAGCGACTGGGACTTTTCAGTTTAGAAAAGAGGAGACTGAGGGGGGATATGATAGAGGTATATAAAATCATGAGTGGTGTGGAAAGGGCGGATAAAGAAAAGTTATTTTAGTTCCCATAATAGAAGAACTAGAGGACACCAAATGAAATTAATGGGTAGCAGGTTTAAAACTAATAAAAGAAAGTTCTTCTTCACACAGCGTGTAGTCAACCTGTGAAACTCCTTGCCAGAGGAGGCTGTGAAGGCTAGGACTATAACAGAGTTTAAAGAGAAGCTAGATAATTTCCTGGAGGTTAGGTCCATAAAAGGCTATTAGCCAGGGGATAGAAATGGTGTCCCTGGCCTCTGTTTGTCAGAGGCTGGAGAGGGATGGCAGGAGACAAATCGCTTGATCATTGTCTTTGGTCCACCCTCTCTGGGGCACCTGGTGCTGGCCACTGTTGGCAGATAGGCTACTGGGCTAGATGGACCTTTGGTCTGACCCAGTACAGCCATTCTTATGTTCTTATGTCTTCCCCTAAGCCTTGGAGGGATCCAACTCTGTCCTAATAGAGCTGCAAGGAGAGGTGGCCTTAGAGATGGATGAGGGCTCCTTTAGGTACCTTTGCTGGGGCATTGTGGGCCAGGTATTACCACTGTAAGGGAAGGATGTGCTCATTCTTCACAAAAATGACAATGGTTTCCAACTGGTGCAGAGGGCCACAAGATAAGGGGAGTAGCTGGATGGCAGCCAGGAGCTGGGCTGGGACAGTTCATTATGTGGATGGTGGTGAATTAGAAGAACACATTCCTCCTAGCAGTTATCCTGAACTTTTCATACAGGAGGTCCATGTGATGCATTCAGCTTTGGCTTATTTTAAGAGGGATAAGGGATCTTTCGGAAAAGGCTTTATTTTCCGAAAGATCCGTGTCTAGACTGGCGCTTTTTTCTGGCAAAGCTCCATGCCGAAAAAAGCGGTAGCCATTTTTATGCTAATGAAGCGGGGGAGATTTAAATCCCTGCTTCATTAGCAATTGCGATATGTCTAATTTGCATCCCTTTTACGAAAAAGGGATGCAATCTAGATGTAGCCATAGAGTAGACCTACTGCTGATCAGAATATCTGATGTTATTTAGGAAGCATGATAAAAGAATACAAACAGAAGCTAAAATGAAGTTAGACACTTTTAGTTCATTTGGTAAGGTGTTGTAGCTTTCATTTTGAGACAGGTGAAATCCTATTCAACAGAGTAATTACAGTTAAAATGTATCCAGAGCATGGTAATAAATGTAAAATTGAAAGCGAGAAAGGGCTGTGCAGGATATTTGGCTTTTTAAATGCTTATACATTTTATGTAAAATATACTCTTTGGCTGTGTCTAGACTGGCAAATTTTTCTGCAAAAGCACTTGCTTTTGCGGAAAAACTTGCCAGCTGTCTACACTGGCCGCTTGAATTTCCGCAAGAACACTGACATCTCATGTAAGAAATCAGTGCTTCTTGCGGAAATACTATGCTGCTCCCATTCGGGCAAATTCCTTTTGCGCAAAAGCTTTTGTGCAAAAGGGCCAGTATACACAGCTCAGATTTGTTTTGTGCAAAAAAGCCATGATCACGAAAATGGCGATCGGGGGCATTTTTGCGCAAAAGCGCGTCTAGATTGGCATGGACGCTTTTCCACAAAAAGTGCTTTTGCAGAAAAGCGTCCATGCCAATCTAGACGCTCTTTTCCGTTAAAAGCATTTGCAGAAAATCATGCCAGTCTAGACGTAGCCTTTGAGAATGTTTTTGGGGAAGGAATTTACATATGGATCCCATCCTGCGGGAGGAACTGTAAGGTGAGAGATTAAAGGCTTAGCACTGAGCCAGTGTCATGCAGACTTTAGCTACAGGGTGTGCATTACAGATGCCAAGCCTGTGTGCCTGGTCTCCATTACTGACCATCATCCCATTCACATGCAGGATCATTCAGTGTTTACACAGGTCAATTTACAGTAAGAATGTTACATCAGTTATATAATGCACCGCGTATTCCTGTGGCACCAATTTACAAGGAAATGCACATTCCCAAACATCTGTCAATAGCATCAGCATAATTGCCTTTGCAATTACCAGTCTCCTGTCATCACGGGCCTTTTTATTTTGAAAAATGGCAAACAGGGAATTGAAATCTTGTTCTTAGGTCACCTACATTAAGCAATATACCTATTGCAGGCAGGGAGAGTCTGGTCAGTTCAAGTGAATTTGGTTGCTTTTCACAAACACTTCTTCCAAATATTGCCTGTATTTATTGCTCTGTGTGTATTTTAAACATTAGTAAAATGCATTTAGTTTTGCCAGATTATGCTGTCTGCTACCAGAATTGGCATGCTACTGGCATTTGCAGTGGAAAGACAAATGGACTGAAATAATAAGAGAATCCAAATAATTGTATCCCACTGAGAGTTCTTCCAGGTCTGGGTTGGAACATATTGCCAGGGCTGCCCACTCTCTGTAGGTACATAGAGGATTTGCTTTTATATGTCTATTAATCATTCATCTTTCACCAGCACTAAATTGAAAATGGGGGATGAAAGCTAAAGAATGACAACTCCTTTCAAAAGGTCTAATCCTGAAACATGTTTACAGACAGGTTAGTGCACCCATGGAGAACACTGTTTACTTCCAAGTTCTCCTGTTCTTACTAGAAAGCACAATCACTTCATTAAAATAGTCTTAGCCTTACTTTCATATCCTGTGGATAGATGACACAATGATATATATCAGAGGGGTAGCCGTGTAAGTCTGAATCTGCAAAAGCGGTGAGGAGTCCTGTGGCACCTTATAGACTAACTGAAGTGTAGGAGCATAAGCTTTCGTGGGCAAAGACCCACTTCGTCAGATGCATGTAGTGGAAATTTCCAGAGGCAGGAAATTATACCTGCCTCTGAAAATTTCCACTACATGCATCTGACGAAGTAGGTCTTTGCCCACGAAAGCTTATGCTCCTACACTTCTGTTAGTCTATAACGTGCCACAGGACTCCTCGCCATATATGAGACCAACCTTGGTTTTGCTACTATAGGTTGGACCTCACTAGTTCGGCACCCTTGGGATCTGACTGATCTCAAACAATGGGATTTGCCAGACCAGGGAAGGTCCCTCTTCTCATAGCCATGCTGCCCCAGGCTAGGGATCCAGCCTGCCCCCACTACTGCCTCAGCCCCCCCGGGCAGGCCTGCGCCTAAAAGGGCCCTGCGCCCTGAACCCAGAAGTGTGTCGGCCTGTGCTGCAGGAGGTGTGAGTTTAGCGCAGGGTTTCCCTGTGCTGCGGGAAGGGGTGTGTGTGTGTTGGCAGGGGATTTTTGGTGTGCTGGTTTGTTTTTGGTTTTTTTGCTCAACCAAAGTTGCTGCGGGGCCCCATCGAAATTCTTTGAATTGGGCCCTGCACTTCCTAAAGCCGGTCCTACACCCGGGGCTCTCATAGGGCCCACTACTGCTGGGACCAGAGTGCTACAGCCAGAGCTGTGCAGCTGGGGCAGAGCTGTGCATCCACCTGGCTCCGTAGCTGGGGCCGTAGCTCTCTGTCTGGGGTGGAGGGACGGGGCCTGAGCTCCCAGGCTGTTGTTAGGGCTGGAGCTGGAGTTCCGTGGCCGCTGGAGACAGAACAGGGCTGAGCACCGCAGCCAGGGGTTGGAGCTCCCTGGCCGAGGTCAGAGCTCACTAGCTGGGGCTCACCAGGAATCTCCTGGAAAGCAGCTGTAGTGTCCTACAAATGAAAGAATCATTTGGTGTCTCTAATTTTGTTAAACTGATACAAAAATGGCCTTCCCCCAATGTTGGTGTCACTTGCAAATTTTATCTGTGATGATTGAATACTTTCATCCTGGTCATTGGAAAAAAAAGTTAGATAGAGTAGGGTCAAGAACTGAACCCTGTGGGAGAACCCCTTTACAGTTACATTTTGACAGTTATCAGTCAACCAGTTTTTAATCCATTTACTGTGTGCCATATCAAGTTTACATTATTAAGGTTTTTAAATCAAAATCTCATGTCATATCAAGTCAAACATCATACAGTTGTCTAACCATTACACCAACATTACTACCTTTATCAAACTTGTAACCTCATACAATAAAGACATCAAGCAAGTTTAAGAAAGATCTATTTTCCTTAAACCTATGTCAAATTGCATTAATTGTTATTACCCTCTTTTAATTCTTCATTAATCAAGTCCCTTGTCAAGTGCACTATAGTCTTGCTCCAGATTGATGTCAGGCTGATAGGCCTATAATTACTTGGATCATCCTCATAATTACCCTTTTTAAAGCTGTTACAAAATTAGCTTTCTTCTCTCTTCTAAATTATCTGCAGCACTCCAAATCTTACTGAAACAAATCATTCTCTACCTCCAGAGTTCTCACTGATAAGATAAGCAGTATAACATTTACCTGTTGTATATTATGGAGGTAACATGAGGCTTCTCAAAATGCTTTACAAATGTGAATTCTCTTGGGGTAAATGTATATGATGTGAAAATGGTAAATAGTGTTATTTTAATAGCATGAAGTCCTGGGCCCAAAATTCTGCCTTGAATAATAGCAGATGGGAAAACAGCTTATTTATCTTTAGCCAAAGAGGCCTGTCCACAAAAATCTTCTGGTTTAGGACTTCTCCAGTCACACACTTTATTTAAGTATGTATAGTTATGTCTCCAAAGTAAAGCCTGGCTTTTTTGATTTCTTACAGGTAACAACTCACATTTGTTTGAAGGGATTTTTTTAGCTGCCTCAAAGGGTTTTTCCTTTCTGTAGCATTTTTTTCTGTCATTGTTGGAAGCTGTTCTAATCACAAAATTACATGAGCCAAGAAGGTGTTATATAGTGTATTTGATGGTTAGATATAGAGTCTGGCAGTGCTGGTGAAAAGCCCCCATGAAAATATATGCAGGATCTAAAACATCTATTCTGTTTTGAAATTTTAGGGAGAGGGGAGATTAAAGTTGTGGTGAATAATTTAATAAATCATATACTATAGGCTATTTTACTGTCAAAATCCCATTAGACACACATAACAGTTATAGAACTGGTAAATTAATACATTTCTCACTCTGGAAAAGGATGCAAAATGAAGCCAACTTGATATTGGCAGTGCACAATACATCATGTAACAACAATTATTACACTATTTTCAAGCTCTGAATATCTAAATTGTTGATGAAGATATTGAACAGAGCCGGTCCCAAAATAGACCCCTGCGGAACCCCACTTGTTATGTCTTTCCAGCAGGATTGTGAACCATTAATAACTACTCTCTGAGTACGGTTTTCCAGACAGTTATTCACCCACCTTTTAGTAGCCCCATCTAAGTTGTATTTATCTAGTTTATTGATAAGAATATCATGCGAGACCATATCAAATGCCTTACTAAAGTCTAGGTATACCACATCCACCGCTTCTCCCTTATCCACAAGACTCATTATCCTATTAAAGAAAGCTATCAGATTGGTTTGACATGATTTGTTCTTTACAAATCCATGCTGGCTGTTCCCTATCACCTTGCCACTTTCCAAGTGTTTACAGATGAGTTCCTTAATTACTTACTCCATTATCTTCCCTAGCACAGAAGTTAAACTAACTGGTCTGTAGTTTCGTGGGTTGTTCTTATTTCCCTTTTTATAGATGGGCACTACAGGCAGTCCCCAGGTTATGTACAAGATAGGGACTGTAGGTTTGTTCTTAAGTTGAATTTGTATGTAAGTCGGAACTGGTACATATTGTAGGGGAAACTCTAGCCAAATATTTCTCCAGAGCTCAGTTTTATTCTCCCACACCTCACTTCCCTCAGTCCTTTATTCTCAAGCTGAGGTGTCTGCTGAGAAAAGCCACTCTGCGTCTCCCTGGTCTGCTGCGGGGGGGCGCTAGCTTCGCGTCTCCCTAGTCTGCTGGGGGAAAGCAGCTAGTGCAGGGTTGCCTCACCCCGTTTGTAAGTAGGGATCCGATGTAAGTCGGATCCATGTAACCCGGGGACTGCCTGTATATTTGACCTTTTCCAGTCCTCTGGAATCTCTCCTGTCTCCCATGATTTTCCAAAGATGATAGCTAGAGGCTTAGATACCTCCTCTGTCAGCTCCTTGAATATTCTAGGATGCATTTCATGAGGTCCTGTGACTTGCAAGCATCTAACTTTTCTAGGTGATTTTTAACTTGTTCTTTTTTTATTTTACCTTCTAAAACTACCCCCTTCCCACTAACATTCAGGGTACGTCAAAACTACATGGCTCCATCGACGGAGCCATGTAGATTTGTTGTTTTGGCAAAGGGAAATGAAGCGGCGATTTAAATAATCGCCGCTTGATTTAAATTTATATGGCTGCCGCGCTGAGCCAACAAACAGCTGATCAGCTGTTTGTCCGCTCAGCGCGCTAGTCTGGACGCTCCCCTGCCGACATCAAAGCCCTTTGTTGGCAGCCCCGGTAAACCTCATCCCACGAGGAATAACGGAGCTGCTGACAAAGGGCTTTGATGTCGGCAGGGGCGCGTCTAGACTAGCGCGCTGAGCGGACAAACAGCTGATCAGCTGTTTGTCGGCTCAGCGTGGCAGCCATGTAAATTTAAATGAAGCGGCGATTATTTAAATTGCCGCTTCATTTCCCTTTGCCTATAACCCTAATCTACATGGCTCCGTCGACGGAGCCATGTAGTTTAGACACAGCCTCACTGTGTTAGGTGTTCCTTCAGACTTCTCGGTGAAGACCGAAACAAAGAAGTCATTGAGCATATCTGCCATTTCCAAGTTTCCTGTTACTGTTTCTCCCTCCTCACTGACCAGTGGGCCTACCCTCTCCTTGGTCTTTTTCTTGCTTCTAATGTATTTATAAAAAGTCATCTTGTTTCCCTTTATTCCGGTGGCTAGTTTGAGCTCATTCTGTGCCTTTGTCTTTCTAATCTTGCCCCTGCATTCCTGTGCTGTTTGCCTATATTCATCCTTTGAAATTTGTCCTACTTTCCATTTTTATATGACTCCTTTTTTATTTTTAGATCATGCAAGATCTCGTGGTTAAGCCAAGGCGGTCTTTTGCCATATTTTCTATCTTTCCGACACATTGGAATAGCTTGCTTTTGGGCCCTTAACAATGTCCCTTTGAAAAACTGCCAACTCTCCTCAATTGTTTTCCCCTCAGTCTCGATTCCCATGGGACCTTATCTATCAGCTCTCTGAGCTTACCAAAATCCGCCTTCCTGAAATCCATTGTCTCTATTTTGGTGTTCTCCCTTCTACCCTTTCTTAGAATTGTGAACTCTATGATTTCATGATCATGTTCGCCCAAGCTGCCTTCCACTTTCAAATTCTCAACCAGTTCCTCCCTATTTGTTAGGATCAAATCTAGAACAGCTTCCCCCCTGATAACTTTTTCAACATTCTGAAATAAAAAGTTGTCTCCAATGCAGTGCAAGAACTTATTGGATAGTCTGTGCCCCGCAGTGTTATTTTCCCAACATATATCTGGATAGTTGAAGTCCCCCATCACCACCAGATCTTGGGCTTTGGATGATTTTGTTAGTTGTTTAAAAAAAGCCTTATCCACTTCTTCCACCTGGGTAGGTGGCCTGTAGTAGACTCCTAGCATGACATCACCTTTGTTTTTAAACCCTTTTAGCCTAACTCAGAGACTCTCAACACTTCCATCTCCTATGTCCATCTCCTCCTCACTCCAGGTGTGTTCATTTTTAATGTATAAGGCCTTTTTTTCCCTGTCTATCCTTCCTGAGCAAGCTGTACCCTTCTATAGAAACATTCCAATCGTGTATTATCCCACCAAGTTTCTGTGATGCCAACAGTGTCATAATGGTACTTATTTATTAGCACTTGCAGTTCTTCCTGTGTATTTCCCATACTTCTCACATTTGTATATAGGCATCTAAGATCCTGATTTGACCTTGCCTCCCAGTTTTGCCCTGACCCTCCTTTCTCTCTGTCATTATGTAACCTCGCAGGCAGGAGGGGGCAAGTCCTTGGAGGCTACACACGGGAAGGGTGCCCCAGTTCGCGCCTGAGGCTGCCGGTGCCACAGGGGGCAGGGTGGAACCCCAATCAAGTCCAAAAGTACCTTAAAACCTTCTTCTGGATGAAAGGTTATCCCATGGAAAGTTTGGTTGCAGTACCTCTTATAGTGTCCAAGTTATTAGCGTACAAACATACAAACATTCTCCTTTATATATTAGATTTTCAGGAAAATTGTTGTCGGACCTGCAGCCTTACCATGCTGGACTCTAATGTTGTCATATTTGACATTTGTTTTAAAAATAAAACATAGGATTGTTTTTTTCAATTTGCTGAATAGCGTTGAGAACTCGAACCCGCCCCCCCCCCCCCCCGGAACTCCAGAAACTCATATTTGCAGCACTTTTAGATACAAAATTATACTGAGCCAATGCCCCAATGTATACTGAACCAATGCTACAGTACTGAATAAGAAGCTGTGTTTAAAAGAGATATGTGAAAAATGCAGTTTGACCAATGTCCCTGATAGGTTTTTCCATCCATGTGCAGAATAAATTTTGTTATGTGCACCAAAACATGGGTGTATGAACACCACCAGTAAAAGTATATGCCTCTGGCTGTGGGTGGGCACTCTGTTAATTAGCTGGGAAGCATCTGAATCTCTTCTGAGTGGCTGCCCAACCATACAGTTTCCAGGTATCTTTGGTCTTGATCATTTATGATCATTGCATATCCATGACACTTTTTGCAAGGCTGTTAATACTGTTGGCTTGAGGCTCTATTTAGATAGTTTCATTCTGGTTACATAAATTCCTTTATCTTAGTTTGCAGTGCTTGAACTCCACTGTAACAAATAAAGAAGTTAAAAGGATTAAACAAGCAAATAGCAAAGAAATCTCAAAAACCAGATTTTTTACTTGAAAGCATTAGGCATTGCTGTGGTTTTTTTTTTTTTTTTGCACATTATTTTGAAAACAAAATCCTAACATCATTGTACACTTTGTGTACGTATTAGAATTGTAGATCTCAACTCTAACAGAGTATATAAATGAAAGTTGTTTACTAACTACTTGTTTTTCTGTGCTTAGTGAGGTTGGCTGGGATTTTTAATATTCACTGCCCAGAGATATACTATTAGAATGATGGATAGGTTCTGGTTCTGTAAATGTTCACCAACGCTAATTATCACAGCTATTTGCTATTCTGAATAAGGGAAGTGAGAGGTATGGCAGAGAGAATGAGAAGGAAAGCTTCTTTTTATCATGAAGATTTGGGTTGCAGATTTCTGAAACATCCCCTTATGCTCTGTGGCCATGACTGCCGCTCCCAGTTCTGATCCTTTAGTATGATGGAATGATCTCCACCAAGGTTAAAGATTTCTTATGGAACAGACAGCTTTCTCATAGGTTGATCCAAAATTAAGAAACTCTTTTCTGCTGGTGCACTTCTTGAACCATGCCCTCATACCCACAAACACAGAGTATCATAATCAAAATAAAAAAAGGTTTCACAATGGAGAAGGAATTGCACGTGATCAGTGCAAACTGTATCACTTAGGGCATGTCTACACCAGGAAATTATTTTGAAATCAATTATAACTCCTGAAATAAATAACTATTTTGAAATAAGCTTATTCCCCCAAACAAAGCAGGAATTATTATTTTAAAATAACCAGCCCCTTATTTCAAAATAACAAGCTTGGTAATATGGACATTCTATTTGTTATTTCAGAATAACTCCCTAGTGTAGACTAGGGCTCATACAGTCCTGAATAAGAATCAAAATAGAAAAGACTGGAGCAATATCCAGAGCTAGTATGTGATGTCATTGTCAAGTGCTGTTTTTTTTCATGCAGCCACTTTGTGTACATTATTTTCTATAGCAGAAACACACAAGAATTAATATAAAGGATTTTAGAGCAGTTTGTGTTGGATAGATGAGAAAAGTGAGCACTCAGTATATTGGCAGGAAAGATGGAAAAACTGAGATTTATATTGCTAAAAAATACAGTCCAAAGTGTTTAGAACCAGTCAGATTTTTCTTGATTTATACAACTTCAAGGTAAAAATAATATAAACTGTATGATGTACCTTCTGTAACTTTGGTTTTCATGGTGAATTTTATGGTAAGAGACTAAGGAGTCCATACATGTTTCTACAAGCCAGGGTTTTCCCCCATGTGATATTTGGACACCTTGCCTAGAGGTCCAGAAAGTCTGCTGTACTCCAGTCTATAATCTGAGGGGAAGGGACAAATAGCAACTGCAAATCTCTGAACATTGGAGCGTACAGTACTACAGATGATAACACTGAATTGTGACTCGTGGATCCTGTGAACCCAGTTCCTAATGATTCGTGGATCCTCTGAACCCAGTTCCTAATTACTTTCCAGAAGAGAGGTGAACAAGAGAGGGCCGTCCAGGTAGTAAGCCTGAAGAGCCTAATGGGGCATGGTTATCTTGCTACTCTTCTATTAAACTGCCTCCTGGGACAGGACTAAAGAGCTTCTATGTTGAGTTGTTAGTGTAACAGTATGAGCTGTTATATTTAGGGTATTTGTATCCTTTTCTTTTTGTCACCTTCTATACTGGGAAGGTACATATTCAGCTAAAAACCCACCAAAGCCTTGATTCTGTAGAGACAGTTATTAGCACCCCGGCAGGATTAAAGTGTTCATAGGCCCTAGGTGCTCTCATAGTGGTAGGCCTTTATATTAATTTGTATATAAATATATAAGGGAGAAATGCTCTATTGCCTATACGCTGAATATTTAATTGCATGTTATACCTATACTTTGTTTGCTGACTAAAGACAGCTAATTATTATGTTTGATTTAGCAGTTTTCCTATTTTCAAGTCAATTATGAATTTTTCTTAAGGCCCTGAATTTTTTGTAGGCCCTAAACTTTTTCGTAAGCCCTAGGCAGTGGGCCTATTTTGCCTAATGGATAATCCAGCCCTGATTAGTACTGCAGTAGTACCTGGGGCTCTAATTGAGATTGGGCCCATCATGCTAGATACTATACAAGGGTAATGAGAGACAATCCCTGTTCTGAAGAGAGTCTAGTCTGAGAGTAGACAGGTGAGAAGGGAAACAGGCAATGAGAGATGAACTGTTTTGTCAAAGCTATACGAGAAGTGAGAGGCAGAAACAGAACTTGGGTCTTGGCCCAACTCCTTCTTCAGTGCCCTAAACTAGACCACATTCCCTCTCCGGTACCATGCTTGTCTGACTGAGTAGCATGCAGATCAGAGCATTCTCATGGAATTAGGTGTAACAGTTAATTCGAACTAAAGACTTAGTTCGAATTAATGTTTGACTGTCACATGTAGCCGCGGGCAGTTAGTTCAGACTAGTGGGATTTAAAAATGGCGATCGGATGGGAACATGCAAATAAAGCCCGGGATATTTAAATCCCGGGCTTCATTTGCAAGTTCGAATGCCTACATTAGCCTCCCTAGTTTGAACTAGGGGGCTAGTGTAGACATACCCTCAGACTTGGGCTTGGATCTATGACTCTGAGGAGCTGGAGAGGCTGTGCCTATGTCAATACTCAATCCAGGGTTGAGTCCTGTTTCTTTGCAGTCAGGGGAGCCAATAGCTTCATGCAAGCCCCTGAGCAAGATGGGGGGTTGGATCCATGACCCAAAAGGCAAAATAGATGGGGCCATGCAGCAGCCAGTTCTCAGCACTTCCAGGACCATGGCACGCTGCTCCCCCAGCCCTTAGAATCGCCCAGTGTGGTGCTCTGGCAGCAATTCAAAGGGCCTGGGCCTCTGGCCACTACTCTGGCAGTGGCTGGGAGCTCAGAGCCACTTTGAATCACCAAGCCCCGGGGCAGCTGCCCCTTTTGCGCGATGTTTTCAGTGCAGATGCAGCCCTGCTTGATTCGTGCCCTGGGAGTCTGCCTAACGTTTCCCCCAGTCCCGTGGAATGACTTCCTTTGTCCTTCTCGGCGCAACAGTCTCCAAGAGACCGTTGAAAACAGAAGCTACTGCCTTTGGCATATAGCAGCAACACAGTGAATCACTGTTAACCCTTCTATTGCCTTCTGACCTGCAAATGTCCTATCAAACAGCGTTCTGTGCGTGCATTGGAAACCAAACCAAGCAATGCTTGTGTAAAGTGTGTGGTTTTGTGGTCACAAGAACATAGTCACATTGTGCTGAATGTCTGGTTTGAGGCCAGCAAAACAGTGGACTTCAGCGGAAGAACCAGGCAGCATTAGTACCAGCAGATAAGGAAAAGCTAGCAGCTTTGCAAATTTTCCAAATTGAAGAGCAGAGCAGGGAGCAGATTAAGAGGCTGAAGAGTGAAGACCAAGAACCAGAACTGAACCATGGTCACCTTTTAAACTTAGAGCCTATTTTGTGAGGTACCAGTGGTGCATGATGACCTGGTAAGTTGAGATATACCGGCTGGACCCTGAATTCAGCATGGGGATTGATGGGAGCCAGCAGCAGGCTCCAAGGGAGGTCCACAGAGTGACTCTGTTACTGAAACTGGTCTCGGAGCAGGCTGTGAAATAGGATCAGTGGCAAATTCTGGGTCCATGCTTGGAGAAACTGCTTGAATGGTCCATTTCCCTTGAGAAACACCTGATGCTGAGTCTGCAGCAAACTTGGAGGAGACAGTGCACTGAAAGTTTCTGACTCCAATTTAAAATATATTGCTACAGTAAAGATCAATGCAAAACTTATGAGAAGCCCTGGCTATTAACATATATCTGCAAGAGAGGACTGTATCCCAGCATCTTGACACCTGCATCTGCTCCCCCTACCATGTGGAGTTCAAAATGGTGACTGGGAAATGCAAACAGGAAAGAACAGTATTAAAGAGTATTTCTATTGGAAAGACTCATGTTTTCATTTTGTTTTCTTTAAAGTAATAAAAGCTGTAAGTTTGCTAGATAGTAAACATCCAACTGTTTATGGAGCCACCTGAAAACCATGAACTGTGTTCGTGCGCGCGTGTCTGGGGATATTTCCAAATCTGTTCTATTTCCAAATCTAGTCCACTTCAGTTAGTCTATGGGTGACACAATCATTTCTCCCAAGAACAAGCAAGGTGTCAATTTTTATCCAGAAACGTACAGGGACGGGGGAGGAGGAAGGCTGTGAATTTCTACATGTTGGCATGCTCTCATAACAGACTAAGCCTTGAGGAAACTAACTGTTAAATCCTGCATGAATTTTGACCAAATCTGGCTGCTGGTAGCTGAAAACTTTTCCTGAAGCAGAAACTCCATATAGGCAATCATATTGCAGGTAAGAGCATATTTTTTAGGGCCACCTAGATAGCTGATTAGCTCACTCCACTCATATATGTGCTGTTCAGCCATTATATGTTTCAGCTGCATACACTACAGGTTTCCCACTAGCAGCTGGAATAACATCTTCCTTTGCCAATAGGGCGCCACAAGAGCAGTTATGTCCTCCAAAAGTGACAGTCTGAAATGATAGAAAAACCTTTTGCAAAAAGACATTTGCCACCTTTCCACAAGCCAAGTACTTATGGAGTTTTTATAAAAGGAAAAATAACTTGTAATGTTAAACTTACCATTGTCTCTGCATTTCTTTCACTGGTATTAACCAGGTGGTTCCAGGGAAGCATCTCTTTCAAAATATGTTGTGGTTCATTTTTGACATGTAACATTTTATGTCCTGGAACTTCCACAAGAATTAATATTGTGCTCTTCCGCTGAGGTATTTTAGGTAATAAGCCTCTGTTTCTTGTCCTCTTTCAGGCCCTGTGATCTCTACTGGCTGCTGTACACCTAAAACTAGATCCTTGGCCCTACATAGCTTCACGGACTGGACCAAAAGGAAGCGCTTCCATGGTTGAAACTCTTTAGAACGCTGACATGCAGGTCCAGTAACAAAGGTACTAAAGTCTGGAGAAACCACATGTTGAGAGGCAGGAGGAAAGGCTGAGGCTCTGTGTGCAGCTGGAGGGGAGGGTTTGAGTAAAAGTGCAGGGAATTGCAACACGGTTCCTGGAAAAGGAAGAGTGTTGCAAGGTAGTGGGCCCAATACAGAGAGCGGTTTGAGTGACTCATCTCCACAATGGACTGTTCCCCCCCTCAGCAACTTACCCTAAGAAGCTTGGACAGTTCCATGTTGGGGTAAGCCATGCCTTCAAGCCTTGTGTACAGCTGTGAGAGCAACTAAATACTATGCAGTTCTTCCATCTTGAATCCCTCTTGTGTGGATACTCCCTCCACCTTTCTGCCAGTGCCATGTGTGTGGAAAAAGGAGAATGTGGGACCAGGGGACAGGCAGTGGGAGTGGGGTCTGTGTCATGTTTGAACCATTTCCTGCGCTCTTTTTGCTTGTTTGTTTTGGAAATATTCTCCTGTTAGTTGCTTTGGGTGTGGTCAGTGGGACAAGTGCATAATGCAGACTGCATTGATGGCAATGGTGTCTAAACGGGACTGCAGATGTCTCCAATGAGATTTCAGTTTGCCAAAACCACATTCAATAACTGGCTGAGAATGTAATAGGCCTTCTTTTGTCAGGACATCTGAAACTGGGTTATGGTTTCATAAGCCAAGAGAAAAGGGGGCATGTGGAGTTTCCCAGAATAATAGGGTAACAGTAACTCCATTCATGACAATGACTTTGGTGGCTCCCAATGGAGATTTCCAATCAGTGTAAAACTCTGGCATCATGAACTTTTCAGGTGCAGCCCATGTTGGCCTTTCATAAATTGGCCTGTGTGGTCCATGAAGGTCTGCATAACAACCCTTTGAGGATTAGGCAGGCATCTGCTCCTTGAAGAGGTCAGTCTGTGAGTATGAGTCTCATCAATGGCTCCAGTGCAGTCAGGAAACCACTTTCTCTGAAAGTCAGCTATTGTCTCAAGAATATCTTCAATTCCCCTCTACCTTGGCATAAACCACACCGATTGCCTCAGAAATCTTTGCCATCACTTTACGCATCATCAACTTTCCAACACAAAACTGGTTGGCAAGGACCTGCAGCAGTTTGGGGGTACCTAACTTCCATAGAGTTATAGCAACCTGCTTCTGGACTGGTCAAGGTGATCTCATGTGAGTGCCTTTAAGCAGGAGGGTTTGGACAGTTTTCATACAAAACTCCAGAAATTTTCTTCATGCAAAAGTTCTGGATCCACTGCTAGTCATCCTGATTTGCATGATGATGTGGTCCCACCAGTCTGTGCTCATGGCCCTGCTCTACAGAAGGGCATCGACAACAATGATGAGTGGAGAGAGCGGCATCAGCCAATGGGAGTTCTCCATGCCAGAATACTCCTACTCCTCTGCCTTTTCCTCCTACTCCATCATAATATCTGTCAGATGACATTGGTGGGTCAGAAAATGTTTCTGAAATGTCCACTAGCATCTCATGGAAGCTCTACTTGTTTCCTGACACAGGTGCAAATATGCAACCAAAATAAATTCTTCAGAAAACACCCTTCTCCATGTTGCTGGCTCTGGGAGCTAACAGACCAAAATGGTTCCTTGGCGGGCTGTGTGGGCAGGCTGTTCAAACTACTTGTAATGCATAGGGTGGACTCTCTAGTTTTCCTTTGAAGCATCACTGCCAAAGGGCTATAGCAGCCAAGTTTCAGGAGGACATTAAGGAGTCTGGCATATGTTTGGTTTGATGCAGCAATGTGTGGATACTAGAGCTCCATATTTTAGGCCAGGTTAAAAAAATTGTTAACACAGGGTTAAGAATTAGTGTGGTTGCTCAAGACCCAGCTTCTTTAACACAGGTCAGTGCCCTAAAGTCCCAATAACCCAGCGTTTATGCTGCATTGTAGATGTACCCTCAGAGACACCCAGCAATAGGGTCAGGTACAGGACCTAGCAATCTAAAAAGGTCTTTGGGAAAGTAGCAGTAAATAAAATAGACTGGATGCCTTTCACAAAGATTTTGGATTGTAACACAGGGTGGAATGTGATCCCTGTGGATGTGGACCTAGGTGTATCTATTTTACGAGAAAATAATGCACATGAGTCAGTTCTGAATACAGAAAATTAAAGATCTGAATCTCCAAGGTTGAAGGTATTGATTACATTATGGATAATCAATTACTAGTAGCTGTCATAGGTGCTGTATATGGCAAATCCATAAATGCCACTGTAGCAAATTGGAATGACAACTCATTCCAAATGACCATAATCCTTTGCAGGCACTTGGTGGTAGCTATTCTGAAAAGTAAGAGAGTTACAGTATGTACACTATGCTGCATATATTCAGTATAATTCTTCATTTTGGGTGGAGTATGATTTGAAGCTGGAGTAAAGACTAAGATTTTTAAGGACTGACACTCTGTGTTGTCCATAATTTGGTGTTTGTATTATATGAAATCCTAATGGAAAACTGAAGTGAGTTATAATTTTTGATATTTGTTTTAAGCAGAAAAATTGTGTGTTGAATGTATGATAGGTTCATTGAGAGGTAGAAATAAATAAAATAACTTAGCCCTTCTGCATTTGGGTGGTGCATGTTTTTCCTCGGATGCTGCTTTTTAGGCATTTCAATCCCACTAAAGTAAATCACTGTCACAGGGGAAAAAAGTAGAAATGGGTGAGTGGATAAAGATAATTAAACTCTTCTAGGGACATGATGAGGCTTATGTCCAACAATGTACTCTGTGAAAAAAAAAATTCACACTGTCAGTACCAGTGGGACAGTAGTTTTCTACTACAACCATCAATTTTAGTTAATATCTAGTGTTTTATATATATTATCTGTAGTAGTACATATACTGTCTATGCTTAATCCAGCCCTGACTGATTTGCCCTCAGTGTACTTATACAGTTATGTCTGCTGGAGTCTGCAGACAATCCAAACCAATAATTCTAAGGAATTGTGAACTACTTCATCCATCTTAACTCTAAAACCTGCTGGCACCCCATGGAGGGTGTGGCCATAGTGTAGGGTGTACTAATGCCTGAGATTGCCTTAATTCAGTTCTGAAATAATAGTTTAGAGAAGTGGGTCCCTGGTATGGAATATATTACTACTAAAACACAGCATTCATTTTTAGACCAGGATCTGGTTTTAAATCAAATTTGCAACAGGATAATTACTTCATAGTAATGCCAGTGAGGATTAAACACAGATTTGGGTATGGAGAGCATTAGTTTGAGTCTTTGTGTGCCCAGTAGTTATTTTTAGGAAGTATTTTTTTAAAGGAGTTAGAATGCAAAAATTTCTTTCTGCAATGGAATGACATGAAAAGTCTGGTTTTCCTTAAAGTGGGTATTTACACCCATTAAGGTTGATAATAGTCATAGGTGCTGGCTTTTTCTGGGCCCCTGGAGGGTGCCCTAACCCTTGCTCCACCGCAGGCATGGCCCCCTCCCAAACCCTTTACCCATGTCCTTACCCAAACCTCACCTTGTCTTGGCCCAAATCTTGTATTAAAATATGCACAGTTCTGCTCCCTATAAACTCACAGAGTCCTGTTCTGGTTCTACACTCATCTGCATTTCCTATGATACAGTCACTCCGATAATATCTTTTTTTGCCCTAGAAGGTACATTTAATCTGCAAACAAAGATCCAGCCATAGCAGGTCTGGGTCAGTGGACTCAAACTTACAGGGCAAAACACTGAAGTGTAGACTTTGAAGTTTGGGTTGGAGCCCTGGCATTGAGATCCTGCAAGGAGAATTGGTCTCAGTCCCCTGACGCCAGCCTGAGCCAAGTTTTTTACTCCAAACCCCTTGAACCTGAGTCAGTGGATACAGGCTCTGAGATGTGGTGCCACGGGGTTTTTATTGTAACATGGACAAACCTTTAGAAACAACCAGCATTTTCTCTTTGGAATAAAGAAATAAAGGTTTATAATTGCACTACAAAGCACTTCCTGTTGTTTGGGAGAATTGTAGTTCACTTAATCAAACATCAACACTAATTTATTTTGGCGAAACAGTTCCCCTTTTAAAAAATCCCAGAAATACACACACAATTAATCACTTTTGAGAACCTGCTGTAAGGGCCAACTTCTTCCATCAAGTGAATGTGTAGGTCTTTTTGCGAGCATATGCAAGGGAAAAGTGTAGCCCCATGTTCCAAACCAGTAACCCAAACTGTATTTAAAAAGCTTTTGTATGGCTGAGTTTATAAGAGAAGAGGGAATAATAAGGAAAACAAACTCAGTTTATTTTTGAAACAAAGAAAACGAGAACTTTTTTCAACAGCTTTACCAAAGCCTCTCTGTTTGTGTGAGATCCCCCAAACTTGTATGGGTTGTTACTTGAATAAAAAAGAATAAAAAACTGTTTTAGGTTTTATTTGGTCAAAGATTGCTTTGGACATCCATGGGGGTAGGGAGAAAGCCATGAAAACAAGCCTATGTGAGGCTTGGAACCCTAATGTAATTTTTCTGGGTCAAAACCTTTGTGTCAGATTCTGCATTGACTTGCACTCAGGCTGCGTCTAGACTGGCATGTTTTTGCGCAATTTTGCGCAAAATCTTGCCACCTGTCTACACTGGCCGTAAGTATTTGCGCAAGAACACTGACTTTGTAATGTACCACATCAGTGGTTCTTGCGCAAATACTCTGACGCTCCCACTCAGGGATAAGCCCTCTTGCGCAAGTATTCTTGCACAAGAGGGCCAGTGTAGACAGCAACGTTAATTTCTTGCGCAAGAAAGCCCGATGGCTAAAATGGCCATTGGCGCTTTCTTGCGCAAGAGAGCATCTACACTGGCACAGATGCTTTTGCACAAAAGCAAATCTTTTGCACAAAGGCACATGCCAGTATAGACGCTCTCTTGCACAAATATTTTTAACGGAAATACTTTTCCGTTAAAAGTATTTGTGCAAAATCATGCCAGTTTAGATGCAGCCTCAGTGTAATCCTATTCTGTCCAGTCAGGTTGCACACAGTCAGTATAAACTAGTCCAGAATTTGGTCATTTATTTTTATCCTGATAATAAGTTTAAAAATAATCAATATAGAAAAAACTAGAGTTGGCACATGTGTGTGTGCGTTTGTGTGTGCATGCTCCTGTATGTGTGCCTAATACTTCAGAAGCTGTTAGCTGTCAGGATGGCCCGTTATGGGATAAGAAAATGAACTCCATTGTCTTAAAAAAGTGCCAGATGTCATAACATGTCACATACTGCTGTCAGCAAAAGTTTTATTTAACATCAATACTGAAATGTGGTCTTGTGTCAATGCTGTACAAATAATTAGATGTCAGTTGTATTCCTACCCAACCTATTTCATAGCTGTAGTTCTAGTTAGTGGTTGCTATTTAAGATGGTTTTTAACATCTTCAATCATACCGTGATGGAGTGTCCACAGTGGAAGTGGCCAGATAGACCTATTAACTGCTGAGGTTGTACCTGGAGGAAAAGCTAGGGAAGGCTGGTAGTTACTGGCTGATAGCACCTAGATGAGGAGAAACAGGGTTTAGAGCTGGTATACCCACAGAAAGGAGGAAAGCCAAGAGTTGTAGAAAGCATTCTAGGGAAGGAGCTGTGAGAGGAAATCTCAGAACTTCTGGTTTGGGGATCCCTGCAGTGAACCTGAGTCCTAGGCATGCTCAGGCTTCCTGACAGGCCCCTGCAGAAGTGTCATGAACAGGGTAGTACTGGAGAAGATGGCCTGGAATGGCTTGTGCAGAAGGACTTTGTGACTCAGCTTTCTGGCCAACTCACTATGTGGTTTCCCCTTCTGGGAGTTGCTCAAAGAGGAGACGGTGGTTCCTGGAACAAAAGGATCTTCAGGGTAAAATGATGATGGAAGGAGCACTGCCAGAGAGGGCACAGCACTGAGCCAGAGTTAGTCCCCAGGAGGAGGTGCCACCTGCTGTGAATGCACCCTATGGCACAAACAAAGCCTCTTCTACAAAGTAAAGTGCTAAAAAAGACTAACATCAGTCATCAAAGCTAGAGCGAAATGTTTTCCAGAACCAGTCTCATTTTGTAATTGAATTATTTTTGTCAAAGAAAAGTAGCTGGCTGGCACAAACTGTGACTGGGTTGAACTGCATTAAGAAAACATGTAACTGTACAGTAGTCACTTAAAATCATTGCTGTTTTGTCTCAACTACCTAGAACAGGGGTGGGCAATACTTTTTGATGGGGGGGGGGGCACTTCAAGATTTTGGTAAGTGGTCAAGAGCTGCACTTTTCTATGGAGGTGTTACAGGGTCTGGGACAGAAGTTGGGTGCAGAATGGAGCTCAGGGTAGTGGATTGGGGTAGAGGGTGTGGGGTCTGAGAGGGAGTTTGGATGAAGGAAGGGATTGTAATCTGAGGCAGGGGATTGTGGTGCATGGTCCAGGAGAGAGTATGGGTGCAGGAGAGGATTTTGGCCTAGGGGAGGAGTGTAGAAAGCGGTGCGGGGGCTGAGAGGGAGTTGTGGCCTGCAATAGGGAAGGATGTAGAGGGTTTGGGTGGTGACCTAAGGCAAGGAGTTGGGGTTGCAGAGGCAGGCTCTGGTTGGGAGATGCTTACCTAGGCAGTTCCTGGCCAGTAGCCAGGACTCGAGGCAGACTCCCGGCCAATAGGAGCTGAGAAATTATGCTGAGGGCAGAGGGCAGCATGCAAATCCTGCCCCTGTCCCTGGTTCCTGTAGCAGAGAACACGACAGGAAACAGCCAGTTGCTTAAAGTAGCGTAGAGTTGCTCCCTGCCTGAGGGTTCCTGCAGGTCGGATCTGATGGCTTGGTGGGCTGGATCCAGCTCGTGGACCATATTGTGCTTGCCCTGACCTAGAGAATGTGAGAGTTGTTTATACTTCAGCATTTGCAGTTTTAGTAACATAGAGCTGCCTAAAATAATTGAGAATTTTAATGATGAATACTATATGTGTATGTCGAGGAGCACCTTGTCCAGCCGCCAGAGAGGGTGGGGAAAGTCTGCTGCAGCCCCTCAGACTCCTGTTTGATTTATGGTGGCCTATCAGTCACAAAATCTATGTACTGCAATCTGCACTCAGGGTAGTATGGCCTACTGGCTTCAAAGTCCACATGCAGTCCCTCAAGGATCAGGGCAGTATAGCCCAACGGACACAGAATCATTATATTCCCCTTCTGGGATCAGGGTAGTATATCCCAATGGCCAGAGTCAATATGCATTCCCTCTGGGATCAGGGTAGTACGGCCCAACAGTCACAAAGTCAATATATAGTAGACAATGCTCCCCCGCGTGGGAGGTATCTGAGGAAGTGGGTAGGGGACCTAGGCTCTCCCTCTCCACTGGGTCCCAGTCCAGGGCCCTGTTAGCAGTGGTGCAGCCCACTATTAGCTTGCAGGGCATCATACCACAACACACCAAGCTCTCAGGGATTAATTCCTCACTGTGGGCTGCTTCCAACCCACATCTTGCCTGAAGTCCTCTCTGTCTTCATGCTCAGCTCCCATGGCTTCTACTGCAGCTCTTCTCATCCTGGCTGCTGCCACTTGGTCCAGCTGTGCTTCCTCCCTCGTGCAGCACCTCTTCCCCCTGAGCAGCTCCAGAGGCTTTTATAGCCAGCCTCCAGTTGGATCATGCCCGGCAGTGCTGTGGGTGTGGGGCCTTCTCACCCAGCAGGGCCAAGTTAACCCCTTTAAACCCAGTGCAGAGTTGATACACCCAGTCACAGTGCACAACAGTGGAAAATTTTTATAATGAAATAACTTTACAGCTATCTTAGAACTAAAAAAGAGGTTCACTGTAACTACTACAACTTTCTCATTGATGCCTAAATTGTAACCATTTGTTGTTTTACCCATCTGTGACGTATTCAATGTGCCATTGATATTATACTGCCATGAATAATGTATTGAAACAACTTCTCTTTCATTTTCAATGAGGTATCAGTATCTCTGAGTTCACTCTGTGGCTATGTCTAGACTGCAGGCTTCTTGCGTTTCTTGCATCTTTTTGGGAAGATCTCTTCCACAAAAACTTCTTGCACAAGAGTGCATCAGAAAAGCAATGCACTTTTGTGCAAGAGAGCGTCCATACTGCATGGACGCTCTCTCGCAAGAAAGCTCTGATTACCATTAACAAAATTGCCATGAGGGCACCTGTGCTTCTTTCGATTGGCTGTTTTTGCACCAAAAACCCCTGTTTCCCATCCACACACACCTTTTTGTGCAAGAGCTCTTGTAGAAAGAGGAATAACTATTGAGCAAAAACCCCTCTCTTCTGATTTACTGTACATTCTCTTGCACAAAAATGCGCTTGCAGTGTGGATGCTCTGCAGTCTAGATGTAGCCTAGGAGTGTGTCTACACAGCAAAATTATTTCATAGTAACGGCTGTTATTTTGAAATAACTATGCGAACGTCTACACAGCAATTCCATTATTTTGAAATAATTTTGAAATAACAGGTGGGTTATTCCGACTTCTGTAAACCTCAGTCTATGAGGAATAACACCTATTCTGAAATAGCTATTTTGAAATAAGGTGTGTGTAGATGCTCCACTGCTGCTATTTCAAAATAACCCCTCACCAGGGCCATTCTAAGTTATTCCTCTTGGAGCACTCAATCAAAATAGGATGTCTATACATTAGGGAAGCCTGCCTTGGACTAATTTTGAGGCTTCCCTGCAGTGTAGATGTCCTATTTCAAAATAAACGATTTCGGACTAACTATTGCTGAATAGTTTATTCTGAAATAACAGCAGTGTAGACGTAGCCTAAGTGAACTCCACCATATTTTCCTTGCTGCTATATTAAAAGTAGGTGTTCCTTTAGGCACTGATAGTTTCATGTTTATTTCACACCTGCTGAACTGTGTGGTGAAGAATAATGCAAGTTCCATTGATATTCTTTTTTATGTGTATTAACATAGTGCCTAGAAACCCCAATGTAGGGTAATTCGTGCTAGGCACTGTACCACAAAAGATGCTGTACACACAGCCCTTACCATTGATGTTCAATTTCTCCTTTGTAGTCAATTGCTTTTCATGTGATGGAACAGTGTTCATTTTTCATTCT
Source organism: Pelodiscus sinensis (assembly GCF_049634645.1). Lineage (NCBI taxonomy): Eukaryota > Metazoa > Chordata > Testudines > Trionychidae > Pelodiscus > Pelodiscus sinensis. The sequence goes on along the minus strand of NC_134715.1, from coordinate 40,402,527 downwards.
TTTGTTTGTTTGCAATGGATTTTCTTTTTGTATTTAGCAAAATGTGACTCCTGCTATGTGAGCAGCTAAATGTCCCAGTTGGTTAATAATATGATTAACCTTTCCCCCTTGGAGATGTGAGTTCTAATTTTGTTAGTCACAACTGAGAATGAATGTTGTGGCTTCACCTTTATAGTAGACATTTACTCATATAACAAAACCACCCACCGATCTGTTAGCTGGCATTCAGGAATAACAGATAAGGAGGATGCTGCACAAACAGAGTAAAGTTCATTTAAACTATCTCTAAAGCTGTTGTTTTTCCATGTAGGCAGGGCATTGCATACCACGTTTGCCTAGAGAAACTAAACAAACCTATTAACAGCTACTGCTTTATAAAACGTTTGCTAAGATTGTGTAATTAAGGCTACATCTAGATGGCAGTGCTTTTCCAGGTTACTAGAGGTATCCCGGAAAAGCAATGCCGCGTCCAAGAAACAATTTTTTTTTCGGAAAAGCGGATGCGCTCTTTCACCATCCCCGTAAACCTCGTTCTATAAGGCATAAGGGATGTGTCAAAAGAGCAGGTTTTTCTGAATTTTGGTGCTGTGTAGAGGTGCTGAATTTCAGAAAAGCCTCTTTCAAAAGAACATCGAAAAAAATACGCCATTTGTGTACCACAAATTGCGTGTCTTTTTCCAATTTAACTCTGCAGTCTAGACGTAGCCTGTGACTGTCAGAGATTTTTGATTAATTTAGCAATTAGAGCTGCCAATTTTAGTTGGACATTTCCTGGAGGTTTCATCACATGACAATCTTTACATAAAGATAAATCATCTTTAATTCCTGGAGACTCCAGGACTATCCTGGAGGGCTGACAACCCAATTAACAACATTAATCAAGTAAAATCTCTTTTGCCAGACACCCTATTTTGAGATAAAATATGACAGTTATTGATATTATTTAAAATCTAAATATGTCCAACCTGGCCATGAAAACATTGTAAACCAAGGATGTAAAACACTTCATTTTTATTTGAGGTGCAGATTACTCTGTTACTTTGCAAATGGAAAATATAGTGTTTGGAGTCACATATGTTTTGATAACAGAACATGAAATGTTCTGAAAGAATATCAGGCACAGAATTATTGAATATTTTTTTCTAGCATCTTGCCTCTCATAGTTGCTATCACAATGCTCGCTGAGGGCTGAACTTGTTCCCTGGCTTTGTTTTCTTGAGAACTATGTGCTTGCATAGGATAAGTGAGGTTAGTGGTGCTACTTATTTAACTTTGCAGAGTGAAGAATCTTAAAGTGCACATTTTTGGAAAGTAGAAGTTTCTTGATTTGGGAAGAATTTTGGGCACGGGAATTCCCAGGGTGTCTAGTACAAAGGAAAAAAATATTGTCTTTTGTTGAAGGGCATAACAAATTTAAGTGGTCAAGAGGATTAGCATACCCCACATAGCAGCATGTTGAAGGCATCATGCTAGAGTTGCAAGGTATCAGGTTTTCGATTGGAACACTGGCTAAAAAAGAAGCTTGCCAGCTCTGGTCAACACTGCAGGCCATTAAAAGTCCAGTCGATGGTGCAGCAAAGCTATGGCAGACTCCCTGTCTGCCTTAGCACCATATGGCTCCCGGAAGTAGTGGCATATTCTGCTTCTGCTCCTATGTGCAGGGTCAGCCAAGAGGTTCCACAAGCTGTCTTTTTCTCAAGAGCTGGCTCTGCTGCACCAATTGGCCAGGAACAGCAGTCAGTGGGAGCTGCAGGGGTGGCGTCTGTGGATGGGGCGGTGAGTTGAGCTGCTTGGCTGCACCTCTTCTTTATTTTCTTATGATATATTTTAGGAAAAAATATACAACAATTATTGACTCTCATATTGCTCAAAGTTGAGTACTTTTAAAATTATGTTAGTATTTTTTTCTGCTGTAAAGTTCTTTAGCAATATTTAGTCAAAATCATAGTTCATGAGCAGGATTTCTGTCATTTCTACCATGATCATCTTAAGTAGAATGTGCAAATAAAGAAGGAGAAATAGGTGGCATAAAATGAAATTATATTAACTGTTCCGTAAAGGTTTAATCTGTTTAGTATGTTGTACAATTTCCATTGATGCTGAAGGAATTTTTTTGGACCATACTCTAAGTGAGCACACAGAAACACTGATAAAAGATGATTGGTGTGAAGTCCAAAATTAGGGATGGTGAGTTGTGTTAAAAAGGTAGCATTCAACTCTTCATAATACTCGTGATTGTAACTGGCCACAGCAGCTTCCATACAGGGCAGGCAAAGGTTAATTAGTACAAATTAAGACACCTGGAGCAGGAAAGAGGCTTTTAGAGAGGAGCTAAAATAAGAGTCCTGCTCAGTTTTGAGGGAAAGAAAGGAATCAACGGAGTAGGTAGAAGGAGAGCAGATATGAGTCTTTTGAGAGAAAACTGGCTAGGTCCAGGGTTTGGGAAAGATAGGTGCCAGGCAGATCTTCTAGAGGAAAGGAAAGAGGCAAATCATGGGTGGTGGGCATAAGAGGCAAGGGGAGGCAATGCCTTCCCTGGGTCTTAGTGCTCAATCCGTCTCCTCTTCCTATCCCTATTCTGACCATTCCTGAAAGCTCTTGCAGGAAGCTGTTGCTGCTTGCAGGCTGGTGATTCTTCCTCAGAATAGGCAATGCAACCACAACCTAAGTCTATTTTATTGCAGGAATATTACCACGAACGAATCCTGAGGAGCCTTCGTAACAAAAGTTTTGTCAATTTTGACAAATCAGCAGTTTCTGACAAAAACATTTGGTAAACTTCCTAACTAGCTCTAGTGGTGATATATGAGCAGGAGAGCTAAGATGAGCTTTAAAAGCACGGGCTAAACTTTCAAATGGAAGGAGATGTGGAGGCAGCATAAAGATCAATATCTAGATCCAAGACATTGTAAACCAAAGAGCAAGGGGAAGTGCCATTTTTGTACCTTTTGTGATTGACCTCATACCATTATCTTCATGAATAAAATTGCTACTTCACTGCCCTTGCTTGTGCATGCAATAGAATTGTTCAGCAAAACCTTTCCAGACCGCAAGAAATTTTGATGGAAAGAATATGTTTTCCAAGTGGGCCCGAGGTGAAGCCCAGCAGCAGAACAGGCAGCCCAGCAGCAGAACTGTGCCAAAGTAGCAATTTCCCAAAAGTCAGAACAATTTTTGTCATTTTCACCAGAGAAAACATCTTTTCACACTGGGGCTACGTCTAGAGTGCTTTCTTCTGCAAAAAGAAGACACGTAAATTCAAAGCTAATTTGCATATCTTCTTCCCATCACATTATCAGAAGAGGTTTTGTCAAAAAAGAAAGCGGTTTAGACACGGTTCTTTTGAAAAAAAAAAAAAAAAACCCTTTCTCAAAAGAACCTTTCTTCCTAAAAAAATGAGGTGTGCAGGGTTATTTTGAAAAAGGGTTTTTTTTAAAAAAACCGCATCTAAACTGCTTTCTTTTTTGACAAAACCTCTTCCGATAACGCAATCGGAAGAAGATATGCAAATCAGCTCCACATTTGCATATCTTCTTTCGGCAGAAGAAAGCAGTCCTGGGAGAAGTGTGGAGAAGGGGATAGAAGGTTCTGGAAAACTGGAATACCACAAAACATGAAAGGGGAGAACAAACAATATTCGAGCTGAACAGAAATTGATGATTATTTCTTCCTTTCACTCACTGAACAGTTGAGAGTTGCTTTGTCACCTCCAACCACTCTCATATAGGAGCTGCAATTATCTACAACTATGACATCACTCTGCTGTCACAGGGCCACAAAGCATTGCGGGGAGATTCTGCAGATCCCAACAGGATTCATACATCTTAGTACCGATTCTATCCAGACTTATTTCCATCTACTTAAAGGCCTCCGATGTATTTGAATATTTGCTGGGTTACTGAAATTGCCCCCTCTCCACTTTCTGCTGAAATTTCAGAAAGGCTAGGCCAAAATCCTTTCGGACTCATTCCTGGTCTTTGTGCCAAAGCGAGATAATCAGGCAGCTGGCAAATGGGTTCTTCCTGTACTCTTGGGGGAAAGGATTTTAATGACTTGGATGAAAGGATGGATTTCACCCTCAGCAAGTTCACAGATGACAGTAAGTTAGGGGGAGGGGTAAATATGTTGGATGTAGGGATAGGGTCCAGAGTGACCTAGACAAATAGGAGGATTGGGTCAAAAGAAATCTGATGGGGTTCAACAAGGACAAGTGCAGAATTCTGCACTTTGGATGGAATAATCGCAAGCACTGCTATAGACTGACTAGCCAAACAGCAGTTCAGCAGAAAAGGGCCTCGGTATTACAGTGGATGAGAAGCTGGATATGAGTCAACAGTGTACCCTTGTAGCCAATAAGGCTTATGGTATATTAGGGTGCATTCGGAGGAGCATTGCCAGCAGATCTAGATAAGTGATTATTCCTCTTTATTTGGCACTGTTGAGGTCACATCTAGAATATTGTGTCCAGTTCTGCCCCTCCTCCCGAAAGGATGTGGATGCATTGAAGAAAGTCCATCAGAGGTCAACAAAAATGATTAGGGGGCTGAAGCACATGACTTATGAGGAGAGGCTGAGGGACTTGGGCTTGTTTAGTCTACAGAAGAGAAGAATGAGGGAGGATTTGATAGCAGCCTTTAACTATCTGGAGGTTCCAAAGAGAATGGAGAGAGGCTTATTCTCAGTAGTGACAGATGGTAGAACAAGAAGCAATGCTCTCAAGTTGCAGTTGGGGAGGTCTAGGTTGGATATTGGAAAAAAATCTATTTCACTAGGACGATGGTTAAGCACTGGAATTGATTATCTGTGGAGATGTTGGAATCTCCATCCCTAGAGGTTTTTAACTCCCATTTGACAAAGCCCTGGCTGGGATGATTTAGTTAGGGTTGGTCCTGCTTGGGGTAGGGGGTTGAACTCAATGACCTTTTCAGATCTCTTCCAGTCCTATAATTCTATGGTTCTGTGTATACTTCTCACCCATCTCATGCTTGTGGCCTCTGATGTATCCACTGGCTTTGACCCCAGCCCTTCTCCATATCCCCCCAATGTGCTGGGATAGGGATATTTCATAGACTACCCAGTGCATAAAGGGTACAGACAACTGAATGAGTTTTCTGCATCTGGCTTCACAGACACACAGATTCCATTTACTGTTCAAGGATAGATGTCCAAAACTGGGTGGGGATTTGTTCCTTAAAGACCTAGTATCTCCACTGGTTTTCTTAAAATTAATAGCCTGTTCAGAGCACTGCAAAGAGGGAATGATCTGGCCTTGTATGCCCATCTAATAGCTGCTGCATGCTTGCTTAATATTACAGTCAATGCAAATGCAGTGTACACACAGGTCTAACACCTGTAAGCAATTATGGAATGTTACGGATTCTGCTAAATATTGCAGATGGGGAAATGTGTGGGCACAGTTATTACCTTGGGTGTTAGCTCAATAGGAATTGAGTGTACTTGGGTTGCTAAGACCCCAACACTATCATGACTTTTTGTAGTAGCGAAGTAGCAATTTTCCTAATGGAAGATAGTGGGGTGAGCCAAAAGAGCTACGGTACTGATTTGTGCTTCCATACATGTATTTACTATCAAGTTGCTCTGCTGAAAGGAGAATGAATAGTCATGAAATATAGCCACTTCTGCTGTTCTCTGATGATTTGTAGTATTTTTGATCTCATTTTGTATTAGTCTCTGTGCTGCCTCCACTTCTCCTTCCACATGAAATTCATACCCTTTGCTTATGAAGCTCTGCATAGCTCTCTTGCCTACGTAGCATCACTAGAATCAGAAAGGATTTTTTTTATGTGATTTCTTTGGTTGGAAAACGAGGATTCCTCAAAATTGAAACTCTTTGTGGAAACTTGAGAGGTGTATTTTAAATTTTTTTTCCAGAAAGGCTCTTGTGGTCTGGCTTGGAAGATAGAGAGAGAGATGCCAGAATAGCTATTAGGTGTGATGCCTGATTAAGAGGAGGTATTTGAACCTCAGGTGAGTACTATGATCATTCTACCCTATTCAGACTAGCGACCTGAACGTAGGTTAGTAGCCTGGCGATGACCCCAAAGGTTCTTTCATGTTTCTCTGAAGCATCCAGTATAATTTTGGATGTTGTAACAGTTGCTAGTCACTTGCAATCTCCGCTTCAGGGCCTATGCTTTGGTAATTCATGCACCTTTGATCCTCTTCCTCTCAACATGCTTCTCTTCCTTCTCCTGTGCTCACCCTTACATTGGAATATCTTTCCTGACCTTGCATGCCAGGTTTACTTCCCTGTTTACCTTCATATCACTCTTCTTTTCACATAATTCACACAACAGAAACCCATTCTCCTGTGCTAATACTGTAAATTATATGGGGAATAAATGTGATGTAGAATGCCACCTGAATAAACACATAGCTGGGTCAGGTCTTGTATGCAATTCATATTCTAAAGTTTAGTGTTTAAGACACAGACTGCAGCTAAGTGCCAAGCTCTTTCTGGAATAACTGGTCAAAATTTGCTTCCATTTTTTGTGGAGATACACTGGAGTTAAGAGCAATGCGTGGACTTTAGGGCTGATTTTTAACTTTGTTATTGATTTGGTCTAAGAGACCTCTGAGATATGAAGTTGGGATCTATATTTCCTTGAGCCTTGGATACTCAAGACCTGGAGAGTGCTGAGCAATGCAGTTTCAGGTTTCAAGGTGAAGCCCATCTGTTTTCACTTCAGAATTAACTTGCGTTACCTCCAGTCTAGTTGGTCCTCTGGAGTTAGCCTTCCTCAAATGAGAAGCCCCACTGTGAAAAACAGTTGAGGTGTGCATGTTCACACTGGCACAACTCTCACAAAGCTGTTAGGGGCAAGTATGTTGCTTTGCACTGCAGTAAATTGAGCCACTTTGCTTCTCCCATGGACCAAACAACTTGAGATAAAAGCACCATTACAATGCGATTATGCAAATGAAGCGTGGGAAATTCAAATCCTGGCTTCATTTGCAATTTCTAAGTGCCTAATTTACATACCTCTGTCAAAACAGGGATGTAGTCTAGACATACTGGCTGTGTCTACATTGGCACCCCTTTCCGGAAAAGGGATGCTAATGAGACCAGTCGGAATTGCAAATGCCGCGGAGGATTTAAATATTCCCCGCGGCATTGGCATGAACATGGCTGCCGCTTTTTTCCAGCTCGGGGTTTTGCCGGAGAAAAGCGCCAGTCTAGACGGGATCTTGCGGAAAATAAGCCCTTTTCCGGAAGATTCCTTATTCCTACTTTCAAGTAGATTTTATTGGGCTTAAAGGGATTATTTTCCGCAAGATCCCGTCTAGACTGGCGCTTTTCTCCGGCAAAACCCCGAGCCGGAAAAAAGCAGCAGCCATGTTCATGCAAATGCCACGGGGGATATTTAAATCCCCCGCGGCATTTGCAATTCTGACTGGTCTCATTAGCATCCCTTTTCCGGAAAGGGGTGCCAATGTAGACACAGCCACCCTGTTTGTCTGTAAATGGGTGACAGGAGAGGGATCACATGAGGATTACCTGTTGTGTTCTATCCTTTGGGGGCATCTGGTGCTGGCCACTGTTGGCAGACAGGATACGGGGCTAGATGGAAATTTTGGTCTGACCCAGTATGGCCATTCTTATGTTCTTAAGCTTATTAACCACAAAAGATAGATTGTAAGTGATGGCAATCAGATTACATAACAAACAAAAATACAAACTAAGCTTCATATACTAGATAGCTTGGATGTGAATTAGTGGTTTCTTACACTGAACGATTCTTAAAGCACAAGCGTGCAGCTTGGCTTTCCCAGGTTTTCCCAGGCTAAAAATCCCATTAGCTTGAGCCCACCACTTCGCCTAGTTAGACTTTGTTCCTCAAAAGTTTCCAGGAATCTTCTTGTTTGGGGAGGATAAACTCCCTACCTTATATAGGTTTAACTTATGGTGGGAACTGTTTGCTTTAATCTCGGTTCCCAGACCAGTTTGTAGAATAATACTGACATTCCAAGATGGCGTCATGTGGCCTGGTCACATGCCCTTGCATACCTTGAGTCACAGCAGCCATTACTTACAAGCTGGCTGGAACATTTTCGGGAAGGGAAAGTTCCTTTAGGGTCCATTGAATTTGCTGATGGGCCATCAGCACTGTCTGGTTTCTTCATTGTTGTACCTAAAAAGCTGGCTGTGAATAGTTTTCAGAACCTATTTGAAATATAGATCCTTAGTCAATATGCATAACTTTGGACACAGAATTATACGTATATGCCAAGAGGATAATCGTGTCCAGCAAGATATAAGTATCTCCCCTTAATCTCCAAAATAATGAAAATAATGATGTGAAAGAAATAAGTGTTGGGTTCTTTTTATTTGTGTCTTGTTTTCTGCGTCTTTGGGTCATATTTAAATAATGTTTCTAGGTTTTATTCCCACAGCCATGAAGGCTAAGAGTTTTTTTTAAAATGAAAGCTGAGATTCTTATATAATCATATGCTTCCAGTAGCAGAGATTTTAAGAAAAACATCTGAAACAAAACTTGTGCTTGGGCTGGACAGGAATGTTCTATTATTGTCTTTGATTTTGCCAAATGGTTTTGATTTTCTGATGGGAAAATCGAAAGTAGTATTTTAATTTGGGTCAAATCAACCTGAATGGAAACCTTTTGGTTTGTTGAACTGCCATGTTTTGATTTGTCTTTTTTGACATTGAATGTGTGTCCGCTACAGCCTCTCATGGAAATTATAGCTCCCTGTTTTATGTTCCCATTCTCTTCTATGGGTCAGAATCCTTACCCAGGCTACTATTGTCTGAATTAGAACTCTATTCATACGCTGCAGCAGGTCATGTGCAGACAGATTAATGTTGAATTGAGCTGAAAGAAAATGTGAATAAACTGAAACAAAACATTTTGATTGAGGAAAGTCACTGTTTTTGATCACAACAAATGATCTGGTAGCACTTAATAGACTAACAAAACATGTAGATGGTATCATGGGCTTTTGTGGGCACAGCCCACTTCTTCAGATGACCGGAGTTTTGAGTTTAGGATGTACAGACCCAAAATAAATAGGAGAGAAGGGGGAAGGAAAAAAAAAGGAAGGGGAAGGGAAACAAGGAGCAGAAGGTATGAAAATATCAAAGGGAAAAACAAGTAGGTAGAACTGGTAACCTATAAGCACCTAAACATTGGATAGTTAAAAGAAGCAGATAAGGATTATAGGATAGCAATTAGATAGGAAGGGTACTAATTCAAGAATCTACAAGGCAAAGCGCTATTGGCACCTTCATTGAATGTTAGATTGATAATGTCCCAGCCATCCATTATGTTGACTGAGGAGGTCATCAGTGTGAGAACTGAATTTGTGGATGAAGTGTAATTCCAACGCTTCTCTGTGTATTTGGCATGAAGAATTGGTTTGTGACAAGACAGCCACCTGTTTTTGATCAGATATTTGAGACTGTCAAATTTCTGAATCTAAATATTTTCAAACTTTCCATTCTGAAAAAAAAGAAAAGAAAAAGAAAATTGATCTTTCAACTTTGCATCCTTATTTGGAACAATATCAAACTTGCCATGGGATAGAGATCCTGCTTTCTACGTGCTGAATTCATAATAAAATCATGAGACCTTTTCAACATTATATCTGTCTTCTCCCCAATTGGGTAGCTTCACTCTTCTACCTTTCCAGAATTCATCAGTGACTTGGGAACTTAAAGAATGTCTTACATTTTATATTAAAAAAGACTTCCTTGGCTAGTGACTCTCCACACTTTTACAGCTCTTGATAAAACGTGCTGCTTCTTAGCCACCACTGTGAAGGCGAGCAGTTGTGTGGTATGCTTGAACAATACTGAGCTTGCAGTGAAAGTAACTGTATGTACCAGCAGTCTAGCATGTCAAACAGCTATGGGTTTATTTTTTGGGTCACCACTTGGGTCAGGAATTTCAATGACAAAATTAAAAGCCAGTTGCCACATATTGGTGTGTCAAGGAACCTGTGGCTTGATGGAAGGAAGGGTTTTCTAACCATGCACCATGGAAACAGCATGTGGTTTTAACTAAAGGGCTGAAAAGCTTCATCCATAGGACAGGAAGGTTCATTTCTGAGGAATGATGAATGCAATAGGTACATCAGTCACAACTATTAATGACTATTTTGACTAGATTAAATACCCAAGACCAAAGTACAAGTTGGGCAAACCTGGAAATGTAAGTATACGAAGATAATTGTGTTTCTGTCCTCACTGAGGGTATGTCTAGACTACATGGCTCCGTCGAGCCTAGTCGACTAGTTTACCCGGCATAGGCAAAGAAGCAGGGATTTAAATAATCCCCGCTTCATTAAAATAAACATGGCCGCCACGGTGTGCCGACAATCAGCTGATCCGGCACAGCAAGGCAGTCTAGACGTGGATCAGTCAGCTGGAGAATCCTTTCCCGACCGATCCTGTAAACCTCGTTTCACGAGGCATAAGGGTTGGGTCGGCAAAGGCTTCCCCAACTGACAGATCCGCGTCTAGACTACTGTGCTGTGCCGGATCAGCTGATCATTGGCACAGCACGGTGGCCATGTTTATTTTAATGAATGTAGTCTAGACATAGCCTGAGTCTCCTATTTTTCCCAACTAAATTCTACTCAGATTGTGTTGAACAGGACACCAATGAGAATTCCTGGTTCTATTATACAGTGTCTCAATATGTGTACTATAGTACCCATTAAAAGTCTAAAACCTTCCCTTTATGTTGTTTGGTCATTAAAGTACTGCTCATTTTCAACTCTTTCATTACTTGGACTCACATCTGAGAGATCTTTTTTTTTTATCCTTGACTGTCTAGCAGTGGTTGTCAGCCTGAAGCCTATCAGGATTCTGTTCCCATGAGACATTTTGTTTACCATTGCTCATGTGCAGGGTTGCCAGATTCCGCTGCTTTTCATCCACATAGGTTATTTTTTCCCTATGCGTATTATGAAACTGGCATACATGTAAAGCGAGGTGTGTGCTGACTGCACACAACATTGACTGTGAGCCCCGTGTTCCTCTGCATCCAGTCGGCACACCTCCAAATTCTAGGTACATAAGTTCAGTTAGCAAAATTATCCCATCCCATGAGACTAGCTTGGTTATGACAATCTTACAGCCCACAAAGATGAAGGAATGCCAGTCATGTGGCCCACTACCAGCCTAGGTTGCCCCTCAGTGCTGTACAGGAAGATGGAATGATCAACTGAATCCTTAACAGTGTTAGAGCCTCAGTAACAGCTTGAAAACACTAGATGGCACAAGAGAGGTAAGAATGAACTAATCGGCTACTGACAGAAGTCTGTCCATATGTCTTTAAGCAGTTTCCTAATACAGATAACCAAATTTAGAAGGTTATCTAGCTTCTAGAGTGACAACTCTTCTCTTTAATTTGATTTGTATCCTAGACCAACTGAAGTCTTTGCACTGTAAGTGTAATATCTTTTCATGGTGGGACATTTAGAGAACTAAAATTACTTTTTTCCTTGAGATTCACACACATCCACTTTTTTTTCTGGTAAATGAAAAATGGAGACTATATATGACTCTAATAAATATATATTCAAATGTTAGTTCGATATCCATCTGTCACAATTATCCCAGCAAATAGAGGCTGAGCTCTTGGAACCATTGTGTCAGGAAATGGCTCACTTAAGAGTAAACTTCATACTCTGTTATGTTGTGTAGTTCAAGATAATGATCAAAAGCTTTTCTCAGTTCATGTTGTGTATATTGTGTGTCCCAGGAAGTTATTAGGTATTTGCCAAACTCTAAAATACTATTTTATTGTTTCCTCTGACTGAAGAGGGAAAAGCTACAATATAAACAGGCCTGTGGGGATCAGACTAATGATCATAAAAAAGCTCCATCCCCTTCCTACAGAAAGGCTGCTTTCTATGTTTTATTTTTCCTTTCAGAAGTGCTGGGGAAAAGTTCCAGATTAAAGATGCTGGGGACTTCAGCTCTTGAGGGAATATATTCTTTTGCTTAGCAAGGCACCAGGAATAGTAAACTCATCTCAGTTTTGCCACTGACTTGCTGCATGACCTCTGGAAAACCACATATGCCCTGGGGGCCTTGTTTCTTAATTACTGCACTTTGCATATTTATTATGTAGGACTAGAAAGCTACCATTTTTTGATCTGGTAGCATTTTATGCTATGTATGGCTGTACATGGAGTAGAGCAGAGGAGAATCAGGTCTTCAGTGCTTCATTTTCTGCATAGCCTTGGATGATTATTTAGGCTAACATTTATATAGTGCTTTTAGCTCTACAAGCTGCCCTTTGTGTTTTGGAAAAGTTCCTTGTAAACATCTGCAAAGTTATTTTGTTGTTCTCTTTCAAATCCCTTTTTAAAACTTTCTTTTGCTGCAATGCCTACAAAAAACTTAAGTTAGGCTGCTGATGGGCTTATCATGCTGATCAGTATTGTCTCATTATTTCCTTAGACACTCCCATTTGTCTGTATCTATTTGTTGTCTTTTGTCTTGTGTTTGAATTATGAGCTCATTGAGGCAAGAACTGTTTGTTGGTTCTATGTTTTGTGCAGCACAATGGGCTCCTGAATCTTGACTAGATTTCCTTGGGAAGAGGTGGGCAATAAAATGAGGCTATTCACCAGGGTGGGCCAGTGACACTTTGTTTATCTGTGCTTCTGCAAACATGGGTGCTTGCTGCTCCCATTGGCTACAGATTGCAGTTCCCAACCAATGAGAGTTGCCGGAAGTGGTGTCAAAGTCCATGACATTTCCAACACTTCCTATTGGCTGGGAACAATGATCTGTGGCCAAAGGGAGCTGCAAGCATCTGTACCTGTGGAAGTACAGGTAAATACAGTGATGGCATATTTATAAGAAAACTCAATTTTCATATTATTTATACCAGTTTTAGGATAAGATAAATTACCAGTGCAATGTGCAAGCTTGAAGACTCACTGGGGGGGGGGGGGGGGGGTGTCTTAAAAGTAGGTGTGTTTTTGACAAATTAATGTTAAAATTTTAGTGAAGTTGAGGTGTATAGGTTTTGCAAAAGTTAGCATAACTTGAATTAGCCTTTAAAAAATGAGGATAAGGCCTAGATGCTGGTGGAACTCAGGTATGTTTGAGACAGATTTTCTATTACATTCTGTAAGACTTTGTCAAGTATGGGAAGCTGGGAGACAAGATGGGTAGTTAGTGAGGTACAGTGCTTGTATTCAGTGATGATTTTTTGATTTGACAATGATTTTTTTTTTTTACTGTTGTGGTTCCTGGTCACAGGTGATTTTACTCTAAGGGAGTCATAGTCTCTAAACCAGGGGTCTCCAAACTTTTCAGCCGAGGGCCGCATTAACTATCAAACAGCAGTTCGGGGGCCGACTACACACTTGAGGTCCAAATAAAAAACAATCAAAACATGGATGTTGTTTTTAATTATTTATTTAATATTATTTTATTCAGTTATTATTTAATAACACATTGATACACTACACATGAACACCTGTATTAGTGTGAATGGTGAAATTGTTTCCTGGATGCCAAAATAGCAGACATTTCTGGCTTTGGATTTGTTGTCCCTAACATCAACAGTGACCTGAGATTATCATCGGACAAGTTTGTTCTCAAATTGTTCTTCACATATTTCATTCTTGAAAATGTTTGTTCACACAGGTATGTTGTTCCAAAGATTGAAAGGTACCTTGATGCAAAAGTTTTGACATTAGGAAAGTCTTCCTTGGGCAAAAACTGGTAAAAACCTGATTATGCGAACTAATTTTGTCGCAATAATAGCTGCAAATGACCTGAAACAATTTTTAAAAATTCTTATGATTTCTTAAGTTAAACTTACCTGAATGTAGTGTGCAAATATATCCACTTATGGTAGAGAGATTGTTGCTTTTAATGTTTCCTCTTCAGAATATTCGCCTGCGAATCCGTTTCTCCCGGAAGGGGGGGGGCTTTTCCCCCTGCTCTCCCCTTTCTCTGCATGCTGTCCTCCCCTCCTGCTTGCCACCGCTCACTCCTTCCCCTCCCCCCTGGGCGGAAGGGGTCACCTTTTTAAAGTTCCCGCCGGGGTTCACGTTCCCCCGCACGTCGCCGGGCGGGCGTTACCACCACCGCCCATCCTGCCCCCTGATTGGCCGGCTGCTCTGTCAGTCTGGGCGGGGAAACGCCGCCCGTGCTAACCCCCGCCCCCTGCGCTGTTTGCCGCCGCGCGGCCGCTTGTCAGTGGAGCGGCCCGCTTCTCCTGCCCCGGCGCGGCGTGAGTACACGCCGCACACCCCTGACAGGGCCCCCTCCCGCCCGCGGCAAGAAGGGCCCGTTCGGCGGCGCCCCAGGGACGGGCGGGGGTCGCCTCATCACACCGGCACGCGGAAGAAGGCGGGGCCAGACAAAAAGGTCTCCACGGGCCGGATGAGAGGGCCTCGCGGGCCGCATCCGGCCCGCGGGCCGTAGTTTGGAGACCCCTGCTCTAAACAAAGGATCCGGATGTTTCTTGCATGGTCCAATACCAGGAGTCACCTTGCATGTTGTAGCATAAAGATTATTCAGTGGCTCTTTTTAAATATTAGGACCATACTCTGATTGGGAGATTGGTATTTATTAATTCTGTCCCTATTCTGCATCATAGAATCATAGAATACTGGAGCTTGACGGGGACTCAAGAGATCATCAAGTCCAGTCCCCTGCTCTCATGGCAGGACCAAGCATAGTCTAGACCATCCCTGACAGATGTCTGCCTTCTAATCTGCTCTCAAATATTTCCAGTGATGGACAGTCCACAACCTCCATAGGCAATTTATTCCAGTGTTTAACCACACTGATGGGAAGTTTTTCCTAATCTCCAACCTAAAGCTCCCTTACTGCAGTTTAAACCCATTGCTTCTTGTTCTATCAACAGAGGCCAAGGAGAGCAATTTTTCCCTTTCCTCCCTGTGACACCCTTTTAGACATCTGAAAACCGCTATAATTTTCCCCCTCAGGCTATGTCTAGACTGCAAAAAGTCGGAAAAATATAAGCAAATTGCGAACCGCTTTTTTTTCGGAACAGGCTTTTCCGAAATTGGGCCTGTCTACATGGGGCCAAATTTTGGAAAAAACTCCTCTTTCAGAACATCCCTTCTTCCTCAAACAATGAGGATTACAGGGATGGTGAAAGAACACCTCCACTTTTTCCAGAAATTGGTCTGAAAAAGCAGATATGTTCCTTGGACGCAGCATAGCTTTTCTGGGATACCTCCCAGAGACATAGCCTCAGTCTTCTCTTTTCCAAACTAAACAAGCCAAATTTCTTCAGCCTTCTCCTGTAGCTCAAAATCAGATATATCAGGTCGCATCTGCACTGTTTTTAAGTGACCTGCATGTATTATGACTTTCCTACCTTTATATTTCCCCTATTCTTTTATTTTCTGTCTTAAATATGACTCAGGTTGCATTATTTTTCCTCCACTTCTCTGGTCTACATTCAGAAGATGCTACTGTTGGGGTTGTTATGTGCTGTGCTGGTAATACAAAAGGTGATCTGTATCTAGTGCTGCAGTAAAGGGTGACTACTAGATAGGAGGATCCTCTGGTGCGGTGGAGGTGGCATAATGATCATGCCAATTGCTGTGCTGGGCATGGAGGGTTGGTTGATCTGTCCTGTGCCTAGTCATCCCCAGTTAGTATAACAGTTCCTTGGAGCAACTGATATCTGATTTTATTAGAGCAACCTAATGGCCACAATCAGATATGCTGGAGAATCCAGCACGATGCAGAGCTTTAGATACGAAGGGGCATAAAGGTGAGTGAGTGGCATAAGATGCATTTACTACATTCACATTTTATTTGTGCTTCTGTAGCACTTTTAATCTAAAGAGCTGTAAACACTTTGTCCCAGTGAGGTGTATAAATATGGTTGCATCATTTTGCATACAGCAATGCATAGAGGCTGAGGCTAAGTAACTTGCCCAAGATCACACGAAGTATGCAGAGCTAGAGAGAGAATCCAGGTTTCCTGACTTAGCCACATGACAATCTGAAGTGGATAGACTATCGAAGGCTCACTTGCTCCTGAGAAGCATTGGCTTGACTATCCTAAAAGCTGATGTCCTTTACTTATCCACAGAGCTTGCACAACAGCTTCTCCTAAGCTTTCTCCACTCTGCTCTGTCAAAATGCCTCAGTCTTGATGTAGGTAGAAATGTGGGGATTATGTCCAGAGCTGAGAGGACATTGCAATACATTTGTGTTCATTCAGTCCTCATCTGACTACTTAATATGGGTGCCAGTTAGTACCTGTCCTCATGCTGACTTTTGTATTGTGCATGCCTCATCACAAGGAACAGTACTGAAACCATCTATGCATTTTGCCCAACTGCCTCTTGGTTTTTACTTTAAAATTGCCAGCTTTAGAAAGCACTGAGTTTTCTATCCACTGCAACTGATCATATTTCAAAGGAGAACCCTGAAATGAAGCTGTATAATTTTTCCTTGGGAATTACTTTAAATAAAAACAATGTATATGTACAAAAGTGTTACTGCATGGAGAAGAGTAAACTGTAGGGTGGAAAATCCATATCTAAAATCTGTTCTCATGTGATCAGTTAATGAAAAACTCTAAGAATGTTAATGGAAATGGAAAGCATGAAAAATACAAAGAATTTGTTTAGTTGAAAAAGGCTGTTTGCTTTTTTGCCCATGTCCTCCATTGGCTCTAGATAAGAGACTGCTACAGTTCTAAAGATGCTTGGTTCTTTATTAGTTAGTAAAGTAGTCATTTAATCAAATCACACTCACTTTATACAGAAAGAAATATTTTTAGACTTGGAAGAAGAGGGCAGCAAATTCCAATATTGCTTTGGTCAGTGAAGGAGCTGACAATGGATTTTGTTCAAATGAATATTAGTCTCTCAGGATTTCAAACAAATAGTTTGACTTTTGTGTTTTAGATTGATAATTGTTTTGTTGCCAGTTAGGAGTATTATCAAGAAATGTGAGAATATGCAGTGATTTCCTGGTTTTGGAGGATAAAAAGCAGTACCCAGTTTTTTGCAGCCTGCTGGTATTCATTGGAACAAAGATGCTCCAGGTACATAACTTGCATGTAACAGTTTACTCCCATGACCATGGTCAAGGCACTTCCTTTGATCAAGTCAATGCCTCCATCCATCTCACTCTCTACGTAGATGTTATCAGAAACGTGCTATTGAAGCTGTGCTCCAACAGTGTCCACCAAGCAGGTTGTGATACTCACCACTGCAGCATCACCTGCTGGTCACAATGGCCTCAGTAGGGCACCCCCATCTGGCTGGTGTGTCACCCATTGTCACTCCACACTCTCTGCATACTTTGTTCAGGACTCACATTGCTGCTCAGATCACCCTCTTTAGGACACTGCCCTCTAGCAGTGCCCACCAAACTGGTCTCTTGCCCGCCTTCCAGGGGTATCAGCAGTTGGCAGCCTTGCACCTGCCACTGTTGCCAACTGCAGCATCAGTCTAGCCCCTCACTTCAGGGGCAAGCCACAGTCTATAAAGGCTACACCTCACTGTGTCTAGGTGCAAGTGCAGGGGAAAAGAGGGAAGGACATAGGTCCACCTACTACACTCTGGATCCCAGGCCAGAAACCCACTGGCAACAGGCTAATCCTGCCCTCTTTCTGTCCCCCAGTTCTGCCTCCTTTTCCCTGGGACACTTCCCCAAAGACCTCTGCACCTCCCTAGCTCTTGCATCAAGGTCTGCAGGTGTCAGGCTGGTTACTCCCTTTCTCTAGATCCCCTGAGCCCATCTAGCACTGCTTTCACTAAGGTGCCTCCCTGGGAATCAGTCCTACATCCTCCCTGGTGAGGACCTAACTGCTCTGGGTATGTCTACACTACCCCGCTAGTTCGAACTAGCAGGGTAATGTAGGCATACCGCACTTGCAAATGAAGCCCGGGATTTGAATTTCCCGGGCTTCAGTTGCATAAGCTGGGCGCCGCCATTTTTAAATCCTGGCTGGTTCGAACCCCGTGCCGTGTGTGGAATGAGTAGTAACGGTAGTTCGAACTAGGAAGCCTAGTTCGAACTACCTAGTTTGTGCCGCGTGTAGCCGCGCGGCACGGGGTTCGAACCAGCCGGGATTTTAAAATGGCGGTGCCCGACTTATGCAAATGAAGCCCGGGAAATTCAAATCCCGGGCTTCATTTGCAATTGCGGTATGCTTACATTACCCCGCTAGTTCGAACTAGAGGGGTAGTGTAGACATACCCTCTCTTCTCTGCTGAGCAGCTCTTTATAACTAGGGCTACTTCAGCAAGCTGCTCTCTCATTGGCTCCCTACAAGCTCTTTTCTGATTGACCAGGGTGCTGCACAGGCCCCTTCCAATCTGTTTTAACCTCTTCTGGCCAGAATGGACCAGCCACTCTAATACACTCTGGTGAAATTAATAACGAATAACTAATTCCAATCTCCTGTTCCAGAACCTTCTCCTTATCAACAAATAAGCAAAAGTTTTGAAATTAGAAGCATTCAATGGAGTGTGCTAAAGGGTGTAAGAATCAGGAAGTTTTAAAACATTGGGTTTGTCTTTCTTCAAGACTGGGGGGGGGGGGATGTGGAAAAAATAGCAAAGAAAAATAATGTCTTTTAAAAAGGATTAAATTAATGTGATAAGATTAATGCCTTTGAAGCTTGCTCATTACATGACATTAGGGAAAACATGTGGTAGAATGATGAATGACAACCTCTGACTACATCCTACCCTGCAAATGTAAGAGAATCACTGAAGTGTTACATATGCGCAAGAGACTTCTGTAGCAATTCTGCAATATATAAACATTTTTGAGTTGCCAGACTACTACTGAAAAGTTCACTATAACTTTGAGCATAATAGATAAATATAAACAGAAAAGTGTAAAAATACATTTTTTGTGTTTAAAAAAAAATCAAGCCCCCTCTCCCTCAGTGATTTTTCTGAATACTGATGAGCCACAGTTTCAACTATGATGAATCAATTTAGACTAATTCTGAGTAACTATGTGCAGTCAGATCTTGTCAAATCAGTATAGTCTCAGTTCATATAAAATATAGTGTCCTATGATGGCTGTTGTATGAGATCTTTCTTTTCATTTGAATTCCACAAAAATAAAGTATAGATAATAGATGGTGACAGATAAATCAAAGAAAACTACTAATGATCTACCCAACACCGAAGTCTCTTTTCAAAAGGTCATCCCTCTTGTATAGTTTCCTTCTGTGGAGGATATGGTCATTCAGAAGACACTACTTGTCCTGTCTCTGGGCAATACTGCAGAAACACAATTACCAGGCCAACTCGCAATGTCTACAAGAAAGTCTTCATGGAAGGCCTATACCCTGTATTGCTATATGATGATTGAAATGAGTACATTCTTCCTGTAAGCTGTAGTTACACAACTCAATGCCAGCTTGACCCTAGTTTTAGGTGCATACTACTTAAAAGCAGAATATAGGCTACAGCTGACTGAGGAGATAAGAAGCATATGTGGGAACCAAACTTGGTTTATTAGTTGGGGCTCCATAGTAAAAGAAATACTGAGTGTAATTCCCCCCATGTTAGCCTCTTACGGGCCAAGACATTCCAGGAGAATAATTCTATTTTCTATGTCTAGCTTGGAGTCTATTTTTAGTAACGGCTAGGCTTATTTAGTGACTTATTTTCACTTAGAAAAGGTACCTGTCTCATTCTCTTGGATTTTATACAAAAATAACGAACTGGTGGATTCTACTCATGTCATCATAATTTTAGTTTTCATGAAAAATATTTATGGTTTAATAAAACATATAACCATTTGTTGTTTGGCTTGTACAGCAGTACTCGGTGGGTTTTTTTTTAACCATAGGTTGTTTAAAATTTGATTTCTGTATCCTGTTAATTGTAGGAGCCCAATAGAGAGACATTACTCCACCACTACTCAATGTGACATTAATTCCTTCGGCCTGGTCTACACTGGAGTGGAATGTCGATGCAATTCCAGATACGTTAATTGTGTAGCTGGAGTCGACTTATCTTAAATCACTGTCCACACAGTGGGAGATTGATGGGAGCAAATGCTCCCATTGGTTTCCCTTCCTCCTTGCGAGGAGCAGGAGTATTTGTGTTGACGGGGGCACCCTCTGAGTTCAATTTAGTGCATCTTCACTAGATCCACTAATTTGAATCCTGGAAGATGGACTGCAGCAGCATCAATCTTCCCCAAAGTATAGATGTGCCCTTGTAACACAAGGTAAAAAGTAGGAGTTTCACATACCATGTGATTTTGATGGTATTTGTGTTTCAAAATATTAGGACTCCCATATTTGAAAATACTGTCACGGATTTCTAACAACCAAATGTAGATGAACAATTCACAAACAATATGTTTTCAGTGGGAATTGTTTGTATTCCAGCTTAACACAATGAAATAAAAGGAACAATTATAGTAACATTCATGGTTTATCATTAAAACATGAACAAAATCTACTCATGTTTTAGAGGACGGTGAAAATGTATGGGGGCAAATTTCTACATTTTTTGCTTGCATTTTGATATGGATAGATTGGTTGTGACTCTGTTCTTTGATTGGCTGAACCCAGGGATCAAAGTGAAGGGTAGTATGAATGGAAAGGTGAAATACAGCTTCCCTCCTCTGCTAAGAATAGTGCCCCTTCTTCCTCTCCTGGCTTAAGTAAGCAGAGTGCTCCTACAGTTCCCCCTCCTCCTTGGCTGATGTGATGAAAAATCCTTATCAATCTACACACTATGGTAGAAATCTTTGCATAAAATATGGCTTGTTGATTTGAAAACTAATAACTTGAAGGTCAACAATATCATGGTAGAATGCATAGGGAACAACATGATATGTAAAGATATGAACATAAGCTAAAATAAGGACTGAAATGTGGTTTACCAGTCAAATCTGGGAAGCTGGTAAAACTGTTTCCCAAAGTGGTTTCCAAAGACAAAGGCGAAGTTGATACCCCAGCTAGGTATCATCAAAACAGATGGGTCATCATTTTTCAAACGATCACTCTTTGACAAGAAGAGGAGCAAGGAATGAACAGAACAGCATTAAACTCTCTCCTTTCTCCTTCCCCCATGAGACTGCATGTCTTCTTGCTCTCTGCTAGAAAAAAGTTTATCTAGGGGGTCACTCTCAGGGAAAAGCATTTCAAAGAGCAACTGAGCTGTAAAAAGAGGGGCAAAATACCCCAGATTAGCTCTCCTTACCTATCTCTTTTTTTTTCACCAAAGACTTTGGGTGCAGATTCTGACTTGAAACATAATTGGCAATGATACTGGGAACTTCACTTTAAACCGAGTCTAGTTTAAGAATAAAAGAGATTTACCGTTATTATTCTTATAACCATTTCTGACTTTAATGCCTTTCTACTTGTATTTACATAAAAACATGTTTGTAGTTAAATAATTTTTTTCATTAACCAAAATTAATCCAGAGTTCAACTTAACGCCATTCAAGGTGGAAAGTTGTTGTACATTGTTCCTTTATGGAGACCAGGGACGTTTGTTATCTGAACTATTCAGGAGAGAGGTGGACAGTAGAGTTCAGAATACACTTTTTTTTTTTAGGGAAAAATTAACACTGAATCAGAGCTGGGGAGCTTACCTGCTGACTAATAGGCAGGAAACTGGGCAGCTGATCAACCTCTTTAATTTCCATCAAGTTTTGATTGACATATTCCCAGAAAATATTTTAATTTTGTGGAATCAACACCTTTCAATGGAAAACTGTTCCATCAGAAAACTTTCCAGCTGGTGTAATTAACACCCTTCATAGCTTCAAAAGAAAGCAGAATGTAGGAATTTTAGCTAGGTGGTAGCTTGTCCTAGAAGCTCCCAAAGACCAGCTGAAAGAATGGTTTATCTCATAGGCTGTGTCTACGCTGGCATGAATTTCTGGAAATGCTTAAAACGGAACAGTTTTCCGTTATAAGTATTTCCGGAAAAAGAGCATCTACACTGGCAGGCTGCTTTTCCGGAAAAGCCCTTTTTCCGGAAAAGCGTCTGTGGCCAATGTAGACGCGCTTTTCCGGAAAAAAGCCCCGATCGTCATTTTCGCGATCGGGACTTTTTTCTGGAAAAGACTACTGTGCTGTCTACACTGGCCCTTTTCCGGAACAGTTTTCCGGAAAAAGGACTTTTGCCCGAGTGGGAACAGCATAGTTTTTCTGGAAAAACAGCTGATTTCTTACAGTAAATCGTCACTGCTTTTCCGGAAATTCAAGGGGCCAGTGTAGACAGCTCGCAGCTTATTCTGGAAAAGCGGCTGCTTTTCCGGAATAAGTGGCTCAGTGTAGACACAGCCATAGATTTTAGAGGTACTGTGGCAGCCTGATCAGTTCTCTCCTGCAAAAAGACAATGAGAAATCGAACAAGGGGTTTTGTGCCATAAGAAGAAGATCATGTTGCCTTATTTGGAACTCCTTGTATTCAGAATTTTAGTATGCATCCAAAATTTTAATTCATGTCAGTTTCCTCCATTACTAGATATTGCATGGAGTTTAGCAGAAAAATGTTATTGACTTTAATGAATACTATATTCAAGATGATAACTGTAATATTATAATTATACAATTTCACTATCTAATCTTTAACATATTTTAAGGTGTCTGGGGGACCACAACATGGAGTAAAAATAACATTTTGGAGACAAACAAAAAAAATTGAAACATTTCAAAAATTCAGTTTTTGCCTAATGCATTTTTATATGAATTAAGATCCACATAAAATTCTAGAAGTGGAAATTTTAGGCCCCAATTGGGCTCTGTATGGCATCAGGATTTGGCCACTGGTTTTCTATTTAGAAATCTGGGACATAGGCACTATGAAATTCACTGTGCAGGAGAGAGTAATAATTGGATTCTCTTTTTCTCATTGCATCATCTTCTGCTAAATGTTGCTATGACTTCTGAGTTGATCCTGCAATAAATCACTAGTTTGTGAAGGGTTAGACTATGTTCTATTCTTCATCAGTGCAATCTGTGCAAGTACCAAAAAATACAATTTTTTCTATTATTTCACTTGGACAACATTACATCTTTGCTGGTGAAACTGACTTTGGCTGAGAGTGAGGTACATATATTCTATATAGGCAGTGGTTCCAAATATTTTTTTTGCCAGTTATAATGGGATTTCGGCACAATGGGAAAACATTCTGCTCAAGAGTATGCCTCATTGCAAGCACAGAAACCAACTTCTTAGACCATTTCCCAGTAGACATTTTGGAGCAGATTGTAGCACCCTTATCACTTTGCAGTGCTGAAAGTCATCAAGAGCTCTCAATAACTCATTAATTATAATTTCCCAAGCAGTGTATTTTGGCATCTGAAGCATAGCTAATTACATGTGGGTCCTAATCTGTTGATTTTCCCCTTCCTCCTTGTAATTAATTATTTCTTTATCTAGGAACAATTTGGCTAAGAAGCTTATATCTTGCTTTCTTCACTTCCCTAGCAGATGTCTTTTTTAAAAAAGCAGACATTGCCACTTTCTTGAAAGGAGACACATCTCTCCCTGGATGAAAGAGGGCTCTGCAATTTAATTGGTAGTATTGAAAATGCAAAGGAGCAGGTATACTATATGTTCCTCTACATAAACCTAAAACCCAACACTCTCTAATGTGAGAGTTGAAGTATTTTAATTTTTGTTCTTCATCCAGGCAGAGCACAAAATAAAGAAAAGACTAAATTGACCACTGGGCTTGAAAGGGAGATTAACACGCCAATTAACCTGACCTGACAAATTTATGTCAATCCTTATAGTCCCCTCCCCCAAGGAACTCTTTTGAAAGGAGATATCTGAAATTAGTAAAATTGCACAAGAATTTGAGAGTGCTGGGTATGGCATGAATGACAGCAGTGTCCTCTATAGAATCTTGCTCTTTATTTACGCTGCTTCTTCAAGTTGGCTTTTAGACAACATAGTATTGTAGACATAAGGTTTAATTAATTTTAACAAGATTTCAAAAATCTCTTGCCTGTAAATCAGCTTGGATCTCATTATGAAAAGCAGCTTTTACTGCAAAATTAGCTTCTGTGGCCAAATGATACTTAGATTAGTCTTTAACAGATATTAGATTTCTCTCTAATTAAATCCTCTGTTAATTAGGTTTTATTAGTCTTCAATCAGGACTTCTACACAATTATTAGTCTTAGACATAATTACATTAGATTAATCATTCTAGATCTTCCTAACAAAGAGGAGTGGTCCTTATTAAAGGGCTAAGCCTGCACCATTGAAGTCAATGGGAATTTAGCCTGCCTAGGGACTACTCGATTATAGCCAATATACTTAAAATGTGTTGCTCTGCTGTTACATACTTGGGGAGGGGAAGGGAGTAGATTTACTGACTGAAAGTTCTGAGTTTTAACCTATTTTTAGAGAGTCTGACAAAGATATGTGATCCAGCCAGGGAGCTGAAAGCTCAGTTTTATTAAAAATCACTCTAAATAAATCTATTGCCTTTGGTCCTTTGGATTGCATGTGTCTACTGTTCCTTTGTCATAGGAATAAAGTGAACCAGGAATATGGAATTCCAACAGTCGTGTTGCTTCATTAAGAAGTAATTTTGTTACATGAAATTCTTTGGCTTCTCCCAATTCTTAATATCAATCCAGAGCGTTCAACCACTATAGACATGGAATACCAATCAATTTTCTAGATCCTACTGATTCTAGAACTTCAATGGAATAACATAAGGAATGAGGTTTACTATTCAGCAGGAGGAAAGGTATTGAAACCTGGCTCATAAAAAAAGTTCATTTGGTTTTCCAGAAAAAATCCCAAGTATTTAAACTGGGAGATGCCACTTGAATCAGGAACATCTCTGGAACTTGAATGAGCTTTAAGTTTTCACACTGTACATAGGCAGGCAAGGTTCAAACTATGGCCAGATCCTGCAAACACTGTGTGTAGTGCACACCATTGTGAGCAGTTCAGGAATAGTTCATACTAGTAAGCACAATGTGAAAATCTGCAGGAGGGGGCTGTATGACTTTTCTCTCTTTAAAGATTTAAATATGATAAAACTATTCTATTTAAATTTTTGCATGCTTGATATAAACCTCTAACCTGCTACAAGTAGAAGAAAGAAAGGAAGACTGCATCTTGGAATAATGGAATCAGAAATTCCAGTTTTACATATTACCGTACTTTGTTTAAAACTATTGCTTTATGAATTGCCTTCACATATTTTTAATGTAATGTGCATTGTAGGGTAATGGAATGGGTAATTGAATAGCTTTATCTTCATCAAAACACCAAATCAGTTTCTGCTATGAGATAAATTAAGAACCTGAATAAGAACATCCCAGCATTTAATACTGCCTGCAATACAAGCCTTGACAGAAAGTATTGTTTGGCTCCAGGCTCCGGGAAGAGGCGGAGCCTCAGGTGGAAGAGGTAGGGCTGAGGCTAGCCTCCCCCATCACCCCTTCAGTGCTGTCTGGACTGTACCACAAAGGGCTCCTGCAGTGATTTAAAGGGCCGGGGCCCAGGTCAGGAGCTCAGGCCCTTTTGAATTGCTGGGCCCCAGGTCAGTTGTCTTCTTTGCCTGCCCCTGTCAGCAGACCTGGTTATACCAGCTGAACTCAGTGATACTTGTCTACTTAAAGCACATTGCTAAATCAGGGCCCCAGGACTGATGTGGTTGAGAATTAGGCCCTACCACTCCCAGAATGCACTGTTAAGTGGTTATGTGCAGTAGAACAAAAGCCAGGTTACACCATGTGTTTCTGAAAGAACTTGAGATAGAATAAATGTTGCCACTGAGGGGAGAGGGCTCTTCAAGAGGAATGTACAACACAGATGTTTGGCTCTCTTGAAGCATCACTTGGTTTTTTAGTATTAAAATGTGGTGTTAATAAAGGGTGTTTTATAAATTGAGATGAGTGCTGCAGCTGCTGGTTGTGTCTGCCATTTGGTGGCCAGACATTAAAGCGGACTTAACCAATTAGCAGAGTTCTTTATCCACTGGGTTGCAGCAAACATCCTTAGTCAAATTTCAACTGGAAAGCCTTGTGATTCATTGGCATCAGTTGTACCAGGTGAGCCAAAAAGGAGCCTCCCTCTGGCTGAACCTGTAGGAAATGTGCTAAGTGTTTCAGCTCAGATTGTTTCATGCATATCTGTACATAAAGTACAAAGGAAAATGTATATGTAAATATGTGCAGCGTATGGACATATGCTTAATAGAACATAATCATGAGGCATTTGTGTTTGGTTTGTTTTTGTTCCCAGTTTTAACACTTAAAAATGTACCAGAACTCAAGGTTTTTTTTTTTTTCAGATGAAGAAACTATGTACATATAAAAAAGAAAGACTAAAAATGGTAAAGCTGTGATATGCCTGTCTTCAGGAGATGGTGGCTTAAATTTTAGGTCATTTAAATGAACACTGTTATAACAAATATCTGACTTTTTGGTACATTTGATCTTGTTTTGCTTTCTGAGTTTCACCTACATGGTATCTAGTCAGACATTGTCACAGTGCTGCCTGAGCTACATTGTTTAAATCTGTTTGCACTGGAAATAGTAATAATAATACATGAAAATATTCTTCTTGTTTTGGAAAAGTTCTTTTGGCTACAAATTTAGGTTTTGTACAGAATTGATCTGGTAGTGACCCTTTAATTAACAAATGACTGAAAAACTGTAAACATCATAGAACAAAAATTTCTAAAAAATGGCCTCACAAGAGATTGAAGGGGACCTGTAGTTTTTTCCTGTTTTTAATTGGCCTCCAGTAGAGGACAGATTTTTCCCAATTAATTTTCTCATTTTACCTAAGCTTGCAACTTGTTTTCTTTTTCACAGTACATGAAAAAGCGATTAATAAATAGTTTTCACCCTCTTCTACTGTATTACAGCTGCTCCTACCTTTTGGTTTTAGTATTTTAGTATTTTGTGAGGGAGGTACTTATACCTGCATGCATCCATGTTTTAATCTAAAAGAGAAGTGATACATTGTGTTTTTGAATTTCTTTGTTAATATGGCACATGAGATGTAAAATCATCCAGCTTTGGTTTCACACTCTGATACAAGTTTTTGGAACTCAAGCCTCTCTTTAATGGTTAAGTGTTTAGATCTGACCTTTCAATCTCTGAGATGAGTGGCGTTTTGGCTTCTCATTTGGACACAAGCACCATGGCTGTGACTGATCTCTACTGATAAGTAATGGTGGAGGAAAAATGAGAAATGATGGAGTAGTATATGCAGCCTTTTACTGATAGGTGGCCAATTTGAAACCTGTATTGGTGATCATCTTTCTTATTTGAAAATTGTATAATGGTGTCAAATAAATGAATTTCATGGGTTGAAAGCCAAAAAGGACCATTAGATCTCCTCGTATGACCTATATATTATATCAGTGGACATTAAATTTCACACAGTTACCACAGTATTGAGTCCAATAACATGTATGAGATTAAAGCATCAAGATAGGCAGTCACTTTTAATCTGAAGAGATGAGAATCCACAACATCTCTTGGTAGATGGATATGTGATACCACCCCTGGGATATCATTTGGAACTGTGTAACCACTTTGCCCCCCTTAACCTTTCATCCTGGTTTAGTGATTACAAGGCTTTGCCAGTGACAAGTAGCAAACCCCTTTAGGTTCTCTTATCACTCAGAGAACAGGATAAACAGGCACACCATATGATATGTTACATGAATACTCTCCAAGCCCCTCATAAAACCCAAGCCTCCAGCCTTACACCCCAGAAATATACCATGTTGCAGTGCTCCTCATTTTCTTTTGAACCGTGCAAATTTGAAAATTAGTTCATCACTGCATCAAAGGAAAGTGGATTTGCACCAGCTTTTGCAATCTGAGCCTATTTTCCAAGCACTTTAGCCACACTCACTGGTAAAGAAAAAGTTTATTGACTGCAGAAGATAGATTTTAAGTGATTATAAGTATTTGGCATAAAGACCAGAGATATTTACCAAAGAAAATTAAAAATAAGCAGGCAGTCTAAATGCTAACTCTTATTAGACTAAGCACTACTTGGATCAATTTTTTTTTCAGCCACATTGAATGTTGCAGGTAGGTTAATGTCCTTAATACTCAGGCTATCATTCCTTCTCAGTTTGGAACCAGACTCCTCAATTCAAATCTTGTTCTTTCCAGAGTTCTTGTTCCCTTTAGCTTAGATGGGGCAGAGAGAGGTGGTTGCATGATTCCATTGTCCCTTATTTTCTATCCTCAGTCCATGTGCCTAGAAGATACTAATCGAAACATGACCTAGGGGCCTTGCTGAGTCACAGAGTTCAGCAATGTCCCTAGTGTGGTCTTGTGTACCTGAGTCATAGATCTGAGAAATCCCCATTGTGTGATGTTCACATAGCTCTTACAGAATTGGAAATCCTTTGTTTAAAAACTTCCCTCCTGAATAATGATTGCTTAGTGGCCCACTGGGTGTGGGTCACCTCCTTTGTTGTCCTTGGAGATGTAACAGTGGGCAATTCCCATACTCACAACATATTTCAATAACAAACATTCAGAAGTATCTGATAACTTCATAAATTCAAACAGTACACATTTTGGCAGAACAATGGATCTCAGGAGATCATGACCTTTCATATGATATAGCATATCAACATTGCAAAAATCACCATTATAGTGAAACTACTCCTCATCCCTCTTGGCAGTTTTATCACTTCCTTCATGAGGGATTGGATAATGAAATATTGTCTTTCCTGTAAGTGAGGCCCTCAGACTGGGGTGAGGCACACTAGCAGATATCTAAAGGTTTTTCATTACCACTGCTCATTTTATGTCTATTCTGTGAGTAACAAGAAGTCAGGGTCTTCCACCAATTAGTCCGACACCTTTCACTGGCATTAAGTTATCTTAAAAATTGAAAACATATTTAAAAATCTCACAAAAAAGCAACATACAGGCAGTCCCCGAGTTACGCGGATCCGACTTACGTCAGATCCGCAGTTATGAACGGGGTTTGCTGCCCATCTCCCTGGTCTGCTGGAAACCAGCAGACCAGGGAGACGGGCAGCAAAGCCACGGAGCATGCGGGCAGGGGACAGCCCAGACACGCCGCGGCGTGCTCCCCGGCTTTGCTCCCCATGCTCCCCTTTGCTTTGCAAAGCCTCTGAGGACGCCAGCAGCGGGACAGCTGTGGCGGGTCTGGGCTGTCCGCTGCCCGTGTGCTCCCCGGCTTTGCTCCCCGTCTCCCTGGTCTGCTGGAGACCAGCAGACCAGGGAGATGGGGAGCAAAGCCGCGGAGCACGCCGGCAGCAGGACAGCCGCGGTGCGTCTGGGCTGTCCCGCTGCTCCCGTGCTCCGCGGCTTTGTGCGGACGCCTGTGGTACAGCAGCTGGGGCGCTGCCGGTTGGTCCCGTAGCGCCGCTCTGGGCACTACTGGACCAACCCGGCAGCACCCCAGATGCTCTGCCCCAGGCGTCCTGATTCAGCCACTGCTGGTCAGTTTCAGCAGCGGCTGAATCAGGACGCCTGGGGTAGAGCAGCTTGGGTGCTGCTGGGTTGGTCCAGTAGCGCCGAGGAGCGGCGCTACTGGAGCAACCCAGCAGCACCCAAGCTGCTCTGCCCCAGGCGTCCCCAAGTCAGCCGCTGCTGAAACTGACCAGCGCTGACTACAGGAAGCCCGAGGCAGAGTTGCTCTTCCCCGGGCTTCCTGGAATCAGCCACTGATCAGTTTCAGCAGCAGCTGACTTGGGGATGCCTGGGGTTCTTAAGTTGAATCTGTATGTAAGAACTGGCGTCCAGATTCAGCCTGTTGAAACTGATCAGCGGCTGATTCCAGGAAGCCCGGGGCAGAGCAACTCTGCCTCGGGCTTCCTGTAGTCAGCCGCTGGTCAGTTTCAGCAGCGGCTGAATCTGGATGCCAGTTCCGACTTACATACAGATTCAACTTAAGAACAAACCTACAGTCCCGATCTTGTACGTAACCCAGGGACTGCCTGTATATGTCTTAATTCATTAATGAATTCTGAGTACTGTGCATGTGAGTAGTGTCGTCATATGACTCAAATGTAAACACGCATATTTTAAAGCACACACTGTTCCTGAAACAGAATTCAATATATTCAGAAGTGTTTTGTTACTTAGAGGAATCCTACTGGTGACAACACGATTCTTATGGTAATGTACTTGATATTCTTTAGTCTTTGAAGTTCTTTAGTTTTCAGAAAAAGGGGAAATTTTATATATATATATAAAATGTATTATCCTGGTGATCCAACTCTATTTCATAGAAAATTATCCTGTAGAGGAAGTCTTAATATGCTGTCCTGGTTTTAGATTCAAGCCATGAACCTTTTCTTGACTAAACAGGTTCTGTGGTTACGGTGCAAGCCTAACTGATTTGCTTTTAAAAATGCATACATTGTTTGAAAAAAAAAGAAGACTTTTTTGTAATTGAGGGAACTGACTTTTCATCAAAATACATACTGCATTTCATTAGATCAGAGGATTCGGTCTGTCTGCCGCTGTTGAGATTCAACGCCTAGCACAAATGTTGATGCACTGGACATAACATTTCCCATTTAAGTTGCTTTCAGAAATATTTCTCGCTCTCCATCAGAGGATCTAAGGAAATTAGTATAAACAAACATTACCTCATTTATTTTATATAAATGTTTAAACAACCGAGAGCTTGTTTTTGTCAAAGATAACCTTTTATTTGAAGTAATGATAAACTATGCTTATTCACAATCATTTTAGAAAGAAAAAGCTTTAATATTCAGTGTTCAAAGAGATACATTTTGGAAGGCCATGCTGCCTCTCCACATGTTATATATTAAACAGAATTAATGTGATTGGAGATAATTCTTGTTATGCCATTACTGTTGCTTGTTGCTATGCTGTTACTGTTAGCGCTAGAGGGTGCTTGAGTTATGTATTCAGGTTCATTGCATACACTCAAAATTTTTATCCTTGCTTGAGTCTCACTAACTTTCAGACCCGTAAAATGAATAAGAATAAGAAGCCCACAAAACTTGGCCTGAACTACCCTTGTTCAGATCTCAACTCATCATGTTCAGGAAGAAAGTCTTTGTTTTAAAAACTGCCCATGACACTTCTGATTTTGAAAATGTGACTGGGAATCTGTATAAATCTTTCATTTTAAATCTATCTAGTTTAATTTACTATAAGGGGCTTTGTTCTCCACAAGGATGTAACACCATGGATCTGCAGTACGAGTGAGTGTAATTAACACAGTTGAGTCAAAGCTACAATTAACAGTCATCTTAAAGCAGGCAAGGGGAACCTTTTTTGGGTCAGGGGCTGCACACAAGTGAGAAGCAAAGAAACCCAACAAACCTCTGACATGGCTCCTGACTGAGAAGGAGAAAGACACTCCTCATGTTCCCCTCACATACCAGAGCATAGGGGTGGCCAGGCTAGTAGATTTTGGAGTGCTAGCATGGGTTCCCCATTACTGGGGGTGGGAAGAGACCTGAGCCTCGGGGGCCAGATCATCATGCCCCAGGCCTTAGGTTCCCCACCCCTGTCTTATAGCTTTGATTGGTGATGCTAATGATCATGGATTCACAGGATGTTGCATCCCCTAGCCATTATACAGTCTCTTTGGGGAGTGCCCCTATTATTTGTTAGGCTCTAGGCTTATCTTTTTAGAAAAGTGCCAGACCTGTGGCTCTAGGTTTCAGGTTAGAACACTCCTGTTCCTCACCATGGCTCTGACATATTTTGTTACCTAGTAGCCATTTTACCCCTTATGAGAATGATGCAACTAATAAATATTTTGTGACAATTCAAGCAGCCTTTTCAAAACAAGCCAGCATTTAATAGTCTACCAGAGTACAGTATATAAGAATCTAAGTCAGAATGGTAAAGCAAAGCTGAAGCCAGAGTCCGTCTTAGTGCTATCTGCCTGGCTTTCACAGATCTTCCTTGGTTTTATCTGTCTCCCCTAAGTCTCCCTCATCCTTTGTCCCTCTGCCTTGAAGGTAGTAGCAGACTTAAGTCAGTTCAGATCTGTTCCCTTTATTCCAACTTGCAGCCCTCTCCCCTTCACATGTTCAGCTTACCTTGTCTCCCAGTCATTACAAATTAATGTCCAGTTGTTGAGTCTTTCATTGTCTCTCCAGAGAGCTCAATTCATCTGTGTTTGATTCCAATTAGTGGTTGGTATATCTTGTTTGGAACTACACAGGTATGTGAGACATCTAGCTATGCCTCCCTCCTGTCCGTCTTCAGGGAGATTTTAACCTCCTCACACTCAGAGGGTAGCAATACAAAGTGAGTAGATAAACTGAGTCTTGCATATTGTTAATAAAAAATAACATTTCCCTCATTTCCAGGACAAAATATGACGGGAGAGGAGTTTTTGGTAGATATTGCATATGGAAAATTTGCATTTTTTATAAGAAGGCTTGTGGTTTAGCAAGATTTGTGTGCAGTTCACCAAAGAAGGGGAGAAATGAAATCTTTTTATTCTTTCCCATCAATGGCTGTTTTCCAGAGCCACATGACCTGTTCCTAACTCAAAGCAGGATTGTACAAATGAGATAGGAAATAAATTATTTATAGTAGTTGCTTTAATTTTCTGTTTAAACCCATTTAAAGATTGAGGATTTACAATGATTAGTTTTATAGATTAAAAAAAATCACTGTTGGCCTGGCAGATGCAGTAAGAAATCTAGATGCGGTACACGTTTACTGACTAGATCCTGTTGGAGGATCAGCAGTCTCTGAGATCTGCTTTACTGTCCCACTCTGGCTCAGACAAAAGATTAGTGACATTATTGCTTGTTTTGTGAGAACCTATGGGTTAACACAGTTGCTTTTCTTAAAGCAAACTGAACAAAATGCTCATCTGCAAACAAACGCCTCAGGGAATTAAAACACAATCCTATTATACATACTTAACGGTTACCAGCTCTTTTAATTTAGTTATTATCTAGCTTTAAATCAAAAGCATTCCTACTGTAGAGAGATAATGAAGGATGGGAGTTTTGTTGTGGGCTGTGTGTGTGTGTAGTAAATAACTAGTGTGCATTTTTGTAAACCTAACTGTTACAGTGGTCTATTCAAGGCCTTTCTTCTGTGAAAATGTGGGGTGTATCTTTTTCATTTGGCATCTACTTTGCACAAGTATAAATAGGTACATCAGGTTCAAAGCAGAAGAGAATGAGGTTCACTGTCTACCACATAACCATAATTTAGTTGTTATGAAATTGTTGCTATTTGACAAGCTTCAGACAATCCACTCAGCAGTGTATGCTTACAGATAAATGCAGTCCCTGTCCCTGAAGAACTTGCAAGTCAATTTATTACATAAAAATATCAATATAGTTGCTTGTTTAGTTATATAGTGATTACTGTCTGGTGGGAGTGGAGAACTATAAATTAGAAATATATACTAGAAAATACAAAAGGAGATAAAAACACTAGAAAAGATACATTAGAGATCAATCCTACCTTTACAGGCAAAAAGGATTGGATGGATGAGGAAAGTATTACTATCATTGCTACTACCATAGTCCCTAAGGGTATGTCTACACATCAAAGTTAACTCAAAATAACAGCCATTATTTTGAATTAACTTTACTAGCATCTACACAGCCAAACCACTATTTCGAAATAAATTCAAAATAGTGGAGCACTTATTTCGAATTTGGTAAACCTCATTCTTCCCCTCCTTCTTCTTCCCCTTGCTTTCCCCTTCCAGCTCCCTCCTCCCAGGTTTCCTGCTCCTCTCTCCCACCCTCTTTCCTCCCCTCTCCCACCTTCTTTCTCCAGTCTCACCAGTTTCATGCCCTTCCCCCCAGTTTTGTTAAAGAGAGTTTCTGTCCATGAAAATACGTGTATTTTATTTGAAATCAGGAAGGGGGGCAGGAAGGGCAAGTGGAACGATGTGGGGGAGGAATGAAGCACAAGCCCACAGTGGGGCAGACCTAGGAGGCTCTTAGTGCTTCTCAGGGTGGAAGCTCTCCTGCAGGGCCTCCTGGATACTGCCAGCCCCCTGATGGACCTCCTGGATGGCAGCCTGCAGAAAGTGCAGCCAGGCTCGCTGCAACGCATCCACAAGAAGCACCAGAGTGCCCAGGGGCAGCTCTGGCTCCATGTTGCAGAGTGCTGTGGTGTCCCAAGTGAGGGCAACCAGAGCACGCAGAGAGACAAATGCTTTGCTGTCCCTCTTCGAGGTAGGCAAGCAAGCAGGGAAAGCTGAGAACCGGCTGCCCGGGGTGGGGGTTCCCTTTGAGCACAAGTCTCGGATAGCCTCAGACAGCAGCCACACAAACTCCTGACCTGATACCCTGCTGGACCTGGTTCCGGCCGGCCTTCAATGCAATTCAGTGTCCACTCAGTGTGGACGCGCTATTTTGAAATAGCAAAACGGTATTTCAAAATGCATTTTGTGTGTAGATGTGTTATTTCGAAATAAGCTATTTTGAATTAACTATTTCGAAATAAGATATTTCAAAATAACACTGCAGTATAGACATACCCTAAGAGTTATGATCATGGCCCATGGTCCTACTGAAGTAAGTGCTGTACAAACACAGAGCAAAAAAAATGGTCCCTGCACTGAAGAGATTTTTTCAAGTAACATTTACCTTCCTATAAAAGGTGTGTGTGAGTGTGGAAAGCTTAACATCTTTCCACCCAGTAAGAGAGAACTTTTAAAATGACAACTGCAGTCACACATGTGGGAATGATGGAGTCTCTGTGTATGGTTAAGCCAGGCCCCATTCCTGTACATTTCTAGTATCTTCATTGGTTACAAAATGATTTTTAGATTAATCCTGTTACTTGTATTCTTATTTTCCCTCTTTTAGGCTGTGGTAACTCTTTCTGCGAAGTGTATGTTATTGTGCCATGCCTATGACATGGACACTCTACAAATAATAATGTGAAATAGATGAACTGCCCATCTGAGTTGTGCCTAGATTAAATATTAGCCATATTACATTTTGCTGACAGATTCTTCTGTATTTCTTAATTGGGTAAATATTAATTTGCCCTTCTAAAAACTACTATGTAAAGTCCCATTTCCTGTATGCAAATTGGTTGCAATTCCATTATTGCAATAGAATATAGCTAACGTGTTAGTTCATGGTCAGAGGGGGAGGTGATTTCGCTATTAGAAAGGGCCAATACCAGGGGACATTTTAAATACCCAGAACACAAGCCTTGAACTAGACTGTATGTTATGGAGATCCAAGGCAAAGAGAGGAGCACAGGTGGGGACATGGGGGATGTGCTCATGATAACATACCTCACTAAGCAGATGGGCTAGGGTTTTTCTATGGCAAATGGCTTCATTTCTCAATATTAACTGCAATAACAAAGCTTGGAGGTAATGAAAACATAGCCTGTGTCTGATAAGACTGTGTCAACCTTTCGGCCAGTTGGAGGCGGTGGGAACTGTGTATCTGTAGCATTCAGAGAACTCCAAAAGAACAGAAAGATTTCTGACTGATTGGACAGACGTTGAAGGCAGATGCTTTTGACAATGCAGAGACACAGGTGTCACAGCACAGTTGTGGGCTGCACAGCTAATTAATTCTGTCATGCTACTGTAGCAAGGGTAAAATGGGGAGCAGAAAGTGAGCACATCTGAAAACTCTATCTGTGTAGCTGATTGAAACCTCTAAGTTTGGGGTACCAGGTATAAGTGTATCTTTATCTTCTATCACCATTATTTCACCCTGTCTCTGGATTCTCAGTATTCCCATTCAGGCACAAAAAAGGTCACGCTGAGATGTTTTCACATATCAAACTCTACATATCCTTTCTGTGCACATTTGTACCTTTCCAAGGACAGTGTAATATATCTCTATGTTCTCATTGTCCAGAAGCATCAACAAATATCCAGCGAATCTATTGTATGATTTCCTAGTTGCTTTCACTGGTAACTTCCTTAGAAACAATGTCACGTCTCCTGAATGAAAAATGAATTTAAACAAACTATATCATAAAGAAAAGGAGTTCCTACGTTGATTATGACCTCTTACAAATACAAGTCACATGCACTTCAAATGCTGCTTAGCCTCACATGTATATAATGCAGCACGGTACTGGCCTCTCATGTGATCTACCCAGTGCTTTTTTTGTAAGAAAAAAGATGCCGGAACTCCGAGGGAAAGTTGTTGAGGAAAAAAAAAAAAACCCGAGGGAAGAAAGTAGTGAATTTACCCCTCCTGAACAGAAAACAGAGATATATATAGATCAGAGAATCAATCATATAAATTAGAAAATCCTCCTACTATGAGGGATATGTTTTAGATCTGAGCTAGGACTGTGAACCTTTAGAGATTTTCCAAATGCTGTTTTAAACATCCTGCTCCTCAATATGATGCCTCTGTTCTTTCTCTAAACTTAATTGGTCTTAGAAGATATTTCTTACCAAGTCATTGCAGATATATGCAAGGTGTAAAATGGGTGATGTTAAGGTTGAGTGAGGAAATGTAATTTGCATAAGTTCATAGCACATGAAAATTGAATGAAGTGGCTATAACTCTTAACTGTTGTTTTGAGGTTTTCACTATTCTAAGGTTTTTTAAATTAGAACGATGGAAATGGTATCACAAGATAGGTATATTACCTTCATTCTTACTATTTCTGTATAAAATGTTATGTTTGACAATTCTGACTTTCAGAGCCAACTTTTGAATGAGTAGCTAACAGATGCCATTAATAGAAATGAATGGACACTCTGCTGGCCTTACACTGGATATCAGAGGTGGACCTCAGTATGCTTGATTTGTTGCCACATCCTCTGGCTTGAAGTAGAAATATCATCCCAAGTACACAGTTTCTGCCTTCAGAATCCCCACTATAAAAAATCTTCAAGCATCATTGCTGCTGAATACTGGTGAATCACAATGTAGAGCACATGACTGGAAGAGTTTATTGACCATCTATGATCATTTGAGCCACAGATGTAAATAGCAATAGTGCTAATGATTTTGTCATAATTACCATGGCCTTTTTCCTAAAACAAACACATGTTACACATAAAAGGAGACTTTTTTGTTTCTATGTCACTGTACTAGCTTCCTGCAATAGATGTTTCTAATTAGTACAATAGAAACAAAGATTGTGTTTAACAGAACTATTTTGTCTAAAACAGTCCTTTTTTAAAAATCCAAGGCTTGCTGAAGTTTTTGGCAGAGTTTAAATTGCTATTTACACTACAATATTAAATGTTTAAACTGTGAAATGGTCAGACGTAAACAGGATGAAGTTTAATAAAGAGAAATGCAAAGTGCTCCACTTAGGAAGGAACAATCAGTTCAACATACATACAAGATGGGAAGTGACTGTCTAGGAAGGAGCATGGCGGAAAGGGACCTAGGGGTCATAGTGGACCACAAATTGAATATGAGTCAACAGCGTGATGCTGTTGCAAAAAAAGCAAATATGATTCTAGGTTGTATCAACAGGTGTGTTGTAAGCAAAACTTGTGTAGTCATTCTGCCGCTCTACTCTGCACTAGTTAGGCCTCAGCTGGAGTACTGTGTCCAGTTCTGGGTGACACATTTCAAGAAAGATGTGGAGAAATTGGAAAGGGTACAGAGAAGAGCAACAAGAATGATTAAAGGTCTAGAGAACATGACCTATGAAGCCAGGCTTCATGAACTGGGCTTGTTTAGTTTGGAAAAAAGAAGATCAAGGGGGGACATGATAGCGGTTTTCAAATATCTAAAAGGGTGTCACAAGGAGGAAGGAGAAAATTTGTTCCTCTTGGTTTCTGAGGACAGGACAAGGAATAATGGGCTTAAAGTGCAGCAAGGAAGGTTTAGATTGGACATTAGGAAAAAATTCAGGGTGGTCAAATATTGGAATAAATTGCCAAGGGAGGTGGTGGAATCTCCCTCTCTGGAGATATTTAAGAACAGGTTAGATAGACATCTGTCAGGGATGGTGTAGACGGAGCTTGGTCCTGCCTTGAGGGCGGGGGGCTGGACTCGATGACCTCTCAAGGTCCCTTCCAGTCCTATGATTCTATGATTCTATGTGAAAGCATTTTTCCATGTATTTTGTTCATGGATGTTTTTCCCCCTGTCCTTTTACACCTAGTGAATAAGCATACCTAGTATACTTTTCAGAGTAAAAGCAGAAGATGATCAGGACTAAAAATTGACATTGTTGGCTCAAGGTTTTGCATTTATGCTACTTATTGGGAGATGGTCTTGGGACATGCCTTGGTCATGGGATGTAGACCCTTTCCTCTGTAAGTTTTTTTTGTTCAAGTGTTGCTCCATAAAATCCGTATATAAACTTGCAGTGACTTACAGTATGTGAGCTGAGTAGGTCTTACTCCAGTTTGTACTGAAAAGGTTCTGCTATTACCGGGGAACTGAAGCCAGCTCTTTTTGGCCATCTTGGCAAAAGGCCAATGATCGAAGGTCTACCCGAGCTTAGTGAATGAAGCAGTGCT
Organism: Pelodiscus sinensis; assembly: GCF_049634645.1. Taxonomy (NCBI): domain Eukaryota; kingdom Metazoa; phylum Chordata; order Testudines; family Trionychidae; genus Pelodiscus; species Pelodiscus sinensis. Next base: position 40,364,151 of record NC_134715.1, on the reverse strand, counting down.
TCAAAATAGTGCCTTTAGAACAGTCGAGGCACAGTGCCAGGGCAGTTGTATGGATTTTTGGATGAAACTGAACATTTTATGAATTCATGTTGAATTTATCAACTTGTTCCAGTTGACATGCCCCACCCCAAAAACCTAAATATTTTTGACACTTTTAATGCAAAACATTTCAATTTTGAAATGGCTTTTCATTTTAAATTTCACTCCAGTGTTGCTAAAAAGAAAAAAGGTTGAGTTCAAAATTAAATGTTTCATCTGACCTGACACAATGTTCTGCTATTTTTGGTTCAGCCAGTGATCTGAAAAAAACCCCCAACCCTCAGTTTGCACAGCTCTAAAACAGGTGTGGTAGTTGCTGTAAAACGAATGCTCTGCACTACAACTATATTGCATGGGCTGACATGCCTGCTGTATCAGCATTAGTGCTTAGATCAGCAGCCAGCTATTGCCTCCCTCATATGGAATGCTCTGCAAAACTTGGGCTATGTCTAGACTACATGGCTCCGTCGACGGAGCAATGTAAACTAGTTTACCCGGCATAGGCAAAGAAGCGGGGATTTAAATAATCCCCACTTCATTAAAATAAACATGGCCGCCACGCTGTGCCGACGATCAGCAGCAGCCTAGACGCGGATCTGTTGGCTGAGGAAGCCTTTGCCAATCGATCCCTTATGCCTCGTGAAACGAGGTTTAATGAAGCGGGGATTATTTAAATCCCTGCTTCTTTGCCTATGCTGGGTAAACTAGTTTACATGGCTCTGTCGATGGAGCCATGTAGTCTAGACATACCCTTGGTGTTGGTGTTATCATTGGTTCTTATTGACCTCATTTGTGATGTCCATGCTATTTGTTTCATTTCCATCACTGATTGCTGTTTGGTACTATATACATGGGTGAGAAATTAAGAGTACTGTCTGTATCTGCTTCCTGTATGGAAGTTGATTAGGAGCCTATAATTACAGATCTGGAGAACTAATGGGGAGAGTCTCTGGGCTGCCTCTCCATGGCTGTTGCTGCACCAAGTAGGATCTCAATGGTTAGCAGTTAGGAGGGCTCTAATCATCCAGGCCATGTCTACACTATACGGAAGATTGCCATTGCCATGGTCAATCTTCCGGGGTTTGATTTAGTGAGTCTACCGAAGACCCGCTAAATCGAACTCAGGAGGTTCCTCTCTCGGTGCTGGAACTCCAGCTCCTCATGAGGAAGAAGGGAAGCTGATGGGAGCCTTTCCTCCCATCAGCCTCCTGCTGTGTAGATGGTGCAGAAACTCAATTTAAGATACATCAGCTCCAGCTACATAATTAATGTAGCTGGAGTTGTGGATCTTCCGCTGTAGAACAGGCCACAGCTGTAGTCTAGAGCATAATCCCCAAACTCATCCACGATGATAGATGCACAGGTGTGTTTAGAGGAACTCTGTCCAATGTGCTAACTGCAGGAGGTATAACTAAAGAATGGCAGCGATAGCTCATCCAGACAGGGAGGAGTTGCCAGTGTCACATCTACTGGTCACTCTGGGAATTAGCTCAGTCCAACCTCAGAGCAGCCAAGTCCAGAATCACAGGGCTGGACCCAGTGGCAGTGGCAGCAGCCACAGGGCAGTGGAGCTCGGCGGCAGTAGCGGTGGCCTCAGGGCTGGCTGCAGAATCTGGCGACACCCCAGGGTGTGGAAACTGATGTCAGGAGACAGGGAACCCGGCTGCAGAGCCAGGAGTCAGGAGTGGAGCCCAGCTGGGTCTGCTGATGGATCCTTTAGTTCATCAAAGTGGAGCCAGAATTGACCTCCCCTTGTCCAGCAAACTCCCTCCTTTGGGACAGTTCAGGTCCTGAGGGTACCAGACCAGGGAGGTCTAATCTGTATTATATATTATATTTCTTGTTTATGGCACATGGCCTCCAACTCTGCATAAAGTTTTTCTTATTTCACATACAACTTTATATCTGTCTTTAGATGATCCAGTGGATTCTCTCTAGTGGTTGGTGTTTTTAATATTTGGTCTGTGCAGAATAGGTAAGGTGTCAATCTTTTCTAAGTTCTTACTGTTGTGATGAACACAATGCTTTTAATATGGCTATTCATAGATCCATTGTAGATGATAGAGTTCTTAGTAAAAATCCTGGAAGCTATTGAAACAGTCAAGAAATTTCCACTCATTATGAGGTTCCTTTATGCTGTTAAAGTTGTATAAAAAGGCTAAGTGTAAATGAAAATCAGACTCTGTTTATTTTCTCTATTAAAATTTTCCTTTTTAAGGGACTCCTCGCCGCTTTTTAAGGGAGTATCCAGAACAGGAGGTTCTGCTGATTTTCTGTGTACCAACATGCCCTTATATGTCCAATAACTTTTCTTTGTCATGAATGTCAACGTTCCAATTTTTTTTTAACATCTATCTGCCTTTTTGTGCATGGTTACTGTCTCCTTATGTGACAACTGATTAAGCATTGCATGATTCAGCTTTCTACTTGTAAGTTGCTGCACAGATATTACAAAATAAATAGTCTTGAAACTATCTGATAATGAATGCAGGAAAAGTTCATTAGCATGCATCAGTGCATCCTTAGTATTTGTAAAACTTTAGAATAGTTGTTATTTAGAAATAATTAGGATTATCCATTTTCTGGATTTTTCTTCCTGTTCCTTATTTAAAAAAATATCACATTAGAGTAGGGTTCATCCATAGTGGTTCATCTGCTCCTGCTTATTATTAGCTTGAGATTACAATACCTGCTTCTGCCACCACAAGATGAATCATACAACTGGAAAGAACCTTGAGAGGTTCATCAAATCCAGTCCCTTGCATTCATGGCGGGATCAAGCACCATCTAGACTATCTGACAGGTGTTTGCCTAATCTGCTCTTAAAAATCTCCAATGGTAGAAATTCTGCAACCTCCCTTGGCAATTTATTTCAGTACTTAACCACCCTGACCGTTAGGAAGTTTTTCTTAATGTCCAACCTAAACTGCCACAATGTAAACCCATTATTTCTTGTCCTATCAGAAATTAAGGAGCATATTATTTTCTCCCTTTTCCTTGTAACACCCTTTTAAGTACATGAAAACCATTATCATGTCCCCTCACGGTCTTCTCTTTTCTAGACTAAACAAATCTAATTCTTTCAATCTTCCTGCATAGGAATTTTTGTTGCTGTTCTTGGCATTTTTTCTAATTTCTCCACATCTTTCCTGACATGTGGCATCTAGAGTAACTTCTACTGAAGTAAATCAGAGCTACCTTTTTTCCTTTTGTGGAAAAACTGAGTTCTGGAAATCTTTATCAAAGACCTTTTTCAAAGACATGGTAAGAAAAGAATTATTTTCTGTGACTTCACCCTGTTTGGTTTTTTTCCACAAATGAAAATATTTTGGCATGATGGAGATTCTGAATGAGCACTATCCAAATAGTCAATGCATTCTTAAAGAGCTTTCAGGTCTCCTGGTGCATGGACAGAACAAATAATTTAAGTATAAATTATTAATGTAACACTCAGAACCATGGTTTATTATAATTGTTCATGTTAAGAATTAAGACTTGTGGAAATAATTTAAACCTTTCACCCCTATGCCTGATATAACTTGTGTACTACTTTTTCCTCTCTCATCTTTCCATCCATGACGAAACATAAAATAAAAAAGGTCATGCAAAATAGCCATCTGATATTTATTTTAGTCATATGAATTACTTGTGACTCAGGATAACATGTGGCTTTCAAAACAGCTATGGTTGTGGTTTGCTAAGGAAGGCTTCAATGGGCCTTTGTACGTGCATGTGATTTTCATTCAGAAGTAAAGCACAAAAAAAGTACTGAAATCTTAAACAGTGGCTTTTTTCCTACAAGGGCAGCCATACTCCTTCAACCCACCTACTTCCGCAGGAATCTCACCATGAGGCCCTGCTGGTTGTACAGTTACTGCAGGCGCATTGTGTATAAGTACTATTAAAAGGGAAATAATATGTCACTGGCCACAGTTTCAAGTTTTTGATTTGGCATTCAGATCCGTAGAGTTACTTTCAAAATAACAATTAACTAAACTCAGGAGTAATTTCTTCCCAAAATCTATGGTAGAGCCTGTGTGTCTGCTACTGTGTTTATAAAGGAGTTCTTGCTTGTCTAAATACAGATATAAATGGGATTATTGGGTTTAAATGTTTACATCTTATTATGACTGCTACCTTACTTTTAAGCATGTGGGAACTAAGTGATATTTCATTTCTTTAGAGCCCTCACTAAATTCAAGAATGTCATGAGATCCTGAGAGAGGGCTTTTTGTACTCTCTTGCATTCCATTCTTAGAAATATACAAATGCAGGCTGGAGCCTTTTTCTAGTTTAAATGTAGCTTTGTGTAAATAATTGCTTTAACTGAATTGTGTGAACTAGATTTCCAGAGTTGTGCTTTTTGTATGCCAACCAGAGAGATGCAAGTGAAGGTTGTCATATTATGTCCAACTTAAAACCATGAATGGAATTGTGAGTGTGTATTTATACCTTAGTGATAGAGATGCAGCTATGTTAGTCTGGTAGCTGAAACAAAAGACAGAACTATGTAGCACTTTAAAGACCATCTTGTTAGTCTTTAAAGTGCTACATAATTCTGTCTTTTATTTATACCTTGGTATTCATTGCAATTCTTAAGAAGTACACAACTAAGGGAAAGAAGGGCATCATTCTAGTCTACAATCTGAGTACAGATGAAACTGATTATGCAGCTGCCCACAGACCTCATGTTGATTGCTTGCTGATGCAGGGACCAATATACAGCAGCCACCTGCACTGTATTAACCAACCACTCATAAAGCCAGGTGAGGGATTCTTTATTTTTGGTGTATGGAAGGTAGAGGCAACTTTCAACTCTGGGTGAAGGGTGACAGGAGGAATGAAACAGGCAGCTCATGGTTCAGGCTGTGATTGCTTTTCCAAGTGTGTGGATGTTACTCAGGCTTTGCCTACCATATAAGCACATAAGATTCAACTAGAATTCTATTGACCAAGACTTCATGATGCTTTGTATATTGTTATCCCCCTCCCTTTGCTAAACCAAAATCAAGGCACCTGTGGGCTTTTTCCACTGGGTATATTCTTTTATTCAGTTTTGTTTTTTCACTGAACATAGTCCTAAATGAACAGCAGGAGGCCAGCTGCTATTAACATCAGTTGGACTCTCTGGCTTCTTCTGTGTCTTTTCTACACCTCCTTCCTCACACACTGACAAACATCCTCACCAAACAATGCTCAGTGAAAAACTCTCCGTGGACATTGCTACAATTCCTGAGTTCACATGGGGTTTTGTGTTGGGTGGTGATATCTACCTGTGTTTGTGAGAAGATTGCTATGATTTAACAATGGCGCTGTAAGAAACAGCCAATCTTAAATGAAGAAAGATGGTTACACTAGCTTCAATGATGTTTCTTTCAACCTCCAACTTTTTTTTTCTCAAAAGTGTGAACATCTTTTCATTCAGTGAAATGATTAACTGCTCTCTTCATTTCATTCAGCCCCACAGGAGACACAATTGGTAAATACCACAGACTGTTCTTTGTCCTCCACACATCACTTTCTGAGAGGGGTTTAACAGTTAAGCTTTGGGCCTTCGAGGTCTGCACATCTGCCTGTTTCCCATTCAGCTGCCAACACCTAGGATGGTATTCTCTTCTTTGTCTCTCTTCTTCTCTCCTTTTCCCCCTCCCCCTGCAGAGCTGTCTCACTGCTAAAAGAGTGATGCATCCCTTGCTGGCTCTAACTCAGTGATGTCCCTTATAGGCCTGGATGGATGCCCACACATGGAACTACTTGCAGACTCCGAGTAATAAGTTACTTCACCGCTATCCCTGAGCTGCTACCTTTAAACAGGACAGAGGAGGAAAACAAATCCATACCATGTAGCCCATTTCACACTCAGTTAAGCTGTATAGTTGTCAGTGTGATGGTGCAACTGAGAAGATGGTGGATTGTTTCTAAAGGAAATTGTGTGTAACTCCTGCTCAGGGTTTGTCTTCCTGAGAGTATTAAAACAGATTAGTTTCTCAACAAATGATTCCATGCATCAGAGAATGTTCTGACTAATCCTACTCAGGGACTGAGTAAATGCTACGCTTCTATTCTCAGTTGTTTAGTACAGGTTGAACCTCTGTAATCTGGCACCCGCAGGACCTGACTGGTGCCGAATCCAAGAATTTGCCAAACCACGGGAGGTTAATATTATCTCACAGCATTACCAATACTTCCATTGCTTACTGGGATCTTAGAAACATTTAGGTATAAATTAGAGCTAAATAACTTCAGAGGAGACTTAGAGCCAGGACTGTTGGGTGTAAATAACTTTATGGGTCCACAGGAAACTTGGCCACACCCATGATGAGTGGACATCCAGATAACTAAAATTATGCTAGACCATTGATGTTGCAGACTAGAGAGTGCTGGATTAGAGGTTCAACCTGGAGGAAAATTTTATTAGGTTGTTGGCAAGTTTGTATTCCCTAATGCTTATAATAGTGTGCCTACAACATTAGATATCTGTATGCTAGGCATTTGCAAGGAGATTTTCCAATTTTGCCTTCATTACAGAATGTATTTGCTACTGTTTTTACCTTGAATATTGTCAGATGACCTGGGACTGGCATCATTTTACATAATTTAAACTTAAATTGAAACCCTAAATGAAAGAATTTGGTGTGCTAGGAAGCTATGTACCATGCAGTATTATTTGGTCTTTTCCTACCGATTATTGTGCCATCTGTCTCTTGAGGAGTTTGCTTCTCCTTGCGAGAAGCCTGAGGCCCTGTGGTGCATCTCTAATGACTTCCTTTTACAATGTTCTGTGAGTAAAGTAGGAACACTTTGTTTGTTTGTTGGTGTCAATTTATGTCCAAATTACTCCTCGCTCTCCTGTGGTGAGAACTTTCTTTTTGCCACTTGTCCATTCATGTAGCTGAAATATGTCTGCCAGAAGTGCTCCAACATCCTGAGTGGAGCTTGGGAGCTGTTGCTTGATGTTATTGCTTCCATTTGCAACTAGGTTTTCTAAGCATCTTGTTTTTGTGCACTAAAATAAGCCTAATGCATGATCCTGCACTAGGCCTGTGGGTTGCATTGATTTTTTGTTTTTTGTGCACCCTAACCATATTTTCTTAGATGCCAGCCAGATGCACCTTTGAAGTTTACTTTGACCATCATTTCTTCTTAAATACTTTGGCAGGCACTGCATGACCACTGACATGCCTAACCTTGTGCACTCCGTTTTGCGGTTTTGAAAATCTACTTCTTTGTGCAGATAGCAATGATAGTCAATAGCATCACAATGATGTAGGAAAGTGATGACCGGTAATAGCAACGGGAGATTCAATTGTTAGAAAGCTAGATAGTTAGGTTTGTGATATTTGATAGAATCATACAGGGAATTGCCTGATGGGTGCAAAGGTTGCAGATGTCTGGAGACATCCAGACAGGCTTATGTGAAGTGCTGTGGAGGAGCTCAATGTCAAGGTACATGTAAGCACCAATGACATAGGAAAAGGAAGGAGAGTGGTTCTGTAGTTGAATATAAGATACTAAAGAAGAGACTGAAGTCCAGGATAGCTTTCTTTGAAATACTTCCACTTCTATGTGCAATGCAAGTTAGGCAGAACTTAGGGGTGTCAGGGTGTGAATGTATAGATCAATGTAATATGTTGGACAAGAGTTGATATATAGATATAGATATCAATGTAATGTACCTCTTCACATAGCATAAGAACCAGAGATCATGAAATGAAATTAAGAAGCAGCAGATTTAAAACAAAATGGGGAAGTATTTCATCACACAATGCATGGTCAACCAGTGGAACTCATTGCCAGGGGATATTGTGAAGGACAAACATGACTGGATTCAAAAAAGAATCGGAAAAGTTCATAGAGGATAGGCCCATCATAATGATGTAGAGAAGTGCCTTTGTCTCCCAATGAAAGGAAGTGACCAATAACAGCAACGAGAGATTCAATTATTAAAAATACAGATAGTTGGGTTTAAGATGATTGATAGAATCACACAGGAAATTGCCTGATGGGTGCAAATGATGCAGATCTCTAGAGGCAGGCCCAGCAATGGTTGTTAGTTAGGATTGTCATGAACACAACCCAAGCCTCTGTTTTTCAGGAGCTGGGAGTTGATGACGGGTTACTGGCCACTTGATGATAGCTGGTCCGTTCATTCCTTCTGAAGCACCTTGCAGGATACCGAGAGAGTTTGTCCATCTGCCTGTGAGTCTGTTTGTTCAAGAACTACTCCCAAAGGCTAATGGCTAGGGCCACCAAAGTTGCTAAGCAGCTTCCTCTTTTCATAACTTAAAGCTGGGTTGGGTTTGGTGGTGCTAGGATAGTGGGATGTGCATGGAATGTGATTGTTTCCTCATCAAACAGAAAGGGAGGGGTGTGATAGCAGAGACTGTTATGCCCAAATGACCATGGAGGGAAGCAAGTGCCCCAGCGCAGGGGAGCAGCTACTGGCTGGCAGCACAGCCCCCACCATCCCAGCCTACCCAGGGGAGCAGCCCTCCCCTGGTCCTGCCCCAGGGTGGCTGCAGACCATTCCTGGGCTGCCCTTGGTGGGCTGGGCACATAGCTCTCTGACTCCCTTGGTCCCGCTACAAGGCCAGCCCTGGAGAGGAGCTGGTGGGTGGGCTGCCCCATTCTGGGGCCTAGGAAAAGCTGGTGGCTGAGCCCTGAGGCTGGCCCTGCCCCCTTCCTGCCCCCAGGAGAAGCCAGCGGGTGCTCCCATTCCATCCTCTGCACTCCCACTCCATACCTTGAGCCCTCCCACACCTTCCAACACTCTTCCCTAACTCCTACACCATCCACTCCTGCCCTGAGTCCTCCTCCCCCCTCTGAATCCTGCTCCCCACCCCTTACCCTGAGCCATTCCTCACCCTTCACTTCTGTCTCCTGCATCCTGCAGCCTTCTGCCCTGAGCCCTCCATATCCTCAAGCCACTGCCCTGACTCCTGTGGCGTGAAAGTTGATTTTTACATTCTTTTATTGATAAATTTCTGGATGCCTGACTACCTATGTTGCTGACCTCCTACTTTACCTGTTTTGAAGTGTAGCTGTCATACTCGGTAAACTGATTACATTGCAGCGTGTCTTCATTTTATTGCAGATTAATTGCTATTTATGAATTTTGCTATAAATATTTCTAGTCTGGTGTCACTTGGTGGCAAGAAAGTTAGCAAAATAATTACATGCTATTGGTTCCTCACTTTAAAATGATTTATCCTTCATGAAAAACCTTCAAGGCAGGATGACAGTAGGTATACATTTGGCCAATAGTGATTTTTGTAACTCTGTTGGGAAGCCGTGAAGAGTGTACTAAACTATTTGTCTCAGCATCACAACATGCCAGTACATTATAGAACTGATGTTCCTTTACATGGAGATAGAAATATAGACCATTATTTTATCAATATGTTTAAAAAGATATTTGTCAAATGTAGCATTGAAATTAAAGCAGCAATTCATTATGAATTTTGATTAATGTATACAATTTTATGTACTCAATTTCTAAATTTCTTCCCAGAAAAACTTTATACAGAATTATATGATTAGAAGGAACCTCGAGCTCATCAAGTCCAGTCCCCTGCACTCATGGCAGGATCAAGCATCATCTGGACAATCCCTGACAGGTGTTTGTCTAACCTGCTCTTAAAAATCTCCAGTGGTGGAGATTCCACAACCTCCGTAAGCAGCATATTTTAGTGTTCAACTCACTCTGACAGTTTAGGAAAAACTTCTTCATGCCCAACCTAAACTTCTTTTGCTGCAATTTAAGTCCATTGCTTCGTATCCTATCTTCAGAGATTAATGACGTTTTTTCCTGTTCTCTGTAACAAACTTTTATGTGCTTGAAAGCTGTTATCGTGTCCCCTCTTAGTCTTCTCTTTTTCAGACCAAATGAGTCCATTTTTTTCCTCAATCTTGCCTCACAGGTCAGTTTTCTAGACTTTTAATAATTTTTGTTGCTCTTACTCTAGACTTTTTCCAATTTGCCCACATTTTTCCTGAAACGTGGCACCTAAAACTGAACACGATATTCCATCTGAGGCTTAACCAGAAGAGCAGAGCAGAGCAGAGCAGAAGAATTAATTCTCATGTCTTGCTTTCAGCACTCCTGCCAAAAAAACCCAGGATGATGTTCACTTTTTTTTTGCAACAGTGTTATATTTAGCTTTTGGTCCACTATGATCCCCTAGGTCCCTTTCTGCAATACTTCCTAACCAAACATTTCCCATTTTCTATGTGTGCACTGGTTGTTCCTTCTGAAATGGAGTATTTTGCATATGTCTTTATTAAATTTCATTCTATTTACTTCAGACCATTTCTTCAGGTTGTCCAGGTCATTTTGAATTTTTATCCTAACCTCCAACGCACTTACAACCCCTCCCAGCTTGGTATCATCTGAAAACCTTGTAAGTATGATCTCTATGCCATTATCTAAATAATTGATGAAAATATTGAACAGAACTGGACCGAAAACTGATTCCATGTGGAGCCCCACTCATTATGCCCTCCCATCATTATTGTGAACCATTGCTAACTACTCTCTGGGAATGGTTTTCCAACCAGATTTGCACCCATCTTATAGTAGCTCTATCTAGGTTGCATTTCCCAAGTTTATTTATAAGATCATGCAAGAATGTATCACAAGCTTTACTGAAGTCAAGATATATCACACCGATCACTTTCCCCTATCCACAAGGCTTGTTACCCTGTCAAAGAAAGCTTTCAGCTTGGTTTGACATGATTTGTTCTTGACAAATCCATGCTGACTGTTACTTATCATCTTAATATCTTCCAGATACGTGCAAACTGATTGCTTCATTATGTGATCCATTATCTTTCTGGGTACAGAAGTTAAGCTGACTGGTCTGTAATTCCCTGGGTTGTCCTTATTTCTCTTTTTATAGATTGGTACTATATTTGCCATTTTCTAGTCTTCTGGGATCTCTTTTGTCTCCCATGACTTTTCAAAAATAATAGTTAAGGGCTCAGATATCTCCTCAATTGGTTCCTTCAGTATTTTAGCATGCATTTAATCAGGCCTGGTGACTTGAAATAATCTAACTTGTCTAAAAAATCTTAAGAGAAGTAACTGTGTTAGTCTGCAAGGGTATGTCTAAACAGCAAAGTTATTTCGAAATACCAGCCCTTATTTCAAAATAACTTTCCTAGCATCTACACAGCCAAAGCACTATTTCAAAATAAATTCAAAATAACGGAGCGCTTATTTCAAATTTGGTAAATCTCATTCTATGAGGAATAATGCCAAATTCAAAATAGCTATTTTGAAATAAGTGTAGACACTGCCCCTCACCCAGTGGCCCCAAAACATGAGCCAGCCCTCCACCACTCCCCAGGAACAATCTGCCAGCTCTCAGGAGCCTGCCAGGGCCTGGAGAAGGCGGGCGCCTTCCTGGACCAGAGTGGAGATCGTGGACCTTATTCAGGTTTGGGGGGGATGCCCCCAATGTCCATGATCTCCACACTAGACAGAGGAACGCATCCGTCTATGGCAGGATAGCTGCCAGCCTGGCCACCAAAGGCCACATGCAAACCCAGGAGCAGGTTTGCATGAAAATGAAGTTGGTCTGGTGAGACCCCCAACCCTGAGCCTTGAGTTTTCCCTCCCCCTACTTCCCCTTGTTTCCCCCTTCCAGCTCCCTCATCCCAGGTTTTCCCCTCCCCCTCCCACCCCCTTTTCTTCCCTCTTCCACTTCCTTTCCCCAGTATCACCAGAGTTTCATTCCCTCCCCCCCAGTTTTGTTAAAAGGGGTTAGGGAGAGGTAAGTGGAAGGATGTGAGGGAGGAATGAGGGACAAGTCCCCAGTGGGGCACACCAGGGAGGCTCTTAGTGCTCCTCAGGGTGGAAGCTCTCCCACAGGGCCCCCTGGATACTGACAGCCTGCTAATGGACCTTCTGGATGGCAGCCTGCAGAAAGTGCAACCAGGCTCATAGCAATGCATCCACGAGAAGCACCAGAGTGCCCAGGGGTAGCTCTGGCTCCACGTTGCAGAGTGCTGTGGTGTCCTGAGTGAGGGCAATCAGAGCACACAGAGACAAAATGCTTTGCTGTCCCTCATTGAGATAGAAAAGCAAGCAGGGAAACCTGAGAACTGGCTGTTTGGGGGGTCCCTTTAAGCACAGACCTCAGATAGCCTCAGGCAGCAGCCCCACACAGTAAGTCCTGACGTGTTGCTCTGCTGGAATTGGTTTCAGCCAGTCTTAAATGCGAGTCAGTATGGCCGTGCTATTTCGAAATAGCAAAATGCTATTTCAAAATGCATTTTGTGTGTAGACACTTTATTTAGAAATAAGCTTTTTAGAAATAACTATTTCAAAATAAGATATTTCGAAATAACACTGTAGTGTAGACATACCCTAGCTGTAAAAATGAGGAGTCCTGTGGCACGTTGAGACTAACTAAAAATATAGAATTATGAGCTTTCATGGGCAAGACCCACTTCATCAGATGAATTAGGTGGAAATAACAGAAATCAAGAGACATTTTTAACTTGTCTTTCCTTATATTAGCTTCTGAACCTACCCAATCTTCACTGGTATTCACTATGTTAGGTGTTTTATCACCACTAATCTTCTTGGTGAAAACTGACACAAAGAAGTCAACAAGCACCTCTGCCATTTCCACATTTTCTGTTATTTTACTTTTCCCTCTTCATTGAGAAATGGGCCTGCACTGTTCCTGATCTTCCATTTAATTCTAATATATTTGTAGAATGTTTTTTAATTACCCATGCTATGTCTAGCTACTTGGAGCTAATTTTGCCCTCATTTATTTCCATTATTTGTAATTTGACCTACTTTCTGCTTTTTGTAGGACTCTGTGATGGGGCATCTTCCCTGTCCTTTAAGGGATAAAACCCAGCCCTGGGAGGAGGCTGGGAGAGCGGAACTGGCAGCTGAGGCAGATACAGACAATTAGGGCCAAGTTGGGGCTGTATAAAGAAGGGCTCCTGGGGGGAAAGAGACACACACTCTTCCTCTGGCTGGGGAGCAGGAGGGACCTGGTTGTTAGGGAAGCTGGAGGCTTCCTGAGATAGAGTAGTGCTGGAGAAAGGCAGGAATAGCTGGGGAGCTCTAGCCTGATCTCACTCCCAGGCTACAGGGCTTGAGGCAAGGTCTGAGGCTACTAGGACTGCAGGAAGGCAGCCAGAGCAGGAAAAGGCAGCAGGTTCACACACCCCTTGCCAATGTTGAGTGGCCACATTAGACTGCAGTTTGCCCCTCAGGTAAGGGGCTAGTTGAAGTGTAGCAGCTGGCTGCTGAGGGCTTATCTAGACTACACTAAAGTGTCAAAAGAGGATATGAAAATTCCCATGGAATTTGCATATCTTCTTCTGATCTCACTTTCGAAAGTGGAGCTTTCAAAAGTGAAAGTAGTCAAGATGCTTTTTTTCCACAAATCTCACCTTTTTTGAAGAGTTGCTTTTCCTCAAAAAATGAGGTATATGTGGCTTTGAAAAAGGGGGGGTTGCCGAAAAAACCGCATCTTGAGTACTTTCACTTTTGAGGTTTAGAGGCATGTTGGAATAGCAAGGTCATTATATTTTGAAATAATGGGCTTGTTCAAAAGACATGAAATAGCTATTTTGGGATACTTCTGGTACTTAAAACCCTTGGTCCCAAAATAGCTCAAATCTGTTGACTTTTATTGAATGTTGCCAAGACCATTTATTTGCTAGGGTTATTGTGCTGGGCTGAGGGTTTAGATGGGATGTGCATTTTGTGTGTAATAAAGTATATTTAACTGATTTTGAACTTTTGGTAGGTCAAGTTGGTTTACTTTTATTTAACCGGGACTTTGCTATGCTCCTCACCTTTGTTCCATGATCGATTTGTATTTTTAGGGCACATTGATTGGTGGGGTATTTTTATTGTGGTTAAGGGAAAAAGTTTGATTAAGGCCCGATCTACATTAAAAGGGAAGATCAAATTAAGATACACAACTCTAGCTACATTAATTACATAGCTGGAATCAACATACCTTAATTCAAGTTTCTGCATGGTCTCCACAGTGGGAGACCAAAGGGAACAAATGCTCCTATTGGCTTCCCTTAGTCCTCGCAAGGAGCAGGAATACTGATGGAAGTGCCCTCTAAATTTGATTTAGGGGATCTTTACTAGACCCGCTAAATCAAATTTGGGAAGATTTATCATGGCAACATCGATCTTCTGCTTAGTAAAGACATGTCCTAATGTATTATGAACATATGGAAATTGTACACTACGCGTGTGCAGGGAAGGGCTTTCTTGCGTGTTTAGAGCTACTTAAATAGTTCTTAACCTTTCAATACAATTTTTCAATTATTTAGGAAAACACAAAATCCAATGGAAGAGAGATTTTTTCTGTTGCTTTTTTCAGCAGAACATCAGTTAACCTAAGGTAGGTATTTCTCAACGTAGTCTATTTCGAGAAAGCTGTTAATTGGCTGGTGTGTTTGTTTACCAGCAACATGGCCATGGAGCCTTATGGCTGCTATTGGCTCCTGTTTGTTGTTTGTAGCCAAAGGGAGCTGCAGGAAGTAGAGCAGGCATTCAAACCTGTATCTCCTGCCGTCCAGCTAAGCTCACCAGCACCTCAGTTTCTGGGAATCTATAATGTGGGGATGCACATCACAACATTAACTTCTGAGATAGCTAGTGAACATATGTACAGTACAAAGCCTGAACTGAACTAATAGGGCCAAATGTAGCAGTTGCATAAGTCCACTGATTTCAGATAAGCTACACTAGAATTTGGCCATTTTTGTTTGGGTTTGTTCAACAGACTCATACAGTTTGCAGGCAGTGTCTATAAATTCCCTGAGTTCTGTGTGTAGTCCTTTTTCTGAATGGTTCTAATGAGATGTTATTCCACAGTAGCAAGTGCCTGCCACCCAGCTAAAGGAATAACGACACACTGAATCATTTACCAAAAATAACAGGAGGCTACTGCACATAGAGGAGCTATCTTAGCAATCTGAGTATCAGAGCCTAATATGCTGTGGATATAGAAGCTTGATATTTAATGTTCAAGTCCTGGTGTTGTTGACACAGCTCTTCACATTTCTAAGCTACAAACACGAGGAGCTTATAGTTTAAGGTTCTGCAGTGTTGTGAACCATATATTCCTTATGTACCAAACATTTATCAGTTTTGCATGGGTGCTGTGAAAAGCTTGTGACTTTTTAGTAGGCATTAGAGTCTATCTCAATGTCCTTGGCAAAAGTATTTTTTCTTACCATATAGTACACTCATAAATTGCCACCTGCCACAACAGGAGTGGTGGTGGTGGTGACGGTGGCAGTGGACTGTTGTGACTACCTATCTCTTGAACTCACTTCAGTTGTTTAATGTATGTTTTGTGAATATATAAGTAATGGTATGGGGGTGAAATCATTCAAAACCTTACCAGATTAAAGATATTGTCCAAATGTAATGCATTAGTAAATTATTAGTAAATATGAAATATTAGTATGTTTTGTTAAAATATACCTGGTATTTCGTTCACTTTGCAGCACTTCAGATATTTTACTGATTCCTTAAAAGTCTTAGAAACGTTGTTAATTTTTTTCCCTAATTGATCTCAGTGAAAAAGAAAGAAGTAACATGTTTTCAAATGTCAAGGATGTTGTTCTCATGAATCATTTAACAGCTTGCATGTGAAATCTCTTTTGGATGAGGCTTATTTTGTTATCTGTTTGCCAATGGATGCAAATCCAGCACAATCTGGTTACTGTATTTCATCCACTGCCTTAATCAATTTAGCTGCAATATAGCTACCTTACTTTTGAGTAGATATTATTGTCTTTTAATATAACATTTTTGTTCAACTTTTTATCTGGGGAGAGCTCTTTTATTCTTTAACCCAAGGCACCATATAACATTATATGACAAACCCTAATATATTGTTTCAGCTGCAAGAGGAATCAAATGTCACCAGGTCAATAAGGGTAAATCTACACTGCACCCTTACCTCGAAATAAAGTGCTATTCCGAAACATCTCTTAACCTTGTGGAACAAGGATTACAGGGATGCTGAATAGATTTCAAAATAACGGGCGCGCTATTTCAAAATAATGGGCATGCTCAAAAGACATGGAATAGCTATTTCAGGATACTTCCAGTATACGGAAATAGTGCCGCAGTATAGACGTATCCTAAGTATTAGCCTTAACTTCTTCTGATGCAAAATAATTAATATTTTAAAATCCACAACATTCTAGTAAGTAGCAAGAGGGTTTATTAATTCAATTTTGCTGGAGCAAGCAATGACCCATGCTTGTGTGATGATGGGAGAATATATTATTTGCTACTCTATTTAATGCATGAGAAATGTCTTTTACTTGGCCTTCAAATGTAACCCATCCCATTCTGAAAGTAGCTCTGCAAAACAGGAATGTGTACCTCATTTTAGATTGAAGAATTTCTAAGGAATGTGTCCAAGACACCTGCATAAAATTAAAGCTTTTCCTTCTCTTGTATGCAAAAATTTCATGAGGTAATTACCCTCAGTGTCAAACATAATACGGTTCTCATTAGACAGAACACACAGAGTGAAAATTGAATAGATGTTCTGTCAGGAGTACTTCTCAGGATTAATAGGGCTGTCTAAAGCAGTATTTGGAGGGGTTTCTTCCACTTTGCATACAACTATCCATGTTTGTGTCTTTCAGGTTTCTGATTATGCTGTGTCCATTTTACACAGTAGACAGGCACAAGCCTCTTCCTTGTCATTCATTCCTGCCAGCTGCTTTGTTTCTGTAGAGTTGGATGCTGCCTTTAACTGCTTCCACTTTTGTCCTCGGTCTGAAGACTCCTTTTCTTTCAGTCCATGGTCACTGTGCCAGGGACTGGCACAGAAGTCTGTTCTTTTCTGTGTGCTGCAAAAGATGAAAGTGACAGAGTAGGTCTGATCAGTTAAGTGTCTCACTTTGTTAAAGTGCTCTTTTATCCTGTAGGGGACTTCCTCCATGGCAATTGAGCTGCAAGTTAATATTTCTTTCTTTGTTCTGGCACTGGAGCCACAAATATTGTTTCCTTTTTTACTTGTATGACATTTACTTGCCTCCCAGTGATGATGGGAGGCAAACTGTCTTTGTGTTCAGATGTTCTGCTTGTACTTTTGAAAGATAAAGATTCAGCTCAGACCATATACCATTATTTTCTTCTGTTCCTCTTAATGTAAAGAGTTTGTACGAAGTGCTTGACTCTGCAAACCTGTAGTACTTGCTTACTGCTGGTAGCACAGGCGTTTAGTTCCTGTATGATGTAGGAATTGGGTGAGCAATATGTAGGTTCTGCTTTTAGTTTAGTGAATTTACACACCCCTTCTTGCACTCTTCAGACAGAGGAATTCTGGGCTGATGCTCTAATTAGAGCTGTGAGAATACAAAATTTGTATCTGCATCTACATCTGTATCTGCAAAAATGAGCCATGGATATGGATGAGGATACCTGCAGCTATAAAATGGTTATCCAGGGATTTGCAGCCATAATACAATGGTGATTGTGCTGCAGTGATACCTTCTGATTCAAACTCGCCTTGTTCAGAGATGGTTCAGTATAACTGAATATAACTTGCTCAGATATTTGTTTAAAGTATACCCTCAGTCCTACTTAACATAAGCATGGACTGAAATCTGTAGCTAAATTATAGTAGTGCGGATACATTTTACCTCAATACTCTCCTATCTAACATAATTTATGGTGGAGATCTTTTATAAGGGCAGCCCTATTTCACTACCAGTACTTCTAAAAGTGCTCCTGGTGACTAAATCATCACTTTGCATTCTAGTTCAGAGTAATAGGTAATATTTTCTTGAGTAGCCTGGGAGGAACATTGTAATTCTAGCAGTCACACTATACAATCATAGCATACTAGTCCTGGAAGGGACCTTGAGAGGTCATCGAGTCCATTACCCTGCACCCATGGCAGGCCCAAGCACCATCTAGATCATCCCTGATAGATGTTTATCTAACCTGCTCTTAAAAATTTCCAATATTGGAAATTACACAATTATTCCAGTGTTTAACCACCCTGACAGTTAGGAAGTTTTTCCTGTTTTTCAACCTAAACCTCCCATGCTGCAGTCTAAGTCCACTTAAGCCCATGTTCTTCTTGGTCTCCCTATTGTTTCCAAGAGGAATACACTGAAAATGATTTATACTTATGCAACCCTTCTGCCAGGAAGACCAAGCAGCAACTGTGTCTGGGTTCAATATCGAGGGGTACCTGCCCCCACTCAGTAATCAAAATTACGCATCGCCCCTGAGTGCCTCACAAGCACTGAGTTTGAGCATAGAAAAGAAACTTTTCATTAAAAGGGGGAAGTCTCAGAACATTAATTAGGGAAAATGTCACAAGCAGGATTCATATTCATAGAACTGTAAGCAGGACATCCACCTTAGAATGCATGGGGTGATGTGATCTGCTTCAATGTTTTTTAGTCCTACAGCCAAAAGTAGCTCCCTCACCACATTCCACTTACAGTGATTGTCATTGGTCAGAGAGGACCCAGAGTTCAGAGGTGCATCTGTGAGGGTTCACCTCTCACACAGGGAAGAAAGCATCTTGCTTGCTCTGCCATCTGACCACTTGCTTTTCCTGGCTGCCCCACCAGTTAGAGCCCCTGGACATCCCACCAGCTGTCAGTCATTTTCTGCCACTGGCCTCTATGCTGTGATATATTATAATTTTTAGCTCTTAGCTGGCTGGGCAGAAACACTGCCCAGTTTCAAGAAATTTTAGCTCCAATTGAGCATTTAAAGTAACCAAAAGACTCCTAATAAAGCCTATTTACCGCTTTCTTTGAACAGTGGGAGGAACAGGTTAAATAGTCTGGGGATCCCTAGGGAGAGTCCACAAACCACTTAGCTTGGACACCTGTCCCGAGCCCTCTTTTCATAGGGATCTGGGATTTGAGCCCTTTGCTTAATGAGGTCCTTTTAGCAGCGGGTGACCTAAAATTTGGGACATTTTAAGCACATGTCCTGCTTCTTTGTATTTATACAATAATGAAAACAACCTTGAAACAGCATTTCACATCCCTGCATTCAGTAATAAATTGATTTGTAACTCAACATCAGCCAAAGTTTATTATCTCTGAGCAATACCACTCTATCTGATAGAGATCTAGGCAGAGAAAGTGTGTTCATATAAACACAATTTGCTCCTAAAGCCCCTCCTCCCCCATCTCAACTAGCTATCTGGGAACTTCATTCAGTCCCTGCTTACACTTACGACAGCGCATGCTCCCCAATGCACTGGTGTAACTTCACTGCCGGGTGCCTGTGCATATGTGGAATCAAAGCTCCACACCCAATCCTGTACATCTAGGAGAGAGGGAAACATAGCAGCCTGTGTGCCTGCTTCGTTCTCCCTCCCCTCAGGATGACCTGGCTTTCTGAAAGGGAATAGAAGGAGCCTAAGGCAATGGTTCAAAATGCCTATACCTACTAGGTCAGAGAAAGATTAGGTAAGCAGAATATGTGTAATTTCTTATTACTCTTTAGAGTACAGGCACACCTATAATTTATCAAACTAATTCAGATCCAATTTCCATTTTCCTTATGGACCACTTACACAGAAAAATAATTAGAGATTGAACCACTTGAATACAACTTTTACTTGAGATTTCATTGCCAATTTTTCACTTAAAAAATCAGGTAGGGAGGGAGGACGCATGTGTGCAACGTACCGAAAGGGAAACTCTCCCATTGTTACACTGAATGTTATGTTGCTTTACTCTTGTCCTTACATATCTCTTGTCTTCTGTACCATAACTTTTTTCATATCATTTATTTAAATTTTAAGATATTTTGGAAAGAGAAATGTTCTTTATGAAGCTCTTCAGTACTTCTAGGTGCTCTAAAATTATCCATGCTAATAACAAAGACAGACCTGGACTCTGAAGTTGGGATACGGATATGCAGGGCCACTTGTGTGGGGAGGAACAGCTGCCCCAGCGCCCAGATTTAAAATGGCCCGGGCTTCCAGGCACTGCTGCCACTAACACAGCAGTGACTGTAACCCCAAGCAGAATAGACTTGGCAGTACTAAAGGCTTGACTGGGGTGGCTAGTCCTCCAGCTTTGCCCCTTATGGAGGCCGAGTATTGCCCCTCTCACCTTGCCTGAGGGTGTCTGACAATTTGTGGGATCCCTGCAGATATGGAATGGTCTCCCCTAAATTTTAGAAGGCAAGGGGGAGGAGAAGTTCAGGTCTATATTTCCAAATCAGATTAGTCTATATTCATACTATTTTCTTTCTTCTGCAGGGCAGGTTTGTAGAGGGAGGTGTTAGAAGAGGGGATGAGGAGGGGTAGCTCACATAATCAGAGTGGGGCTACTGGAGGAGTGAGCACAGTGGGGAGAGAAGGGCTGGTGGAAGGGGGCTGGTTGCAGGAGGGCTGAGGACAGTGAGAAGAGCAGGAGTCAGAACAGCAGAGGAGGGTGAGGGGTTGGGGGCAGCAGGCACCAGGGGAGCTGATGGAACAAGAGGAGGAGACATGGCAGCAGAGGGAAAAGGTAGAGGTTTAAAAATATTTATTAATAACTTGGGTGGCACATCCAAACAAGCCACATGAACTCAGTACTGGTGCACAACACAAAATTCATTTTGCTCATGTGAGGAAACTCTTAGGCTATGTCTACACTGGTTGTTTCTTGTGCAAGAACACATCCACACTGCCATGTGCAAGCTGTGCTTTTGCACAAGAGCATCTATGGCAGTGTGGACGCTCTCTTGCCCAAGAAAGTGCTGATGGCCATTGCGCAAGAAATTCATGTTGCCTGTCTACACTGGCCTCTTGCGCAAGAATAGTTGCGCAAAAGGGCTTATTCCTGAGTGGGAGCATCGTAGTTCTTGTGCAAGAAGCCCTGATTTCATACATGAGAACGTCAGTGTACCTGCGCAAGAACATACGGGCAGTGTAGACAGGCAGCAAATTTTTGAGCAAGAGCGGCTGCTTTGGCGCAAGATCGTGCCAGTGTAGACACATCCAAAGGGAGGGAGGAAGGTAGGGGCAGGGAATCAGCACTGGCTCAGCATGTCTGCATGGTTTGGGGAAGGTGCAGGGAAATTGAGCTCAGCTGGGCTGCAGAGTTGGGAGGTCTGGGGAGCTGGGCTGGGCTGGGCTGTGGGGTGGGGTGGGGTGTGTGTGTGTGTGTGGAGCTCAGAGCTCAGTTTGGCTGATGGAGAAGGGAGGTGCCGGGAACCGGGGCTAGACTCAAGGGGAGGCGGTTGGCTCAGCAGTTTTGCAGGACTTGGGGGAGGTGCAGGGAAACGGGGCTCAGCTGTGCTGTGGGGGAGGCATGCAGGAAACCAGTGCAGGGCTCAGCTGGGCTGAGGTGGATGGGGGAGGGCATACAGAACAGACAGGCAGCTCAGCTGGGCTGTGAGGGGCTGCAGGGAACTGGTGCTGCACTCTCTTGGATTGTGGGGGATGGTTTTGGGGGAGGTGCAGGGAACCAGCAGGGGTGGGCAGCTCCGTTGGGTTGCAGGGGATAGAGGTGCAAAGAAGCCTAGTGGGGATGGGGGGAAACCAGGAGCCCTGAAGTGACCTCCCCTGGACCAAAAATTCCTCATCTGGGACCAGTCAGGTCCAGAGGGTGCCAGATCAGGGAGGTCCAACTCCTACCCAAGTCTCCTCCTTGCACCCTCCCTCGTAGCCAGATACCCTACCCCCAATCTGCTCCTGCTCCCTCCCCCTGGCCAGACACCCTACATCCAGCCTGCTTCTGCACCCTACCTACCACCCAGACCTTGCCCCCTTCTGCCCCCCACCTCCTTCCCAGATCCTGCACCCCATCCCTATCCTGCTTCTTGGCAGCCCTGCCATCCACCCTAGCACCTAGCACCGCCCTGGCCCAAGCACCTTGCCTCACACCCCAGGACTCAGCACCACCCTGGTCCTGGCACCAGCACCCTGCCATCCATGCTAGCACCTAGCAGCACCCTGCTCCTTGTCCCAGCACCCTGCCAGTCACCCTAGTGCCCAGCAGGACCATGTCCCTGACCCCAGCACTCTGCCACCTGCCTGTCCCAGCACCTTGTTCCAGCACCCTGCTGCCTGAGCCAGCATCCTTCCACCCAGTAGCACCTTCTCCGCAGCCCCAGCACCCACTAGCACTCTGTCCCCTACCCCCACCATCACATTTGGGACCACATTAGTGAGGCTTGGGGGTTTTTCGAGGTTTTTTGTTTTTGTTTTTTGCATCTCACTTGTGTGGCCCCAACTGACTTTTCTGTGGGTCAGTGACCTTTGACAAAACAGGTTCCTTACCCCTCTCATAGCATATATAAAGACAATGCTAAAACCTTTTGAGTTTGACATAATATTTTATTTAAAAATGAAGCCAGGCCAACAAGCTTCCAATTAGAACCAAACCCTTTGTCATCCACTCCAGCATCATAACACTCCTGCACCACCTGACCCCAAATCTGAGCCTATCATACGCTGGAACCCCCTGTCCTGAGCCTCTTACATCCCCAAACTCCTGCATCCCCACATCCTCAGTCTTCTGCCACAACATTCCTCCACCATCCACACACTGTAAATCTGTGTCCTGAGCCCATCATACTCACAACCTTCTTGCCCTGAGTCCCTCACGTATCCAGCCCAAACTCCTGCACCCTCACATCCACAAGCCCATGGCTTGCTCAGCACCCCATCCTTCCACCTGAGCCCAACACTCCTGAGCCTGGAGCCCCCTCCCCGAACCAACATCCCCTTCTCCTGCATCCAAATTCCCTCCCAGAGCTTGTACTTCTCATCCCTTCCCACACTCATTCCTACCCCACTTCTAGTGAGAGTGTATAAGGGCAGGGGATAGCAATTGATGGAGAGGAGGGGAACAGAGCGGATGAGGCCTCAAGGAAGGGAGGTGGGGAGGACGGGTCTCGGGTAAGGAATGTGATTTTCATGAATTGGTGGGTCCCTTTCTCCCCCGCCTCTCCTTCCCCTTTTTTTGCTTGACAAACCTAGGGGTTCCTTGAAATTCTGAAAAGCTGTGAAAAGGGTTCGTTGGCCGAATAAAATTGGGAAACACTGGTCTAGACAGTGCTGGGTCCTGCTGTGAGGGCAGGGGACTGAACTCGATGATCTCTCAAGATCCCTTCCAGTTCTAGTATTCTATTATTCTATGGTCTTAGGATTTTGACATGGCTCTGCCAGCAAGCAATAACCGCAATGACCTGCTATGATGAAGTCAGTGCTTTTAAATTGTGTTGTAGTGAAAATGTAGTTTATAAGCAAGAAAATTACATTCAAAGTGTTTTTTTCTTTCACACTGCAGCAGGCATTCTAGCAATTGAAAGATTGACATTCAAGGGAGTTTGGGGCTCTGAATTACTAGTAGGTTTTAAATTAGCTTATAATAAAGAGTTGAACTGCCAGGAAGTTTTTGAACTTTGGAGTTTTTTTCCATCAAGCATATTTACCTTTTAATCACATATTGCAGCCATGCCTTCTGTTCACCGCTTATATGTTCAATAAATTCCCACTATCCTAGTAGGAAGACATCATTGATAATCCTCAAAGACATGGAGAGATTTTCCTGGAGTGAATTTCTCATAGCTACAGTATCTCCCAGAATTACACTTCTACCACCAAACCTTACTTCTCCCAAATTTTCAGTGTAGCTAATGTCTTCATTTTTAGGATGATTTTGCCCTGAAAATGACTCTTTCCTCCATGTATTCTGGACAGTTGTTCAGGAAATAGGCTCTAAATCCCATTTTTAAAAGTGACAAGCACTTAGGGTAACATTCACCTAAATGAGTTACTCTTAAGTCAGAATGAATGGATGTATGAGCAGATGGAATTGTGACTGAGAGCAAACCTACACTACAATGCTACATTACCACAACTGTACTGCTATACCGAAGGAAGAGTGTTCTCCCGTTCATGTAATTAATCTGCTTCCATGAGAAGCTGTGTCAGGTGGAGAGTGTCTTCCACTGACATAGCATTAGTGTGGACAGCACTTATATTGATGTGACGAATGTTGCTCGAGGGGTGTCTTTATCATTTCCCAAGCAATGTAAGTTACGTCAAATAAGCAATAATGTAGACCAGTCCTGAGTAGAAGGGTTGAATAAGGGTCAATTATGTGTGTGTCTGTGTGGAGTGTTGAAAATAAAGCTGAATGATGGCACGTGCAAAATAGTTATGAAGTGTTTGTGTTGTATGTAATGCTTGATTGACTAATAGATTTTTAGTGTGGACTGATAAATATTTCTGGCAGTTTTGCATATTCTGTATGCGCAGGGGTGTATGAAGAAAACTCTTCTTCACAAGTGATAAAATCACAAGTAACACAAATGTTATCACAAGAGTCCCAGCTGAAATGTTTTAGCACACTAGACCACTATGGATTTCTCATGTGCCAAATGTATTAAGAAAAATTCTAACAAACATTTTAGTATGTTTTGGGTGTATATACATATAGAAAACACCCCAAATTGTTATAACCCTGCAAATCTGTGGGTATCTGCTTTATATCTGTGAGTATCCACATATGTGGGGGTGGATATCTGTCGCTCATTTTTTTTTGCAGATACAGATGCAAATTTTGAATCTAGAATCCTGAAAATTTGCAGATATCCACTCTATAACCATGGGTATCCACATCCACAGATGTAGATGTGGGTATCTGCAGCTCATTTTTAAATATACAAATGCTGATGTGGATGCAAAATTTATATGTGCACAGAGCTCTACAAATGGTGGCATTTTCACGACATTTGCATACCATCAATTTGTTCTCTTTGTTTACACTTTGCATCCTTTCTCCTTTCCCTATATCTGTCTTCTCTATTTAGAGTGTAAGCTTTCTGGGACAGAGATTCTCTTGCACAGTCTTCACTCAATGCCTAACATAATGGGGCTTCATGTAGAACTATTGACAAATAAATAATAAATGTACACTTTCATAACTTTGACACCACAAAAATACTGGAACATATGTGATCCCCCCGCCCCCTTCTGGACGTTCCAAGATGTAACCTGGGGGGAAATTCTAAACTTGAGGGAAAAGGAAGGAATATGAGAGGTTGATTTGAGAACCAAATGGCTGCAAACTAACATTGTTCAGGAAGCTGGATAATTAAAAGTAGCCCTGGTAGCTATATTTGTGGGCAAAACTGGTAAGAAGGTCAAAGGTGTATGATAAATTAAATTATCACACGGTTCTTCAATTTTTCACATGTTCCTATAATTAATCAGATGGATAGCTCCTCTATGTATGTGGGAGTGTTTGTGTGAATCTGTATGGACCTTGTTTCAATGTGGACGAATATAATATGGTATTTTTCCAATTAAGTTTGGAGAAGGTTCAATTTTAAAAAGTTGATTTTCCCCTAAAATACAGTAAATGCAACCAATTACAAAGTATCAATCTCAGATGGCACTAGAGTAATTACTAATGACTTTCAGATGAATTAGAACCTAAGAAAACCAAAATATTTTAACCAGGAAAGGAATTGTACTGTGCAACCAAGAGCATTCTGGTCTTGAGAGGAAACCAATTAGTCTTCTTAAGACCAAAAAAGCATGACTGTGAACAGTATGAGCATTCAAAGTGAATTTCAATAAATTTGATGTTGGGTGCCAAATGTGGAAATAGAAAGAACTAAGGGCTTGGCTTTCCTGCTTTGTGTTGTGTGTATGGTAAGTGTTCATGTCTTATTACTGTGTCATCAGCACATCTAACTTTTTTCCAGGTTAGTTTTTAAGGAACAGCTATTTCAATGAAGTGTTCCTTCAGAATGATGCATATGAGACTCTTGAATTGTAGATATAGACATAAATATGGATATAGATGCACATATATTGAAATATGTACATGCAGGATGTTGGGATATGTCAAAAGAAGACCCATTAATTTCGTAGCAAGTTCTGTCCCATGATTCAATGCAATGGCTTTTGAATAGTCCCAGTGTTTTCATCTGAATGGTTTGTTGCTTGGTCATTTCATACATTTATGAGTCTTTACATGAAAAAGGGCTTCCTGACATCTGTTTTAAATACTTTTAAAAAATTTCAGTGGATGCCTTTTATATCCATCATTTGTGTTAAGCAGACATCCATATGCAGTTTTTCATATATTATATCATGGATCATAGGTTAAAAGTTGTGGGTTTTTTCACCTGCCTTATTAATGTCTTCACCTAATCTTGTTCTTTGTTTTCTCCTCACACATTTTAGACATAGGATTGGGATCATATTGTCCATACCATTACAATGAGCATTTCCCATCAAATGAGCTAGTCAAGCTGGCAGTCTCTGAGAATATCTGTACATTCTTACTATTTAGCCAAGAAGAGTTAAATTATGTATTCACGTATAGGGATATAAATCCACAGCAACTGAAAACAGTCATTAAACAGACTTCAGATTTACACTTAAAGGTAGTTTGCTCAAAAAACTTCTAAAGTCTTTGTCTATATCATGGTCTTTCCCCTCAAACTTCCTATTTTTGTTACTATAAATCAAGATGAGTTGATATTAGAAATGCCTGGAGCAGGAGTGTAGATACAGCCCTTGCTATTAATATTTAACTGAGCTGTCAGGAACATTTGGATGGAACATTTTTTTCATAGGGCCCTCGAGGGCCAAGGAATCTAAGGCTTAAGTCAGGGCTCCCAGTGCAAACAGGGCACAGGTTCTGAAGCCTAGGAAGGTTGGGATGGATTTCACAGCCTGACCTCCAGCCCAAATTTCTATGCAGTTATTTTTAGTGCCATAGCACACATCCCATCTGCCTCAGCTCTGATACTGCCATGATATGCATAGATGTACTCTCTAGGCTCCCTCTCCAGAGTCAGGAGCAGCTGGCTGCTCTGTTTTGTTTCTGAAACAAAAATATTTCAGCATTTCCATTCTGTGGGAAATTTTGAAATGCTTATGTTTTCTTACAAATCAGAACAAAAACTTCTTTGACTTTAGAATTTTCCATAGAATGGAAATGCTAAGTTTTGCCCAGCTCTGATTTTTAATCACCATGTTTTCTAGCCCAGTTTGGACTAGGTTAATTAAATCATCAGTGCCTTATATATAATGCTGTTGCTGCCAACAGCTTAAATGATGATAAAAATGGAGGATAGGGACCAAAGAACAATGCAAACACAGCTCCATAGTTCCTTTTGTGATTTTTCTTATTCTGTTTTGCTTTAAAATGGTTCTTCTGCATTATTGAAATAGCCTGGACATTTCAGACTTTTAAAAAAAATGCTTTTGCAAGGGGCTGTTTGTAGCCAGTTTGATGTCATTCATTTCTGTTGCCTTGGGAAAGTTACTGTAAATGACTTAATTCTCTCTTATTGAAGATACATCTTTTGGAAAAATTTCGGATAAAAATCTATGATATATAACAACTACACACTACTTAAGGCTATATGGCTACGTCTACACTGGCCCCTTTTCCGGAAGGGGCATGTAAATTTCACCAGTCGTAGTAGGGAAATGCGCGGGGGATTTAAATATCCCCCGCGGCATTTAAATAAAAATGTCTGCCGCTTTTTTCCGGCTTTTAAAAAAGCCGGAAAAGAGCGTCTACACTGGCCCCGATCCTCCGGAAAAAGCACCCTTTTCCGGAGGCTCTTATTCCTACTTTGAAGACTCCTATTGGAAGGGATTTAAATATCCCGGGCTTCATTTGCATGTTCCCAGGTGCTGCCATTTTTAAATCCCCCTTAGTCCAAACTCTGTGCCCGCGGCTACCCGCGGCACAGAGTAGGTAGTTCGAATTAAAGATCCTAATTCGAATTACCATTACTCCTTGTGGAATGAGGAGTAACAGTAGTTCAAATTAGGATCTTTAATTTGAACTACCTACTCTGTTGCCGCGTGTAGCCGCGGGCATGGAGTTTGGACTAAGGGGAATTTAAAAATGGCGGCGGCCGGAAACATGCAAATGAAGCCCGGGATATTTAAATCCCAGACTTCATTTGCAACTCTGCTTGCCCTCATTACCCTACCTAGTATTTAATTAAAAGGTGATTCTGAGAATTTCAGTGCACAAGAGGGTTAACTTCTGGAGCACTGACTAAGTAACAGAAACTATTTTGTCTTTTTTCATAGAAATTCAAATTAAATGTCAGATAACAAAAAACCTGGTATGTTAATGAAGTGCGTTAGCATATTTAGGACTGTCTTCATTGGCTACCCTTGTATTCCTAATAGGGACAATCACTAGAGATATAAACAGAATAGATGTGGTTAGCCCTCATTCACATGAGGCACTATATGTGGGAAATTTCAGGAGATGGTCACTTTTTTAGTGATGCAGTTTCTCTTGGACAGGCATCATGGAACAAAACCTGTTTTCTGGATAAAGTTGAATGATATTTGTTATGAGATGGATAAAACCTGGTTATGGATTGAATTGGAATGCGTCAGCTGTAAGAAACTGTCAAAGGGCCACACCTTAAAAAAAGGCCGGAACAAAACAAGCATCTGACAGAAACTAGTGCCAGCTAGGAAGAGAGTTGGACTAGGTATTGTGACCAAGTCTGAGTGGGGTGGAGGGTGAGACACACAGAAACTGAGAACAGACCTACTGGATGAGAGAGAGAGGACAAAGGAATGGTTGTAATCATGTGACTTACAGAAACCTGGGAATTGAGGAGAGGTTTCTTGAGTCACTGGTTCAGGCTGAAAAAAAATGCTCTTGCTGTAGTGAGCAAAAAAGCTGCTTCCTGAAAAGTCCTTGAGTCCTTCTGTGATCAGAGACATGGGATTTTGCATGTTCCTTGTAAATAAACAAAAATGCACCAAAGAAACCCATCACTATCATTAGTTTCTACACCAAATTTTGAATAGATGCTAGACTGGAAAAGGGACAATACTACAAACAAAAAGTGGAGTTTTATTTAACTTTTTTTTTTTTTAAATTTCTGGCTTCCACAGTTGGGTGTCATATGTAAAATTTCTGAAGGAGAATCAACTTTAGAGCATGTGAAAATGGGTAGAAAGATACCTGAACTGCACGCAGGAAATATAAAACCCTAACTATATCATTATAAAAATGCCTCCGGCCCTACTTTCATTACTGTACACAGTACTGGATCTTTCTATCAGTTCTCAAGTAATCAAATGGAAATATTTTGAAAGTGAATGCAAAATGTTATAGAATTATAGATTAAAAACAAGAAACATTCAGTAGCAGGAGATGAGGGGTAAAGGAGAACAAAACCTCTGAGGCTTTCTGATAGTGAAACTAAAGTAGTGCTTTTGTTTACATTTAATAACCCTTTTAACAGGAGTGTTGTGAACAAGACATGAGAAGTCATTCTTCCGCTCTACTCTGAGCTGATTAGACCTTAGTTGGAGTATTGTGTCCAGTTCTGGGTACCACATTTTAAGAAAGATGTGGAGAAACTGGAGAGGATCCAGAGAAGATCAACAAGAATGATTAAATATCTAGAGAACCACAGTTAGGGTGGTAAAACATTGGAATAAATTGCCTAAGGAGGTTGTGGAATCTCCATCTCCGGAGATATTCAAGAGCAGATTAGATAGACATCTAACAGGGATGGTCTAGATGGTGTTTGGTCCTGCCATGAGGGCAGGGGACTGGACTCAACGACCCTCAAGGTCCCTTCCAGTTCTAGTATTCTATGATTCTATTCTTCTTTATGTGACCATTGCCTTATGCAAATCCTTCAAAAAATTAAGGAAATCAGACCTATTATGAATGCATCCTTGTACTGGAGAAAAGCATCAATACAAGCATTTTTATGTTTGTGAAACAAAAACATGACTGAACATAAGAACATAAGAACGGCCGTACTGGGTCAGACCAAAGGTCCATCTAGCCCAGTAGCCTATCTACCGACAGTGGCCAGCACCAGGTGCCCCAGAGAGGGTGGACTGAAGACAATGATCAAGCGATTTGTCTCCTGCCATCCCTCTCCACCCTCTGACAAACAGAGGCCAAGGACACCATTTTATCCCCTGGCTAATAGCCTTTTATGGACCTAACCTCCATGAATTTATCCAGCTTCTCTTTAAACTCTATTATAGTCCTAGCCTTCACAGCCTCCTCTGGCAAGGAGTTCCACAGGATGACTACACGCTGTGTGAAGAAGAACTTTCTTTTATTAGTTTTAAACCTGATACCCATTAATTTCATTTGATGTCCTCTAGTTCTTCTATTATGGGACTGCTTTACCTTTTACATTGGAAACAGAAGTGCTAAATTAAAAGCTAGCAATAGCCATCTATTTTTTTTCCCACGGAAAAATAAAGGCATTTAGGGCTTTATCCAACAAACCATAAAGACTCACAAATCTATTTCGTAGAAGTCTGGCACTTACAGTTCATATCTCTATAATGAAAGAAACAATGAATAGCTGGAATGTAAGATAATTCGGAGATAATTGGAAAATTGTTCTGACACACGCAGGCTGTGAGCAAGCTGTAAATATTCACTGTACATAAACATACATAGACTGGATTATTCCTTCTACTTGTATCAACTATTTAAATACTAACATATTTAGGACAAATGAAATTTTATATGGCAGGTAACATGAAATTATGTTAACTTATGCACTAAAATAATTTTAATGTCATTATTTTCAATATAGTTTCTAGTGTTGTTTGCATTAAATAAATAGGTTTACTCACTCTTGGTGCTTGGGTCTAGACGATACTGAGAGCCCTGATCTTCCAGTGACTTTATTATGAATTGAGGTCATTTGGCACCTCAGAGCTTTGGGCCTGAAGAGGTTAAAAGACAATAGTTGGTCATGTAGCCCCACCCCCTGAGCCTGCCATGTACACTCCAGCTGGAGGAGTGGGTTTCAAAGAGCTCAGAAGCCCAAGCAAAATGTTGGATAGGCAGAAGAGGAGGAGAATCCTTCTCTCAGAAGCCAGTCAGAAGAATGAGCCTGAGAGGTGACCACAGAGTGGGGAAGTCTCATGGCAGTGACTTCTGCAACCAACACCCCCTTTGAAAACTCATGGGACTTGATCTTTGTGGGCTCTTTTGGTTGTAGGGTGAATGACTGTTTGGCTGATAGGGGTCATGTCCCAAACTGAAGTGAGCTATAAATAGGAAGGATGCCAAGGAAGCAATTTAGGCTCCCTTCAGGGAGGACCCTTCCTGTGTACCTGTTATAGGACCTGTATTGGGCCTGGAGCAGAGGGAGGGCCTAGGTCCCTCTCCCACACCCATTTAAGGGCCTAGATCCACATGCAGGTGGAAACCCAAATAATTCTGGCTTAAGTTTGGGAACAGGTGACTGTACTGGCTTAACAGAAAGGCGAGGGGCTAGACTAACCACTAGGCTGACCATGCTCTGAGCTCCCTATTATAGGCTGTGTCTAGACTACATGCCTCTGTCGGCAGAGGCATGTAGATTAGACACATAGGCAAAGGCAAATGAAGCTGCGATTTAAATGATCGTGGCTTCATTTACATTTACATGGCTGCCACGCTGAGCCGACAAACAACTGATCAGCTGTTTGTCGGCTCGCGCGCTATTCTGGACGCTCCCCTGCCGACATCAAAGCCCTTTGATGGCAGCCCCGATATTCCTCGTGGAATGAGGTTTACCGGGGCTGCCGACAAAGGGCTTTGATGTCGACAGGGGGAACGTCCAGACTAGCGCGCGAGCCGACAAACAGCTGATCAGCTGTTTGTCGGCTCAGCGTGGCAGCCATGTAAATGTAAATGAAGCCGCGATCATTTAAATCACGGCTTCATTTGCCTTTGCCAAAACAACAAATCTAATGGCTCCGTCGACGGAGCCATGTAGTCTAGATGTACCCATAGGGTTGTGCCTTCTAACTAATCTTGCTATGTTGCCTTGAGCCAAGTCACTTAAGGCAAAATTTTTAGAAGTGGTCTCTACTTTTGCATGTTTTAGTTTTTGTGTTCCCAGCTTTAGACACCAAGCCTCATTTTTAGAGGTGCTGAGCAAATTTAGCCTTATCCCTTCCCCTTCATTCAGAATTGTGGGTGTTCTTATCACCTATAGTTACCACTTAACCTCGGCTAAAGTCCAAATTTAATGGACAGTTGAGCAAAATTATGGGTCTTAAAAGGGGAGTTTTTTGGACATACAGATCAAGTAAGTGCCCGACTCAGAATAAATCTCTTTAGGGGTATGTCTAGACTATATGGCTCCGTCGATGAAGCCATGTAGATTAGGTTTCTAGACATAGGGAAATGAAGCGGCGATTTAAATAATTGCTGCTTCATTTACATAAAAATGGCTACTGCGCTGTGCCGATCAGCAGTTTGGCAGCACAGCATGGTAGTCTGGACACTCCTCAGTCGACAAGGGAAGCCCTTGTCGACTTCCTTGTTATGCATTGTGGAATGAGGTTTACCAGGGTGGTCGACAAGGGCTTCCCTTGTCAACTGCGGAGCGTCCAGACTACCGTGCTGTGCCACCAAACAGCTGATTGGCATAGTGTGGCAGCCATTTTGATGTAAATGAAGCGGCAATTATTTAAATCACCACTTCATTTCCCTTTTCCGAGTGCACTAATCTACGTGGCTCCGTCGATGGAGCCATGTAGTTTAGACGTACTCTATGAGTTGGGCACCAGTTCTATTTGTGCCTTTTGAAAATCTTTCCCTCAACTTCTCTTTTGCCTTGGTTTACCTATCTGGAGATGATGCTGGAATATGGGACATGGGGCACTCAGTATTATGGTATGATACTCTACAAATTGTAGATAGCGCAATGTGTCTCACAACAACTATGTAAAAATAAACTAAGTAAAACACTTTGAAATCCTCAGATGAAAGGTGCTGCCACTATTTACTGTAATGTTGAGCATTGTACAGGTGTATATTTATGGAGATACGGTCGCTGCAACAAAGAGTTTACAATATAAAAAGACAAACATTAATGATCAGAATAAGAGGCACAATTAAAAAAAGAAGCAAAGTGCTTGGGATAATTGTCTTATTTTCTCCCATTTTTTCATTTTTTGTCACAATTTTTTTGTTTCATATACATTATAAAAATCACCCTTTCTGTTTTCTTTTAATTAGATCATTATTCTCCCTAGGCTATACAGTATTGCTATGTTATGGAACTTATTCAGGGCTTGGTCTGCACCTGAAACTGAAGACCTAGACAAATCACTAAAGCCATGTCTCCACTTGCCACCCCAAGTACCAATCTTTTGGCATTAGATTTAGTGGGTAAAGACCCACTAAAGTGAATGCTTAGGGTGCCCACACTCAGCACTGGTTCTCCTCACAGTCACAGGGAGTAAGGGAAGCTGAAGGGAGCATTTGTTCACATCCACCTCCCTCTGTGAAGCTGGCGCCAAGCTTGGCTTAAGCCTTAAAGTATCTCGACTCTAGCTACGTTATTTATGTAGCCGAAGTTGCATGCCCTAGGCCATGTCCACTGCCTCTTGGTGAGGTGGATTACCCACACTGATGGGAGAAAAAAATGTAGGCAGGATCAACACTATAGTGGTACAAATGGAACTATGCTGCTATAGCTGCTGTCCTGGAAACATGCCCTTAGTTACTGAGGTTTCTTCCTATGGGTTCAGTACCATAACATCCACATGTTCTGCTTGAATAAAAAATATATAAAGCCCACAAAACATAACCAGTTAGACTGGTTAATAACATGTACTTGTGGAATGTACTTAAGTCATTTCAATAAGAGCCAGTATGTAAAACAAGTTAATTTTTCCAAACAAAGAAATACAGTGCTTTTGACCCTATAGAAATGAATTCAATTAACATAGACTATCTTCTGAATAAGCTAAAATGACAGGCTTGATTGTAATGTGCATGTCTTTGCTTTTATAAAATGTGTTTATTGGCAAAGATGGATTTTTTTTGTTCATTTTCACCCATTTGACTTGTCTTCCTTAGTGAATGGTAGGTTTAGAAAGTAGTGACAAAACAATTAGCTGAAGTTTAATAGCAGACCTTGTCTGGAAAAAGTATACCTTTCTCAAAACATTGGGCTTCTTTCAAAACTGGGTATGTGGATCACCAAGTATTAGGACAAAGACACTTTGACCTGAGAGTGAGAGGGACGTGTTTTGAATCTGAAACTGGGTCTGGGCCATTTTCTAGTTTCTTTTGCTCTGATATGTATGATTAACTCCATCAAATCTCTCCTGTATTTCTGCATACAATTTTGCAGCAGAAGAAAATAGTTTCTTGGATCTCAACCAAGATTAATTTTTTATATTTGCCATTAATTACCTCATAAAATATGAGAACATCAATGAATTACTCTCTAAATAACTAATATAACAATAAACAGTTTAGACAAAATGATGATGGTATGAGTTGGATGTCAAGTAGTGGCTTATATTTGGATACACTGGAGAGAGGAACTCTGTAAACAGCAAAACTTTTTCATCACCCACTGATCTACTTTATAACCTTGGAGTCCAGTGAAACTTTCAAGACTAACAAATTTATTAGGGTACTAGAGCATAAGTTTTTGTGAGCTACAACTCACTTCCACAGATACCAAAGGAAGAAAGAAAAAGGATACAGAGATTGGACTGTGACATCCTGTGTTTATTTAGACCAGGGTGGGCAGTAATTTTTGATGGGGGGCCACTCCAAGATTTTGGTAAGTGTTCAAGGGCCATAGTTTTCTATGGCGGGGCAGTGGGATCTGGGATAGACGTTGGGTGCAGAACGGATCTTGGAGTGGGGGCTGGGGTGTAGGAGAGTGTGTGGGGTCTGAGAGGGAGTTTGGGTGAAGAAAGGGGTTGTGATCTGGGGCAGGGGATTGAGGTGCAGAATTGGGGAGGAGGTATGGGCACAGGAGAGGATTCTGGCTTGGGGTAGGAATGTAGGAGGGGTTGGAAGGTCTTGGGTGGGGAGTTGTGACTTGGGGAAGGGAAAAGGAGAATGCAAATGATTTGGTTGTGACCTGGGGAAGATATTGGGGTCCAGGGTCCAGGAGGGGGTGGGTATGGGCACAGGAGAGGATTCCGGCCTGGCACAAGCTTTAAGAGGGGGTGAAGGGTCTGAGAAGGAGTTGGGGGAGGAGCTGGGGTACCAGAGGCAAGCTCTGGTTGGGAGGTGCTTATCTAAGCAGCTCCTTGCCAGCAGCATTCTCAGGGTATGTCTACACAACAGAGGGTGTTTTTTTTTTTTGAAAAAACAGCTATTTTCCCAAAAACACTTGAGTTATGTCCACACTGCAATTGCCTTCTTTTGAAAGAAAATCAAAAGAACAGAGGTGTTTTCCTGACATTGGCAATTCTCATTCTCAGGGCTTGACAAACGGCAGCGAAAGCCGCTCGCCAGCCCCGCACTGCGCATGTGTAAAAGCTGCATTGCACATGTGCGCACCGCTGGTAAACGGAGCGCTGGGCTAAAATCTACTCGCCATGGGCAGGTAAATTCAATAGTTTGTCGAGCCCTGCTCATTTTATGAGGAAGAAGCCTTTTTCTGAAAGAGCTCTTTCAGTAAAAGGCATGTGTGGACGTGGAAGACAGAGTTCTTTCGAAAGAAAAGAAAAGAGGAAAAAGCATAGGTGGCCCTGGTGGCCACTCTATCCATAGTAATCACAGTTTAAATGCAAGATAGCATCCATGGATTATGATAGTGGTCACTATCTTTCAAAAAAGCAGATTTCTTTTTCGATGCGCTTTGGCAGTCTGGATACTCTCTTTCGGAAGAAGTTTTTCTGGAAGATCTCTTCTGGAAAAGCTTTTTCTGAAAGAAGCCTGCAATCTAGACATAGCCTCAGGCAGACTTCCCTTCCAGAAGCCCCAGATTACATGTGGCTCTCTGTACTGTGGGGAGGGGGAAGGGAAGGACAGGTTTCATGCACTGCCCCACCCACAGCAAAATCTCTCCTATTGGCCAATTTCCAACCAATAGGAACTGAGAGATTTTTTGGAGGTAGGAGCAGCATGCTGAAGTCTCTCCCTCCCCCACTCTTTCTCCACATTACAGAGAGCCACAGGAGCAGCTAGCTGCTTTGATCAGCGCTCCTTGTCACAGGGGTGGGGCATAGGCCAGATCCAGACCCTGGGCCATATCTTGCCCACCTCTGTCAAATTTGCATATGAATTCCAGCTCTTCAGTTTCTTTCTACAGTCTGTTTTTCAAGTTTTTCTGTCTGAGAATGGCAACTTGCATGTCAGAAACTATGTGCCCAGGGAGGTTAAAATGCTCTTCCACTCAGGGCTAGATTGATGGGTGGGCGAGCTGGGCAGCTGCCCGGGGTGCCAACCAATGGGGGGCACCTGATGGCAGCTGTAAGGGGCGTGCGGCATCCCTTATAGCTGCCATCAGGCGCTGCGCGCCCAGCTCCCACAGCGGCAGCCAGCAGTGCCCTTCCCCCCACGGCCACGGGGTCCTGCACGGCCTGACGCGCACACCAGCAGCTATGGCCAGGCCAGACTGGGCAGCGCATGCACCGTGAGCCCCGGGGGCGGGTCCTGGGCTGCACGCCAGCGGCTGTGGCTGGCCCGCACATGTGCCGTGCGCCCCAGGGCAGGCCCTCGCATGCGCCTTCATCCGGGGGTGGTGCCGCGCGCCCGGGGCACCAAAATGGCTCGGGCCGGCCCTGCTCCCACTTGCTTTTGGATGTGGTAATTCTTAACATCTGATTTGTGTCCATTTATTTTTTTGCTTAGGGACAGTCCAATTTGTCTGATACACATGGCAGAGTGGCATTTTTGGTACATGATCACACATGAATGAGCCTTTGATGATATACTTGTGATGGTGTCATTTTCATAGATATGTGGACAGTGTTGCTACAGGGTTTGTTGCAGACATGGGCAGCAGGTGAATGCCCAACTTGGGAAGGCAAACCCCAACATCACCTTTTCCACCTGAGGCCTGCCCCTTCCACAACCTCCCTTCCCCCAGTGGAGCCAAACCCAGTCCCTACCCCAGGTTACTGCCCCAGCTGCGGGGACATCCTGAGATCCCTTAGTCTCACCAGCCCAGCAAGTGGTGTAGCCTCAGCCCTCCCAGCCGGCTGGAAAGGTGGGCAGCTGTTCCATGGCCCCAGCCCTCCTGTCTGGCTGGAGTTGCACCACAGCCCCAGCCTTCTCAACCCACCAGAGAGCCGGACAGCTGTGCTATGGCCTCAGCCCTCCTGGGTGTGGGAGTGTGGGCAGTTTTGGGAAGGTAATTGCTTTCCTTTGCCTACATTACCAACAACCCATGGTTGCAGGGATAAGTTCCTAGACTGGCTGTGGGGTGTGAAGTTGGTGGTATTTGGTGGTATTCGCCTGAGGTTGTGGGGCTGTCTGTAAACAAGGACTGGCCTGTCTCCCTGACACCCTGAATCAAGGTCTAAATAAACACAGCTCTCCCATTACCAGAGGTAATTTCTCACTGAGGTACTCTCACCTCACCACTGTTAGAGAGGAGCCACATGCATTCTGATTTAATTAGCACTGATGTCACGGTACCATCTCTGTATTTTCCCCTTTTCTTTCTTTCTTTCTTTCTTTCTTTCTTTCTTTCTTTCTTTCTTTCTTTCTTTCTTTCTTTCTTTCTTTCTTTCTTTCTTTCTTTCTTTCTTTCTTTCTTTCTTTCTTTCTTTCTTTCTTTCTTTCTTTCTTTCTTTCTTTCTTTCTCTCTCTCTCTCTCTCTCTCTCTCTCTCTCTCATCTGAGGAAGTGAGTTGTAGTTCACGAAAGCTTATGCTCTAATACTAATTTGTTAGTCTTTAAAGTGCCACCGGACACCTGGTTGTTTTGGCTGAAGCAGACTAACATGGCTACCTCTGTGAAACCTTTAGAACCTTGAGTTATTTGCTACATGGTATTAAACATGGAACAGACTGGCAGTTTAAAAAGTTTATGATACAGCTAATAAATACAGTGCTTACATAAAAAGAGCAGGGGAAAGACAATTGTAACTTGCCCTATTAAGATAGTGAAACTCTCCAGGAACTCTATGTAATAAGTCAAACCAAAGGATCTTCTTAGCATTTGAAATCAGATATAAAACAACAACAACAACAAAAACACTTTACCATACAGAGAATAATAATTTTACCATCAGTATTTTGGGAAAAAACAAAATATAAAATTCATTTTGGAATTCTGATATTTTCTCCCTTTAATGACAATTTTATGTAAAAGGTAGACTTTATGTCAAGATGATTAGGGATCATTTACCCAGAATCTGTGTGTGCTTGACAGGTGTACACTCCTCTCTATGGGTATGTCCCCCTTTCCTCCCCTTGCCTCCCACTTCCAGCTCCCTCCTCCCAGGTTTTCCCCTCCCCTCTCCCACCTTCATTCCCACCCCAGTTTCGGTCAATAAATAAAGTTTGTTTTTGGCAAGAAATGTGCTTTTATTTGACATCAGGAAGGGGGGTTAGGGAGGTAAGTGGAAGGAGGAAGGAATGAGGCACAAGCCCCCAGTTGGGCACACCAGGGAGACTCTTAGTGCTCCTCAGGATGGAAGGTCTCCTGCAGGGCCTGTTGGATACTGACAGCCCCCACGATGGACCTCCGGGATGGCAGCCTGCAGAAAGTGCAGCCAGGCTCGCAGCAGCGCGCCCACGAGAAGCACCAGAGTGCCCAGGGGCAGCTCCGGCTCCGTGTTGCAGAGTGCTGTGCTGTCCCGAGTGAGGACAACCAGAGCATTTTGAGACACAAATGCTTTGCTGTCTCTCATCGAGGCAGGCAAGCAAGCAGGGACACCTGAGAACCGGCTGCCTGGGGGTGGGGCGAGGTGTCCCTTTAAGCACAGGTGTCAGATAGCCTCAGGCAACAGCCACATACAGACACTCCTGATCTAATGCCCTGCCTGACCTGGTTGTGACTGGCCTTAAATCCGATTTTGTGTCCAGTCAGTGGGGATGCAGTATTTCGAATTGCCAAAATGCTAATTTGAGCTGCATTTTGTGTGTAGACGCGTTAATTCGAATTAGGTTAATTCAAATTAACTATTTTGAATTAAGATAACTCAAATTAACACTGTAGTGTAGACATACCCCATGGCTGTGTCTAGACTGGCTTTGGCGGAAAAGTGTCTGTGCCAATCTAGATGCTCTTTTCCGCAAATGCTTTTAATGGAAAACTTTTCCGTTAAAAGCATTTCCGGAAAATCATGCCAGTCTAGATGTAGCCTATGAGTCTTGTTTTGGCAAGTGAAATGTATATTCCTTTATTTTCCATAACATGCTCTAGTTAGGGTTGCCAGCTTTCCAGGATTGGCCTGGAGTCTCCAGGAATTAAAGATTAATCTTTAACTATGTCATGTGATGAAATCTCAAGGAATCTATCCAATCAAAATTGGCAACCCAAGTTCTAAATGTTCTACTGGAAACATGTCCAGTTCATGCTTAACCTTCTGGTTTCAGACCGCCAAGCTTTATGCTGACCTCCTGCAGCCAATACAATTGCACAACATAGAGTTGGGCAATAATCCAATTGTTAATCAGCTTTGCTCTTAGCTGCATAAAGTTGTAAAGTGTATTGATAGCCTTATATCGGGGCTGCTCAGTTTGCTGAGCATTAGTAATGATGGAAAAGGTCTGAAAAACCTCTCTACTCTAGATATGGTCTTATGACAGTGACTTGCAACGTGTCTATAGGGACAGACTTAATGCATGAGCTTCTGCACTGTGCCTGCCTTTTCCTCAGGGACAAAAGTAGCTTCTAGGCTTTCTCAACCAGGAAAGAGAGAATAGTCATTAGGATGTCAGCAAGAGGGCAGCTTCATAAAGCTCTTCTAAGTCCTTTTCAGAAGCTAGCATTATTATTAATATTTTTATTTCTGAGGTATATTGAAGTAGTTCTCAAAGTCACTTAGCAAGATCAGTTAGGGAGTGAAGGGAGGGTTTATTGCATTAGCATTATAATAACAGAAAGACATCTGTAATCAGAGAAAGGATCTTCTCAAGCTAAGGAAATGAACTGGACCTCAATGAGGATTAACTCCATATTATATTTTAGGCTTCAACCTTCTCCCCACCCCTAGAATCACGTCCAAGATGTGGTGTTGGAATACTTTTTTACAATGAGGAAAACTGTATTTTATTTCCCTTCACTCTAGCTCAGAAACAGCTGACTTTGCTCAAACTTCTAATATTATTTACCTTCTGGCAGAAACAAATAATGGAAAATCTCAGTCCAAAAGAAGAGACCTTCAGAGAAATATGAATGACTAAAAAAAATTACCATAGAGATTATTGTGCAATAACTATTATGATTATTAGGAGGTAATTATTATAGCCATGACTAATTAGGAAATTATTTAGAAATTACTAAATTTGAATTAATAACTCCTGATTTCACAAATTCGAACTACTGTGTCCACACTACAGGAAAGCCTTGAAATTAGTCCAAGGAAGGCTCCATTAATATGGATGCACTACCTCAGACTTAGAGCTCCAGGAAACTCTGGGGAGTAATTAGTTTGAATTACTCTGGGGTATAAGTATTTCAAAATAGCAGCACCAAAGCATCCACATTACTGTTATTTCAAAATAATTACTTTGGAATAGCGTTATTCTTGATGAAACGCAGGAGTACAGAGTTTGAATTCTGCAGTCCATTAATGAAATAATGGGCGTGATAGTGTGGACACTCCACTTACAAATTCAGTTGCAGGGGGGAGAGTATTTTGAAATAAAGTCCTAGTGTAGACCAGGGCTACAGGTGACACATTTTTCAAAGGCATTGAACAAAAGGTCAGAAAAGGGCAACAAAAATGATTAGGGGTGTGGAACGGCTGGCATATGCAGAGAGATTAATATGACTGGGACTTTTCAGCTTGGGAAAGAGTCGACTAAGGGAGGATATGCTAGAGGTCCATAAAATCATGATTGGTGTGGAAAAATGAATAAAGAAGTGTCATAACACAAGAACTAGAGATCACCAAATGAAATTAATAGGTAGCAGGTTTAAAAACAAACAAAAGGAAGTACTTCTTTACCCAATATATAGTCAACCAGTGGAAGTCCTTGCCAGAGGATATTATGAAGTCCAAGACCATAATGGGATTTAAAATTCATAGAGGATTGGTCCATCAATGGCTATTAACCAGGATAGGCAGGTATAGTGTCTTTATCCTCTATTTATCAGAATCTGGGAATTGTCGACAGGAGATGGATCATTTGATGATTACCTGTTCTGTTCATTCCCTCTGGGTACCTGGCACTGGCCACTGTTGGAAGACATGATACTGGGCTAGATGGACCTTTGATCTGACTCAGCATAGCCATTCTCATGATCTTACAAATAGTAGTTAGGCACCCAATGACTTTCAATTGTTGGACTCCTACTTGCTCTCTGTGCCTTTGAACATCTCTCCTTATACTACCTGAATGTATTACAGCCCGTCCTTGCTATAAGTCCAAGATACACTTGGGCTTATAGAAAAACAACTTAATGTGCAGGATTTTTTTCCTGTTGATGACTTCCATTAGCACAAATTGTTGGGGATTTTTTTTCATGACTTAAGAATGGGAAATGGGAGGATTTATAATGCATCAGTTCCTACAAGCATCAAAAACTTTAATGCGGAACTGATGTATTCCGGGGGTGGCTTATAGTGTGAATATATATATATATATATATATATATATATATATATATAGGAGGAAGGAGAAAAATTGTTCTCCTTGGCCTTTGATGGTAGGACAAGAAGCAATGGGCTTAAACTGCAGCAAAGGAAATTAAGGTTGGACATTAGGAAAAAATTCCTAACCGTCAGGGTGGTTAAACACTGGAATAAATTGCCTAAGGAGGTTTTGTGGAATCGCCATCACTAGAGATATTTAAGAGCAGATTAGATAGACCTCTATAAGGGATGGTCTAGAGTAGACCATGCTTGGTCTTGCTGTGAGGGCAGGGGACTGGACTCTATGACCTCTCTATGACCTTCCAGTTCTAGGCTTCTGTGATTCTATAATCATATTTTATATCCCTATTTGAAGCATACCATCTAGATTTTCAAGGATCATGGTTGCAAAGAGATTCCTTTTCAGAAAGCTACGTGGAATTAATGTATTTCCTATTGCAGTAGCAAGAACTGGCTAGCTGACAATGGAAGCTATAGGTACATGGATACAGGAGATCACAGATTTTGAAGTTATATCCTGTTTGCTTTATTATACACGAGAGCAGCCTCCCTGATATCAATGCAAGTTAATGTACGCTCATCATTTTTGAAAATCAGGTGCCTGAACATGGACCTTAAAACTTAACTTTATATACCCTAAGAATTGAAAATCTTGATTGTTTCTTCCAAGTTTGCCCCACTTTCTCCATATCTCTTCAGTCTAATAAATTAGGGCATGAGTATTCTTTTTTTGGGGGGTCCGCTAGAGCACTTTTAACAAGTAAATAATAGCACAGTACATAGTGGATCTATTTAAACCATCAGTATTTTAAAATGTTTGTTTAAATAGGGGTTTTTTTTGTTAATGAACACACATCTCAAATAACATCGCCTCCTCGTATTCTCTGTATTTGAAAGTAATTTCTGTTAATCTATCAGTGCCTAAAATAAGAAGCAGGAAAGAGGAGGTCAGAGATTGGCTTGTATTAAAATACACAATGAAAATATTAGAGGCCTCATTTTATCATCAAATCTGAATAAAAAATATAGATATGTAACAGGCCTCAACTATAATAATAGTTCAGAAGACTAAACCATGTAAACACAGTCTTTGCTTCATTTACTGGGCAGAATTCAGTTTTAGGCACACACTATATACATAAGCATGTGTTTTGATATTAAGAAGTAGTTGGGTAAATGATTGGAGGAATTCATTGAGGACAGAGATAGAAAAGGCTATGTTACAGATCCTCGACTGGTGTGAATTGACGCTGTTAGGAGAGCTATGCCAACTTACATCAGTTCTAGAAGAAACATCTGGACTTTGGAATCAGAAAGTTATAGTGAGTAAAGGAGAAGGACTCTCATGGTGAACATAGATGTTTAAGGATCTTTGTAGGGGACAGAAAGAGGAAGGACCTTGAAATGCACCTTCTTTCTCTGTGTCAAGAACACTTGGTTTTAGAATTCATTAAATTTTTATGCAACAATTTTTTTCACTTGAACTACATGTTATTTTACTCTGTCAAGGGAATATACTAAAACATTCTGCATTTTCTAGTGTTTTGTGGCTTAGTTGATCTTCAGAACCTCTGTTCCTTTATGATCTTGTCATCACTGTTGGTCAGTACAGTACCCCTTCTATTCTTTATTTGTTGTCTCTGTTTCTCTATTCTTGCCACTTGGGGTAAGAGGGCACTAGTGCGTGCAGCACTGGTTCTGCGAGCATCTCAGGGGGAAAAAATTCTTCGCTGTATACCTTGACCATTCAGACACACAGGGTATGATGTAGCCTGAGGCCCAAAAGAGAGTCGATGCTGTTAAAATCAGAGAACAGAAATTTAGCAAGATTTTTTTTTTTTGGACAGTTGACAGAAATTCTTTGACAGTTGTATCCAGCAGTTGGATCTGCTTGGGCATCCCTTTACAACTTTGGAGGATCCCACTGAAATACTTTACTGCTGGACTAGAAGTTTAAATCAACAGCCAGATTCTGATTTGTTTACTCATGTCTAGTTGCGCCATTCTCTATAAATAGTCTAGCAGACTTCAGTGCAATTTTTTATGAAGGTATTAGTTAGAATGAACAGGGCTATCAGAATCAGGCCTTAAATGCTAGGTATACTATGCTGTATAAATGAAGATTTAGTGAAATATTTATAACATATTAAACACAGCTCCACTCATAATATTTCCTACCATTCAATGGTTTATTTCTGGTTTAGTAGCACATTTGTCATTAATAACTTAAGAAGTGCAAACTATGTTACTTTATCAATACATGTATTCATTTTCTTCTCTTAGAATAGAGCAATGAAAATGTGTGTTGAATCTGAATTAGAAATATCTACTCACCTAGGAAGCCCTTATCCTTATATATAACCTCAGGCTTGTTTCCTACAATGACATTGGTTGAGACAGGACTAGATTTAATCAATAACTGAGTCTCAGTGCTGTTTCTGTTCAGTGCACTCACTAAATATTTAAAGTCTTCTTTTATTTTTGAATACAGTGATTGTTCCCTCTCTGGTTATATGCATATAGCCTATTAAAAAACAGGTGTTCCACAGAACTGGAAATCTATCCAGAAGGAAAGATCAAACTAGGTGGTCTCTTTTCCCAAATTCAATCCCAAAACAATTGCATTGTTTAAAATGTGATCACCACACTATCCATTATTTATCTGGATGACAATCATCACATGTCAAAAGCCCGAGGCCAATGTATAGATGTGCAATGCCATATGAAGTAAATACTTGTTGCTGTTCCCAAAAAGAAAAGAAGTAAAACTACTAACTTTATGTGAGGAACAGACGTGAGATGAAAGATATGTGGCCTAGAACAGAATGTCACACCTTTGGTATTCTCAACAGATGGTGTAAGATGAGCTGTCTAGGATCATAGTCTTGCACTATAGCTTGTATTGTCCAAGAACCTCGGAATTACATGAGGGAAACTTGTGAAAGCAGGAG
Source organism: Pelodiscus sinensis (assembly GCF_049634645.1). Taxonomy (NCBI): domain Eukaryota; kingdom Metazoa; phylum Chordata; order Testudines; family Trionychidae; genus Pelodiscus; species Pelodiscus sinensis. Next base: position 40,319,644 of record NC_134715.1, on the reverse strand, counting down.
ATAGGCCAATTGCAAAGAAAATTCTATTTCTATGGAACCCACTTCTGCAAGAGTGCAGAGTGACCACAAATCTCAGGGATAAATGTAAAACATATTGTTTTGTCTTGGCTTTCCCACACATCAGTAAATGATGATGGAACAGATGCGGAGAAGGGCTTTTACCATGATCACAGGAATAGAAAATGTATCTTATGAGAGGAGACTCAAAGAGCTTGGGGTGAGGGGAGATACAATTGCTCTCTGTAAATACATCCTAAGAATAAATACCTGGGAGGGAGAGGAGGTTTTTTTTTTTTTAAATACAGTACTAATGTTGATGCAAATGGTTATAAACTGGCCATTAACAAGTTTAAACTTGAAGTCAGATGAAGGATTTTTAACCACCAGAGGAGTAAAGTTCTGGAACAAGAACATCAAGACTGAGCTTGATAAGTTTCTGAAGGGGATGAAACTACCCACAATGGCATACAGCTGATCTATGGCTACTCAAAGCAAATATCCCCAACAGCTGGTGATGGGGCACTGTAGATGGATGGCTTTGAGTTACCACTGATAGTTATTTCCCCCCAGGGTGACTCTGGGGTATTTGCTGAAATGCTCAGGTTCCAAAATAATGGTTATGTTTAGAGCTGGGATGTAATTTCCCCCCAGGTCAGATTGACAAAGACCTTGGGTTTTATTTTTTCACTTTCTTCTGCAGCATGGGTCCTGGATTGATTGCAGGTACAAATGTTGGATTCTTTGTCACTTGAAATCTTCAAATCATGGTTTGAGAACTTCAGTAAGTAAGCCAAAGATTAAGGGTCTGTTGCAGGAGTGGGTGGCTAGTGAGTGAAGTTCTATGGCTTGTAATCGTGGGTGGCCAGTGATTCAGCCACACAAGTAGGTTATCCTCTGACTCCTCCACTTATGCCCCTCTCTTCTATCCCCTTTACTCCTGTAGGAGTCCAAAGCGCACACACTGTGGCCCATAACCCCAGCACTGCTCAGATGGGGAAAAAGAGGCGAGGCCCCAGCTCTGGTGTGCTGCTCCTTCAGTGCCCAAAGCTACTAGGCGGTACTGCTGCTGCACCCACAGCTCGGGGCCCCAGAACACTGGGCAGATAATGCATCCAACCTAGACAGTGGGCAGTACACTAGCCTGGACAAGGGGCCACAATAGGCTATTTGGGAATGCTGAGCCTCCCCCCTACCTACAATACCTGGTGTCCATGCTATTCTATCCATACTGTATTAACCCATAAATGAGACAGGCAGATTCCAGTTATATGTCTGTCAGTGTCTCATAGAGACATAGAGACCTTGGCATAAGCTGGCGACTAGTCCAACATCACAACATCTACTTAAAGACAGATTTTCAGATTGTATAAATAATGTAAAAAGTTGTGTAAGCATACGTAGATTACTGAAACTTCTATAGTGCTGCTCCATGATCTCACTGTAGAAGAGCCTTCAAAACAGGCCAGAACTAGAGCCAAGACTTGTTCAGTATGGAAAGGAGTACACACACACACACATACTTACCTTACCTTACCTTGTGTTTCATGATAGAATGAATCCACAGTGTCAAACTAAAATAGAGAAAAATCTGAAACTATGTGGAAATGGAGGATTTTACTTGGTTCTCATGCAAAACTTTAAAACAGCTGAGGCTTGCTTGAAAATTCTATGACTCTTTGGCTACGTCTACACTGGCATGATTTTCCGGAAATGCTTTAATGGAAAAGTTTTCCATTAAAAGCATTTTTGGAAAAGAGCGTCTAGATTGGCAGGACGCTTTTCCGCAAAAAAGCCCCGATCGCCATTTCTCTGCTATCTACACTGGCCCTTTTGCACAAAAGTTTTTTGGAAAAAGACTTTTGCCCAAACGGGAGCAGCATAGTATTTCTGCAAAAGCACTGACAATCTTACATGAGATCGTCAGTGCTTTTGCGGAAATTCAAGCGGCCAGTGTAGACAGCTGGCAAGTTTTTCCGCAAAAGCAGATGATTTTGCGGAAAAACTTGCCAGTCTAGACACAGCCTTTCAGTGTGCCTGAAAGCTCTACCAGGGCAGGCACAGGCACAGTTATGCCTCTCCACTACTATAGTCCAAGCCCACAGCCAAGCCTCTAGGCTACCGAGGAAGTCAGAAGCAGCTCCTGGCCAAACCAGCATTTAATTAAACAGCTCCCATAGTCCTTAAAGTCTAAGTTCATGATAATAATAATAAATAATAAAAGTCCACCTAGCAGAGAACAAGTACTAGATTTTAAAAATCATTTGTAAAGCACTGAGATAGCTACAATCATGATATAAATGCATACACAGACTATAATGTGATGCTATTTTGTTTTTAGTGTTTGTAAGCTGTCTTCTAGATATTGTATAAAAAGCGTTAAAGAAAAGCACCTGTAGCTGTTACAGTTATTGAGAGTGTGCAACAGGTCTGAAAGATATTGCCAAATCATTAAAAGGGAAGCAAGGATTGAAAATGTCTTTAGAACATTCTCCTTTTCTTCTCCCTATTCCAGCTAAAGTAAGGCTGCGGGACTCCTTTAACCCAAAACTGCTTGATAAGAGACCAAAGTTCATTAGCAGCTGTAACTCTTTTCACCTGTAGCTGTCATACGAGGGAAATCCCATACTGGCATTTGGAGTCCTTCTGGGTACTCCCATAGGAATCTGGTTACGTTTCTGGGACTGCAGGTGTCAATCTTGATTACACATGCTGGAGTGTAAGGCATATTCCATCTCTTTTCTCATATATGAAATCAGCATGCATTTATATATTTTAACTGGTGAAGCCATTATTGTTGCTTAAAGTACACTCTGGTTTGTGTAGGTTAGAATTACATAGGATGTATTATGAATTTTGGATAGTGTTTTCATTGAAATGTAGAATTTAATTATCAGAATTTTTGTTTATTTATGTTCTATAATCTATTTAAAATGTGCTGCAATAAAATGTGGTGTTTTAAAAACTGCTGCTGGTGACTGGGAAGTGTTAATTTTCTAGTTGGAGATGATGCAAAACTGATGAGACAATTCGAACTATTCAAAGTCCTTAAAATTTGAAGGATAAGAACAATGAAATATCTAATGGTTACATTAAATGTACATAATATTTATGTATATGATATGTTGAAATATTTTATACCTTTAGGCAGTGGAAAAATAAATGAAGCTATGCTGATATTTATCAGATGAGGATCTGACCTATATTTTTCTATCTACAGAACATGTTTAGACAAATACAGCTTGCATTGGGCACAGCCCTGAATTTCTTATGTTACAATTGCTATTATTTCCAGTGTGAATATTTTTTGGGGTACATTGAGGTTGCAGGATCAATACCATTATTACAAAAATTGAAATTATGCTGGAGCAGATGGCTATGCAAAATGTCTATACATTTGTTAAGACATTATGCTGAAATCTGTAGGTATTAAACATGTCAAATGATGTGTTTTTTATTGCTGTTTTTTTTTTCAAATATGCCCTTGTGCAAAGAAAAGCTGCTTCTTTTGGGGACAGAGTAAACCTCCTCTGTGGATAATTGACACTCCGCTCCTCTTATGTGACTATCTTAGGCTTTATAGGACACAGATGCACTTTTTCTTGCAAAGATGACTTATATGATTTCTCTTAATAGAGGATGTGTTTCTAGTTTTGGAATTAGGACTGCATTCTTGGGGTTTTGTGAACAGGAAAAAGATCCTTGCAATCAAATGCTAAGGGCATGTCTATACTTACCGGAAGATTGATGCTCTGGAGGTCAATCTTCTGGCATTCGATTTAGCGAATCTAGTGCAGACCTGTAAAACAAATGCTGAGGGCAGCCCACACCGACCTCCGGTACTTCTCCTTTTGCAAAGAGTAAGGGAAGCTTACAGGAGCATTTTACTCCCATTAACCTCCCGCTGAGTATATGTGGCCAAAGCTTGGTTTAAATAAGCTGACTTCATTTTGCATAGCTGAAATTGCATACCTTAAACTGACCTTCCTGGTTAATATAGACCAGGCCTAAATGCTGCCTTTCTGTGACAACGTACAAAAGCTGCATGTTGGTTTAGTGGGGATCTTGGAGAAAAAGCAAAACCAGCTGAGCACATGAGAATCTTTTCCCTCACCCCTATTAAAAAAAATCACAGTACCAATAAATCATTTTAAAAGTGAGGGGGCAGATGATGTAAGATTTGGAAAGAATAAACTTAGTAAATTTCAAAACACAGATGACTGAAAATTCTCTAGTGGTGTTTCCCACCCACAAATAGGATTTCATTGAAAAGTACCGCCTTCAAAATCAGTGCCTGTCTGCATTGATAAAATAAAGTATTATGTGTGTCTCTAGTAACAGAATGCAACCTTTATTGAACTATATTTATAAGATCGTTGCTAGGTCATATTAGTGTCTGCAGCTAGTGCTTCTCAGAACATGAGACAGAGCAGTGTACATTTTGGCTTCCTACATTGAAATTGTTTCAGCATCAGATTACTGCTTTCCAAATGAGCAGCATTTTTTGCTGAGATCTTGTGGTCTAATATTAATACATTTTCAAAATGGAAACCTGATGGATTAGATCATTTTCCCTTGCTTCGTATCCCTAGGGATGGCTAACCTATGTTGCTTGTTTTAATTAAATTACCACATTTTCCATATGATTAAATGTCTGAATAATGAAGACTTGTGGGACTGAATTTTAATGCACCATACATGAATATGAGCAATGGGGGGAAACATATGATTTTATTTTAGGTGAAATGTTTTAGTAGCAAATATTTCACCTCCTCTTTTTCAAATCAAAATAAAGTTGCAGAACAGCAAAGTAGAAAATGGAGTGTCAGTGGTGTTCAATGGATGGGAACAAATATCTTTGAAGGAAGCTTTGAGGTTCATAGGAGAGAAATAGAAAATGATAATATATTCTGGCGATGTGCCAGGCAGCATTTTATAGTTATGGCACAGTATGTTTTGGATCTCAGAAAAAGAAGCCACTTACCATTCTCAAACAGCCAGGTATGTCTTGCAACAGTTATAAAAGGACTCAATATCTTTTGATTTCACTGGGGATTGCATGAGGTTTAAATCAGGTCAGCACTTGGCTTAGTGAAGATTATTATGGTGTATCTGATCTAAAAACCATGCATGCCACTGTAAATTTTAAAATTGAGTGGTATGTGCAGCTATGTTTTGCCTGTTATCATCACAGGCAAAAAATGAATAAGTAGCTATTGGAATGCAACAAATTAGAAAAAAAAAAACCTCTCTAGTGAATTTCCTTTGTGAAAAAAGTTGACATTGTGTGAAATGGTTTCTAGGTACATTTTGTATTAATTTTATTAGGTTTGATTTTGGAGAACAGCTGCAGGTTTTGTTGCAAGCATGTGAATAGTAAGAGGCAGGCTTAGTTACTTGCAGTGAAGCACAGCAACTGTTATAGAAGTGGCTGCTTTTGATGCTGGGATAATTTTTTACCTTTTCCTGACTCACTAAAATAAGTAGGTGACTTAAAATTAAAGGGGCTAATGCAAATGAGAAATGAAAATAGAATATACAAGGAAAGAGGAGTCAAGATGTGTCCCCTGCAGCAACAGGCAAATGGATATAGACCTAGTTATAAACCCTTTCCCCCTTTTTCCTTGTCATGCAAGCTGCCACTATTAAAAAGACCTTCATAAAAAGCGTAGGTGCCCTAGATAGCCCCAATGGAAGGACTCTGAATTATCTTGACAATGTTTCATCAGCCTGTTTTTTTGACAGTTCAAAATAATATGATCTAGCGAGTTCTCTTCCAGTCCTACACTTCTATCGTTCGATGATTATTTTCTATTTACTGCTTTCTGTTTTCATGACTCTGTATTACTTGGCTCCTGCAAGGACCATATTTAGTTCCTGTAGGATACCATGAGATATACACGGGGAAGGAATCCCATGAGAGAGTCTGTTCTAATGTGTCCATGATATATAGTGAGTCATCTTATCTTTTGGATGCGTAAGTATCTAGCAGTTGTGGTTGGTGCTTTGCCTATCACTGATCTTTTAGAGTTATGTCAACACACAATGAATGGTTAAATCAAGTGGGGAACAACCTCAGGATCACTGAACATAGACAAACAGATAATATAGGGTTACAAGGAATCTCTGGAGTCCATTCATTCTTTGTCCATCCCTCTGTATTAAGGCAGGGTCAAATATACCTGCATCTTTCCTGACACAGGTATTTAACTACCGTGTTTTATAAAATCTTCAATGAAGCTGATTCCACTGTGTCCATTGGTAACTTAAACCACTTATTTAAATGTTTTTATAGTTAAATATTAAGGGAAAAAAATTCTTAACCTAAAATATCTGCCTTGCTGCCTCAAAAGATTTATCTCCTGGAGGGAGTAAGTTTCCCCCCCCCCCACTTATAACGACAACCGTTATTGAATGCCAAATCACTTAAAACAAACAAACAAAACAAAAAATGTAGGGGGGAATATGACTCTGCCTGCTAATGTGCAAAGCAGACTTTTTTTTCAAGTTAGCCAGCAAGTGTGCGCTCAGGTGTTTATGCCTTCTCAGCTACTGACATACTTGGGTTTATTTTGTAAGGTTCAAAAGTCATCATGGAACAATTGGAAAATCCATCAAGTAGTGATAAAATAAAAATGCATTGTGGAAAAACAGATCCTAGTGGAAATAAATAATATTTCTGACAGGGTTTTGTTTTGTTTTTTTGAGCATCAAGCTCCACATTTGGACCTGGATATTTAGGAAGTTTAAAAATATTAAAGATTAATTTGAAAGGATTTCATTCCCTCATAGTTGTTCAGCAACTGCCCCGTTCGCATAACTTGTTTGTCTTTAAAAATCTTAGGGCTTGATACTCTCTCATTCATGTTAATGAGCATTTTCCCAATCACTTGAATGGAAGGACGATCATGTCCTCAGGGTGCATCTACACTGCATCGTTATTTCAAGATAACTAGTGGTACTTTGAAATAACAATGTGAGTTTCTGCATAGCCATTCCGTTATTTCAAAATAATTTTGAAATAATGGATGGCTTATTCCAAAATCTGTAAATCTCATTCTATGAGGAATAACATCTATTCTTAAATAGCTATTTTGAAATAAGGAGTGTGTAGATGCTCCACTTCTGCTATTTTGAAATAGCCCCTTACCAGAGCCATTCTAAATTATTCCTCCCCAGTGCCTCCTGGGGCTCTAAATCAAGATAGCACATCTATACTGCAGGGAATCCTCAAAATTAGTCTGAAGCAGGCTTCCCTAATGTTGACGTGCTATTTCAAAATAAGATTATTTCAAAATAAGTGTGCAGTGTAGATGTACCCTAAGTGTCCTACTTTGTAAAAAGTGATTTTGAAGATTCTTGGGGATTTGTTGATTCTTCTCCCTTGTGCTGTTCTAATGGGATCGTTTCTGGGAATTATAGATGCTGGGGTCCATAGTCCTCCATGGATACCCAGGCCAGAAGCATAGCTACTGTATCTGTGGGTGTTCCATGGTTGAAGCACCTACATAAAAAAAAATAGTGGGTGCTTAGCACCCACTGGTATCCAAATTCCTTCCCTCACCTCTCAGTCATCCACCACCCTGCTAATCAACTTCCCCCTTCCTCTGGGCTGTGACAAATCAGCTGTTCCGCAACATGCAGGAAATGCGGGGAGGGTGAGTGGAGGAGCAGGGACTTGTGTTCAGGGGAATGGTGGGAAGAGGTCACAGGGAGGTGAAATGGAGGGAGAGAAATTGTGAGGGGTGGGGAATTAGTGGAAGGGGTGGAATGGGGGTAAGGGCCTGGGGTAGAGCAGAGGTTGAGTACCCCACAGATAGAGAAGAAGTCAGCACCTATGGCCAGAAGTAATCATTGTGATAATCTAATCTGGTCTTCTGCATAACAGAAGTTATAGAACACTCTGAAATTATTTTATTATTTTATTTTTTTTAACTAGAACATCTCTATTAAAACTCACTCTTGATTTAATGACTACCCGTGATGGAGAATCCAACACAACCCTTGGTAAATTGTTCCATTGGTTAACTGCCCACACAGTTAAAACTTCTCCTTTATTTCCAGTCCGAATTTAACTTCAAATGCCAGCTACTGTCTCTTGCTATACCGTTGTTAGGCTGGAGACACATTATCAAACACTAGTTTTTCATCTAGGTACTTGTAGTCCGTGATTAAATTACCCTGTAACCTTCTCTTTAAGATAAATAGATTGAGGTCCAGTAACCTGGTCTTTTGAACCCATGCTATCTAGTTTCCCATCTCCTGTTCCCTGTGCTTGTTGTTCTGCAGCCTCGTAGGTCTATTCATTCAAGAGTCTCAATAAATGGAGCCTTCAAGAGTGTTAGTATAAATGGAGAATTTGGAGCAGGGGTAGGCAATAAAATGGTGACAGTTCTCCAAGGTTAGCCCCTGGTGGGCTGTCGCTGCTATATTTACCTGTGCCTTTGCAAGTATGAGTAATTGCAGCTCCAGTTGGATGTAGATTGTTGTCCCAAGCCAATGGGCGCTGTGGGAACTGTTTCCTGAAGCTCCCATTGGCTGGGAATGGCATTCCATGGCCAACAGGATCTTAAATTGCCTGCACCTGCTGAAGCACAGGTAAATAAAGCATCAATGGCCCACCAGGGCTAGCCCTGGAGAACTGGATGTGGCCTGTAGGCTGTTATTTGCCTACTACTGGCTTACCAGGATGGTGAAAACAAAGGAGATACAGAGAAGACACTGCAGTATTTATCAAACCAGGAAGGCTTCATGATCAGATCATTCAAATTGCCTTTTTTGGCGAGTGAAGAAAGGGAAAACAGCTGAGGTGAACAAAACTAGTTAAAATAAGTGACTCAGCTTGTTGGCCCAAGATTTGAGTCATACCAGAAGCTGAATCTTAGGGGGTTGTAAGCCCTCTACTGAAGTGTTGTTGGCTACGGTACTAGACAGACCACTTTGTTCCATTTGGCATATTCTATGAACACTACGGAACACCAAAATGGGTTACATCTCCCCTCACAACATGGCCCTTCCCTTGTAGTCTCCTATCTCAGACTGTGTAGATTGAAATGGCAGTACTTTATTAGGACAAGATGCAAACTCAACAAGGAAAGACTGAATGAAGGATGGACCACACAGTCATTCAGGAGTGGTGTGTGTGTGCGCGTGCACACACATGTGAGAAAAGATAGCTCTAGATGACACAAGCTGCCAATTGTCCAAAGAGACTTATTTGGTTATCTGAATGTAGTGCTTCACAGACACACCTTGGACATGATCCCTCTTCTCCATCATGCCACTTACTGAAGTTGTAGAGAGGGAAAAGTGCAGGAGTACCCCTTTGTGGCTAGTGACACTAGTTTTAGGACTATGTGACATGGTTAGGGGAGACCATACACAGAGTGGGGTGAGTGTGCTCATCTCCCTAGTGGAGCATGCATGCAATTCCCTGCTTTGTTTTCTCCAACCAGCGTCTGTAGGTTTGCCTTCAGTCATGTGGCTGAATGGCCCATGGCCAGAGTCAGTACACCTGCTCCAAGTCACAGGGCAGTGGAGCTCCCTGGTTAGGGCAGAAGACAGGGAGGTGGTTACAACCCTGGCAGGGAGGTCCAGGCCCTCCTGCTCCACTGGATCCCAGCCCAGGTCCCTGGTAGGAGCTGTACATCCAGCCACTCAGTCAGTGAGGAAAAGTTGCTAACAAAACGTGATGACTCCCTAGCATTAGCCCACTCATGTGGTGCATCTACACAGCATGGTAACTCAAAATAAAACACACAATTTGAGCTCTACAAATTGCGTAACTTATTTCGATCCTATTTCTAAATAGCTTATTTCGTTAATTGGCGCTGTCTATGCAGTGCCAAATTTTGAAATAAAGTGCTATTCTGAAACATCTCTTAAGCCTCGTAGAATGAAGTTTACAGGGATGTCAGAATAGTGAGCCTAAAATAACGGGCTTGCTGTGAAGATGTGAGATAGCAGGATACTCCAATATCCTGAAATAACGTTGCAGTGTAGATGTACCCATGATTAGCTGTCACCTTCCTTTTGGCTTCTTCCTGCTGCCATCCCCACAGCTGTGGTGTGCACCTCTGGCTCACCTCCCTGGTCCATGGGCTGCCCCCTCCTTGATGCCTCCAAACACTGAGAGACCTCTGGAAATGTCCTGCTGGGCTGTGGCATCTCCGTGCCTGGATTTCCAAAGTGGCTTTCCTGGAGCAGGCAATACATGTCCTCTGCCTCCAGCAGTCAGCCCCAAATAAGCTGAGCTGCTCTCTTTTATGCCTGTGCACCGGGGACATAGCCATACCCCTTCCGCCTCACTGGGTTTCTCAGCCCTCAGAGCCAGGTTAACTCCCTCACACCCAGTATGGGGAGAGCGTGCCACATCACAGGCTACTTTAAACAGCGGTTGCTGCATAAAAATGTCTTCACTGTAGTCACCTCTGTCCACTTGGTCACAAAGACCTGCAATTTATCCTTATATCCATGGTGTCACAACATCCTGCCAGTTTGTCTTGTGTAAAAACCCTAAAATCTGTCTAACTTTTCCACAATTACAAGTAAAGATGTAATGGTCATCTTCTGCCTCTCTTAGGGTATGCCTACACTGCATCCCTAGTTCGAACTAGGGATGCAAATGGAGACAATCGAAGTAGTTAATGAAGCGGGGATTTAAATATCCCGCGCTCCATTAACATGATCTCGCCGGCGCGCTAGTTCGAATCACAGCTGATTCGAACCAGGAAGTGCGCACCGGGACGCGTTAGTTCGGACTAAAGCCCTTAGTCCGAACTAATGTTACTCCTCAAAAAATGAGGAGTAACATTAGTTCGGACTAAGGGCTTTAGTCCGAACTAACGCGTCCCGGCGCGCACTTCCTGGTTCGAATCAGCTGTGATTCGAACTAGCGCGCCGGCGAGATCATGTTAATGGAGCGCGGGATATTTAAATCCCCGCTTCATTAACTACTTCGATTGTCTCCATTTGCATCCCTAGTTCGAACTAGGGATGCAGTGTAGACATACCCTTACATCTCAGCTAACACTATCTTTTCTCCCCTGGCATTTCTGCATTACTCCCACTCCAGTTGTTAATTCTGCCTACAGTGGTCCTCCTGTTTCTGAATCCCTCTGACTTCCTCTCTCTTGTACCAGTGACAAGGTTCTCATCCTTGCTTTTGAGGCAGTGCATAATTCCAAATGGGCTTTCTTATATTCCTATCTTCCTCCTACTATCTTCACTACTTCTGTACCTTTCTGAGGAAAAAATTCAATTAATATTATCCTCCAAATCTTATTTTTGGGCTGTCATCCCTGTTAACCCTTATGTTATAAACAGATTTTTTCTTCTTTTGTGTCAATTAAACTGAAAAATCCCATCTTGGAACTCCTGTGAGGTCTTGCAGTACTGACTGGTATAGATATCCTATTAACCTAAGTGTATGATGAATCTTCACTAAGTCTGAAGTAGCTTGCAAGCTATTTAGGTACCAGTGTCTTCCTCCATACCTATGCAGGGCTATGCACAGTTGCCATTAATAAATAATGGATACTCAGTTTATGGTGTACACTCTTTATTTTAGTTCATTAATGTGTTATGATTAAGTCCAATAAATGACAGAGCGCATGTGATGATTCTTAGAATTATACTCCTTTTGTATGCTACCTGCACCTGTGCTGACTTCTTACAGACCTCCCCTGTGCCTCAGTCTTTCATTCAAATCAGGGCTGAAACAGCAGGAAGAGATTTATATAGCAGAAACTGGAAAATGCCCACAATGAACCCATGCATGGAACTATATGTCTAACTCTTCTATTTGTGACTCTATTGTGCTGATGTGCTTAGATACGATATTTATTCATTTTCTGCATTATTTTGAAATTAACTGGTTTGTTGATTTGATTTCCCTCATTTTTCTTGGTTTCTTTCCCTCTCCCTACTGCTCGCACTTTCTTTTTTACAATCTGTCATTCTACTTTCTGACAAAAGAGAGAAAAGCCATTTGTTTTAACTTTAAACATGTATGCAAAACATGGAAAATAACAGCATGTATATGAAAGGTAAATTAACAACATGTTATTGAAGTTGTCTCTGAATAGAATGACTTTTTAACATAAGCAACAGCTTAATATACATAATTAGTTTTTTTCTTCTTTAAAAATATTCTCAGAGAACAGTCTGAAAGAAAACATAACAGCATTACAGATAGTTTTCAGTGATGTTCTTTCCTGATTTTTGTCCCACTGCATAAATAAGGGAATAATTAACCCACCATTGTGCTCCAGGATGAGGAAAAAGCATTTGTGAATGTTTATTAGCATTTTACAACAGATATTTATTTTGGTACTTGTTTAAATATTTTGAGAAACCTATTGCAACATTTAAACATAGAACACATCCACATTACTCATTTCACATGGTTTTCCCATTTATAGTTTACAAGGTTGAAAGTGATGAAGTTAAAAATATTCTTATTGTGAGGCACCATTATTTCTGGCCTGATCTTGAATCAACAGCATTATGCAGCTCCATACTTTCTGCGCCTCCACAAAGCATTACGTAGCCAATTACAAACCTAAAGTTTAAACATGCCACTTGTTTGTTGTTTGGAGTCTTTATGCATCTCTGAAACAAGTATATTGGTGTGTCTCTTCTTTTCCATGATTCATTTTCCGTGCTTGTCTTGTTTATATATTCACTGACTCATTCATTTTTATTTTGCACCACAGGATATTTTTTTCATGAATTGGGTGGAGGTGTGGGGATTAGTGTACCCTTAACTGGTAGCTACTTCCCAAGATACAAGTAATGTGCCAAAAATGTATGTACTCTGGGAATAAAGTTATCTTTTTAGTACGATTCCTGTCCCAAATAGAGGATTTAGTCTTGACCTTTCAGTATAAATACGCAAAAGGACCATAGTCTGTTACTATGGTGAAAGCTCTCATTTGCAAACATTTCTGGAGAAAAATAACAGAGTATAATTTATCGTTCATATAACTTCATATGAAGTTGTCTAACAACAGAATGACTTTCTTTAACTTGAGCAACAACCTATTATAATCCAGCATTCATTTGTTTTTACTCGTTAAAAATATTGTGTCTCAGAGAATCGCTGGAAATGGGTTTCCTAGTTGAAAAAGTCTTTAAGATTATTTAAAGTAAAAACTGTACTGAAACTCCAAGGAAGATGCTTTAATGACTGCCTACTAGAGAGGACGATAGCTATTGTGGAGTCCATTGTATTTTATGGAGTCGACTCATCCCACAAATGTAAATCCAGAGTGACTCCACTGATCTCACTGGAGCGTGTAGCATTATATGTATGTCTGACTCAACAGCTTTTTAGTTATATTCAAATACTATACTCTTAAAGAGCACCAGGGTTTATACAACTTAAATAACCTTATGTGCAAAACCTCTGGAAATGCTGCATAAGAAAATGGTCTGATATTTTCAATGACTGGTCAAGTTCAAACTTCTGTGTTAGAAAAATATCTCAGGGCACATTTACAGTTCTGAGAAGATAGATGCTCTGGAGGTCAATCTTCCAGCGTTCAATTTAATAAATCTGGTAAGGACCCACTAAATCAAATACTGAGGGCATCCTTGTTGACCCAAGAACTCCTTGTGACTGCATAAGTACTTCTTGCAGCTGCGCAAAGTAAGGGAAGTTGATGGGAGAGTTTCTCATCAACCTCCTGCTGTGAGACCACCCCAAAAAATTGCTGCAAGATATGTCAGCTACAGCTATTCAAGCAGCTGAAGTTGTGTATTTTACTTAGATTTTCTCTGTCATCATAGATGTGGCCTCAGTAATGTACTCCCTGCTTTGCAGGTAGGTTTTGTGGAGTTGCGGAAAAAAGGAGAGCATGTGCATGAGGTACTTTGTCTCAAACAGCTCTACACCTTACTCCACCTTTGCAAATTCCTTTGGTCCTCTCCTCACTGAGGATGCTGCAGAGACAAGTTACGGCTGTGCTAAACTCTGGTTCCAAACAGAGAAATAAGGGATGGGGCATGGTTTTAATAGAGAGATTGCCACCCAACATTGAGCTAACACCTAATTAAGAAATGCTAGAATTTAGTCTGACCATGGACTCTTAATTTGTCACCTTTGTGAGTATTCATTTAGGATATAGTCTTTAGTTATATGGTCACTTACTGTTTTTTTCACAGGATCCTCCCCCCAGGACAGTTAGTGCTCAATTATAAACAACTATTTAATGTTTTATTTTTTATCCTTTGTTCAGTGTGTAACCCAAGGCCTTATTCACTGGATGCTATTCAAGTCCTGCTCTGAAGATGGACAACTAATGTCCTCATGGACTCTTCTGCCATGCTCATCAACATCTGCGTGCTTCACAGCATTTAATTTACTCCCCCCCCCCACCCCACACACTCTGTGAGATGAGGGGATATTATCATATAGATGAGAAACTCCGGCAGAGAGATCAACCTTCCAGGAGCATAGCTCCACCCCCTCAGTTTGCCCAGGGGCCCACGGAGGCTGTCGGCTCCTCTGGATGAAGATGATGATGCAACATCATGTAGGTTTGTCATGGGTGGTTTTTAACCAGGTTATAACCTTTAGCTCCACTGCACAGACATCAGCACTTGAGCTAATGGAGTCAGTAATAGCTATATTAAATTGTCTTCTGTGCCCCAGGCCTGGAGTGGGTTGAGAAATACACTTGGCCAGCAGAGGAACTGGGAGACTCAGAAATTTTGTGTTCCATTGTAGGCTCTGGTGGATAGTGGTCTGTGATGTCTGGCTATTCCCCCTGAAGCTGTGAAAAAGCTTGTTTTCCTTGCTCAGCTTTAGGGAAAATTGTAAAATTAAATCATTTGATTAGTACTTAGCTAGTGCTGCTTGTCTTGTTCTCTGATTTTTGTTGAATTTTTATATTTAAAAACTTACAGAAGTGGTGGTAGAATTTATGCTGCATATTACAACTAGCTTTGTAACAGCACACTGTGGGCCAGATCCTTAGCTAGTATAAACTGGTGTTACTTGATTGAAATCAGTGAAGCTATATAAGTTAAGAATTATGTCCCTATATCTTTTAATATTGTCAGTGCTTAGAAACTATGGGTAGGTGCATTTTTAAAAAAACATTTCAGCCCTAATCTGCAAAAACTTACACGAGTGCAGGGCTGGCCCTAAGGAGGTACAGGATTCAGGACACCCCTCTCTGCCCCAGGAAGAGGTAGGGTGAAAAGGAGAGAAAGAAGCTCAGAAATGGCTACAAAAGTAATGGTCAACTTTGTGACAGTGGCTCACTCCCCAGCAATGTGAGGCCAGAAGGCTATAAAGGTGCAAGTTCTGGAGGTTGGAAGTCCTTTAACCATGCAACAGGCAGGACACAGAACACAAGCAGGGGGAGGGGGGTGATGTAATGGACATGGACACCAATGCCAAACAGGCTGGAGTTGTTAAAAGTTCTCCCATAGGATTACTCTGACAAAGCCCATAAGGTGTATTTGTAGAAGGGTTTTACTGTGGGATGGTGGATTCCCTTTATGAACACTAGGACTCATATGATCTTATAAAATATGAAGTCAGTATTTGGGATAAGACATATTGTTCAAGAAAAGATTATACAGGAATTAAATATGGGCAGGGTGGCAGAACCATTGACTCAATTACCTATAGAGAATGTAACGATTTCCCAACTGGAGTCAAGAAGACTCCAGAAAAGTAGCAATTAATTCATCACCTGTTGTACCTGTGAGGTGGGTTGATTGGTACCGGGTTTATCCCATCATTCCACTCTGTGTGCTGTTCCTTCATTGACAAAGTGGATATTGCATGGTTACTTTCTGTGGCCCAGGAGCAGTAATGGCTAAGTGATATCAACTCTGTATTTTGACTGCTACAGGTGCATCCACAGGACTTTGACCTTTTGGATTTCTCTTTTGGGGAATGATTTTATTTTGGGAAGATATGCCCATAGGCTGTTAGCAATCTTGTTCAGCATTTGAAAAATTTAGTTCACTATTGAACTGAGTAGTGGTGTGGGCAGACATGGCATGTCCTGGCAAAACAGTTTGGATATCCTTAGAGAAGAAAAACCAGAGGACCCTTCTACTACATTGACCTACTCAGGGATTTAGGTGGACACCAGAGTACATAAGCAGAGTGCTAAATAAAAGCCTTTTAAAGGATATTTCCCAAATACACATTTCACTTACCGGTAGTTTCTAAAATAATTCTAAACAAGTATTTCTTGCTTTAATGTCTTCATCTGATACCTATTTATTAAGGAGAAATAGTTAGGTAATAAACATAATGACTCGTTACTAGTTTTCAATAAATATTTTAAGTAACTATTTGGTATTTATTTAATATACAAAACTATTTCATTTAATCTAATTTAAATACCCTATTGGGAACTCTAATTCACAGTTTTGTCTTGAGAGAGAAGTTTGAGCTCTGAGTTTTGCAGATTTAAGAGAAAACTAGGAGAAGATTATATTACTGTGCTCCCTGTGATAGAAAATCAATGTAGGGGAGAAAAAAAGACTTAAAACTATGGTATGTTGTAAGCAGATGACCTAAATGCTGCCTTCCATATCATTGAAGGTTTGTTCCTTTTTTTCAAGGTACTCATGGAACTGTACTTAGTTTTTTCCAAGGAAGCTTGTAAATGTTGGTGTTTGGATTAGCATTACTAGGGATGACTAGGACTTGAGATCCTGGTTCAGTTCCCAGCTTTGCCACATTGTGTTCTTGATCTTGAACTAGAATTTTCATAGGCACTAAAGGGAGTAAGACACCCAATTCTCTTTGAATCTCTAGGCCCTGGGGCAACTGTCCTTTTTACCCCCACTCTTCAGCAGGCCTATCTAAGAACATTCAGCAACCTAACATGTTGCCTAGTGTTATTTTCCTTTGGTTCTTTCACATATGCACCAGCTGAAAGCTTATGCACTCACGAAACACCCATCACTTCAAGTATCAGAGGGGTAGCCGTGTTAGTCTGAATCTGCAAAAGCGACGAGGAGTCCTGTGGCACCTTATAGACTAACTGAAGTGTAGGAGCATAAGCTTTCGTGGGCAAAGACCCACTTCGTCAGATGCATGTCCCACTTCATTGATGCATCTGACGAAGTGGGTCTTTGCCCACGAAAGCTTATGCTCCTACACTTCAGTTAGTCTATAAGGTGCCACAGGACCCATCACTTCAGTATCTGAATGTCTCACCTATCCTGTATGAATTTATTCTTATAACAGAATCATGCTCTGTTTCACAGGGGCCCAGTGCTTCCAGGTTCTGCTGCTACTGCAATAGTGACAGTGGCTAGGGCCCTGGCTCCCTTTGAATTGCCAGTGGAGTGCCACAAATTTTCTTCCTCCTCAAGTATGAACTCTTTTAGGTACTTGAAAACCGCTATCATGTCCCCTTTTAGTCTTCTCTTTTCTAAACTAAGTAAGCCCAATTCTTTCAGTCTTCTCTCATAGTTCATGTTCTCTAGATCTTTAATCATTCTTGTTGCTCTTCTCTGAACCTTCTTCAATTTCTCTATATCTTTCTTGAAATGTGGTGCCCAGAACTGGACACAATACTCCAACTGAGGCCTAATCAGCACAGAGTACAGTGGAAGAATGACGTCTCGTGTCTTGCTCACAACACTCCTGTTAATGCATCCCTGAATCGTGTTTGCTTTTTTTGTAACAGTGTCACGCTGTTCACTTATATTTAGTTTGTGGTCCACTATGACCCTTAGATCCCTTTCTGCAGTACTCTTTCCTAGGCAGTTGCTACCCATTCTGTATATGTGAAAAGGATTGTTCCTTCCTAAGTGGAGTACTTTGCATTTGTCCTTATTAAACTTCATCCTATTTACCTCAGACCATTTCTCCAGATCATTTTGCATTATGTCCCTATCCTCCAAAGCAGTTGTGTAGGGGTAAACTGAGGCAGTCCATGGTATTTTGCTAAGAACCCTAAGCTTTTCTAAATTCAGGGTAGGCCTGGAAATGCACAGCACAAGCAGTTAACATGACCCTGGTCGCTCTGGCAACCACATTCCAAGAGGGCCTCACTCCGATAAGACACTGGCTGATACCAAAACAACCTTTGTGGAAACTGTTCTCACTGTCTTCCTTTAACCTTAGATAATAAGCCTGGAACCCAAGGACTACACCAATGTGAGGCAGTATCACCCTGCAGTGAATGCCACATAATTTCAGTAGACAAAGTTACCAATAACATGTCTGTTTTGTTTATGTTGGCTTATTTAGCTTGTTAGGAATAACTACATGTATTATTGATAAGATGTTTAATTGGCAATGGGCGGAGATGCTGTGTAATCATCGTAGTTTATTGGCTTCTGTGCTCATTACGTCTTGCTGTCAGACCCTATCAAATCACTTCTACTCCACCCATCTACTGGCTATATAATCTATTGTAATGTTTTGATTAACTAGGGTTCACCAGGTTAACCCTTGGGTGTCACTCCACCAGCACTGAGAGTTTAATAAATCCTCTGACTTCTTTTCATCTGCATCCAGAGTGTTCAGAATTATTCCCTATAAATTGCAACCCCTCCTTATCTGCAAACTTAATAAATTTACTTTCTATGAAAATATCTAAATCATTGATGAAGATATTGAACAGAACCCGTCCCGAAACAGACCCCTATGGAACCCCACTTGTTATGCCCTTCCAGAAGGATTGTGAACCATTAATAACTACTCTGAGAATAGTAATAGAGAAGTAGCTGTGTTAGTCTGGTCTAGCTGAAACAAAAGACAAGACTATGCAGCACTTTAAAGACTAACAAGATGGTTTATTAGGTGATGAGCTTTTGTGGGCCAAACCCACTTCCTCAGATCAAATATGGAAGAAATTTCTTCCACAATTTGATCTGAGGAAGTGGGTCTGGCCCACGAAAGCTCATCACCTAATAAACCATCTTGTTAGTCTTTAAAGTGCAACATAATCATGTCTTTTCTCTGAGAATAATTATCAAGCCAGTTATGCACCAACTTTAAAGTAGCCCAAACTAAGTTGTATTTGTCTCGCTTATTGATAAGATCATGTGAGACCGTATCTAATGCCTTACTAAAGTCTAGATATACCACCTCCACCACTTCTCCTTTATCCACAAGACTTGTTACCCTATCAAAGAAAGCTATCAGATTGGTTTGACATGATTTGTTCTTTACAAATCCACACTGGCTGTTACTTATCACCTTATTTTCTTCTAGATGTTTTCAGATGAATTCCTTAATTACTTGCTCCATTATCTTTCCTGGCACAGAAGTTAAACTGACTGGTTTGTAGTTTCCTTAGTCTTATTTCCCTTTTTATAGATGGACACTGTATTTGCCCCTTTCCAGTCTTCTGGAATCTCTCCCATCTTCCATGATTTTTCAAAGATGATCGTTAAAGGCTCAGATACCTCCTTTATCAGCTCCTTGAGTATTCCAAGATGCATTTCATCAGGCCCTGGTGACTTGCAGACATCTAACTTTTCTAAGTGATTTTTAACTTGTTCTTTTTTTATTTTATCTTCTAAACCTACCTCATTTCCACAAGCATTCTCTACATTAGCATTCCTTCATCATCAGACTTTTGGTGAAGACGAAAACAAAGAAGTCATTAAGCACTTCTGCTATTTCCCAAGTTTCCTATTATTGTTTCTTGCTGCTCGTTGAGCAGTGGGACTACCCTGTCCTGGGTCTTCCTCTTGCTTCTAATATATTTACAAAATTATCTATAAATTAGTTACCCTTTATATCTCTAGCTAGTTTGAGCTCGTTTTCTGCCTTTGCCTTTCTAATTTTGCCCCTGCATACCTGTATTGTTTGCTTATATTCATCTTTTGTAACTTGTCCTAGTTTTCACTTTTTTATGTGATTCCTTTTTGATTTTTAGATCATGCAAGATCTCCTGGTTAAGCCAACACGGTCTTTTGCCATATTTTCTATCTTTCCTATGCAGCAGAATATCTTGCTTTTGGGCCCTTAATAATATCCCTTTGAAAAACTGCCAACTGTCTTCACTTGCTTTGCCTCTTAATTTTTCTTCCCATGGGACCTTACCTACAAGCTCAATGAGTTTACCAAAATTTGCCTTCCTGAAATCCATTGTCTCTATTTTGCTGTTCTCCCTTCTACCATACCTTAGAATCATAAACTTTATGATTTCATGATCACTTTCACCCAAGCTACCTTCCACTTTCAAATTCTCAACCAGTTCCTCCCTAATTATTAAAATCAAATCTAGGACACCTTCCCCCCAGTAGCTTTTTCAACCTTCTGAAAGGTTGAAAAAGGTCTCTTCCCTTGCCAGGTTGACCAGTTGGGTACTGGTGAGCACTGATTTACAGGATTCTTAGCTCCAGGGGAGACCTACCATGCAGAATGCCCTGGATGCAGAGACCTCCTATTTTCAAGGTGATTGGGAAATCTTTTCATGCTAAGACTTGTAGGCTCCCTGCGATATGTTTGGACATCCTGAGATGGACTTTTAGGATGTGTAGATCTAGGGCAGCCCCACCATGTCTGTATCCAGAATCCTGGGCCAACTGGTTCCTCCTACAGCCCAAGTCTGGTGAAAATGACAGAAGTGTCAGTTGGTGATTCTAGGGAGCTTCTTTTTTCTTAGAGAGACCCTATATTGGTGTGTTTTGTTTGTAAATTTCCGTTTGGAGAGATTTTTTTTTCCAGTTTCAAACCAAACCAAATTTAAAAATTAGTGGAATTTATATGAAGTGACTCTGAGGGGGATCGGTATTGATGAAAACATTTTTTTAAATACGAAAGGTACAGTAAATGGTTTAATGTGAACAGAGGATACATTTCCTGTTATTGCATAATGCTCAGAGATGTGCGACATGCATCATGGAAGAAAAATAGTTTATGGGCTAAATATGCTACTTTGGCTTCTGTTTTCAAGCACAAAGCATTAAAATATAAAAATCCAAATAATTTTAGGAATTCTTTGTATTTTTCTATGCTAAAGATCTATCTTATGAAACATGAGAAAGTTGGGGAATTTATTATGTCAGTCTACTTGGTTTACTGGCCTTTGATGCTATTGAAGTAAGTTACTTTACAAGTTTTCCTTGTAGTGACTTTATACGCTAAGACACAAATCTTTTAAAGTGAATTCAGTGCTTGTGAAAACAAAAATTGGAGTGGCATAGTTAATTAAGAGGGAACTTTCTTGCACCACACTGCAGAATCATCTGTGGTGATCACAAGATCATTCAGTACTCTTTATTGGAACCATCAAAAAAGCTATCTGGACATGCCTTTCCTCTGTGCTGATAGATAATACAGTCAGAGGAGCCCTAAGACTCCAATTTAAAAGAAGTCTTGCTATTAAGGAAAGTACTTAAACCTATTTTGCATTGATCTCAGTATAGATATAAATGCTGAATGTAATAAATAAGACATACAACTTTATGATATGAATCAGTTCTAAATAACTGTTTCCTGACAATCAGCTATTTGTTCTTTTTTGTTTTCATTTTGTTTAAGTGTAGGACTCCTGTTATGAATAATTTTTTTATATTAAACTCTAGTACTAGTCAGTTGTGATTGTGGCTTGTGATGAGGCTCTCTGTTGGCAAGAAAATTTGTTGGGTTCACTCACTCCATTTACATATGCCAGTGGATAGCTATTGAACAATAACCATTTGGAGTAACTACATACCAGATCTTGTTGTTAATCACTGGAAGGCTCCATATATTCTAAGCTATAGTCTTTTCTCTAAGGAGTATTGGATGCTGCGTTGGAACTGCTTTAAAATAGAAAACTATTTTTTCTTTAGACATTTAAATGGAAAGACTGAATAGGACATCTAATCCATTAGTCTTTCAGCGCAGGATTGATCTCAGACAGTTTCTAGTGGCTTTTCTAGTTTTTTTCTAAACAATCTATTAAATGTGTAAACAGTTTAAACATTTTATTTTACCTTGGAGTGCATATATACACTGAATAATCTTTGTGTCATGACTTTGAGATGCTCCCCCCACCCCGTGCTATGAATACATTTTGAAAGAGACCAGATACATGCAAGTCATAGTTGAACTAAAGAATCTATGAAAGCTAGGTTAACACTCATAACAATGTAACATATAGATGTTACATTTCAGCCCCAAAATGTAGCAATTTATTGAAAATGTCAGAAGTAAACTAACAACAGAATTAGTATCTGACCTTTAATTAAAAATCTTTCCCTTTTGACAACTTTACTAGTCAGCATAATTGAACAGCAATATACAGCCACACTTACTCATAAAAGATTAACACTAATTTTTGTTCCTTTCCACATTTCATTTTTTTTAAATATTCACAAGTTGTGGAAGGATATTAGGAAAATTCACTATAACCCTTATATTTGACAATGGTTACTACCTCATGGTATTTGCAAATGGAAATTGCATAATAAAGAAACATAATGTCACAGTGTGAGTATCCTTAATTTTTGATCAACAATTTGAAAAACTGCTGCTGATTTTTTATTCTTGAGGACTGTAGGGGGAAAAAAGGTCACAGCACAGTTAATTTATTTAACCCAATGTAGATGAAATTGAACTAAAAATAATTATATGCAAATGTAAATATTTTAATGGAAGACTGATAACAGGTAAGTGTAACTAAACTTTCTGAAAGATTACAGATCACATGCCAATTTATTTTTAGGAAAAGCCAATACAACAACAGACCAGATGCTGTGAAGCCAACTGTATTTCTCATCAACTAAGGTACTTACAGCAAATCTCTAAAAAGAAGTCTTGAGTGCAGCTGTGAACATCTCTTATGATTAACTATTTTTAAATACAAATATAGGACTAAATCCTGCCTTCTACCAAGATTTATGAAACTTTCTAGTGGGTAATGGCCCTGTTTTGAAAAGCAATGTGTGGCAATTTATGGTTTCACTATATGTATATGTGGTTTTGATACAAATCCAGGTACTACCCTCTACAGCTTTGACTTAAATATGCAGTGTTTATGTTTTACCTTTTGAAGTTTATTTGTTGCAATTATGCTTGGATAGAAACTGACATGTCTGTATGAGCCCTTGTCAGCAAAACTGCTGAATACTGACACTGCTTTCATTTGGAGCTTGTGAAAGTTTTACTAAATGAGACCATGTATAATCTGTGCTTAGTCTAATCAGAAGTGCAGTCCTAGGTCATGCCCTCAGTGTGTCCATGAGTCCTAATTTATGCTCTGATATTAAAAAAAAATGAATATCAGGTAGATACCTGAGCTAACGCAACATTAAAATATTCTATGGAATTAGAGATTGCTGATTGCATTTATATTTTGTATAAAGTTAGAATGCTTTTACTGAAACCATTTTCAATGAAAAAATGAAAAACCTTATTATTTCACCCTGTTTTCCAACCAGTTCTTCTATTTATTACAAACTGTTTTATAGATTAACAATGTTTGTTGACTGGGGGCTTTCAGAGCATATATCTGTTTTCTCACATAAAACTTAGTGCCAGATGTCACACAATTTTAATTACAGTAAGTTCTCAGATCACACACAGGATATTTTTTTAAATTTTGAAAAAGTCATATGTTAAAAAAAAAATCGAAGAGTATTTATGAAAGGTATATGAATGGTATCTCAAGAACCAGAGAGCTTCTTCCCACAGAATGAGATTCACCTGCTCAGGTGCAGTTTACAGATATGGAGAAAATGCAACAGGGTATATAAAAGTAATTCAGTCTCAGTAGTGAGGGGAAAAAAAGCTTCAGAGCAAAAATGCCTGAGAATTCCAGATATCCAAGACCAGATGACTGCCAAATAAATTGTGTTCCTCTATAGAATTTCTAAAATTCAGGCTTTTCTTTCCATTTTCTTGGCTAAATTACTTCTCCATGTTTGGTCATCTCCCAACTCCAGTATTGCAGCTACTTCTTTTTCTCTCTAGCGTCCCAGAGTCACACCTTCCTCTCTGTCACTCTATCAACAAAATTTTGCCATTAATATAATCTCTAACATGCCACTTGGACCATGCCATTAGCATCTAGTTTCCTTCCCCTTACCTTCTACATAAGTGCAGGATTCTTTTATTTACTTCAGGTCCGTCTGTAGCTGATCTACTTATGGCTCTGCTTTTCCAGCCTTCCCTTAGTCTCTTGGACACTTCCTTTGGTTTCTGTGTTTTCTTTTGTGCTGTTATAGATGCAACAAACTCCTTCTTCTGTTGCTATAAGGTTGCATTCTTCCTTGAAATATTCCTAAAGGCTCAGTTCTTCTGTTACTCTTACCAAGTCATTATCAACCTCATTGAAAAAACACACACACTTATTTTATATTTTTAAGGCTAAACATTGTATAATGGTTGTGGCCCTCCCACACATTTTGTTTATTTTCTTATCAATTGCTTTAATTGTTCATTTAGGCCCTTTTACAGCAAAGGTCTTATATATGGGTATGTCTACACTACCCTCCTAGTTCAAACTAGCGGGGTAATGTAGGCATACCGCACTTGCAAATGAAGCCCGGGATTTGTATTTGAATTTGAAGCCCGGGATTTCCACGAGGTGTACCGGTAGTTCGGAATAGGAATCCTAGTTCGAACTACCTAGTTCGAGCCCCGTGTAGCTGCGCTGCCCGGGGTTCGAACCAGCAGGATTTTAAAAATGGCGGCTCCCCGCTTATGCAAATGAAGCCCGGGAAATTCAAATCCTGGGCTTCATTTGCAAGTGCGGTATGCCTACATTACCCCGCTAGTTCGAACTAGGAGGGTAGTGTAGACATACCCCATCTGTGGCAATAATCCTTCTTTTCCTTGCCTGCCTCTGCACTTTATCTGAGGCCGCCATGGTAATACGAGCCTCAGATAAAGCATTCCCCTATCTGCCACAGCTCAGCAGTTAGCCTTACCCTTATCAAAGGGTTGTTCATACCCTCACTGTCTCTAGCTTAGCAGGACAGACCTACTTGGCTAGTCCTCTGAAGCTTTCTAGCTTAGCAGGCACTTAGTGGAAATGCCTTTCAGGTAGCCCTGAAATGGAATCAGCAGATTCTAACTGAGGCAAGGTAGCCCTGTCTCAGCTGATCCTAATCTGCCTATGACAACACCTTTTTAGCTGATCCTGATATGACCTTCAGTAACCCACTTCTAGTTAACAGGGGAGTGGGCCTTTTACCCTTGGAGGGCTGCCTTTTCCCACTCTGTTGCAGCCATCTGGCCTTTGTCACACACCTTATGAAGACTCATCCTGTTCAGCAAAGAATTTAACTATATCCTTGAATTCAATCTGAGATCATCATAAAACAGCAACAAAATAAAACTTTAAAAAATATTTTCATTGTTATTTAAAAGGTAACATCCCTCACCACCCAAAAACACTCAACAAACTGTTGTTCCTCCTTAACCCGCCTCTCCCCTTCCTCCCCCCTCCCCCCCGGACAATTAGGCTGTGTCTACATTGCACACTTCTTGCACAACAACAGCCGTTCTTGCGCAAAAACTTGCTGGCTGTCTACACTGCTCGCGCATTCTTGTGGAAGTAAATTTACAGTATATCGTTGGAAAACAGGGCTTCTTCCAGAAGAGTTATTCCTCTCCCCATGAGGAATAAGCCCTCTTGTGCAAGAGATCTTCCACAAGAGGGCAGTGTAGACAGGCAACATGAATTTCTTGCACAAGAAACCCCTATGGTTAAAATGTCCATCAGAGCTTTCTTGCGCAAGAGGGCATCCACACTGCCATGGATGCTCTTGTGCAAAAGCACATGGTAGTGTGGACGTGCTCTTGTGGAAGATTTTTTGCATAAGAACTCTTCTGCAAAACAGTTCTTGAGCAAGAAGCCTGCAGTGTAGACGTAGCCTTATAGTAATGTAAGGAAATAGGGAATTAAGGCTACCACTCCATCATTACCATTCTGTGCTGGTGCTGGAACAGAATACTATCTTCAAAATCAGCTGCACTGCTATACTGAAAAGTAATGTAATCAAGAGTGTCAGTCTTAAATCTGAGTTTCCTTGCTGAGGTAGCCTGTTCTTTTATGTTTTATTTAACATGATGCTTTTTCTGTATAGTTCATAAACACAGAGAATGTACTGTAAGTGCTTTTTTATACATCTGTATATAATAGCCCGAGGTTATTAATCTAACTGGGCATTTTGTAGGTACTTCATCTGAATTGTTCTTTAGAGTCACAGGCATTTGATGTTTTATAAAATGAAGATTTATCTAGTCAGCTGGATTAAAGAAAAGGAGGGGGTTCAGTATTCTCATGAGCTCATTGCCTAAGAGCACCTGGGAATCAAACATCTGATCAAAGCTGTTCTACACGCATGTAGATCTAGTTTTTCTTGGCTGAAAATCATACACGTATTAAGTGAGATTTTTCCAGTTTTTGCCATTCCCACCTGATGTCATCCTCCAATCTGATAATTCAACCTTAACCAATGAGAGAACATTATTCACAACAGGGATTTAATCAGGGAAGGCTTTCTCATGGCATTTTCCTCCCTGCAGACATTTCTCAGTGCTGAGCACATTAACATTTTCAGAACCCATGAACAGCTGATGACTAGAATTTTTTTGCATGCAAATAGTGGGCACAGTCTGCTTTCAGTGCGCTGATATGAGTCTCAGCTATGAATCTTCTCATGACTTTATTTAAAGCGAACCCAGATACTTGCTTTTCCTTGAGCATATTTCTCTAATGTACTCATGTATCACGCTTTCATAGTCTGTTGTCCTGGGATTTGATTTTATGGGTGACCTGTACAAATGAGGAACCTATATTCAATCTGGATGTTTGAATAAAATAAACAAATGCTACAAGTAGTGGAGGACAAGTTTATGGATGTGGTTTTTGTTGTTTTTGCATTTTTTATATAAATCTAGCATACAGAGGTTGAATATGTTTTGAATGAATTGTGTGTATCGGCTTGCATCGTTTGTGATTGTGGACTTTTCTTTGGCATTCCTAAATAGTTGTCTTAACACTAAAAGAATCTTGTAGTTTCACTTAAAATAGGCTGAGTAAGGATTTAATTGAGATTTGACAGGAAGGTTACGTTAATTAAATGCCAGAAATGTTTGTAATATTTGCTATTTAAAACGTAATACAAATAAATTTATTCCTAAACATTTAATTATAGCTTTTGTATAAATCTAATACTAATTGGTTATTAAAGTATATTTCCAGAGATTTAATAGCTGGAGATATTTTTGCAAACTATATATCTATTACGCAAGTAAGTTTCCATAAATATTGTTAAAGTTTAAAATACAGTTTACCTTCCAAATGAGAAATATATAGTCAGTTGGTGCATGGTCTCTAAAGAGTAATTTAACTATTTAATTTAAATTTGAGCATAAGACCTGTCTTCATTTTCACTTTTCTTTCCACATGACAGTTTCCTGAAAAACTTATATTTTTAATACTCCTCTGTGTCTTTAGGTCTGTGCTGTCACTTTGTACCAACTTTAGACTGATTCAGAAAATATTTAGTCAGGTGCATAACTTTGACACAAAAGAGTGAAGTTATGTGCAGTGAGACCTCAGAATTCCACTTTTCCTTTTCAGATATTAAAATAGTCCTGTTAAACCTTGATGCGGCTCTTCCATTATATTTGATTACAATTTTGTCAAGAGGAACTGAACACCAGTGTTCCACCCCTTCTTTGAGGCCCCACTTACTGGTCTCTCTATCCATTGCTCTCTCTTCCCCACTCTCACTTTCACTAGGCTTGGACAGGGTGTTGGGGTGTGTGTGTGTGGTGGCGGGGGGGGGGGGAGGGAAAGGAATGAGAGCTCTGGTTGGCATTGTGGAGCCACAAATGAGGCATTTAGAGTGTGGGAGAGGACTCTGGCTTGGGGTAGGGGTATAGGTTGAGTGTGTGTGCCTGTGTGAGGTTCTGGATGGTGGTGTGGGCTCCAGGCTAGGGCAGGAATTTGCATGATGGAAGGGGGTGAGGGCCAGGCATGAGGAGTTTAGAATGCACAAGGGGGCTTTGGGCCGAGGTCCTTGCAACTCCCATTGGTGTGGTTCTGACCAATGGGAGCTATGGAGTGGAGCTGGCACTTGGACAGGGGTAGTGTGTTCAGCCTTGCTGTGCCTAGGGAACACTTCTGGGAGCCACTTGGAGCCAATGCGGGGGAGAAGGAGGGAGCCTGTGTTAAGCACCAGGCCCCCGTTACACTACTGACAGAATTTGTAATGGCCTGGTGGGGCAATACCAATCATAGCTGCCAGGGTCCACTTCTGAACAGGTATTTCGGTTGAAAACTACACTATTGGCACGTCTACTTTCTTCCCATCCCCCTACGAGCCTCTGGAATGAAGGATTTGAACTCCAATCCTTTGGAACGAAGGATTTGAACTCATCTTCTTCACCATCTTTTCTATCATTTTGGCCTCAATTTCCAAACCATCTTTTCCACACCAGGGACTTAAGTCATGGCTTGTCTCTAAGGCTACATCTAGATAGCAGTGCTATTTTTGGGATACTAGAAGTATCCTGAAATAGCTATTCTGCATCTTTAAACACACCCATATTTCAAAATATATATATGAAGTAACAGGTGCGCTATTCCAGCATTCCATCAGGGTTGAGAGACTTTTCGGGATAGTGCTTTATTTTGAAATTTGGCACTGTGTAGACCGCGCCAAATTTTGAAATAAGCTATTTCAAAATTAGATTGAACTGAGAACGCAATTTGCATAGCTCAAATTGCGTATCTTATATCGACCTAATGGTGCAGTGTAGATGCATCCTTACACTACAGCTACACTGTAGCCTTCTTCTGGAAAAGATTGTGCAAATGAAGCACAGTGTGGAATATTGCTGAGTTTCATTTGCATAATTAATTAGCAGCCGCTTTTGCTCAAGAGGGTTTTGAGCAATAAGGAGCTGTGTAGACCGCTCATTTTTGTGCAAAAACCTCCTCTTGCACAAGAGCCATTTTTCCTCATATTTTCAGGAAGAACGGCTCTTGCACAAAAGGGTTTTTTTGTGCAAAAAGGAGCCATCTACACAGCTTTTTTTTGCGCAAAAGCCTTTTGCGCAAAAGCAGCTGCTAATTAATTATGCAAATGAAGTGTGGTAATATTCTACGCCATACTTCATTTACATAAGCTTTTGCAGAAGAAGGCTATAGTGTAGCCGTAGCCTGTGTTTTGCTTGAGACTGAATTAAGCGATGACATGAGATCCTGAGTTACTATGACATTTGTAATGATACTCTGCAATATGTCTGAAGTTGTCACACTTTAGTTCTACTGAGTGAAATGGAATTGTTGGTTGCCAGACATCTCATGATGTATCACAGTACATTGAAAGATAATTAGAAAAATAACAATAATTTGGGGGCGGAGCAAACAGGTGGCAAGTCTGTGAGAGCAATAATATCTTATTTGCCAGAATATATATATAGGGAGGGTGAATGGATTGATTGGAACAGCAATTTTAATTAATTTTCAAAAAGATTCCATCTGAAATTTTACTCTTGCCCAAATTTTTCAAATTTGTTTTACTACTTTGAAGTATTTTTAGCATTTGCACATAGTGAGGTAAAAATGTTCCCTTGCATGCTGTACAACTGAGACTGCAACAAAGCAGAAGTGAATATTTTCATGCAGTAATACCCAAGATCAGACCTTTGAACAAACAAATGCATGGACAAAATAAGTTTTTTCCTGGGATTGTTTCCATTCATACACACAGTCATTCATTTTGTATGCATAAATCATGTGTGGTGCTGTATGTGTGCATTTTCAAGTATGAAAGGTTTTCAGTATTTATGTTTGATGCTCTCCTTTGAAGATGTGTCCATGCAATATGTATTTTAAGTTACCACATATCCAATGTTGTCATTTTAAGTGTATTAGACAGTCTGTCGTGAGATATGCTAAACAGCTATTTTATGCTCTTCATCTGCTTGGGCCAGAGATAGCAGTAAATGAAGCAGTAGCTATTAGTCAAACAGTATAGTCTATTATTTTGCACTTTGGGATGTTTCTGACATTTGTGATTATATCTAACTCCCTTTATTGCTGACATGAGATGAATGTATCTAATAATAATGGGAGTAGGACGTAATCAAAAGAGTACGTTTCTAGTTCAATAATGTGATTCATAGCCTTAGGAATCTGAGTGTTAATTTTCAGGTCAGGAGGTATGGGTTTAAAATCAATAATTGATTATATTAGAGACTTTCATCACTGTTTTGTTATGAAGTGATCATTTTGGAAACCAGATGAAGGTGGCTATTTTACAGAGTTAGTTATGGAAGGGTTTCCTGTTTTCAACTTAAAGAATGGCAGGGCAATTGTGTGATTTTCTTTGTCTGGATGCTCTCTTTTGAAGACGGCCTCTTTACATTGAAGAACGCCTTCTTTCGAAAGAGGAACTTTCGAAAGAAGGCGTTCTTCCTCGTGAAACGAGGTTTACCGCCATCGAAAGAAAAGCCGCGTTCTTTCGAAATAATTTTGAAAGAACATGGCTTGAGTCTGGACGCAGGGGAAGTTTTTTCGGGAAAAGGCTACTTTTCCCAAAAAAAACCCTGAGTCTGGACACGGCCCAGGGCACCTCTGAGAGGCAATGCTTCCCCACTCACAAGAACAAAGTATAACATCTTGACTACACTACAAGGTTAGGTCAAATTTATTAAGTTGGATTTCTTGTCACCCGATTTTGTAACGTCAAAATTGCATGTCCCTACTGTGCAAGAATTCAACATAGTTTGAAGTTGTGCATCCCCATTAGAGGGACTGTCGTTGACTTTGGGAGTGATGCACTGTGGGTAGCTATCCCATAGTGTCTGTGCTGCTTTGCATTCTGCGCTATGCACGGTGGGACAAAAGCTGTGCAGCGGGTGGTTATGGGTTCATGTCATCATTATACCATATTGCACTTCTCTACTTCCTCCGCTGTTGCTTGAGATCAATGGGAAACAATCTTTTTTAGCCCTTTTTGTCCCTGGTTACCAGCCATAGCAGTGTGAGCATAGCCTCCCTCTTGGATCCTGTTGTGCATCAAAGCATTGTGATGTTGATGTGTACCTTGGTGTGCCTGATGGTGAAGTATTTTGAGAGCATAAGTCTTACACTCCAGGAAGAGGATGAGGAGGAATCTCCTCCATCTTGGGGAGCCATGGACATGCTATACAGGCAAGCCCTTGCACTGAGTGAATTGGAAATGCAGCCGGCATTCGATCCTCTGGGATTCCCCTGCGCTGGGGGACGTCTTGGGAGGGGGAGAGTACGTCTGTGTGCACCGTGAGGCAAGGTAGGCCTCTTTCCTTCTTTGGGGAGGGGGAAGGAGGCCCCGCCCCTGACCCTGGCCCCGCTTCTCAGCCTTTTGGCTGGGATGGAGAAAAAAAAATAAGGGGGAAGGGATAGCTCAGTGATTTGAGCATTGGCCTGCTAAACCCAGCATTGTGAGTTCAATCCTTGCAGAGTCCATTTAGGGATTTGGGGCAAAAATTTGTCAGGGATGGTATTTGGTCCTGCTGTGAAGGCAGGGGACTGGACTAGATGATGATGATTCAAGGTCCCTTCCAGTTCTAGGAGATAGGCAATCTCCATTAATTAATTAATAGTGGAAGGCCAGTTCTGGTGCTGTGACACAAGCATAGACTGCATAGTACTGCAAGTATGGAATGATCAGCAGTGGTTACAAAACTTCTGAATGCACCAGGCCACTTTCATGGAATTTTGCAAATGGATTTTCCCCATCTTGAAGCATAGGGACACCCAAATAAGACCTGCTCTGACAGTGAAGAAGCACTTGGCAATTGTCCTATTGAAGTTGCGGTGAAAGTCAAGCCTCTGTATTTACAAGATTCCAACAAATCCCTTAACTCTTGTAGAAGGAGGGTTACAGAGATGCTGGAATAGTGCACCTGTTATTTCAAAATCTATGTTGAAATAATGGGCACTTTTAAAGCCATGGAATAGCCATTTCAGGATACTGGAAGTATCCTCAAATAGCACAGGTGTCTAGACATAGCTAAATTAAGTTGATTACAATGAGCAAAATACTACTCCATCTGCTGAATACTTAATAAATCTAGCAAAGCAGGAACAAACTGTCAGCATGAATTCCACATCCCGTTAGCATAACAATATTGTTTGCTGAGCTCTAAAAATGAAAAAATATATATATATATTTGCAACCAAAATACATGAAACTATCTGTTTTAAAATGCAAGTACTATAGAATAATTGCCAAGTTTTAAAACTCATATTAGAAAAAAGTAACAACAACTTTTGCAGCTAGTAAGAAGTCCGTTTGTTATATTGGTAAGACAATAAAATAAAAGATCTATGCGATAAATACAATTTTTTTTAAAAAAGCTAACGCCAATATTCATTACAAAAGA
Source organism: Pelodiscus sinensis (assembly GCF_049634645.1). Taxonomy (NCBI): domain Eukaryota; kingdom Metazoa; phylum Chordata; order Testudines; family Trionychidae; genus Pelodiscus; species Pelodiscus sinensis. Next base: position 40,287,327 of record NC_134715.1, on the reverse strand, counting down.
GGGTTTTTTTACAAAGTTGTTTTGATTATAAGAAATGACTTGGACATTTAAAAAATATAGTCTTTCATTTTTTTAATATAGTTTTGTTACATATCCTTGATAGCTTTTGCTGACATTCAACAAGTTCTGAAGTCCTGGAATTCTCTTGATGGTAATTTCTATAGTGTGGAGACCAAAAATATGTTAAATGCTTCCAGTGCTCCAGCCCTAAAGCAACATTCTACAACCAGATGATTCATATAAAGTTGCTTCCCAGAAGATCATGCTCTAGTATAGAAAAAAAAACTTTTTTAATATCAGATGTTTTCATACGAAGCATCTATTTTGAAATGTTCATAATTTGGTAAAATGTCATGTTACAGAAACTGCAAAGTACTTAAAAAATAATTAGGACTTAGTAAGCCAATTAAAAGAAAAGGCAGTCCCTCCAGCTCCTTGACTGGGAGGCATGTGTCAGTAAAAACAGCAGAGAAGAGAGAAAGTGGAAGTAACTACTGGTTCCCAAAGGTACTAAAATTGATCCGAATGAAAAACTACCATGTGGCATATTGGGCCACACATAAAGCTGCATGCACAGTACCTGTCTCCTAGGTGTCTGATTTTTCTATTTGCTAGGTAGCTCAATGTGATCCTTATTTTCTGATTATTGGAGTAGGGAGGAAGAGGTTGTACATGACACCTCATTTATAACATACTTGAGCTACTCTATGACTGAGTTACTTCCATGGGCTGGAAGATTTTATTAGCTGGAATAAAATAGGCAAAGCTAAAGCACAAGGGAAAAATACCCATTTTCCTCAGAATAGCCAGTGTCTCAGTAAGGGAGTACTCACACAGGCTATGGCTCGAATCACAAGACGTTGTGTGTACTCAGGCTCAAATCCTTAATGCTAATAGATATTTGATTATTTATACAAACTGGAATAGGACCAATAGGAGAGACTGAAAGCCCCATCCCCAAATAGCCTATAGCAAGGATATGGGAGTCCTGGTTTCTGGCTGCTTCTCTGACTGATTTTAGATTGGAATCTAACTCACAAGAAATTCTCTCAGGAGAAACCTTTCCCTTGACAGATTTGTTAAAATTGACCATTTCCCACAGAAAATTTCAGTTTTGATGAATCCCAATCTAGACACTATTAATGACTGCTTCTTGGAGTAGCTAGTCCTGGAATCCACAAAGGAAAAGTTAATTCTTGGTTGAGTCCTAAGTGGAGCACAGGATCTTGTCCAAGAGGTAAATATAGCCAAATAGCTTTGTAATAGCAGTCCTAATATAATGTAATTATATCACCCGTGTGAATACCAAAGAAGCCCACCACAGTCATTTAACTTCAGAAGAGGGAAATATACAAAAACAAGGAAGCTTGTTAAATGGAAATTAAAAGGTACAATCACAAGTCAATTGCCGGCAACCTTCATGGAAACTTTTTAAAAACACCATAATAGAGGCTCAAATGTAATGTATAATGCAAATTAAAAGATATAGCAAGAGGACCAAACAAGTGCCACCATGTCTAGACAATGAGGTAAAAGATGTGGATCATTGTAAAAAGGTATCCTTTAAAAACCCTTCTGAGGAAAATAGACAGCAGCATAAACACTAGCAAGTCAAGTACAAGTAAAAGTACAAATAGGCAGGCAAAAAAAAAAAAAAAAAAAAATTTGAAGAGCACCTAACCAAAACCTTTTTTTAAAAAAAAGTACATCAGAAGCAGTAAGCCTGACAAATAATCAGTGTGACCACAAGATGCTTGGGGTACTAAAGGCACAAACAAAGAAGATAAAGTCAATGCAGAGAATTCTTGTCAGTCTTCACTGCAGAGGAGATGAGATTCCTACACCTAAGCCAAGGTGATTGATCTAATGAACTGATCCAGATTCAGGTATCAATTGAGAAAAATTTTGAATTAATTGATAAATAGTAATAAGTCACCAGGATCAGACAGTATTCACTGAAGAGTTCTGGAAGAACTCAAATATGGAATTGAAGAACTATTATCTATGGTATCTGCATGATTGTGCGACAAAATGACAAATGAAGTTCAGTGTTGATGCAAAGTAATGTACATTTGAAAACGTAATCTCAACTATACATACAAAATGATGGGCTTTAATTAGCTGTTACCACACAAGAAAAAGATCTTGGAGACATTGTGGTTAGTTCTCTAACAACATCTGTTCATGTGCACCAGTAATCAAAGAAACAAACAGAATATTCTGAACCATTAGGAAAGGGATGGATAATAAGATAGTAAATATTATAATACCTCTATATAAGTCCATGGCATGCCCATGCTTCAAATCTGTGTAGAGTTCTGGTGCCTGGTCTCAAATAACATAATATAATTGGAAAAGGTACAGAGATGGGCAACAAACATGAAACCGTTTCCATATGAGGAGAGATTAAAAAAGAGGGTGGTGAGTAGGTCAATTATCACTTCTGGTCCAGCTTGTGGAACAAGAGATGGAAAATATTTCCAACTCCAACAAACTATCCCACCCCACAATTGCTGAGATTCTGTTTTCACCACTTCCCTTTCTCCCCTTGTATTTCCCCTGTCTTCACTTTTCTCTGTTCCTTTCACTCTTCTTAGCACCCCTCTGAGTCTCCTGCAAGTCTATCACCTATAAACGTACCCTTACAAACATTTGAAACCTTCTGTCTCTTCATATTCAGAAATGCAGTAGTTAGCAAGCATTGCTTTTTAGAATGATAGACTTAACACCCTGCTAAAGAGAATGAAGGAAATCCTCTTTGAGATGTTGTTCCAGCTTGTCTGTTTGCAAACTCTGGAATATGTTCATTGTCAGGTATTCTGAAAATTTTCTTTGGAATCGTAAATTCTGCTTAGAGGAGTGTTCCACTGAGTGCTCCGCTGTAGATCAATCTGCTCCCCCCCTGCAATTGTAATCAGAAATTTTTAGTAACAGTGTCTGGTTGAGTAGCACATGCACGATCCTCTCTTGCACTGCCGCTGGCAGTTACATAGCCGCTTGCAACTGACGCCCTAGCAATTTCTCCTTGAGATGGAGCACTTAGAAGTGTTTTTGTACTGTAGTTTTCTTTAATTCTAACTTAAATGCTAACTAACCATCTACTACCCTAGTTGCTAGTTAAATTGTTACTTACCATTGTTTATTTTCTGAAAAAGAAAAAAACACTGTTTTTCCACCTTATATTAGGAAATTGTTTCAGTGTTAGGATAACCATTAGTATAGCAGTTAGCTTCCCTCACATTTGAAAACACTTCTCAGGGGCATGCCAGCTCATTGGGTTTTAAATGTTGCCTCATGGGAAGACCGTCTAGCCCATTATTTTGTGGGCATTCATACGTACACTGCCTTGGTGAGAGGCACATTCCTCAAAAGTGCTCACACTGCCACAACCCATCTAATTTACCTCCCCCCCATACTCCATCCTCTCTCTCCATCCAGCTTCAGGGACCCCTCTCATGAACATCTATTGTGACAGGAGGTAAACCATCTCACAAATCTAGTAACAGTAGAATTAGTACCAACACAACACAGAGGGAAGGAGTTTTATTTCCATTATTTTATAACTCAGAAAAAAAAAAGGAGGATGGAGGACCATTCTCAAGTTAAGAAGAAGACTTAACAAATTCATGAAGACACAATGATTAGGGATGGTCATGTTAGCAGCCATAATTTCAGCACTGGAAAGAGGGGACTAATTCTTGGCCCTCAACCACCAGGATGTACATTTTTACACAAGAATATTTGCATTACACAGGAGGTTTCTCAGGTTTGTTCTGGGAACAGACCATTTCCACTCCTTTGAGGAATATCCACTGACCCACAGGTATTTTCAAAAGGAGGTTACTCACCTCCGCAGACAAGGAGTCATAATATTCCTGTATTTGGGGGATGTTTACTCAAATTATTGACTCGAGAGGAGGCTTTAGAAGTTACCCAAAATACAGCAGCTCTCTTTACATGTCTAGACCTACAAACAACCAGATATCAACACCCATAACTGTGAACAATTAGTGTTTATCGGGGCCTGCCTGAACTCTCTGGAGACTACAGCCAAACTGCCCAAACACCAATTTATCACTCTCGTGAATCTAATCACTATGATAAAAGCTAGTCCCAGGACACTGGCCAGGGCCTGCCTCCATAGGCTATGTGAAGCAACAATATTTATTGTCAAATATGCCAGACTGCACATGTAATGTCTGCAAGGTCGGCTACAGACACAGTGCATAGTCCACACAGACACAGCATAAAGAAATGTATCATAATGCCACCCAAAGGAAAAACAAACAAACAAACCTTCTTTCAACATTGGTGGATGTAGCCAAACAATATTAGCTTAGGAGCCCCCTTTCCACAAAACTTTCTGTTGATAACACTGCTGGAATTGCACGCAGTTTGTAATGAATGCTCACATTTTCTACCCGTGATCAAGGAAAAGGCCTTAAAGTTTTTCACATTTCTTGTTCGGGGTGAGTAGGAAGTTACATTCCCTAGGCCCAGAAGCTACACTACTACTGAATTGCTGCATCAGCCACAATGATGACATCTCAGCATCCTATCTGCCAGGATGCCAAAACACCACTGCAGAGGCACTGAGCAGAAAATTTCCCCAGACCCTGGGTGAGAAATAAATACCAGAGTACAATGGAGCATATTCAAACCATCCTGATAGTCTCCACATGGCCCAGACAAATGTATTTTCCTTACCTCCAAAAGAGGGCTGTTTGCCCACCATGTACTCTTCCATTTACACCTCATTTCCTGTTTCAGGATGTAGGCCAAGTCCACCACCCAAACCTGGGAAGACGCCATCTCAAGGCATGACTATGCCAAGACAGCAAAATGACCATTTCATAAGAGGTACGGAATGTTCTTTTAAACAGTCTAAATATCATCTATGTGACATTTACACCTATACAAACTAAAGAGATTTGATACATGATGCTAAAATAGACAAATCACAGTGATTTCCTCTCCTTTACCACTGGTTCTGAATTATATGTTAGAATTAAAGAAATTGGGCCTCTCCATGAGCTCCATCAGAGTACACCTTGGAGCAATCATATTTCACCACAAAAGGGATCTTTGTCTAACTGACCACTAAGGCTATGTCTATACTCTTGCGCGAGAAATATGCAAATGAGGCTAAGTGTGGAATGTTGCCAAGCCTCATTTGCATACCTAATGAGCCACCATTTTGTAGAAGAGGCTCTTGTGCCAGAAGGAGCTGTTTACACTGCCCCTTCTTGTGCAAGAAAAACCCTCTTGCGCAATGCCGTTATTCCTGAAAATAATTGGCATAGTGGCATTGCGTAAGAGGGTTTTTCTTACACAAGAAAGGGCAGTGTAGACAGCTCCTTCTGGCACAAGAGCCTCTTCTGCAAAATGGTGGCTCATTAGGTATGCAAATGAGGCTCAGCAATATTCCATTCTTAGCCTCATTTGCATATTTCTTGCGCAAGAAGCCATGAGTGTAGACATAGCCACTGGCTGTGTCTACACTGGCATCCCTTCCAGAAAAGGGATGCTAATGTAGCACATCGCAATTGCAAATTCCGCGGGGGATTTATATATCCCCCACGGGATTTGCATTTACATGGCTGCCGCTTTTTTCCGGCTTGGGGAAAAGCCGGAGAAAAGCGCCAGTCTAGACGCTATTCTCCGGAAAATAAAGCCTTTTCCGGAGGATTTCCTATTCCTACTTGAAAGGTGTAGACGTAGACAAGAAGCTGCCAGTGTAGACGTAGCCCTAGTGTGGTTGACTGTCCCATGCAGTGGCACCTAGACCACAGCAACAGCTAAGATCAAGAGACCTTTACAGCATGGACTAGAAGCTAGCTGGCTTTTAGCTCAGAGGGTAGAGGCTCCTATATTCAGCTCCAGAAGTCCTAGGTTCAAATGCACTTGGTTGGTAGTTACACTTGCAGATGATGATTAGCGGGCTCTATAGTGATGAATGCAATCTCAGACATCAGTTTTCAGGCTGCAAAGAACCTGTCTACAGTAAGATGGGAAGAATTGGGTCTCTCTGCCTTGCAGTACGTCTGCACAGAAGAGCTAAAGTCAGAATAACCTTTGCAACTTCAGCTACATCAATTGTATAGCTGAAGTTGAAATAGCTTAATTTGGCTTTAGGTGCTGTCTACACTGCAGGAAGTCGAAGGAAAAACACTTCTTTTGATTTCCCTTACTTCTCATAAAATGAGGATTACCCCGAGTTGGAGTAAGAAGTTCTCCAGCTTGACATTATTTCAAAATAAAGGCTTGTAGACACACTCTTTGTTATTTTGGAATAACTGATGGAATTCTGAAATAATGCTGCTGTGTAGACATACTCTTAGGCTACGTCTACACTGCCAGTTTTGCCGTGAGGCTGGGAGAGGCATCAGGTTCTTGCGCAAAACAGGGGTTTTGCGCAAAAACCCCCCTGTCCACTCTACTTGTTTTTCCGCAAAAACCCTTTGCATAAAAACAGTGTGCATACATTATGAAAATGAGGCATGGTGATATGCTAAACTGTACCTCATTTGCATACTCGCTGACGGCAAAACTGGCAGTGAAGATTAAGCTTTAGAGAGCAGCCTGATTTCTCCCTCCTACCCTCTTCTCACTTTTGGTTCTTGTGTTTTAGAGTTCTGTATTCTAACAAATAGAATAAGGCTTGTGTTGAAAGATTTTTTTTTAATGCTTTTAACAACTTCTTTTGTATGCTGTGAACTTAACCATTCCCAGGTAAGCTATCCATTCTGGACTTTTCCTAAAGTTGTTTGCAATTGTCTGGCAAACTCAAAATGGACAGCAGTAGGTCCAACAATGTTCTTTTTTCCTGCCGGGATGGAAGAGTCATAAACTCTTTCACTAAAACTGGGCAGAAATATTTTTTGCCCCTGAGAAAATTTCAGGTTTAAACTGAAATGACAAAACCCAATTTTTTAAGACCCCAAGTGTTAGGTTTTTTATTTTTCCAATGAGAAAGTGAAGCAGACACTTTGAGAAAAGCAGACACTTCAGTGAAAATTGTTGTTCAATCAAAGCCCCAGTTTTCCATCATGAAAATGTTTTAATGGAAACATTTCAACAAGCTCTACCTCTCCCTCTTCCTCTTTGAACTCATCTTGCTGAGAGTCCATGGAATCTTTCTCCTCTGAAGACTTCTGTGGAGAATGAAGGTAAGGGGAAGATTATCAAGCCATTTCCCATAGCTAACACTGGAGGCTAAGAGTGAGAATGGAAAGAGTTGTGAATCTCAGATTTGAATACGATTTGAAAAGCACCCATAGTGTACAGCAAACAAGAAGGCTATTGTAGGAGGACAGGAAAGTAGTTGTAAGAGAAGGAAATAAAGAGAAGTGGAATTAGCATGGCCAGTAACTAAACCAGAGAGTGGAGAGAAGAGAACAGGTAGCCAGGAGAACAGGTCAGTGGAACCTTGAAGATTACGGACTGAACTTGACAAGAAATTTGATGTAGAGCAGTGAAAGGACTGTGGGGGAGACTGTAGGGCTGAAGAATGAAATCACCCTTTTAAAGAATTATATCTACCCATGTGACATTATGTAACTCATGAATTGCGGCCCAATTTTTATAAATGGGATTTGGATTAATTTATTAGTAACCTGTTAAGAATTGCCCTTGAAGAATCTGTTGTTGTAACTTTTTAAATAACTTTTGCATATGTTGTAACTAAAACCCCATTTCAAATTTTGTACTGTCGTAAGTTTGTTTGAAGTTAGGTGTGTGTCTATGTAATCTCATTTAAAAAAGTGAATGCGTGTGTGTGTTTAGATCAGTCACAGAAGCCAGCCTGTCTGGGTGATCAGCTGCCAGCACCACCTTGATGGCTGAAAAACAATACAAGTGAGTCCTGCAAAGGAACCTACCCAAGAAAGAGAGAGACACAAAACCCCATCTAGAAAAGAAGATCAAAGTCAGCAAGTATTCCCAGTACCAGTTGCAGGTTATACAGTCAAACTCCAGTTAGTGTGGGACCTAAATATCTTCCTTGTTTTGTAATGAAAGCACAAGATAGAGAGTCAGGAAATCTGAATTCTACTTCCAGCTCTGTCACTGGCATGTTGTGTGATCCTGGGTATGTTACTTAGCAGGTGTGTCTTAAGTTTACCATTCAGTAGCATGGAAGTTTCAATACTTCCTTTGCTCACAAGGGAAAGAAGCTAAACTCACTAATATTTGTAAAGTACTTTGAAATCCTTGATTGAAAGGTGTTATCAATGCAGAATGACATTGTATATCCCTACACAGCCAAATCTAAATTAATCTGAACCTATTCAGTCGGCTTCTATTAGTAATCATTTTAAGTACAGAAATCTATACTCAACATAAATCATAATCTCCCAATCAGAACAATGCAGAAGCCAGTACCAGAGGAGATGTAACTATTTTGCATATCAGTTGATCTAGCTGGCCATCTGTCAAGGTGGGAATGGATATTTATTTCTGTAATAATTCACAAATCCTATGTCAGCAAACCTGACAGGTTGTCCTTGGCTTTGCAATCTATAGTATTGGCCTTACTCGTATTAAATTCTCCTTATATTACAAGATATGAGTTCAGAGTTAGACCTGAACATTTTTACCACATGGAAAACATTTGAATGGAGAGATGGAAAACATTACTTTACATTATTAATGTGATAGCAAAACCCAGAACAATTGAACACATCAGGTCTCAGTTAAAGCTGCAATACACAGTTACATGGATTCATTGGTGATGGTTTAATTATGACCAAAAAAGCTCATGAAGCAATGCACTTTTGTCTCATTCTCTTAAGAGCATTTCTTCTTGCTCACACATTACTGGATGTTGAATAGCTGATTTTGTGCCAGCTGGATTTTAATCTCTGCTTTTCTGCATCCAGGATGTCAAAACAATACTTTGTTTGGCCGACGTACACCAGGATTTGTAATCATAAATCAGGTTTGTTAGCACCAGTAGGACTGAACCTGAAACTGAGCAAGATTTTCCATGATTCTCTTGGGATTTTTGGTGAGAGCTGCCTTTATTTGCAGAGTTTACAGGGCTTATCCATCACAAAATGGAAATTTTAGTTAATAACTCTCTCAGATAATCTTATTTAATTAACAATACATTTAAAATAGGATATTTACAACCAACCTGTAGAATCCTTCCTATAAGATGTAAAACTACAACTACATGCAGATTCAGTTGTGAAATTATGCCCACAGGCCCACTTGCTTCAGTTGAGGTGCAATAGCTACTTTTTCCAGTTAAAGAAGACAACTGAAATTGTTCCAGGAATCCAGATTGACCAAATTATTATTTCTAATAATAAATCTGAATCAACAAACAAAACCCCCATGTGAAAATAGGTTCCTGTACAAGTAATCACTTTTCATCCTGGAATGTTGGTAATACCTGCATATTGATTCTACAGGCATATCACATGTGGTACACATTTTAAGAAACTTCACTAGGAAATTGAAGGCAGTAGTGTTGATGACTAATGTACAGAAAGAAAATGTGTCTTCCTCAACCTAAATAAGACAGTAAACTTACCAGAGTCCACTTGCCTTCGATTTTTGTCTCAAGCCCTCTGAAGATGGCAGATACAATCATCGCCCATTTTCTGCTGTAGACTTTTGTGTTATTTCAAATCCTTTACTATGTCCAGGTGCCCGGTGACATCTTTTGATATCCACCTTAGTTTTCTCAGAGTACCAAGTAGCTAAATAAAATACAGCTATGAGGAAACACTTCTAGTTCAAACCAACAAGCAAGCAAATACATGCACAGTGAATTTTTACAGGGGAAAAAAGTTTCCCAAAGAAAGCTAGTTATAAAAAAGTATGTGTGAAGAATTTCTCATTAACTAATTTATTTATTGTGTATATTACGTGCATTTTAAACAGATGGCTCTTGCTTACTCATTCCTCGTACAAGGAATGTCTACAGTACAGGACAAAGTCGAATTAAGATATATAACTTCAGCTACATTAATTGCGTAGCTGAAGTCTAAGTAACTTAACTGGACTTTTGGCACTGTCCATACCGTAGGAAGTTGAAGGGAGTATACTCTCATTTTGACTTCCTTTACTCCCTGCGACCGGAGTGCCCCTCTTGGTTCGAATTAGCTTTCTTCACTAGATATTCTAATTTGAACCCTGGAAGATTGACAGCGGCAGCTTCGATCTTCCCTGTAGAGTAGACTTACCCTACGAGAATGTTAACAAAAATGTGAATATGTCAGAGACTAAAGAACTCAGCAGTTTTAATATTTTTTCTATAATTTGTGTTGCAAATCATTCCTATATGGGAGACTATTTCGTGAGTGATAATTCTTAGATATATGTACCAGGCACTAATGTTCCTATTCCATCAAAATGAAACATTTTGGTTGAGATTACTTCAGTGCATTGGTATAACAACGGCTTGAAGCCAGATGATAGGCGTCGCCATCAGTTCAGTTCTGCTTCTCTTCAGCATGAAAATTTCAAAGGTTTTGTTACTAATTATCTGGGGTGGGCTTTGAGCACACTCTGTCAGAACACAGTGATGCTATATCACTCTGTTGCTGTATGCATGACATATCCCTTGCTTAGTGGTGTTAATTTTAACATTAAAGATTTGTTCTTGCTGCTGTTTAGGAGCAAATGGAAAATGAATAGATAATCAGGAAGAATTATTTATAAAATAAAAGCAATGTTGGAAAAGTCACGTAGAGGAAAAACACAAACACTGATCATGCAGTTTAGTTGTTGAAAGACTTTGCTTAAACCAGTTATAAGATGAAGAAAAGTAAAGTTAGCATACTCCATAGTTCTGCAGCAAGCAGCAGTATCTATGAATGTGTGTTCAGCATGCGAAATGGAAGCTCCAGAGATTTCCTGCCTTTTTACCGATTTTCTTTGTCTTACTGTGACAGGGTGTTGGTTGTTGTGTGCAAGAGGCTTGTGACAGTCTCCCCAAATTAAAAGGGCCAGTCACACAGGGGGCAAATGCTGAATGTGCGTCATCTTCCTTTGGCCTGCCACCACTGCCTTTGTGCCCTGGGGGCAGGAGCCCCAGAAGCTCCCTATGTCTCAGGAGCGCTCCACCAGCAATCAGACCATGGCCCTGCCCCCACTCCACCTTTTCTCCCTGAGGATCCAGCCACCACTTGCTCCTCTCCTCTGACCTCTCTCCCCTTCCCTGCACCGGCTCACCCTTAAGGCATGAAAAAACTTTCCAAAATGATGGGGCCATGAGCACTCCCCCCTCTTCCAATGCCCTTGCTGGTATAAACCTGAATTGCTCCTGTGAAACGACTGCTGCTGTGAAGATGTCAGAGCATCTCAGATTTTTGGCGCCAGAACAAGCCATGACCCTATTGCTTTTTTCCCACTTAAAAGGCAAGTGACAGCAGGAGGTGGCAGAGAGGCATGAATGGTGGGTAGGGATTTGGAAGAAGTGGTGTGTGGAGCCTCATACACAGCAGCAAAGTGGGATTGGGGCCTTAGGGTGAAGTAGAATCAAGAGGAAGGGCAGAGATGGGGCCACAGTCCAAGCGCCAGCAGCCCTCCCCACATCTAGCAAGTTTCTGGCGCTCCTGGGCATAGCCTACCATGTGCTGTATATCCCACATCAGACCAGCAGGGTAACTCTGTGGACTGAGGAGGCCATGTATCCTCATCCCTGCTGGGCATTGTATAAAAGGAAACAGCTCAGCTCAGTCTGAGCTGCAGCGATGCTAGAACAATTTTCATAGCGAGACTGAACCAAACTGCAAACCCTGTATGTGATGGAAACAACATCAAGTCAAGGGAGTCGGCAGCATCCCCTCCTTGCAGCACCTATGCTGGGCTGAGCATTGAAGGAGCAGAGGTGCATTGCAAAGAGACTGCTGGCACTCCAGGCTATATTGACCTTCTGGGCTGTAGCACCAACTGAACCCAGCCAACTGACACCACAGACAGAGAAGAGACTGTGGAAGCCCCGAGACTATAAACCATTTGTGGATGGGTAGAAAGTAATCCAGGAAACGAAACATTGATCCAGTTGTTGAACCGGGATTTGAATCAGTGTGTTTCAGAGGGATTCCTGCAGAGTCAATGATGAATCCCCCACTGCAAACAGGGCCCAGAGCTGAGACTCATGAAGTGGGTGTGGCAAGGGGGCTGGGTCCTCTGACCCTCCATGGCCACTAGGCTGTACAGAACTGTCCTGCTGTGAGGGGCAATCTTATTGTCCCTGGTCACTGGGTTGCACTGCCCTGCAACAAGGGGCAGTCCTGTTGACTCTGGCCAGTAGGCTGCACTGCCCTATTTAGAAGGAGAGTCCTAGTGACTCAGGTTATGCTGCTCAACTCTAAAGAACTGCTGCACAGACTCCAACCATCAGGTCTTACTGCCCTAGAAGCTAAGGTGGTTGTGGTGACTTGGGAGACTAGGCCACTTAAGCAGAGCAAGCTATACTTTCATTCCCCCACAACATGACACAGGGTGGACCTACTCTACAATACATTCTCTAAACTAACTAGCTATAGCCTGATCACAATGTGCAATAAACATACTTTGCAAATGTGGGCCAGATTTTCAAAAGTGAACATGCACAAGTGCCCCTATATTTGTACATGTTTGGAGTTTGGGGATATACATAAATGTGCATGTGCCACGCTTCACGATATTTGTATGCCTACGTTGCGTGCATGCAGTTTAAAGATTTGTCCACTGAGTTTTTAACACAATGCACATGGTCTTCATTGAGACAATTCACATGAGTGTATTTGCCGAACTGGGCAATTCATAGTTCAGGCCAAATTCTGCCCTCAGATGTCCATAAGCAAAAGCTATGTGATTTCAATGAAAGCCATGCATATGTATCCAAAGCCATACATATGTATACAAGGGCAGAATTTGGCATCTAACCTTTACCACAGAGAATATTTTTTTCCTTCTCAGATGAACTGCTGGTTTTCCTAATTTATTAGGAAACATTTCAAATAGCTTATGTCTAGCTGCTTAGTTGACTGGAACTTTCTGTACAGTATATGGAATTATTTTTGCTAAGATGCTATTAATCAAGGAACATGCAAGAGAATATGTTCTCAGTGCTACTGTAGAGCTGAAGCAGAGCCTGAAGATACACAGTAAGACTGAGACTTCAGGAACAGCAGTCTTAGACAGGGCAACTTGACACAAGTGAAGCAGCATTTGATCTGTGAGGTGAAAGGATATTTGGTCCCATTCACTTCTTGGATGCTTTGCTAGGACTCCCCTTAAGGCCTCCAAATAATGCTAAATGTGTTTGGTTTTGTGTTTGTTGACTAACACCACCAGTTTGTTGCATTGATCATTAACAACTGTCAGAAATTAACAATGTGAGAAAAACTGAATAAGATAGTTACTAAAAAGACTGACCCAAAACCTGAACCAACACTTTCCAAGTCTGAGGGAATTGAAGTTTGTACATGAACTCATTTCCAAATTTGGTGGATTGGTCCACCTCTAATTTCAGCAGGGATTGCTGTAAGCCGGTGACAAATTCTTTACTAGAATTAAGAACTGAGAGAGACTTTTGACTAAATTTGAAAGGAACTAGGAACTAGGAAATGTTTTTTTAATCAACTGGTATCTTAGTTCTGGCATTAGAATAACTGCACAAGTACAAACTGTCTGGCACTGTATTGCCAATTTGCTTCAAGATGGTTTGGTTTTTGTCTCATGTTCTCACAGCTGCCCTTCACATTTAATTTTTATTAAGGATTAGAAATAAACCATCACAAATTGTCCATCTTCAAGGCTGTAGCTCTCTCTTTTCCTTAGGTTTAACCTTTCAATTTTGATTATATTTTCTTTCATATGAATGTGTATGGTGCACACTTGTTTTTCTTCTAATCTTGTGCCCATGCATTTTAAATAGCCAATTTCTCCCCATATTTTTATACTTCACACTTTTTTAGTCTCTTCATTTTTGTTCATTAATGGTCCCACAAATAGTTTTTGCAATTGAATTCATTTTTGTACAACCATTAATACAAGTATTTTACATCTTACTTTCACTCACAATAAACTTCATGAATTGACACCGGGTGGTGGTACTGTGAAAATATTAGCTAATGACACTGTATTTTCCTACAAGGTGTTTTCATTTCCCCATGAGCCTAGTATTGCTTCAACTGAAGCTAATGGACAAGGTTTGGAAACAACTAGATGCAAAATTAGGAAACATTAACATATGTAGCACAAGTCTAGAAGTATTAATATGATGGCCAATTCCACTACTTTGTTGTGATTTCATATAGTTTTGATCCTTTCTTTTGAAAGAGAAAAATTGAAGTAGGGTCTAATGTAGTTTATATCATGAGATTATCTTTGAGATCTTGAATAAACAGCACTAGAGTCTGTATTTCAACTTTAAGTGTTTAACAAAGGATTAAGGGATTGTCCCATAACCATGAGCTAAAGTATGAGAATTTACTTTTTCCTTTATGTAGGATAGTCCCTCTTAAAATTATACTCTGAACAATGGCTTATTTTCCTGTGCCAATACTCTATTCCAAATACTGTGGCTTGGCAGCAAGCGGGTCTCAGATTTCAACCACATGTATTTCAAAAAAATCAAAAGATCCTTATTTGGCACTTCAGTCACATATCTTTAAAAGCCATGTTTGTGAGTCAGATTTAAAAATAATTGAAACCAGGGTGTGCAAAAATTGAACTTTTCTTCCAGGATGTTTCAGCTTCAATTGATTCCAAGAACACTGAAGGCAACAGAATGGAAACCGCATGCAGAATACACCATTGACAATGCACATAGACCTTTATATAGTGTGTGTGCATGTAGACACTCTCTAACAGTGAGAGGTAATAATACAATGGCCTGACAGAAAATATACTTATTTTTATCTCTCATTATCTTTTTGACTCTTATTACAAAGTACTTTGCAAATCATACTACACATAGGAATGACCTAACTCCCCAATGAAGTGCAGCTGCCTGAATTGCAGTAGCTGCACAGCAATATTGCTTCACGGTTTAGAGTACAAAGTTGAGCATGTATCCATCTGGAATTGCAGGGGGCATTGAGCTAGACAGACTATACTTCAACCATATAAGGCCAAGAGGACAATGAGGTTAACAACCTTATTCTTGTAAAATTTCCCATTGCATCTTTAATGCTATCAACTGAAATTTGCCCTTGTTTATATATGTATTTGTTTGGGCTTATTATATAAACCACATAATACACAACAAAGCTCCCACATATTCCATAGTTGGAGAAAACAGTCTCACAACAGCAGTTAACCTTCCATTAACCCCCAACTAAAAATCCTTCATCAAACCCCTCCTGATGCCAGGGCTGGACCGAGTCATTCCGGCACCCTGGGCAGACAGTTTAATTGCGCCCTGGGTTGGGGGAGGGTGCATATGCAGCCCTGATCCTGCGCTGGCATGCAGGAGAGGGCACATGCGCGGCCCCACCCTCACCCGGCGCGTGGGGGAGGATGCGCAGAGCTGGTGGCAGCAGGACGCATGTGCCCGTCCCGTCCCAGCCTGGCTACCACCACTGGCATGCAGCCCAGGGCCGCCAGGGGCAGGCCAAGCCTGGCCATGCAGGGCCCCGCGACCGCAGAGTAAAGGGCGCTGCTGGCCGGCTCTGCGGGGGTTAACGCGGTCGCGACTGCTGGGAGCTGCTGCAGCCCATGATCTGGGTGCCTGATGGCAGCTGTAAGGGGCACTGTGTGCCCCTTACAGCTGCCATCAGGTGCCCCCCATAGGTTGGTGCCCTGGGCAGCTGCCCGGTTAGCCCATGCCTTAATCTGGTGCAAATCCTGGATAAAAACACCCAGATCTTGGCAACAATCCTAAATTCTTCCAGACTGAGGGCAGGAGTAGAATGAAGGTGAAGGCTTATATGAAAAAATTCTTTACTGCAGATCCTTATTTTTTAAGCAGCGGGTGACTCCAGCTTGGGTGCCTCCACTGACTGTAGATAGAACAGTAGGGTCTGTAGGAGAGAAGCAGTCACTGAAGTAGGCAGTTTGCATTTGTAGCTCCTCTCCATGTAACGAGCAATGCAAATAAAATACCAGCAAAACCCTTCTTCAAAACAAATCTATAGTCTCATCTTTTTGCTTACACAAATATTGGAGCAGCAAGTGATGGGCTCTGGGAGTCTCACTGTACTGCATGGTACTTAAGAACATAATAATGGCTATACTATGTCAGACCAAAGATCCATCTAGCCCTGGATCCTGTTTCCCTATAGTGGCCAATGCCAGGTGCCCCAGAGAGAATGAACAGAATTGGGAATCATTAAGTATTCCATTCCCTGTTGTTCATTCCCAGCTTCTGGCAAACAGAGGCTAGAGACATCATCCCTGCCCATCCTGGATTATAGCCATTGAGGTACCTATCCTCCATGAGTTCATCTGTTATAGTCTTGGCCTTCACAACATCTTCAGCAGGAAGATGGGAGGCAAAGATCAACAGACTAAAGAAAGCTGAGCCAAATAACTTGGAAAAGTTGTTGGAAACCCAATAAGATGCATATTGTTTTGTTTCTTAAAAAAATCAGAAAATCAGTAAGAGGTCTGTAAGAGACCAGATCAACCAACCAACCAAACATAGGAGTATAGAGACTTTTAACTTACTGGAATTTTCAAATGAAAACCAAAGATTGAAAGATTTTTTTTTTTTTACTCATTCACCTATTCACCCTATGTACGTGAAATAAGCCAAATAATAAAGAACAAATTGGCATATGTCACCTCAGAGGTTGAGCTGATGCCAGTATGGGCCTTCCAAAAATTCTTTTAAATGTTCATTTCTTTTTATTGAAGCTTTCACTTGTATGTTTTTTTTTTAAAACAATTGGAACTTCCAGTTACTTAATATTACTATTGGAAAGCAGAAAAGAGATGGTGGTGTAATGGTTGTGAAAAGGAAACAAATATTGTGTGGCATTACATTCCTTGTCTTTATTTATAGCATAACTTTCTAATTAATATATCGTGTTCCTCACTGTATTATTGAGTTATTATTATAAATAGCTAGGCCAATAATATACCTAATGATAGATACTATATTTTCAGATAAAACGTTCTTAATTCTCTCTTTAGAGGTTTGGTACTAGTTCAGTTTGTGCTTTAGACAAAGGGTTGCCTGTATTCATATGAATCAGTTTGATTATGTCTTGTTCTGAATTTATGTCCTGATCTAGGATTCTCACTGAATTCACCAAAATTGAACAGTCTGTCTTAATTATAGAGAGCGTGACAAAATAAGTACACCTTTCACTATTGCAAGACAAATTATCCAGGAGAGAGAGAGGAAAAAGTCTTCAAGTCCTCTGAAGAGGTCAAATGAAAATAAATCAGCAGAAGTTCTCAGATAAGTGACAGGGAGCACATAGTAATCTTTACACATGAACAGTGAGTCTGCATTACTACACCTGACATCAATCAGAGGCCAAGGTGAATACCCCTAGGTGAGAAATACGTCTTTACTTTCAGATGGACAGGTCTCCTGTATGTCTCATGTTTTCTTATTGCAATCTCTTCTTAGATCCCACTTGGTTGTACTTTTTGTTGTTGTTACATTTTCTTACGAGGTTAAAAGCAGAAATGGGTATGATCCGTATTGGATATGGATCCAAAATTCCCCCAAATTTCGCAGGGCACAATTTGTTTCATTTTGTACCCATCTCTAGCTAGATGCAGAGTTAGTACTAAGACACCAGTATCAGAGGGGTAGCCGTGTTAGTCTGAATCTGCAAAAGCGACGAGGAGTCCTGTGGCACCTTATAGACTAACTGAAGTGTAGGAGCATAAGCTTTCGTGGGCAAAGACCCACTTAGTCAGATGCATGCATCTGACGAAGTGGGTCTTTGCCCACGAAAGCTTATGCTCCTACACTTCAGTTAGTCTATAAGGTGCCACAGGACTCCTCGTCGCTAAGACACCAGTGTAATAATTCTATAAAAGCCAACAAGGAAATGGAGGAGGATCTTCATTTTTCTTTCTGTAATGAGATTAGGGGAGATTCAAGTTTAATTTAAATTTCAATAAATATGAGCTACTCCTAGTTTCCTCATCTTTCCGAATAAAACTGTAGCAGGAAATGAGGAAACCAGAGCATGCAACTGGAACATAATAACAATTGTTTTTGCCAGAGCTGAATTGGTTGACAAACTGTTACTGACAGCAAAGCAACTCCCAAACACACAGCAAGCCAAGCAATGCATGACATGTAAATCTAAGTCCCACCTTGACGTCAATGGCAGAATTCACATGGTTTCCAAAGGGACTAAGATCCATGCCATTTTTGTTTTTGCCATGTAATGTCTTCCTAATAGTTTATTTGCTTACATTAGAGTTTATACTTCACTGAACTATGAAAATAGGGTAGTGTACTGTGGATTACACTATATGAAGTATCACGTAGCATTGATACCATACTCTATGAAATAATTCTGGTTAGAATAGACTATATTTATTCTCTGTGAACTTCTCACCACGTGTTAGCTATTGATATCAATGCCAAGTTCCATAGAAAAGCTAATTGTTGTATCAGTAGCAATTCACACAAAAGTTTGGTCTGGTTTTACTCTCAGTTCTCCTTATGCTTTTCTCATGTATATTGTTGTTTCTGCTCTATTACCCGCAGTGGCAGCATAGACAATATTATGTCATTAATTGCAGACTTTATTACAGCATGTGAGGGATAGGAAATTTGTTGCCGATCATTGTGTTTCAAGTTTTTCACTTTTACTAAGGAGACCCAATCTTGAAGTCCAGAGATGAAACTGCTATTGAAGTGGACAGGAGTTTTGCCATTCTATGATAGAAAGGTAGGTCTAAGTTCTAGCTTCTTGAATTGAGCCATGGCACTTTGTGTAAAGACAGGCCAATATCAGGTTATGAGGCTTACTGAAAGAGAGAGGGAAAAGAGAGTGCTTGCTCCAGAGCATAAGACAACATTTGACCCTTGATAATTAGAAGCAAATTTCTCATAGGGACAAATCAATTACACACTAAAAATCTTGTCCCATTTATGAACTTCACCTTGATTGTTAGATATTATGTCTAAACAACACTGCTTTCTGAATGCTGAAGAACATGGGACACTAGCAGTTACCTGACTGTTTTCAATAAAACACATACATTACCATATCTTCAGTCTGAGTGAAACAATTGAGAAAATGCTTGTGAAACCATTCTGCAATTAATTTTATTTTAGCACATAGTCAGGGATTAATCGAAGCACTGTGAATCTCACCCCAGACCTTTGGCATATTTCTATGCCCTTAGAACATCTAATATTATAAGATTGCCCAAACCGTCATTTTGGGTCCGTTATGAATTCTGTCTGAAGATCTCCAAAACTCTCTAGATGAGACAAGTTATCCATTGCCTAGTCCCAAAAGTCTGAGGTAGTTGTAGTAAAAATAAAATTTGTTGTTGTTCAGTTCCTGATTTTAAAATGCCTCATTAAGAACTTTTTATTGCCTTTTTTATAGGCAGAATAATTTTGGGCTTAGCATTTCTATGTATAAATGTAAAAGGGAGTGGAAACTAAATTAGCTACAAGGAGTTTATTAACTGTACCTTCCTTCCTTTCCTCTATACTGTTCACCACTTAGTAACTATCATGAATATCTAAATGCCATTTTTCAAGTTCTATTTATTTCCCGCCAGTTAATATGGAAATTCTGTGCTTCCATGTAACTTTTTCTAATAGTAATAGATGCACCTCAAATGACCATAAAAGTAGTATCATGTAACACTATTCTTATTAATAGACTACTCAGAATAAAAGGCTCAGTATGTGTGCATTTCCACAGAGCTGTTTCCGTGAAACTATACTGCTAATTGCAAACTAACCAAGAATTGAGTTATTTTTTTGGAATGGAAAGTTTTTTTATCGAGGGCCACATTCTCTTCTGTTACACCAAGGCAACCACAGTGCAGTAATCAGGGAGATTCATTATACACATCTAGGAGATGACCTTGCCTTAGAATAGTTTCTATACAGGTTTCTATGCAGTGTGGTGGCGATAAATTATATCCCTTTTTTGTAACTACAATATGTGAACCAAAAGGGCATCTTATCCTGATGACCCTTTGGACACGGAAGAAGAAAGCTCATTCATTTCAAAGTGCGGGGCACTTAGGGAAGGAGAGAGGGGGAGAGCTACATAAGGCATGTCTACACTGCACAATAAACCCTGGATTCAGACACATGTTTAATCCCAAATTACCTACTGTTCATAAACAAATCTCAGTCTCAGTTGAGCCAAAAAGCCCTCAGGATTTGGGCCCATGAACCCACACAGAGTTACAAGGCTGAGCTTGTGACACAGGTCTAAGCCCCGTCAAGTCGAGGCCACCAGACTCAAGGGCGGAAAGTCTGCCAGTGCCATTCTACAATAGCTGAGCCTGTGTTTCCCAAGCCTTCCATCCCAAAACTTTCCACCCAGTTCCCAGGAACTGGAAACAACCTCATGATTGAAGTGCAGCTGCTCAGCATGTATTCCTATATTTCCACACTGATTGCCCAAAGGGAAACACAGCTAGCCCTCCTGTGTTAGCTTTGGCCCAACACTAACAAGAAATCTTATATCCAGCACATCTGTAGCTGTCCAGAGGAATGCAATCAGATTCTGGGTAATCTCTGGTGCAAGGGGAGCAAGACATTCAGTAACAGGAAGACATTAAAAGTGGTCACATTTACAAAGCTACAGTAGAGCGGCTGATGGCACTGGGGCATGACCAAACCATCAATCAATGCATACAGTGAATGAAGTGGATCATGATTGACTACTAAGAAGTCATGGATGCTAACAACATCTCTGAGAACTCCCTCATATTCCTGCCTTTTTATGAAGCATTGAATCAAGAGAACTTTACTTAGCACACAGTGGTGCATGACCATCTACTGAGCATGGTTAGTACACTTTTGAGAATCCAGTCCAAGGTACCACCAGAGGGATAGGGGCAGCCCGTGGATGTAGGCAACCTCGGCAGTTGCCTAGAGTTGATGACGTCACTCCTTCGAGGGCTATGGAGGCGGGAGAGCCGATCGCAATTCTGCCTAGGGAGCCAGTTGCTGGCAGCTCTCCTCGAGCCGCTCCTGGGAAGCCTGCATGCATGAAGCACATGAAGTGACCCTGGTACTGACAGTGGTCCCTGAAGAGGCTACGCTGCTGGAGTAGCTACAGGATTCTGGGTCTGTATTCAAAAGACCTTTTTGGGACAACCCTGGGGATTCATGTTCCATAATTATTTTACAGCTATCGAACATGGCAATTGAATTTTTTTTGCCAGATGCTCTGAAATCAGGGTACAGTTTCTTAAACCACAGTAAAAGGGGGCAAGTAGGATCTCTTAGAAGGACAGTGTCTCCATGTATAACAATGTCATTTGGCAGGAATAATATTGCAACTTACCCATGAAGGAAAAATCCTGATCTGCAGAAATGTACAGCAACAGAGAGTCTATTTCAGCAAAAACAAAAAGGAGTCCAGTGGCACTTTAAAGACTAACACATTTATTTAGGTATTAGAGCATAAGCTTTCATGAGCTACAACTCATTGGAAAAAATAATCTCAACTATGCATACAAAATGATAGGGACTAATTTACCTATAACTAATCAGGAGAGAGATCTTGAAGTTATTGTGGATAGTTCTCTGAAAACATCCACTCAATGTACAGCAGCAGTTAAAAAAGTAAACAGAATGTTTGGAATCATTAAAAAGGGGGTAGAGAAAAAGAGAGAAAATATCTTATTGCCTCTATATAAATCCAGCTAGGCCCACATCTTGAATACTGCATACAGATGTGGTTGCCTCATCTCAAAAAAGATATATTGGCACTGGAAAAGGTTCAGAAAAGGGCAACAAAAATAATCAGCGGTTTGGAATGGGTCCCATATGAAGAGAGATTAAAAAGACTTGGACTTTTCAGCTTAGAAAAAGAGAAGACTAAGAAGGGATATGATATAGGTCTATAATATCATGACTGGCGTGGAAAAAGTGGATGAAGAAAAGTTATTTACTCGTTCCCATAACATAAGAACAAGGCGTCGCCAGTTGAAATTAATAGGTAGCAGGTTTAAAACAACAAACAGGAAGTTTTTCTTCACTGACTGCACAGTCAACCTCTGGAACTCCATGCCAGAGGGTATTGTGAAGACCAGGACTTTACCAGGGTTCAAAAAAGAATCAGCTAAATTAATGAAGGTTAGGTTCATCAATGGCTATTAGCAGGGCTCGCCAAACCGTGGCAAGCCCCGCTCACCAGCGGGGCTGTCCAGCGATCTGCGCATGTGCAGATCGTTCTGCGCATGCGCAGATCGCCCGAACCCGGCTCTTCTGGGTTGCAATCTACTCGCCATCGGTGAGTAGATTGCATTATTTGTTGAGACCTGGCTATTAGCCAGGATGGGCAAGGAATGGTGTCCCTAGCTTCTGTTTGTCAGAGGCTGGAAATCAATGACAGGAGAGGGATCACTTGATGATAACCTGTTCTGTTCATTCCCTTTGGGGCATCTGGCATTGGCCACTGTTGGCAGATAGGATACTGGGCTAGATGGACCTTTGGTCTGACCAAGTGTGGTCGTTCTTATGTTCTTCAGAGAAAAAGAAAGACAAAAACAAAAAGAGGAAAAAATGTTACTCTTTAAATGCCACAGGATTCCTTGTTTTTCTTGTACAGGACAGTGTTCCATACCTCTTCATGTTGGGTTTCTCAACTCCAAAAAAGTGAGGTAGGAGTCTTCCTGATGCATTCATTTTATGAAACATTGATTTTTATTATCTAAATGCCCTTTTGGACCATTTCTTTAGATTGTGGCTATCCAGGACTGGAGTGGGTGAGCTGTTACCCATTTCCTTGCTTGCAAAGGGAACATGGTCACTCACTAACTCTAGAGATTCTATGCCTTGCAAATACAGCTTTCAGATTAGCAATAATACAGTGTGCTGACTTGCTAGTACATGCAGAATTACTGGAAATTTAGAAAAGCAGTCCACTAGGAGTAGATAGGAGTGTACACTGAAATAACAAATGTCTGCAAGTATCTTGTGTCACGGTATAATGATTGTTTTTGGTTACTTGGCTTACGTTCCTGTCATACCCTGCAGCCTTCTGTAATTTGTACTATATGTTGGGTCATTCCTGGCTAGTGCACAAACTTGCTTTGGTTTTCTGAATGACTTGGTGTGATTTCTGCAAGTGGTTAAGCATTTCCTGCCTTCTGTTGTTAGGAATAATTATCTTGTCACCAGCCACTTACAATTCTTGTCATAATGAAATAGTGTCTCTCACAGCCCAGTATGGTTGCCATCTGGGATTCACTTTTTGTCCTCTCTGCAGCCTGCTGTCACATACACTATCCTATAAGGCTTGAATTACAGGTTCTTTTTGTACATCCTCCACTTTGATTAACAAGTCTGTGCTGAGTGTAGAGGTGATCTCTGTTACATGATGACCGTTTTTTAGCAGTAATTTCATCATCTGGATCTATAGTATATTCCACTATAAGTCTTGATAGAGTGTCTGCAATGAATATGTCTTTACCAGGGGCATGTGTGATGTTAAGATCATATTTCAGCCATCTAGGTGCATTCCCAAGAAATTGGAGGATATGATCTACAGTGCTTTTCTTATCAGACTACCTCAAACTATTCTCTCTATATATACAAGAATGAAACCTCTTTGTGGGAGACACAATCATGCATAGTACCTTTTCAGTCTGGGCATAATTTTGTTCCTGATGCATATAAAATTGTGCCTTTGCCTTACAGAAAACAAGCTCCTAAACCATCTTTGCTTCAATAAAAGAGACAAGGAGCCCTGTAGCAACTTAGGGTATGTCTACACTACAAAGTTAATTCGAACTAACGGACGTTAGTTCGAATTAACTTTGATAGGCGCTTAGTTCGAACTAGGTAAACCTCATTGCACGAGGACTAAACCTAGTTCGAACTTACTAGTTCAAATTAAGGGCTGTGTAGCCCCTTAATGCAAACTAGTGGGAGGCTAGCCCTCTCCAGCTTTCCCTGGTGGCCACTCTGCCTATGAAAAGCTTATGCTCCAATACATCTGTTAGCCTATACCGTGCTACAGGACTCCTTCTCGCTTTTACAGATCCAGTCTAACACGGCTACCCCTCTGATACTTTGCTTTAATAGTGGCTCATTTGTTGGGCTAATAGAATTTGAGGACTGCTATTCCCAAGAGATCAGTCAGTTACGTAGATCTATTTTAAGGATTGGCTACCAGATTTGACTTTGACTTTGATATCTAAGATTCAAACTGATTTGGGTAATTGACTAGTTTCTTGGGACTGATAGCAACCTGAATATTGTGTGTGTGTGTGTGTGTGTGTGTGTGTGTGTGTGTGTGCGCGTGTGTGTAGTTTTTTTTGCATAAATAACCATTTAGCACTAAGTCTCAGAGGGGTAACCGTGTTAGTCTGTAAATAAAAAACAAAAACAAAAACAACAACAAAAACCGTAAACTACAGTCCTGTAGCAACTTAAGGTATATCTACACTAGCCCCCCAATTCGAACTAAGGAGGCTAATGTAGGCATTTGAAGTTGCAAATGAAGCCCAGGATTTAAATATCCTGGGCTTTATTTGCATCTTCCCGTCCGGGCGCCATTTTTAAATCCCTTAGTCCGGACTAACTGCCCGCAGCTACACGTGGCAGGGACCCGGTAGTTCGAATTAAAGCCCCTAATTTGAACTACCAGTTAAACCTCCTTGTAGGAGGAATAACAGGTAGTTCAAATTAGGGCTTTAATTCAAACTACTGGTTCCCTGCCACGTGTAGCTGCGGGCAGTTAATCCGGACTAAGAGGATTTAAAAATAGCGCCCGGGCTGGAAGATGCAAATAAAGCCTGGGATGTTTAAATCCCGGGCTTCATTTGCAACGTTAAATGCCTACATTAGCCATTCTAGTTCAAACTGGGAGGCTAGTGTAGACATACTCCCAGGGACTAATACAAATATAGATAGATAGTATCATGAGCATTTGTGGACAAAACTCACTTCTTCAAATGACAAATATGAAGTAAGAGGCACATAGGTTGAATTATAGTGTCCACACTAAATGAGGGCTAATTTCTAGATTTCTCATAGTGGGTACACCTTATTTTAATTTTGTAAAATTGGGAGTTAAGTTGAATTTGGTTATATCAAAATGATTATTTATTGTAGACATGCCCTTACAGACTGTACATCATGTGAGATATCTTTGACATTAGGAAACCGTGTGATTATGAATGACTAATTTTAAAGAGGTCAGTTCCTCATACTACACTTACAAATTACAATTAAAGGCAATATTTTCAGACAGAAATGTTATTTTCATGTTGTTTCCTTTTAACTATTCTTCATTTTCTGTAATGCTTCTAGTTTTTTGTATGCCCCCACATGATTTATTTTAATTTACTGCAACTGATTTAATTAGTTACCTCTTATATTACATGTTCAGCACCCAAGAGTCACCCAACCCATTCAAAGTCTGGAACTACCAATACTACTGGAGCAACTGAGGATGAGAAGAAGCCACCCCCTTGCTTTTAGGAGGGGATGAGAAGTGAATCTGTGCTGGACCATATGCCTTCAAA
Source organism: Pelodiscus sinensis (assembly GCF_049634645.1). NCBI lineage: Eukaryota > Metazoa > Chordata > Testudines > Trionychidae > Pelodiscus > Pelodiscus sinensis. Next base: position 40,261,725 of record NC_134715.1, on the reverse strand, counting down.
GAGATCTGGTTACTCTCTGCTGCTGCTGAATCTCTCTTTATAGAATGCTTGGGAGTTCTTGAAGGCAGCTTGGCTAGGCTATTAAGAATTTTCATACATTCTCATGCCTTTAGTTACGTACTCCTGACTTACAGGACTTCTGTCCTTCTCCACAATCCACAGTGTCTTTTATCAGTCATAATGGAGATGTGATTCTTGACAATGCTCTTGTCATCTGTGTGTATATAGATATCAGTGGCTGGGCTAACTAGATTCCTGATGTCTTCAGTGCATCCCCCGATGTGCCTCAAACCAACCTCCTGGGCGGGGGAGATCATATGATTAGAACCCTGCATGGATACAAAATGTTTTTCTGCACACAAAGGATCCAAGGGTATCTGCATTGACATCCACAGATGCATATTCCCATGGATATAAAGTGCATATCTGCACATTTTCATGGTTTTGGATACAAAATCTGTATCCATGTCCACATCAATAGCTGCAAAAATGAGCCACAGATATGTGCATCCACACACACAGATGTGGATTCCTGTGGATATAAAGTAGATATCTACGATTTGGTAGGGCTTTACTCTTGACACCTTCCCTCCCAGACCAGGTCCTGGACTGCAGTACAGTGTGATCAACCAGAATTACTTCAGCAGGCCTCATTCATCTTCAGTAATTGTGGTTTTCTTCTCTCCCAGAGCAATGACAGTAATATCCTTCTTAAATCAAATTATTTATTTCAAAGCAAACCATTTCAGTGAAAATAGATATTTAAAACAATAATTCAGTCTATATTCATGCCTGCTTCTCCCTAGACTCTGTGTGTGCAGAACCTCTCTCTATGTCACTGTCCCCCTGAACTGCCTCTGACAATAAATTCTCTCTTCTTTCCCCAACCCCTGCTTGTCCTGAGAAAAATGTTTTAACTGTTCAGAGTTCCCAGCAGTGGCAGAACAGCTGTGTCACTGCAGCATGAGGCTTGGCATTAAGCCATTTGTCCTATAACTGGCCCCAATGTTTGCTTGGCAATTGTTTATCTATACTTATTATGGTGTTTTCCTGTTCTTCCCTCCACAGCCCCTTTATTAAGCTAGATCAATACATTTATACAAAAAAGTCTTAACCCAATATACAAAAGCTTCACCTCACTGACCAAGTCACATACGGTGTTAATAAAATGATTACATCTCAGTATTCTCAGGGTATTACGTAGCAACTCCATGTCCCTCAAAATGACCCTTTATAAACACATAGAAAAAAGAGATCCCTGCCATGAGGAGCTGATAATCTGATTTTGAATGATGTTGTACAAAGATAAAAGAACAGATGGAAGAGTGGGGAACACATTGTGATAGAAGAGAGATCAGTGTTGGCAGACTTCGTGGAAGATGTGAGAATTAAGGCGAGATTTGAAAGTGGTTGCTTGGAAAAATAATGTTGCAAACAGTAGAAACAAAAAGCATTTTAGCTTGTTCTAGGATAATTTTTTCCAGAAGTATACTTTTGGAGCTGGCAGTTCAGGGAATGACATAAAAGCATGTTACATTGCACTTTTTGGGAGGAATTTAGCCCTTTTTGCATTGTTTTAGATGTGAGAGGATATCTAGGGATGCAAGGTATTTGAATACCATTCATTTCTTGTGTTGACTAAAGAATCTTGGTACAGTGTACAACTATGGAGTGAAGAGAAATGAAAACAGATCTTTACTCAAGCTGGATTCTCTCCAAACTGTAGCTGTGCTTCATGCCATGGAAGTCTGTGCCAGCATCAGAGATCTCTAAAAACTTTGCTTCCACATCACAGAAGATAAACATAATTTCTGAATGACTCCAGCTTTTAGCCCACTCTTTCTACTGGAAACTATGAAGAGAACTTACATAAAAATTTTGATAGAAAATCTGTGCTTTTTTGGAATAGTCCTTGGTTCTGCGGTTGAGAATCAGTTCTTACCTAAGAAAACTAGTTATTTGTAGTAACTAATACAGTATTTAATTTTCATTGAGTTAGACCAGAACACCTCAACTCTTGATCCTTTTTCTGCCCCTCAATAAACATGAAAAATTCAGTGATTCACTCAAATGAAGCTATTTGTCATTTGAAAAAAATAAAATAAAAATGCTTTAAAATAAAAGCGACAATGTTGTTTTCTTGAGGGAGTTTGGTGATTAATACATTGTTGAAACACAGCTTAATGTATTACTCATTATGGGTTTTCACAAACTGAATATTGCTTTGTGGTGTTGAGAGACATGAATATTAACGCCAATGGAAATAGACAGAGGATCTGCTATGGATTGGGAGAATGTGGATGATTCAAGTTGTCTCTGCAACTTTAGATGTTACTATGACAGATATTGTCTCTGTGTGTTTATTGTTACTTATTTATTACTAGAAACATTCTCTATTTAGGCATCACATCATCCTCTGCTCTTCTTATGTAACATGAGAACATGATAGCACTTGCTAAATGGATCTGTACCCTTTATCTAGTCCTTTCTGAAAAACCCACAAAATGCACAGAAAGAGTTTCTCCTAGACAAAACACAGTGGAACTGAAAAGGAACAAGAATTTGACCTGTTTTATAGAAACAATACAAATGCCAAATGCAGTGAGATGATACTCAGTAAACACTCGCCAAATGTCTGCCCACACCACAAAATGTATAAAAAAAATTCCCATTTGCTATTTTCAGCTCAGTATAAATTTGAGGTGCCAAAAATCCCATTAAATGGACAGAAAGGAAAAAAGAAGTAATTGTAACTGGATCTGGGCCCAGCATACTAAAGGAACAAGAGCACTTATAAATGGAAATGGGCCGAAAAAGCAGAGTTCCAATCTGGATTAAATTTTAGGGTAGAGTTTGTGTCTGAGTCTAAATCAGGACTAGAGTTTAGCTTTGGGATTGACAATGCTTGAATTTCACAATCTATTCTTTCAAAGTTTCTGCATGAAGTGGTGGAACTATCACAAAATCAGCTCTTGAATTTTGTTAGCTGCTTTTAGGCCAGTAGTGGAAAGTAGAAGTGTTTCTTTTTGCTGAAATCTGACCCAGAATCAAAACCATAAATTTAGGTTCAATCTGGGGTGGAGAGTCCTATACTTCTCTTCAATTTGAAATATGAAGGGATTAGGATAAAAAAAAGTCCATGTTCATTATATCTCTGTTTATAACTGTGTGTGTTCCTTATGGAATGTCTACATTACAGGGATCTTTCCATCTTTATAATGAGGAAGCATATTTTCTATTTTTTAATATTATTAGCAGCACCACAAATGCTATGTTAAAAATGTTCCAAGTGACTCAGGAAAAGAATGAGGACAACACTTCATCATGCAGGTGGTGTTGATAGGTGGATTTTTATGTTTGTTTTGCTTTCTTAATAACTAGGCTTGCTTATTCACTGAGTGGCTCGGTTTACTGATTCAATTAGGTTTGTGAGACCTAATTTTCTTTTCCTTTTGTTACATGACTACAAACAGTGCAAACTGGATCTCCCTAGTTTGGCATCCTCAGAACCTGACCAGTCCCGGATGAGGGATGTTGGTGGGAGAGGTTATTTGTTGGCTCCCCGGCCACCAGACTCCCAAACCCTGGCCTGACTGCTGGCCTCCCAGCAGGCCACGTCCCCCCCCCACTTCTTCCAGCCCTTCTGTCCTGGCTCCACTGGGCTTCCCAGCTCCACCGGGTAGCCCCACTGTGCTGTACTGGGCTCTTGGCCCCAGCCCATTGCCCTACTGGCGCACAGGGCTCCCAGCTGCCAGCACTCAACCAGGACTCTGGTCCTGGAAGCAAAGAGTCACAGTTTAGAGAGGTACAACCTACAGTGCGTGGTTATGTCTACACTATGAGTTTTCTTGGCCAAAAATATGCAAACGAGGAACTAATTTGCATGAATCTCGATCTCATTTTCATATTTTCTGGCGATCCATTTTTGCGGTGGGGTTTTTGCACAAAAACAAGCAGTGTGGACATTTTCTTTTTGTGCAAAAACCCCTTTTTTCTGCAAGATCCTTATGCCCCAAAAAAGGAGGTATACGGATCTTGCGGAAAAAGGGGTTTTTGCGCAAAAAGAAAATGGCCACACTGCTTGTTTTTGCGCAAAAACCTGGTGCAAAAAATGAATCACCAGAAAATATACAAATGAGATCACAACTCATGCAAATAAGTACCTCATTTGCTTATTTTTTTCTAAGAAAACTCATAGTGTAGACGTAGCCTGTTGGTTTATTTACAAATGTCTTAAATGGGTGGATGATTTTAACACATTAGAATGGACAAAGTAAGACAAGTGGTTTTCTTTAATGAGATATCCAGCACTTGTGAGTACCCTGACATATTTTATATATTCACAGAACACACATATCATGAGCAGTAGCAAACTGCATAGATTTCCTTACACTGAACCAGCCTAAACCCCGTACCTCCACCCTGACCTTCTCATCTTTAAAGACCATCTTTCAAGTAAGAAAGTCTTGTTGGCTTTTCTGATGAGACCACCACCAAGGCTGTGTCCAGACTCAAGGGTTTTTTCGAAAAAAGTAGCCTTTTTTCGAAAAAACTTCACTTGCGTCTAGACTACAGCTGCGTTCTTTCGAAATTAAATCGAAAGAACACAGCTTTTCTTTCGACGGCAGTAAACCTAATTTCACGCGGAAGAACGCCTTTTTTCGAAAGTGCTCTTTTGAAAAAAGGCGTTCCTGAATGCAAACAGGGCGTTTTCGAAAGAGAGCATCCAGACTGCCTGGGTGCTTTCTTTCAAAAATGCGGCTTGCTTTTTCGAAAGTACTGCAGTCTAGACACTCTTTTTCAAAAGAGGCTTTTTCGAAAGATACTTTCGAAGAAGCCTCTTTCGAAAGAGGCTTGCAGTCTAGACGTAGCCCAAGAGTGGTACCTGTTGTGAGCTGATTACCTGCCCACTAAGAATTGGACTAAAACTTATTTCATACTGGCAGCTGAAGAGCTATTAGATAGTTACACCTGTTCTTTAGTTATGCAGAACTTGTGATAAATGTTTTACAGAAGAAAGAAAATAAATGGTCTCGGCCATGAGGAGTTAAAGGGCTAACTTTAGACATGACTCAGGGAGTGAGAGCAGCAGTGTGTGTTTTGTATGCAGGGGGCAGAAAGAGTGAAGAAAGAGAGGTCCTAGGGCTACAAAAATAAGGAGGTTATGTGGCTCTGTAAGTTCATTATGTGCTTATCATGATGGTACTACTGCTTCATTTAAAATAATTCTCACTCAGTATTTCCACTCTCCCCCCCCATGTAATAAGTAGAGAGGATATTTATTTGGCTAAAGAAAGTCAGCATTAGCAGGTCTTGTTCAAGAAATGGTCTCTCAAAGTTTAAAATTGAAATGGAAAAAGACAGCAATTGGCGAGGCATGTTGCATGAAGGATTGGGAACTGGAATATGATTGTATGCTGTAGGAAGGAGTGAGGTATAAGGCATGTGAGGTACACATGGAGGGGTAATGAGAGATGGTGATTTTGAAAATATATATACAAGCTACTTCAAGTCTTTCAGGATTTAAAGATATATACACAGGTCACTTCAGAGTGACTAGTAATTTTGAGTGCTCAGTCTGAGAGATCTTGAAAGGGTTGACTTTTGATAAAATCCTAAGCACGTGCTCTCTGAAAACCAAGGCACTAGGTACCTAAAAATTGAGATACCCAAATGTGATACAATTCTGAAAATGTAGGCCTATTGTTCATCTCTTTAAAAGTGTAGTAGGAAACCAGGCACAAAGAGTCTGTTTCAGTGAAACAGAGAAAATAGCTTTAGGGATAACACTCTTTTCTTTATTATAGGAGGCACAGTTATAGCTAAGGTAGCCTGACACTTCCCTTCATAAATCACAGTTTCAGTTGCTTATAATTTGGACAAACTGAAACTGATTGGGTTGACATTTTCCATGCCTGGTGTCTGCCTCAGGCTGACTCGATTTGGAAAATTTCAGCAAAAATGGTTCAGCTGTTTTTCAGAACAAGGGAATAAAAACAATGCATTGTTTTGCTCAGGTTATAACATTTCCACAACCATTATACTGGGGAGCTTTATGTGCCATCATACTTTGTAGCAGGAACTTCAAATTTGGTGAGGAGAGAGACATCCTTGTATCAAGCATATGTCCTTTGTGAAAATCTATCCAAATTTGGCCAAGTTATAAGCCTCTGAGAATCTCAGATCACACATAATCAGGTAGAGACTCTTTAGCTGCCAAACTACAATTCCATCTGTGCTGAACATGCACAATCCCCGCACAGTGATCCTAACCATTCTGTGTCCCAGGGCTGCAGGCCTTGAGCACGACTTTGGCTGTAACTGCTCCTGCTGGCAGTCATGAGCAGTGTTAGCATTGGGCACAGAAACTGAGAGCAGTTTTGTTCCCTCTGAACTCCTGCTGTTGGCACTCAGTGAAGAAGAGGAGGAAACAGCCGGAACTAAATACACAGGGTAAAGAACTGGTCTCCCCTCATGGGCTGTTCTGTGGAACTCATATAACTATAATAATGGGAAGTGTTTCACAGACATTAACAAATCCCTATGGGTATATCTATACTAGCCCCCTAGTTTGAACTAGGGAGGCTAATGTAGGCATTCGAAGTTGCAAATCAAGCCCGGGATTTAAATATCCCACGCTTGATTTGTATCTTCCCGGCCGCTCGCCATTTTTTGAAATTTACAAGTCTGGACTAACTGCCCGTGTCCAGGGCTGGATTAAGGCATGGGCTAGCTGGGCAGCTGCCCAGGGCGCCAACCTATGGGGGGTGCTTGATGGCGGCTGTAAGGAGTGTGCAGCGCCCCTTATAGCTGCCATCAGGCACCCGGATCGTGGGCTGCAGCAGCTTCCAGCAGCTGCCTGGGGCTGGGGGTGCATTAACCCCCTCAGCACTGGCCAACAGCACCCTTTCCCCCACGGCCATGGAGCCCTGCATGGTCAGGCTCGGCCCACCCCTGGCAGCCCCGGGCTGCACACCAGCGGTGGTAGCCGTACTGGGCCGGGCCAGGCACGTGCGTCCTGCTGCCACCACCTCCGCCCGCCCTCCCCCACACACAGGGCGGGGTCAGGGCCGCGCATGTGCCCTCTCCTGCACACCAGCGCGGGGTCGGGGCTGCATATGCGCCCTCCCCCAACCCGGGTCGCAATTAAACTGTTTGCCTGGGGTGCCGGAATGACTCAGTCCGGCCCTGCCCGTGTCTACACGCGGCAGGGACCCGGTAGTTCAAATTAAAGCTGTAGTTCAAACTACCTGTTAAACCTCATTCCACGAGGAATAACAGGTAGTTCGAACTAGAGCTTTAATTCGAACCTCCAGGTCCCTGCTGCGTGTAGACATGGGCAGTTAGTCTGTACTTGTAAATTTCAAAAATGGTGACCGACCGTGAAGATGCAAATCAAGCGCAGGATATATAAATCCTGTGCTTGATTTGCAACTTTGAATGCCTGCATTAGCCTCCCTAGTTCGAACTAGGGGGCTAGTGTAGACATACCCTATGAGAAGAAGAGCTGATTTACAGATGGGGAACTTAGGCACAGTAACATTTTTGTCAAAAATATGCACTAATTTTGGGTGCCTAAGCTGAGATGCCTTTGGTCAGAATTTTGAGAGCTTAGCATTTTCTACCACTTCATTTGGTCAGAGAATGGCTCTTGCTGCCTTTAGCTGCAGTTAGAGCTCTGTGCTCCAGCTAATCAGATTCCATAGGTGTCAGTCTGGGCACGCAGAAAATGAGATAGCAGTTAGTGGCCATCTGTGAAAAGTTTGGCTTCAAGTGACTTGCCTGCCAGCATCACATGTGTTCTTTTTAATCTAGTTTTTTTGTATGCAATTCAAATAAAAATCCTGCAGCATTATAGGGAAATGACTTTGTCTTTTTTTATATGATTGTCACATGACAGCAGATACTTTAGGTTACTAATGTTTTGATCCAACTTGCACTTGCAAAGAAAATAAGTACAAAGCCTTTATATCCAAGTATCAGTTCTTTGAGCTTTTCACTTAGGGTATGTCTACACTACCCTCCTAGTTCGAACTAGGAGGGTAATGTAGGCATACCGCACTTGCAAATGAAGCCCGGGATTTGAATTTCCTGGGCTTCATTTGCATAAGCGGGGAGCCGCCATTTTTAAAACCCCGCTGGTTCGAACCCCGTGCAGCGCGGCTACACAGGGCTCGAACTAGGTAGTTCGGACTAGGCTTCCTATTCCGAACTACCGGTACACCTCGTTCCACGGAATAGGAAGCCTAGTCCGAACTACCTAGTTCGAGCCCTGTGTAGCCGCGCTGCACGGGGTTCGAACCAGTGGGGTTTTAAAAATGGTGGCTCCCCGCTTATGCAAATGAAGCCCGGGAAATTCAAATCCCGGGCTTCATTTGCAAGCGCGGTTTGCCTACATTACCCCGCTAGTTCGAACTAGCGGGGTAGTGTAGACATACCCTCACATATTAAGGTTTTCTCTCAGAAATACTTCGAGCAATGTGCCTGGATGGTTTGATTATGCTTTTTTTGTTTTGCTTTGCTTTGCACAATGTGCAATAAGTTTATACTTACCCTTCAAAATTAGAACACTTAACACAATACATCTTTACTTGTTTGTAGTAACATGTCCAATTTCTATGTGCAATTGCAGTTTTGGGAAACTGAAACCTGTTTGCACTTATAAGGCATGTTGCATGACATCCAACATTAATATACATATATACAGGCTGTTTAAATTAAACTATGATAGTTGTTGATACCTCTAGGCAGGACACAATATAAACAATTGAAAATTATATGGGATGAACAGCTTTGTTTTGTTCTGGCCAAAACAAAAACAACTTGGAGATGGACTATCATTTTGCTGATTAGTAGCTGGCTATATGTTGACTTCGTTGACACATTTTATAGAATGGGTTGTTTAATGAAGGACGGAATTGGGGGATAATTTATTCCGTACCATGAGGTTAACCACAAGGCGCTCAGAAATCACAGAGCTTGCTGCTCCTGCAGATGTGCTGGAACTCTATCCTGTGACTGGATTTTTTTCAGCACTCTATTTTTTCTTTTAATGTGATGCACACACCTATCCTGATGCCAAAACTTTTAATAAAAAATAGATTCAGTTTTGCTGTTTCCAGAATCTTTATCAACCTTCCAGCAGTTTGGATCAGCCAAAGTCAGAGTAATAAACCAGAAAGCATGTAAATGTGTGCTTTGCACCAAACTGAGGGGAGGGCTGCACTTCAATATTACAGTGGTACAGCTATGCTCTCTCACTTCAGTGAAGACACTGCCATGCTGAAAGGAAAGTTTCTCCTCTTGGTTTAGTTAATCCACTTCCATGAGAGCTGGTAGCAGTACTAATGGGAGAAGCCTTCCCATCAATATAGCACTGTCTACTTTGGGAGTTAGGTCACTATGGGTACATCTAGACTACATGCCTATGGAGACAGAGGCATGTAGATTAGACTACCAGGCATAGGAAAATGAAGCAATTATTTAAAACGACGCTTCATTTTCCTATGCCTGGTAGTCTAATCTATATGCCTCCATCGCCAGAGGCATGTAGTCTAGACATACCCTATGGGTGTGTCTAGACTACAGGGTTTTGTTGACAAAAGTGGACTTTTGTTGACAAAACTATACCTGAGTCTACACTGCCGCTGATCTCAGCACTTTTGTCGATGGCTGTAAACCCCATTCTATGAGGAATAACGCCTTTTGTCGACAGAGTTCTGTCTACAGAAGGCGCTATTGCATCTACACTGTCCTTTGAGTCTACACTGCCATGTCGACAAAGCGACAGAACTGGATGTAGTCTAGGCGCTCTTTGTCGACAGAAGCTTTGTCGACAGTATCTGTTGACAAAACTTCTGTCAACAAAAGCCTGTAGTCTAGACGTACCCTATATCTGTGGTACATGGATAGTTATACCAGTGTAAGTTCATGATGACCTGGCCTGAGTTTTAATTTTAGGATGTCATCTAAGGCAATGGCTCCCAACATTTTTACAGCCCTCTGCTAAAGTGCTGCCTTCAAACATCCTAGAATTTTAGGATAATTTTCATTCCTTGAATGGAATTATTGATTACTCTCTAGGATCTTCTCTGCCATTCTTGCTGGAAGTTACATTGCTGTGTTTTGTACAAATAATGAAGAATAAATATTTTGGTCTTTAGAATGACCCAAAGTGCACTAGGCATTGACAAGGATTTGAAAAACAAAATAATACAGGAGGAGATCCCCAAGACACTATTCATTGGCCTCTGCTCCCACCTTTAAATGAGACAGAATGGATATAGTTTTGCTCTATGGATGTGTTCAGGGTTTAAGTTCATTAGAAAGTTGCACTGGTTTACTTGGTTTTAAAACTAATTTTGGTTTTAACAGGTGCAAAACCTTCTGTGAACACTCTTAATTTATCAGAGGGGTAGCCGTGTTAGTCTGAATCTGCAAAAGCGACGAAGAGTCCTGTGGCACCTTATAGACTAACTGAAGTGTAGGAGCATAAGCTTTCGTGGGCAAAGACCCACTTCGTCAGATGCATGTGGCGAACTCTTAATTTAGTTTAACTATGACTTGCTTTAGTTTAACTTAAATCTGTTCCCAATTGAAGTAAGATTGGTTTAAATTAAATATGTTCATCCTCACAGGGATTTGCATTAGTTTAACTAAAGGGATTCAGATTCATACCTTTAGTTTAAACTATTGCAACTTTTTTGTGTGGACAAGACCCAAGTCTAATTTTCAGGAATAAAGTATAAGTATTTCCAGCAAAGGCATAATGTAAACTATTATTTCCCCCTTCCATTATTAGTTATAATAAAATATTTTCCTTTTAAATAGAAAAATAAATGAACATTCTTCCCAGTTCTTCACTCTCCTTCCTGGTGACACTTTCATCACCAATTCTAGGGAAACCTTTATTGGAAACCCATATTAAAATATTGGAGGCACATCACTGCAATTTTGGGCAAAAATACATATTTGCCAGACTGAAGGCCATGGTCCAATAGATGCTGAGCCCACACAATTCACACTGAAGTCCATAGGAACTGAGGATGCTTAGCAACCCACGAGAACAAGCTTTGAATTGTTGTCCAATGCCTGCTGCATCTTATTCAATCTTGACAGGACAAGCCCACAGTTAACCTAGGCCGTTTCAGCCTTCTTTAGGTTAGCAGCCTAACCTCTGGGTTAAAGCTTACCCAGCCCAGTGGGAAGGAGGTGTGAGATCTCGACTGCTACAGTAAGAGCCTATAGAAAGATTAAGTATTTAAAATAGGGAGAGAAACATAAAGCCCCAGTCACAAAAGCTTCATGTACTAGTTCAAGTACACATATCAGTTGTTCAAATCCAATTGTTCTAAGGCTAGCTGATGTTTTGAAAAGTCAACCACCTGAGACCACAGGAGAGATGTGAGTCTATCACTTTCACGTACAGTTGTGAATGCACATGTACACCGTTCAAAGCTGGGAAAGGTATTTTTTTTCTACTTATATCTAATCTACAGGTTGAACCTCTCTATTCTGGCAACATTTGTGACCACTTATCATGGGACAAAAACAGGACTATGTGGCACCATATTGTTGTGACAATTTTCTTCCACTATTTGATCTGAGGAAGTGGGTCTGGCCCACGAAAGCTCATCACCTAATAAACCATCTTCTTAGTCTTTAAAGTGCTACATAGTCCTGTTTTTTGTTTCAGCTACACCAGAATAACACGGCTACATTTTTATCATGGGAGTGACCAAATTTCCTGCTGTTCCATAAAGTTTGTTTACAGCCATTATCCCTGGTTTTCAATGTTCTGTGCTGTTATTTAGCTTTAATTTATTCCTAAATGTCTTCTAGGAGCCCTGTAAGCAGTAGAAGAGTTGGCAATTCTTCTAGAAAATATTGATTTCCTGTGCTTCGGCAAATTCTCTGGTTCAGCCCCGCTGAGGTCTCAAAGGTGCCGGATAAGAGAGGTTTAGCCTGTACATGCATCCTTTTAAATTAATTGTTAATTATATCCATATCAAGGTCAAACACTCTCAGATGTGCAACACTGAACCCCGTTGGGGGATAAAAATATCTCTTACTTTGCAGAGGTTCTGGGAAGCTCAGGTAACTTTTCAGAAGTTCAGGCAACTTATTTAGGAGTCTACTTTTGAACATTGAGGTTTGCAAATATTGGTCTAGATCTCCCTTTGAATGTTCTCTTTGTTTTGGTATTATCTAAGATGGCAAAACTAATTCTATTGCTAGTGATGATTTTAATATGTTTTGAACATTGCCAAGTTTTCACAAAATAAATCATGAGTGGAATAGTTATGGTGGTACTATAAAAATAACAAATACCCATGTATTTCACTCTAAACTACACCCCTCTGTCAGCAGAGGGATGTAAATTAGACATATCGAAAGTACAAATGAAGCAGGGATTTAAATATCCAATGCTTCATTTGCATAATGGAGGCTGTCACTTTTTTTTTGAAAAAGGAGGAGTACAGGATCTTTCAAAACAGGGCATTTCTGTCAAAAATTCCCCGTATAAACTGCCATTTTTTTTCAAAAAGCCCCATTTTGAAAAAAAAAGCAGCAGCCGCCATTATGCAAATGAAGCACGGGATATTTAAGTCCCCGTTTCATTTGCACTTTCATTTCTTCTAATTTACATCCCTCTGCTGACAGATAGGTGTAGTTTAGATGTAGCCTCAGAGACATTGACACAATTACAGTAAGGAAAATAAGGCTCCCAGTCCCTTATAAGGTTTCTGACCTGTATCAAAATGAACAAATTTTTTAAAAACTTTTCATTTAACTTTTAAAAATATTTAATTTTAGAAACTTTTGGTGCTGATTCTGCTGTCACTTATATCAGTGTCAATCCAGAGATGTAATCCAGTAACTCCAGACACAGCAATGGAATTACAGAGGTTTAAAGCCAGTGAAAGATCATAACTGGATTCTGTTTCCACGGAAGGAAACACACAAATGGTGATTCAGGGATGTGCAGAAGGAAGCTTTGAAATTCACAAGGACAACACAGCCATAAGAAATACACTACAAAGAAGGAAGAATCCCTAAGGCTATTTCATTGAGCTACGTTGTGACATTAAAATGGTGGCCATGTAACCAAAAGGTTAAAATGGAGTTGCATGCTGCTAACTACAAAGAATATTAGCTGTCCAGCTGTTGTAAGTAATTGTGCAAGGATGCAAACAAAATAAGGATCATTGTGGTGATCAGTCAGGTTACAGGATGGTAATTGCATCATATACAGCCAGGTAACCTTCTCTATGTCTTTGAATTACTCAGCTTCACATTTCCGCTCTTGGTATGTCTACACAGCAGCGTTATTTCAGAATAATGTCTGTTATTCCAAAATAATTATGCAAGTGTCTACACAGCTTGCCCATATTGTGAAATAATTTCAAAATAATGGGCAGCTTATTTCTGCAATTGTAAACCTCATTCCATGAGGTATAGCTATTTCGGAATAACAGTCATGTGGATGCTCCACTGCTTCTATTTCAAAATAGCTCCTCCCCCAGGACATTCAAAGTAATTAAGTACATAAGAACATAAGAACAGTCATACTGGGTCAGACCAAAGGTCCATCCAGCCCAGTACCCTGTCTTCCGACAGTGGCCAATCCCCGTACCCCAGAAGGAGTGAATCAAACAGGTAATGATCAAGTGATCTCTCTCCTGCCATCCATCTCTACCCTCTGACAAACAGAGGCTGGGGACACCATTCCTTACCCATACTGGCTAATTGCCATTTATGGACTTAACCAGTGCTTTCTGGGGCTCTTAACTGAGGTAGCACGTCCACATTAGGAATTTGCAGGGTTCCCTGTAGGGTGGATGTGCTATTTTGAAATAAGCTATTTCGGAGTTTTTATTCCAGAATAGCATATTCTGAAATAATTGTGCAATGTGGACGTAGACTCTGTTTCATGCTTGTCCTGCTCATTCCCAGCCTAGCAGTTCAGGACATGCTCCCGATCATCACTTCCTATCAGCATGATTCACTAGTTCTTTAGCCCCATCATGGCCCTTCTAAAACTCTCATACTACTTCATATAGTGATCCTGCTACTGTGGCATCTTGAGGAAGTAAATTCAATTAAATAAGCTTTCATGTCAACTCTATTTGCCTTTCACCACCTTGTAACAAAATACTGCTTCTCTGACAATGATCCATATAAGATCTCTTTCAAAGAAGGGATTGTACAATCACAGCTTTCTTATATGACAGTGGTTCACTTTCAAATGTGTCTTTGATAAAATTGGAGTAAAGCCATGTTTTTTCTTGTGTTTGGATGTTTGTCTTGACCTTTAAATCTAATCAGGTGAAATGTATCCAAAAGTTTATCGTATGTTATTATCTGTTATGAAGCGAAGATCAATGGCCAATGATAGACATCCATCTTCTGAAAATCAGTCCCCCTTCAATGTGTTTTGAAAAGGGCACTGAAAATCACTACAGGTTGCACCTCCCTAGTCCAGCACCCTCAGGACCTGACTTGTCCTGAAAGAGGGAATTTGCTGGATCAGGGGAGGTCCCTGCCACCAGCTTCCCAGGATGCTCCCCCTCCATGTGTCTGGCTCTGTTCCAGCCCCACTGCCACTGGAATCCAGTCTGCAGGGCTTGGACTTGGGCTCTGACCTGTGGGGGCTCCTCAGGGACAAAACTCCCCAGCTGTATCAGTCCCGCTTCTCACCTGCTTGCCTGGGAATCCCCGAAGAGAGGCTTACCGGCTGTTCCACTTCTGCTGGGCTCTGCTGGGGATCTCTAGAGATGGGGCTCGCTCATCCTGCTGCTGCTCCACCCCTGGGGAAAGGGATTGCTAGTCCCACTGTTGCCCCCTGGCTAAGTTCCCCGGGGTCGGGGTTCCCACTTCTGGGCATGGGGGTCTCTGATCCAGCAACATCTGTGGTCCTCCCAGACCACAGATATTGCCAAATCAGGGAGACCCAGATTTTGGAGTTCTGAATAGATAAATTGAGATATTTATGGAGTGCTTAAAATACATAGTCCAGTATGAAAGGGAAGTCTTCTAAGATTCTGCCTGTCATCTTCCATAATCCAATATTAGAATACCATGAAAAAAATCAAATTGAATGGTGGGAATCTCTGACCTTGATTATTTTGTTACCCAAATCTAGGACAGACTTTTATATTTCAGATATGAAAGAGAGTTGTCAAAGCATTACTTTTACTTTAGTACAATGTGGACAGCCCTCGATCCAAAGAGGAAAGTTGCTCAAAAGTAAGATTGTCAAGTTTACAGACAAAACAAAAAAACAATTGTTGCGTTACATTCAAATCAAAATTATGTTCCCTGGCACTAATATTATTTCTCCTCTCCCCTGGTAGCCTTTTGAACCTTTGAAGAAGTTCTGATCCAAATTCAAACTTTATGTCTTAGGCCAAAGTCTAATTCTAAAATGATGTGATACTTCTGGGATTTAAAACTGTAGCTCTAAAGTTGGGCGTACCAAATATTTTGCACGATGAGATCTCTTTACAAAATTCTTGCACCTTTATTCCAGAATATTTACATAGGTCAAAGGTATTGACTGTAATTCTAGCCACAATAAAGAGCATGCAAAACTCATACAAGCAGAGGTGCTATAATGGTGAAGTACATCATTCCATGTGAAGCTGAAAACAGAGATGTATGGATGTACATATTTTTATTTTTTGCTTCTCAGTGAAGTGCTTCTCGTTTGAAGAAAAGGCAATGGAATTAGATCTCATTGAGAACTTGAATCTGTTCCCACTGAAGTGAATGGGAGTTTTGCCTTGGCTTCAGTGGGAGGAAGATCAACTTTGGACTCTCCTTAAGAAAATGAATCACATTGACATATGCATGAGACTGTAAAAAGATTATGTCCGTCTGTTCTCTCCATAGAATTTTATTTATTTGTTGATCATCTCAAAGGTTTGTTGAACCTCAGCAAAGGTTGTGTGTAAGTGTCTAAGATATAAACTTTCAATGAACATTAACACGCTTGATTCTTAATTGTTTCTGGCACAGGCCATCCACGATAATTTTAATGTTGGAATTGAATTACCTTGGTGATGTCTCAGCCTTTATCAAAAATCTTTTTTTAACCCTATTTTGAGATTTTCCAAACAAAATGTTTCTTTGTGATTGCTTTTTTGACTGATCTGTTATTTATATGTCCCCTTCAGAATTTCTGTGAAGGAGCAGAGTGTATTTTGTTTATAAAGTCAGCTGGCCATGGCTAGGAAGATAATGAGCTGGGATTGCCCCTCTGATTGTGCCATCTTTCTCCAACCCTTAACTCTTAGTTTCTTTCCATTCTTACCATTTCCCTTACCCTGCCTGTATCTCCAATTTTAAACCCACAAGACACAACTAACAAAACTATGCCAATCTTCATGTAAATTTACCTGCATGTTATATATTCCTCCCACTTTAATCTGTTCCTTGTGTCTTTTGGATTGTTAGTTTTCTGGGGCAGGCACAAACATCTCTTCTGAATTTGTAATCTTTACAGAGTGCAAAGGGGTCCCAATCCTGACTTAGGCCTTTAGACACTACTGTATTTACATTATTGATAATAATTAAAGCTCAGTACAATACTGATTATTATGTATAAAAGAGACCAAACTGCATCAAATGGTCTCCTGACTTACAATATTGTGCACTCCCAATACAATCATTGAGATTATGTGGAGATGTAAAATTTTGACTTAGGACCCTATCTTATTTTTTTCTTATCACTAGGGATGTAAATTGTTAGCCAGTAAGCATCACCCTTACTGGGTGATATTTACCGATTTACCGGTTATAGTTAATTGGTGGGGGTGGGAGCAAGGAGGAATTTGCTCCAGCCCAGTGAGACCCACCACGGGTGGGAGGGTGCTTTAGCCCAGCTGGAGAAGCCACCAGCAGGGTCACTCAATAATGTTTAACCAGTTAACTGATTAAACAGGATTTTACATCCCTACTCATCATCTTATAGTCCAAAACCCCAATTTGTAGCTCTGTTCAGAAATTAGCACCCTTTTTGCAATAGATTTGCTTCCTGTGTACACTCAGTCATCTCTGTTTGCTTTGGGTCTAAAGTAAGTTTTGTCTTCCTTTTATTCCTGTGAGAACAGCTGAGGCACAAGAGCTATGAGAGAGTGACCTGTATTCTGCCCCTCCTTGTGTATTGTTTACAAAATTGTTAAAGTTCTAACATATATGACCTGTAAGCACCATCTGTGCAAAAGCAGGGGGTAATGGAATTACACAGATGTGACCAGGGCATAATTTCTCCTGCAGAACTATTATTACCAGTGTTGAGTCATGAGAAGGAAAGAATCTGCTTAATTTTAGTCTGAAAAAGTATTACAAGACACATTTGAGATGGAAAGATGACAAATGCAGAAATTCACAATCCTCTTATTACAAATCCACTTTTCAGAGTAAAATTACATTTTAAGGCATACCTATGTACATTAATATTAGGGTTTAGCCCACAAAAGCTCATGATACTATATCAAATTAATTTCTATTATCCTCCTTTTCATTTCTGTTTGAGCTATGGCTAGAGACATCTGCTGACATGGCTATATTACTCAGGGATCAGGCACCTTTTCAGACCTCCAACTGAGATAGTTATGCTGGCAAAACCCCTAGGCTACGTCTACACTACATGCTTCTTGCGCAAGAAGCCTTTTGTGCAAGAGTTTTGTGCAAAAACATATTGTGCAAGAGCACGTCCACGCCTCAAAGCACATCGCAAAAGCGATGTGCTTTCGCGCAAGAGAGCCTACACACTGCATGGACGCTCTTGCGCAAGAAAGCTCTGATGGCCATTCTGTGAATCAGAGCACCTGTGCTTTTTCCCATAGGGGTTTCTTGCACAAAGTGTCCACTCCTCCGGAGTGTCCACACTTGCCTTTTTGTGCAATAGCTGTAGCATAAGAAGGAGTTATGCCTCATAGAAGGAGATTTACCTACTCTGGCAAAAGCCCTCTCTTCTGCCAAATAACTGTTGATATATTTGCACAAAAGCGCATTTGAGGTGTGAACGCACCACAGGTTTTTGAGCAAAAACCTTGCAGTGTAGACGTAGCTCCAGTGTAGACACAGCTTATACCAGCAAGACTGTTTTGCGCCAGGCAGCTGGCATATGATCTACTGGCAAAAACAATTTTTTTTCCAGAATTACTTTTGCTACATCAGGAGCACTTGCCCACCAGCGTAAACTGATTAAGTGATCCTAGTGTGAACATGGCTTCCATTTCCTATGTTAGGAACTTTGAAATTTCCTACTGTTGCTAACAATACTGGAAGTTCTAGTATAGCTAGGGTTCCTTTAGCTGCCTCCATTTCAAATACTATAACACTTAGCCCTACTCAGAGCTGTTCTAATTGACAAGATGCTGAACACTGTCACAGTAGCGGAAAGCTTGTTTATCCTAGGTCTCTCACCTTTGATAACACTGATGGAGCTTAACCTTTGTAAACCAAGATTGGATAATTTTTTTGGAAGAAAAAATTCCCTTGTGCAGTCTGGGCTTTTACCTTTATTAGAATTATGTAGCAAATTGTTTAGAGTTCAGTCATGATGGGTGATTATTTTTCATAGTCTTTCACTCTTCTGAAAGCAATCCAGCTATTTTTGCTCTATTTTTCTCTTATTGTACATATAACTTCTTTTTCAACCTCAACTGGAGCTATTTCTGCTGATTGTATTCTCTTTTTCCTTCCCATTCTCCTCCTTGCTTTATGCCAATATATCTTTTAGCATGTGTCTGTGTACTTTTGTTTCACTGACTACACTTCTAACTCCACTTTCTAGCTTTTGCAGTTAAGTGCTTCTTTGACTTTGTGGGTCACGTCACATTTCACAAGAATATCTATAAATTGGAGGTGATTCAAACCCTCTCTGTTTAGGTTAACTCCCTTTTAATTTCATGCTAATGTCTGGAAGATGTTATCTTGGTTAGACATGCCGAAGAGGCTGTTCCTTTTCCTAATCCTTCTTAATGTCTTTTTTTTTTTTTTTACTCTTCCACTGTTTTTTGGCATATTACGTAGGTCTCAGTTTTAGAGACTTATTAGGAGCTGAAGTATGGCTTGGATAGATAAATTATTACCCATTCAACATGGGTTCAAATGCTACCCTGGTCTATCTGAAATGTCAAGTTTCCCAAAGAGGACTTAACTGCCCATTTCATAGTATGGACACGGTAACTAAGGCTATGTAAACGTCTATGAAATTCCTTGACAAGCAAATTTTGAAATTCATGACTAATTCCACATTTTGACTAAGCTAACATTGTCACATTTAACTTTAGGCCTCCATTTCAGTTCCCTCACTGGTATCTAGTACCTGCCTAATAAACTTTTCATTGTTCATAATATTTATGTAATTTAGGGGAAAGAAGGTCAAAAGGAAATCCACAATATATTTCAGTAACCCTGTTTATGGAGTATAACAATATAGTTAAAAAAGCCATGCATAGCCAAATGCGGATGTCATGGATGTCTTCTGAAAGTGCAAAAATCTGTCCATAATAACAGGTTCTTAACATATTTTTAACAATGAATAATAGTGCCACTACTTTTTTATGGCTGCAGCTGTGCAGGGCACAGTAAACTCTCTGATCCCTGATGTATTTTTAAACACGTGTGCAAAGAAATTTAACCTCTGTATGTATCTTTCTATTTCTTTTATCTTTATACTGTGCTCCACTAGATTAACATGATATATAATAAACATATTCATTGTTGCAATTCTGTATACACCAAGTTAAAAGAACAATTAAATAATATTTAAATTATGCATGTGTGTGCATTAAAAATACAGGAATGCTTGACACCTCAAATCAAAGCAGAAACTAAAATAGGTATGCAGCATGACAACCTATTTATTAAGTGGTTCCTTCCTCCATGAAAACAATATTAATTCATTAGGATCTGCTCTCACTGCCAGCTGGAGCAAAGTGATTTTTTTTTTCAGTTTAGAGACTGAACTAAAAAAGACAAGTGCAAAATGCTGCACTTAGGAGTTAAAATGAAATGCACTACTACAATACGGGAAATAAATGCCAAAGTACTGTTGCTGAAAAGGATCTGAGTACTGTAGTGGTTCATAGACTGAGTATGAGTTGTCAATAAGACACGGCCTCAAAGAAAAGCAAATATTCAGCGATGTATTAAGAGGAATGGGGAGGTAATTGTTTCACTTTGCTTGGGGAGAGCTTAGCTAAAGCATTATGTCTCATTCTGGGCACTTCATCTTAAGAAAGATGTGGCTAAATTGGAGAGAATCCAGAGAAGCGCAACAAATTTATAGTAAGGTTTAGAAAACCTGACTGTGATGGGGCTGCACACCCCGCACTGAACAAGGGGGAGTGGAGCACGCTTATTGGGTGGAATATGCCCCTCCCCCCTGGCCCTGCTGGGCATGCTCCCAGTGCAGCCTGGGTATAAAAGCCCGCAAAGCAGCTCTGTTGGGGCTGACAGCTGGAGGGGAAGGAGCTACTGCCCAAGCACTGGAGCCACAGCCGCTGCCACCGGAGCAAGAGCTGGGCCGAGCTCGGCCGCCACACCAGCTATGATGTGCAGCCAACCTAGCCATTGTCACCACACCAGATGCTGATGCACCAATGGCCGACACCGCACCCTACGCCACTGCCACACCCGTCGCCAGACCTGCTGCCACCACCATGCCTGCCAACACCGCAATCACCGCTGGGTCTGCACAGGCAGGTGGGGCCTACATTGTCCAGAGAGACAAGGTAGGAAGCAGCGCAGGACAGGGAACCAGAGATGTCCCGGCAGACTCGGCGTGTTTCGGGGAAAATTCCCTGCTGAGCCAGTGGCGAAAACTGCCCACCACTGATAGGGCCCTGAGCTGGGGCCTGGAGGAGAAGGAGGACACAGGCCTCCCTTCCTCATAGCTCCCGGACTCGGAGCTGACCTACAGTGACTAGGCCTTTGTGCCTGCTGAACAGTGACGAGGCTATTGGGCCTGTGGAACAGGACCCAAGCTCCCAGGCCTGTCAGGTAGTAATGAGACTGGGGAAAGAGAGGACCCACGGTGGGGAAGAGATACGAAGTAAGGCCCCCCGTGACACTGACCTATTTTACTAGGAAAGTGGTAAAGAACGAGAATGGCTACCTACGATGGTAGTGGAATCTCCATCCTTTGAGGTTTTTAAAACCAAGCTTCATAAAGTCCTGGATGGAAGGATTTAGTTGGGGTGGATCCTGCTTTGAGTAGGGGGTTGGACGAGATGAGCTTCTGAGGTGATCAGTTATTCTCAAGGTCCACTGAGGATGGAACGGCAAGTAATGTCTTTAATGTGCAACAAGGAAGATTTTAGGTTTGGTATTAGGAACATTTTTCCAGCTGTAAGGATATTTACATTTTGGGATAGGCCTCCCAAACTCCTCTTTGGGGGTTGGGACGTGTCTAGGTATATATAATTCTGCCTCGGTAGAGCTTCACAGTCACTTCCAGACATTTTTTTTCAAATGTACACATCAGAAGAACTAGTTAGCAAATTGTCAACTATTTTAAATAGGTAGCAATTAAAATATTGTAGTATATCCTCAGCTATGATATTTTTGGGATGAGAAAGTAGCAAAGAATACTGAATTCAACAAGAATACAAGTTCTGCTTATGTGAGTACAAGTTTCTCATTTAAATAACAACTTCTGTGTAAAAAAGTGATCTGCTCCTTTTCTTTCAGTGGAAGCTGGATCAGGTAGAAAATTAGTATTGCATCACTGAAATTGTAAAATTCAAATTCTACTATTAAAAAATTGTGCACCATAAACAGTAAATAACTTCAAACAGGTTGTATTTTTCAGTAATAAATATGTGCTCAAATTCTGAAGATAATGTAAAAGTAATTGAAAAATGTCACGCAGATTGTAATCAATTACAAACCTACCCAACTGTGGGATACCAAAGCAACACATTTTTTATTAAATAAAATTAGCTCAGGTTATAAGTGCATTAACAAAATTTCATCTAGGCATTGAGTCTGAAGAATTTTTGAAGGCTATTTGAAAATAAATCATTTCTCCTTAGAGCTGATATGAATCTCTAACTTTATAGCCAGTGCTAAAACTTTACCGGTAAAATAAAATAAAAAACCCCACTCAGAATGTGAAATGCACTAGGTTTCACATTATAATTGTGAAATAATAAAAATGCCAGGTGATTGCTCAGTAAAATCAATCATCACTCTTCATAATTTTTTCCAAAGCTGTATGTGACACAAGGTATGTTCCTAAATATTGGCATATTTGAATAAAGGTCCCTTTATTTTAAAATGTGTGAGGAGGAGATCTGGCAAACTACAGAACAATTATATAAATGTGCCATGATACACATCCAAGTTTGGTGCTTTTGAAAGTCAGCCTGAAAGTCAATGTGAAATCAGATGTAGTTATTGAACAAGCAGGAGTAGGAAATAATAGAATATCAAAGAAGACACATGCTAGAAGGTTTGATTGAAAAGATGGGGACATTTGAATAGTTGCTATGCACTAGTTCATTAATACAGTGCTTTTAAAGCTTTCTCTCTTATATGAAGTTATATGATGATCCTTATATGTGTGCCTTATATCCTTATATCATTAATAAGATTACTTTATAATCCAAAGATCAAAAGTAAGTAGTTCAAATTGCAAATAGAACCACAGACTGAGGATCAGAAAACACCATCAGAAGGGATGATTGGTTTTTTTGCTGTCTACTTTTAAATATATATTTTTCCCAAGATGATGATGATTCTAGATTTAAATTATCACTGTGCATAATAACTAGTGACAAAGTACCACAACATAGAACAATAGAATTTGAGTAATTCCAAATGAAATATTATTTTGTTCGTATTGATGCACATGTTATCTGAATGGAGAAGCTGGGAGTGCTGTACAGATAGGTAAAGAAAAATCATTCAGCAGGAAGATCAATTCTTTGCTCTCCTGGGCTATAGCTCCATATCCACATCATTGGGAGGCAACTCATAAGTGTTATTCCATCTTTGGAAAAAAAATCTGTCTTCAGAGTGGACAGACATAAAGCGAGTAGCCAAACTGGAAAAAAAGGCAAACAGAGCTTACACTTTTACAAATGTTGACACTCAGTTGGAAAACTGCCAGTCTAGATGTTGGCAACTGTGTTCATATCACTTTGAATGGAGAATAAGGACAATTCCTGCTATCATAAAATAATTCAGTGCTTATTTCATATGTGATTGAGATTGATGTTGGGATGCTGAACAGAAATTATGGACATCTAAAGTTTCTTTCCACAGAGGAACAATCAACAGAGAAAATTCTAGAGATGATGGATACAGAACAAGAAGACAAGTACAAGGATTCCAAACTGACCACAAGAAATTGTTGCAGTTTCTGGACAGGCAGATGACCAATTTGTTACATGGTCAAGTCATGTCATTAAAAAATCAGAGACATTTAACCTATTTATCCATACTGAACTTCAAAGAGTATGTTAGTATAAAGTTTTTTTGTGGATGGTAGGAATGTAGAACTTACTGTTGAGCCATGAGATGGCGCTGCATGTAATACACCTTATTTAAGCCAACCTCTGCTATAGTTGTCAGAATAATTAAAGGATCTTATAGTGAGCATATGTAGCATTTATATCCCTGAGGAGAATGTTCTATGACTAGGCACATCAGGCATTGGAGCCTGCCAGTACATGACAATTGCAAAGGTCCAATACTGAAGCTCGGGGGAAAATCCCATTGAATTCAATATATTATTATAGAACATTAAAAATCTGACGATCTGCATAAAGTGATATCTCCAAGGAATAGACAGAGAGAAGGAACCCTATTTAACAAACTGAGTAATTGCATATTTTGGGAATAATGAAGGCCTGGTTGGTGCCCATGTGCAGCCTGTTCTTCAACATGGGTCATCATCATCTCTATGGCAATCGAGATTACTCAATGTTTTCATGTGACTTCTGTGTTTAGTTAGCATAAATTTTTGAAACAACCTAAGCAGCACAGCTTTAAGAAATGCCATTGTTCAAGAATGAACACATTTAATGTAATCCTTTACTTTCACTCTTTATAAAAACAAAGCTCAGTAGAAAACAAAATGTATCAATTTCCTACACTTCTATTAGCAGCTGACCAAAGGGAACACCCAGCCCACCCAGTCATTTCATCCTGTCACTCATTGGAATGAGAAACAGGGTCCTAGCTCCCATCCAAAACACTGCTGCAGATGTACCAGAGAGGGGATATTTTGGGGAATGCAATCCAGTACTTGGTCCAATGAAAAATGGGAAGAAAAAGTTGCTATTGTCAAAAGAAGCTGGTAGTTAGATGATGTATGAGGAGGTATCTTTAAGAAGAAAGAAATTGTGGATAGTTGTGGGAGATGGAGATCAATAGTTGCATACTGCAGCTTAAATATGAGAAAAATCTCTATGATCATGTTGGTCTTGATCTTTGCTTGAATGGGGGGGGGGGGGGGGGGAGGAAGGAATGTGCATGATGTTTCAGTAGAATTCATTACTTTTGTTGTCAACCTTATAAGGATACTGCCTATTTTCACTGAAATACCATAAACAACAACTGGTGTTTTGGCTTGACATTGAAATTCTGAAGCTCATGATCTGTGGGAGGGCAAAATTAGCAAAATTAATCTCCAGGTAGAAAAGTGCCCTGAGCCCACCGAGGGGTGAGTTTGATGGACTGGTATGGGGAGATGGCAAAAGAGACTGGATAGATGAAGTTCTGTAATATTTCCAGATGTCACAGGACTTTGAAGATAGACAGGAAGTGTTGTGTGATTTGGCATCAAATTTGGAGCTGTATTAGGAGCCCTTGGCGACTTCCTATTTACTAGTTTTCAGCTGCTGCTGTGCAGGTAGACTGGCAGCTGAGCAAGTGAGTGGAGCCATGTCTGGATATCTTTACTTTGGAGCAATTAATGTTCATAATGCCCACATGGAGCTGCACAGGGGTCATGTCCTGGGCCAAGGTAAGTGTTGCCTCCCCTTCCTTATGAACCCTAAGGCAATATCATGGGAGAACTGTGGGGAGGCAGTTTTGCACAGCTTGTAGTCTTGTTTTCTGTAAATAGATGTTGGTGGTCATTCCCCTGAATCCCATATTCGAACTGAGGCCTTAATTGAATGCATTATTGCAGGGGTACCATTTCATATTTTGGCAGGGGAGGACAGCTTTAACCATGATTCCACTCCAGAGGCTATGTAGGCACCTGAAAACTCCTGTGGTTTTTGCAGGTGATAACTTAGAAATTAATTGACAGTAAAGTACTCCTAATTCTTATAAAAAGAAAAAACACAAAAAATACCATTTAAGGCCATATTTTAGGTTTATTTGTAAATTTAGAATGATCAACAGCAAAATATTTCCAGTCTCAAATCCTGAGGTGTTGGCTTTGGATCCTTAACACAAGTCTAATACTTTGTACACTATCTTTAGTAGAGATAGATGAAATCTGCTTAGCCTTGCAATTATTGTTATTTTTAATGTCTTATGGTCTAAATTAAAAAGAGGAGAATGAAATAGTTAATTTCTTCCAGGAGTGGTTTAAAGTAAATAAATTATGGAAAAACAAACAACACTTCTGATATGAGTTAAAGCAGTGAATAAGGCTATGGTTTCATTTGGGTTGGGAAAAATCAGCAAAAATAGAATTGCCAGATTTCTTATGAATCAATAGTACACAGTCACTTAAAAAAAAACAGTAGCCCTATTTATTTAAATAATTTCTTTATTACCACATTGGTCTAAACCTTAAGAAGAACCACTATTAAGAGTATAATTACATGAAGGATGTTAGCAGCATAGATCTATTGCAAACACATTTTGTCAGCCACATCTTGGAGCCCATGAAACACCCATCTTCCTGCAAGAACTCAAGCCCAGACTTGCTGCAGTGTGAACAATGACTGGGATGAACTGAACACTCACTACTAGATTCCTGAATGGAAGAAATGGCTTAACTTTGGAATTACTTCTCTATCTCTTCTTTTGTACCCTCAAGTGGGCAGGGGAAGTGAAGATCAGGTGCTGAGATGAACAGAGCCACCCCAAGGATGGAGTCCTACTTACTTGAGATAGTCCAAGCTTTGTGTAATGTTTGTATTATGATCTGATCTAAGGCTTGTCTATCTCTTCTGTACTTCCTGACAAGAACTGGAATGCATTAACTCCACTCTTGCTGGAACCATGGAAGGGCAGGATGTCAGGACTTTTTCCGTCTCAACAATGGCCCTGTGGAAAACAAAGATATCCTTTCATGAAAAGGAGCAGAGCAGCCCTTCACAGAGAGGGAAAGGAGTTTCTCACTTGCATGGAATCCTTACTATGACTAAGATTATGTTTGTCTAGAGATATTAAACAATTAGTGCTTCCAAACAGAAATGTGTAAGCAATGTTCGTTTCACTGCCAAGCATTTGCCTGAGCTATTCGCTGGCATAGCTGAAGCTCTCTCCACTGCAGATCAGCAGATTCCAAACACTAGGACTGGAAACTTAAGCAATACCTGAGCAGATGCCAGCAGCCCAGTGAAATCTTGATTGCTAGAAGCAGCATCCATAGCCAAGGGCGAACTTTCCACACACATCATTTTAGCTTATGGAATGGCATTTGGGGAAACTGTGGAACTCCCCAGGACTGGACCTATATCAGAACCCCAAATTAGTTTCAGCTATTTGGCTAGCCAGTGGTTGGGGGACACCATAAATGCCACCATTTTTAATTCTTTGGTTTCCTTCCTCATGCCTATTATATAGACTATATTGGACCACATGAATATGTGGGCACAACTTTGTGCATTGGGCTTACAAGAGAGCATGTAATTCAATGAGGGCCTCATTATTGGGCTTAGTGCTGGATGTGATTTTTCACTTGGCACTGCAGAAAGTACATGTCTCTTTTACATGGGCTGGATACCATGGCTTGTCTACACTCACGGCTTCTTGCACGAGAAATATGCAAATGAGGCTACGTGTGGAATATCGCCGAGCCTCATTTGCATACCTAATGAGCCACCATTTTTGCAGAAGAGGCCCTTGTGCCAGAAGGAGCTGTCTACACTGCCCCTTCTTGCACAAGAAAAACCCTCTTGTGCAATGCCGTTATGCCAATTATTTTCAGGAAGAACGGTATTGCGCAAGAGGGTTTTTCTTGTAAAAGAAATTGAGAACCACTCAGAACATGTTCTAGGCTCAAATGGATTTGGAATGATAAGTAGGATGTTGGACACCTAGATTACGTCTATACTGCAGGTATTTGTCAGCAGAGAGTATGCTAATGAAGTGCTCATTAGCATTTGTTGTGCTGTCATTTGAATATCTCTGCTGATGCTTTTTTGCACAAGAGGTTTTTGCGCAAAAACAAGCAGTGTAGATGGGTCCGTTTTGCACAAAAAACCCTTTTGCGCAAGATCCCTTATGCCTCAAAAAAAGAGGTAGACAGGATCTTGCGCAAAAGGTTTTTTTTTCACAAAACAGACTAGTTTACACTGCTTGTTTTTGTGCAAAAAGCATTGGCAGAGATACATGGGATTTTGCACAAAAGGTTTTTTTTGCTCAAAAGGGACCTGTCTACATTGCTTGTTTTTGCGCAAAAACTTCTTGTGCAAAAAGTATCGGCAAAGATATTCAAATGACAGTGTGACAAATGCTAATGAGTGCTTCATTAGCATACTCTCTGCTGGCAAAAAGCTGAAGTGTAGACGTAGCCCTAGGAAACATGCCTCTGATGGTTCTCCCCATGATTTATGAAATTAACTTATGAAGACCAATATGCATAACTTGAAGATCAAAACACTTCATGTAACATCGATTTTAATGTCTCAATCTGCTAGAGCTCTATATCTTATTTTGGTGTATGTATCACTCTTCTATGTAAAGTTAGAGATATGTCATATGGAATGGTTTATGGCTTTAAATGTGCAAATGCAAGCCATCCAGGATGTTTCCCTCAATCTTTGGGTCATGACCTGTAAACAGCCTCTTTTATCCTTTGAGTCTAAGCAGTGGTTGGTCTTAAGTAAGTCACATTACCACCCCAACTGGGAGGGTCTGACTAGGTAATTTTCCATGTAAGGGTGGAAAGGAGAAACAGAATTCCCACCCAAAGTAGAATACATAAAACAATGGGAAGGTAGCAGTTTCTTATCCTCTTGGCTACGCCATGCCAGCCAAAGACAAACTAAAATGGGAAAAAAGGGGACTTCCCTGGTTTGGAGGCTTAGCTGGAATAAGAATAGTTTTAGGGTGAGTTTGTAATAAGTTTGTGATACATCTTAGAGTTAGCTATGCATTTTTTGTTATTTTAAATTTGTAATCTACCTTGCTCTTCCCGCTTTCACTTGCAACCATATAAATCCTACTCCTTGTACTTAATAAAATCACTTTTTATTTACTATCAAGCCCAATGTAAATAATTGTTACCTGGGGGAGAAATCAGCATATACATCTTCCTTTCATTGTTAAAGGGGGCTTACCTAAATAATTTAGTTGGGGTTCTGATCCCATTTGGGGAATGGTTTCCTTGGGAGCTGGGCCCAAACGGCACTTTCTTTGAACCTGAGGTGTTTCAGTGTCTGTATTGCTTCCTGGGGGGCTGTGATCTCAGCTTTGTGCCTTGGCTGGGGGAGACCAGGTGGGCTGGCCCAGCAGCACAGAGTGGTCAGAAGCTCCAGAGAGCAAAGACGCGAGTGTCAGTGACTTTGTCAGCACTCTAGGATACATCTCCAAGGGGTCTTCTGTGACCGTACCTTGTCACAGCCTCCCAGCATGGGGATAGTATCAATGAAAAGGCTGGCCAGCAGGGCTGGGCAAACTGCAGTCCACCCACAAAAAGTGGATAGGGCCTTGAGGAAGGCCAGCTGGAACGTATTGATAATGTCTGCAGTTCTGAGGTGGCTTGGCTAACTAATATGGCTGCATAGCTCAGAGAATGGACTTCTCATCTCTGACACAGGCTTCAGTTTGTTTCTGTATGATTGCAGTTGGCTAAACTCTGAGGTGGTCCTTTTTGGGTGGGTTGTAGGCAGCCAAGCAGACGCTGATGCCTCCTTGAGGCAGGTCTCAATGTAGGAACTTGTTGGGCATTCAAAGGCTATTTCCTTTTGAGATGGGAGCAAATGCAAACTAGAGACTGAGACTCGACCATGGAAGGACCATCCCATTAATGCATTTTATGGTAGAACCTTCTTGTCTCAATTCCCCAAATGGGGAGGAGTGTTAGCAGGCAGTTGGAGATGCCCAACATAGCTTCTTATGTGATAGTTGGCTTTCCCTCTAGTGCTCCAAGAATTGGCAAAGGATCAACGGGATGTGAATGGCATCACTAGGCTTTCTCCCAATGTGAACCGTGGGTGTATTTTAACTAATAATGACATGACCTATTTAAAACCCATACCATGTGTTGTCGTCTTTTTTTTCTATGCAGTGAGCATGCCAAATAACCTAAAACAACTGATACATCTCACTGGGATCATTTATTTTTGTACTTAATAAGAAAATTGACCCCGTTGCTCATAGAATCAATCTGAAAATAATATAGGCATGGGTGATATTAGATTAAAACTCTTTTTTTAAAGTCACGCTAGTTTAATTTGGTAAAAGACAAGGAGAACAGATAGACATGTTGCCACCCACTTGGTTGTGCAAATTGTAAGAAGTGAAAATAACTTGTGACAGAGTGCTTGAAGGTTTTGTTTAGCCCACCACACATGGCCTCAATAACTGTGAAACAGCTTCCCCTCTGCTCTCTCCCTTCCCCTCCCCTCCCGACTTCTCTGTGAAATCTGTGAAGGTTTTTTCAGGTTAAATGTGCACTATTTTTCTTTCAAGTTTCAGGAGCAAGTGGCTGAGGAAAAAGTCACGCTGAGTAATTTGGAAACAATTTGCATCATCAACAAAAGGAGATGCTGCTTTGCAAGCGGCGCAGAAAATATGCCAACCATGCAGAGTTCTCCGTAGCAGAAACATCCAAGGATGCTGACGTTTATTTGTGCTGTACGTTAGTCTTTTTCAGATCATTAAGGGAGGTGGTTGGGTTTAAAAGTGCAGTTGGAAAAGTATAACTGTTTAGGTCATATTTTATTAGAACATTGTCTAGGATTTGGAAATGACATTTGTCTCATGATCCTAGATACTGAGCTTTCAGGAAGCAATGGATGCTTGATCCCCTGCACCAGATATGTGTAAACAAAATAGATACATGTCCCCATCTCCTATGCAAGAGACCCAAACAACAACAACAAACAGGAAAATCCTGCCAAACAATACTTTAGGAGTACCATAACACAAGCATCAAAAATATTAAGGAAGGTTCACATCATCGGAAAAAAACAAAAATGTGGGCTGCACCTTCCTCGGATAAACATTGTATTAACATGAGACATATGATAAGTACCTACACTACCTCAAGCATGCAGGTCTCAAGCACACTGGAACTTGTGTAGTGGGATGTTAGTAGCAACCCACACATAGGTTCTGTGATCCTCTGCATGCTACCGAGTACGCCTGGCCATGTCAGGTGATTAGAGGACCAGAGTAGGTAAGGGTCAAGGAGGATCAGGGGTAATACTAGCAGACACCTTTTTCGGGTCAGGGGCCACTGGCCCACAGTAAAATCAGTTCTGAGGCCACACACAAGTGGGAAGCAAGACAAACAAACAAAAACCCCTCA
This sequence comes from Pelodiscus sinensis, assembly GCF_049634645.1. NCBI lineage: Eukaryota > Metazoa > Chordata > Testudines > Trionychidae > Pelodiscus > Pelodiscus sinensis. The sequence goes on along the minus strand of NC_134715.1, from coordinate 40,231,037 downwards.
CTGACGTGGACCTCGCCTGAGAAGCAGAAAGACACTCCCTATATTCCCCAAGCACTCCAGAGCCCAGGGGGGGGCTTAGGCTAGTAAATTCTGTGTGCACCAGCCCTGTGGTGGGGTATTGGAGGGGCTCCAGTGCCAGCGTGGGCACCCCAGTGCTGGGGGGGAGGGAATCCCTGAGTCCCAGGGGCTGGTTCCAGGCAAAGCCAGGCCTAAAGTTCCCCACCCATGCTGTAGGGCAACCTGCTGTAGGGCTCTGTGCAATTAGCCTCACTCCGTTACTCCTGTACAGACTTCTGATTTAAAAGGCAGAAAAGTGATCAATTTGTGGGCCATTGGAGAAGGAGAGCACACAAGCTGCTTCTGCAAGGAGTGGGAAGGGAGAGAAGCCTGAGTTGGTCCAAAGATAAAGAAGGACAGTAGTCTGCTTGAGTCCTTGACAGAGAAGTAGACCTGACTCAGATGTCTGATTAGCAAAGAGCTTAGATGGAGCCTGTTGCTAAGCAGGAAGACAAACCATTTAAGCTGGAATCCCAACTGTGCTGGGATTGAATGAGGCTGAAGAATGAGCCTGTCTGGGGTAGGGTTCTTTTATTAGGCAAGTTTATTGGCTTTTGACTAAGTGCCTTTGTTACTTTTTATAATGGTTTACAGCCAAGGTAAGCTGAAGATCATTGTGGGAAATTGAGGTAGAGTCCCTGTGAATATTGCACTCACAACAAGGGAACATTCCAAGGACATGCATATGCACACACACACTTTGATGTGAAAGAAAATTGTGCCCTGGAAGCAGCCAGCAGCAGGTCCAGCTCCTAGGTGGAGGTGTGTAAGACCACTCTGCACACTACTCTCATCCACAGGTACCACACATCCAGCTCACACTGGCTGTGAACCAGTCACTGGATGTGCAGAATTTTCAATATAGCATTTGAGTAGCAACAAAACTAATTGGTGATAATGTATCCTATTGGACTAAAGTTGAATATTTCTGCTCTGGAACAGCTAAATGCTGTTTATGAATTTATTTTATGTTGTTTCATTAGTATTTGGCTTAATATGTACAATCAAAATGTTTTATTGCATGAATGATTTTTGCAATTAAAAAAACATTACAGAAGACTAAGCTTGCATAAAACATCACTCCATTTGCATCAGCAAAAATGAACATGTAGACTTGCTATATAGGTCTGTAGGTGGTAGAATAATGGTTTTCAAACTTTTTTTTCTCATGACCAAGTTGAAGAAAATTGTTGATGCCCATGACCCCACATAATTACACCTTTTGACTAAAATGCAGGTTATGAGACAGGCCTGGAGATGAGGGATTTGGGATTCAGGAGGGAATTGCAGACTAGAGGATGTGGCAGAAGATTCATGGTGTGGGAGGGAGCACTGGGGCAGGGCTAGACAGAGGTGCACAAGTGACTTTGCACACTGCTCCCACCTGCAGGCCCCAGCCACTCTCAGCTCCCATTGTCCAGTTCCCAGCCAATGGGAATGCAGAGCTGGGACAGGGCAACATGTGGATTCCTATGCTTCCCCAGCAGCCAGACCTGCTGCTGGCTGCTTTCAGCATGCAGCATGGTCTGCAGCGCCAGGACAGCAGAAAGGCTGGTTTAGTACCCTTGCTGGTCAACCTACATTCAGCAACCTTGTAGTGGGTTGTGTCCAGTAATTTGAAAACCATTTTTGTAGAAAGACAAACACTATATTTATCTGAATCCTTGAAAAAATCCTGTTCAGAATTTCTATGCTTCTCTGGAAGATTAATCAAGGTCAGGCTGAATCCCCATCACAAACATATTTTGGTAGATGGCCAAAATACCACTTCAAATAGCACATATCTAACCTCAAAAATAGATTTTTTTATAAGTGAGAATATAAAATACTGTGCTGAGTGAATGTCTTTGAAGCAATCATTGAAGGATCACAATTCTGTTTAACAGCAACTTTTGAGATTTCAAAATTATTTTCATTTGGTATTGGGACAAAAAATAAATTATTTAAACAGTTTTCACAAACATGGAATTGTGACTATTCAGCAAGAGGGCTTGTGTGAAAGAATTTCTGGATAAGTGAATTGTGGAACAAATCAAATAAGTTACACATGAACCAATCAGGCTCCATAGCTGGAATGCATTAAATTAGAAACTCCCAAACCCACTCTGTAGATTCATTGCTTGGTACTTTTTGACATATGCCAATGGATATAATGACTGATTGTAAAAGAACTGTGATACAAGCAGGAGCAACTGGTTAGAAAGGATTTGGGGGGAGAGGGAGGAACCAGCCACGTGACTACCCTCTACAACAGGATTCCTCCCTATGCCACCTGGTTAGGGGTGGGACAGTCCCCACTTTGCCCCAGGACCTATCTTGCCACACCTCTTCCCTTCAGCCCTCTGTGCAGAGTGATATGGCTGGAGGACTATTGGGGAGGTGCTGGTGCTCACACTCACTGGCAATAGCAGTGGCAGGAAGTGGAGCAACACAGCTCCTCTCCCACAGCTGCTGGCTGCATCACTCCACTTCCTGCTGGTGAGTGCAAATACAGTCCTGCCCCTACTCCCAAGCAATGCAGCTGGTAGCTGGGGTAGTGGAGCTGCTTTGCTCCGTTTCTCCCCACTATTGCCAGTGAGTGTGGGGAAGGGGAGACTGACCCCTGTCATGGATGCTAGCCTCCCCACTACTTCCCCGGGCCACCCAGAGGCTCTTGCCCTTTGCCCCTCCCATGGTGTTGGGGAGAGCACATGGCCCCATGCACACCCATCACAGAACACCAGTGAATACAAGAGAGGTGATATGTATTTTTCATTTTGTTACGACACAATATTGTCAACCCTAAACATCCTGAAATCATGAGAAGGACTTAAAATAGGATTCAAATGCTTTTTAAGAATTTTTTCTTCTGTTTTATGGTTGATCTTATAGGGTATTGTAATGGGGCAAGCCGCTTCCACCCCTCGGAAGCGGACCTGCCCCGCACTGCACATGCGGTCACGCTCACGCTCATGGGGGCAGCCCGGGAGGAACGAGCAGCGTGCGGACCTTGTACTGCTGCTGCCACCCAGCTGAGTGGCGGGGGCGGGGCTGGAGCAGGACGTCATCTGGCGCCTCAGAGTCGGGGGGGGCCGCGGGATGCATGACGTGCACGGCGGCTGACGTCACGCGTGCGGGATGCTGGCGTGGGCCATTTAATTCCAGGACTGGGGCAGTGGAGAGAGGGGAGAGAGGCAGCAAAGCCTGGGAAGGGGAGAGAGGCAGCAGAGCCTGGGAGGCGGAGAGAGGCAGCGGAGAGAGGAGATCGAGGGCGGAAGTGGGGTAGGAAGTAGCCCAGGGCAGGGCATGGAGCCGGTGAACCGGTGAGTTTCGGGCGCTTGTCCCACCGGTTGGACAGGTCCCCGCGAACCTGTCCTTAGGACCCTGGGCTGGGATCCGGGAGTGAGGGTGGGCCCGGACCCCCCAACCCCACAGGCCAGTGTATCAGGTGTCTCGTGTGTCTGGTAACGGGACTGAGATAGCGGGAATTTGTCAAAGACTTACAACGGGCTCCAAAGTACTGGGGGGGGGGGGGGGGTGGCACCCGAATCCCCACAGGTATATTCAAGTAATACTTTCAGGTTTTTCAATCAATTATCAGGATTGAAAGAAAATATTAATGAACGTTTGGTTTCTCACATAATCAGTTGACTCCCAGAGTGGACCTCTAAGGAAACACCAAATGTTGTGAGACTTGTGATAAAATTATGGGAGTTGGCAACATTATAATTTAATGAATAAATATTAGTATTTAAAAGGCATTAAGGTAGCACAACAGATGAAATCCCAGGGGTTTCTGTTTGAATACTGAAGTGTTCAAAATACATACAAGATATAGTTTTCTGCAGATCTCAAACGCAATCTCACATATGTCAAAAGTCTGGTCTGCCTACTCAAAGCACTCATTAGCAGAGAATGGCCACCCAATCTGAAAATGCAATATGCTGATAATTAGGTTGAGATGGGGGAGGGTTGGTCAGACGTACTGGCCAGAGCAGCAGTTGGGTTGAATTGGGTACCAGAAGGTCAGAGTCCAAGACAAGACAGAGTACAAATGAGGAGTCAGATGAATTAGGCACACAGTGTCAGATTGTCCTTCAGCCTACTTCAGACCTCCTCCCAAAGCAAGTGTCAGGAGGCACATGGGGCCGGAAGCTGGAGTCTGTGATCTCTCTGACACAGGGTCTGAAGCAAGAAAGGTTGGGAGTATGTACTGTTGCTCACATAGCTCTTTGGGATGTCTTCCTGCCTTAAGAACTAGTCCCAGCCAATTAGTGGGATGTGAGGAAATGCCACTCAGTTTCTGCTAGATAGTTCATCTTGCTGAATGGTACTTCCTGCTGAGCCCAGACAAACAGGGTTTGCTACAAGAGTCTAGCCTAAGGGTATGTTTACACTGCAGAGTTTTTCCAAAACAACTTCACTTAGGTCCACTCTGTAATCGCGTTCTTTAGAAAAAATCGAAAGAACAGAGGGGTTTTTCCTGACATTGGTAAACCTCTTTCTATGAGGAAGAAGCCTTTTTCCGAAAGAGCTCTTTTGGAAAAAGCCATGTGTGGACAGGGAAGAGGGAGTTCTTTCGAAAGAAGTGGAAAGAGGAAAAAGCACAGGTGCCCTGGTGGCCTCTCTGTCCATAGTAATGAAAGCTTAAATGTGAGATAGCATCCATTCAGTGTGGATGCTATCTTTCAAAAAAGAAGATCGCTTTTTCAATGCGCTTTGGCAATGTGGGTGCTGTCTTTTGGAAGAAGTATTTTCAGAAGATCTCTTCTGGAAAAACGTCTTCCAAAAGAAGCCTGCAGTCTAGACTTAGCCTAAGCCTCCTGTGGTGACGTAGTGGCATTAGTGGTCCACAATGCCTATGGCTCTGAATTCTAGCCCTGCAGGTTCTAGCCTGGGTTAAATGTTGAATGTTTTAGTGTAGCTTTTATCTGTAAATAACACTATTTCAAGTACTTCACAAAAATGAAGGTTATAGGAAAATAAATACACCAAGAAAGAAGTGATTGCTGGAAGAGCTTGCAAAAAGTTTTTTTTTCCTTTAGAGAAAGTTTGTGCAGCATTTTTGCCTAAATATGTCAGAAAACCAAATGTAGATCAAAACTGATTCAAATACCCTAGAAGATTGAATTCACATGAAGCTAAATTATCCAACATCACACTAAAAATTATATGTAACTACAGCTTAGGCCAATCACGATTGTTTGCATTAAAATAATGTCCTGCTGTTTCATGTTTTTTTCATTAAAACATGGCTGCTCATTGTGCTCTGTATCCATATGTCTCTTTGCAAAATGAATTGTTTCAAAGACAGAATCCAAGGTTCCTTCCCCTTTTTTACCACCGAAGTCCAAAGATTTGAAAGTCTAATCATAGACTTCCTAAATATTTCAAAATGACATAGACAGTGACAGAACTATGGGGGGGAAAAGACCCCTAACCGTGAATGGCTTCTGTGATTTCCATATCAAATGTCAGAAACAATCAGTGTCTTGGATATGACTTTGGAATTTGTAAAGATGTTGATATTGTTCTTACAGAAATAGTTGCTGTGCTAGTTAAATTCCACATCTGGATTGTAATGTCACACGCTGTCTTGCACTAAGCATTTCAAGTTAGAATATATTGTGACTGGGTAAATAATGTGGTTACGGTGACATTCTTCCCTAAAAGATTAATTTAAAACACTATGTACATGCTCCATAGGTCCACTTATTTCATAGATTATAGCAATGATTTATTTGTGATTCTGCTAGCAAGGGGGAAAACTATGCAAAAGTCTCAGAGCTGTAGACTGAAATAAATAATATGTCATACTTGTTAAACATCGGATAATGCAAACCACGGAGATTATATAGAGGAAAGGAACTGGAAGACTGCTGAACATTTAGAAGCAGAAACCAGATATTTTGGAGTGAGAAGGGGGTGGCAGACTTCTCTTCTCTTCTTGTACTTCCACTCAGGTAAACAATTAAATTATTGGTCTACAGTGTCGCTTATCCTATGATTTTCCTTTCTATTTTATGAATAATTCATGTACATAAAATGAAACTCACCTGTAATATCTGCAGAAGATGACCAATGATGCACCTATTGGCTGCATGTGCAGATACTGAAGTATCTGCATATTGACTTTTAGGATGCAGTTTCTATCCCTTTTATGTTGCAGGTATGTATACACAGACTGGTAGGACATAGGGGAGCTCATCAACTGATTGATGAATGATAGGAAGGGACTGAGAATCCCTGATCATGATTTCAACTACAGCTGGTCAAAAATGGTAAAGAAAAAAATCACACACACACAAAAATGAAGTTCTTCCTATTTTATAGAGCTTGAAATGCAATGATTTTCCACATTATTTCACATTTGAAATTTTAATTATGAGGATTTTTACCCATTTAACATCACATGCAGTAAAATGAATAATGTCCAGGTAGGTGGGTTCCCATTCCCCATCTTCTTTTTTTTCCATAGTCTTTTTTGTAACTTATTAAAAATAAAAAAACTAGAGAGTAAGAAGGAATAAGAAAAGTTGGACTCTCCCTTTCCTTCAAAATCTCTTCTTTGTTATTCATTTAACAGTGAAAAAGGGGAAAGCAGGAGAAATGGTGGGAAAACAAACTTATAGTTTTTCTCTTTGAATTTTTGCTTTTAGTGAACAGGCCAAATCTTTTATAAACATTGGTTTTGATTTTGAAATGAAAAGTTTTGCTCAATTCTAAATACAATAGTATCTACTCTTGCCTGTTGGAGATGACGTGCTTTTCGGAATGTAATACTCTGACAACTCTTATTTTAATCTAGCAAAGCATTTAACCATGCGATTATTCTAATAGGACTAAACACCTGATTAAAATTAAGCATGTGTTTAAGTGCTTTCCTGGAACGGGACAAATAACTTTATGTTTTGTAGCTCTTACTCTGCTTGGCCATGATTCAAGTGTCATGAAAAATTGTCCCTTTTTCACTAAGAGAAATTTTCCCTAGACTATTGTAACTTCATTTCCCTAGTTATTCTAAGTTGTTGCTTTTGGTCCCTGAATTGACACTCTTTCCAAACTCATCTCTCCTTGTACTCGCCCTCTAAACAAAACTAACTGCGAAACATACGCTTGTTTCTTTTTGACTGTGCACTGGTGACTGCATTTCTCTCTTCATCTATGTAGAAACCAAATGACTTGATTTTCTTTCAAATTGATATTCCAAAAATGCCTTTTCCATAAGATTCTTCATTTAAAAGGAATAGACTGGAATAATAAAAAAAGCACTCATGTCTTTTCTATTAAGAACATTTTTTTCACACTTGACTACAGTATGTGTGTTACTTTCCTTGAGCTTTGATAGGTTGCCTAGGTGTTTAAAACGTGATAATGCTGGTCTGCATTTACAGGCTCATAAGATGAATCCAGAAATAGATAAACATTGACTGGGGATTTCCATCCCCTTAGCCAGCCTTTCAGAAAGCAGGAGAATTAAACAATAGTTTCAGTGTGTTTTAAGAATAAAAAAATCCTGGACAACTGGACTTCAGCTCTGCTTAACCTGCAGTTAATTTTGGGTATGGAAGATCCAAGCAATTTTGGCTCTCTTGTTTGGTGGAACAGTGCAATCAATTTTTGGTGGAACACTCCAATCAAGTCTTCTGATAGGAAAGCTTGTGATGGAAAAAGTGATTATGTTGTGCTGTTTTTAAAAAGCTCGCAGATTTTGTTTGCAACATTCCATTGGGAAGTCTTTGCTCATCCTTGGCCAATTAGGTAGGGTCTATGTTTTCAGTAAAACTTGCTTGCTGTCTTTTGCCATGTCCTTGCCTCATCATCTGAGAAGGTGCAACTGCAAACCATTATTTTATACTTCCATGACTTCATGATAGATGTTTGGCATGTGATATGAAAACAATAAATTTAAAGCTTTTAAATTTAAAAGCATTTTGCTTTTCTCAGTCTTTGGTAGTTAGAACTACAGCAAAGTTTCTGAGGTTTTGGAAGCTTTCTCCTCCTATGTACTGCTAGCTGAACTTTAAATTTTAACTAAAACATTTCAAATGTGAGTGCTAGTTAGAGGGTATGAGCTGCTTTCCAGTGGGAGAGAAGGGTGCTTATCATCCATCAAAATCATTCACTGTTGGTTTCACAGGACTTTGAATCAGGCCCACACTATAGATTTAGGTGCCCAAATTTAGGCATCCCAGTCTGTGCCTTAAATAATTTGCCCAACACTACTTAGGAAGTCTCAGAATAGATCTGTGGTCTACTGAGTCCCAGTCTTGTGCCTTAGCTACATGATAATCCTTCTCTTTGTTATGTAGAGGAACAAATACAATCTTTATACCCATTGCTCATTGACTTTATGAGTGAGAAAACATAATTTGGCCAAATGATCACTTTGCAATCTGCACTTATAAACTGCCCTTGATTAAAAAGAGAAACTTCTAGGGACATCTCATCAACATGGTTAGGGACAACGCTAGGACTCCACTCACCTAATGTGAAAATGGATGGACCATTCCTGCCTGATCCAAATATCCCCTTGAATTTATTGTGAAACTTGGACAAGCAAGGAGTGGGGCAGCAGCCAGGGACCTCCACCTAACACTCTTGTGAAAGAAAAATTAACTCAAGGCAAAACCAACACTTGATATTCATTATCTGTTGACTAGAACAGTGCCCAAGCATCTCCTCATGATCCCATACACAAAAATTACACAGTCCCAGATGGTTTTTTCCCTCAGTCCTTTGATCATCAGTCCTATCTGCTCTCCTAGAACACAGGCCCAGGTGAGAGCTGAATGTTGACCAGAGAAACTCACCTCACTCTGTTTTACTATAGGAGAGAGCTGTTCTGCTCAGAGTTTGGCTCCCCACTCTGGTCATGTGTTTCAGGGAGGTCAGGGAGTGATTATAGTAAGAGGGATTGATAGAAAGAAGCAGGCCAAGTGATGTGAGGTGTTCCCATGTTGCCAGCAATCAGTGTGGTGGAAGGAGAAAAAAACCAGAGGATACGGGAAGGAAGAATCAAAATGACAGAAAAATAAAGACAGAAGAAGGAGGAAGACAAAAAGAAGGGAGAGCAATACAGCAGAAAGAATAGGCTAAACAGAGAACAAACAGGAAGGAACAGAATTGGGGATGGGTAGGAATCAATTTTGAAGGAAGAATACAAGTTGAACCTCTAGTCTGGCACTCTCTGGTCAGGCAACATCCATGGTCTGGAATGATTTTAGTTACACATGTCCACTTATCATGAGGGTGGCCAACTTTTCTGTGGTCCCTTACAGTTTGTTTACAGCCACCAGTCCTGGCTCTCAATATTCTGTGCTATTATTTAGCTCTAATTTACCCCAAATGTCTTCTAAGAGCCCAGTAAGCCATGGAAGTGATGGTTATGCTAAGAGACAATACTGACCTTCTAGGGTTCTGCAAATTCTCTGGTACTGCACCCATGATAAGTGGACATCCGTCTAACTAAAATCATGCTGGACCAGGGATGTCAGACTAGAGAGTGCTGGCTGAGTTCAACCTGTTTATCTCATCCCTATTTACCTCTGTGAATTCTGTGATTGAACAGTTAGCATTAGCCAATCAGACAATTTTTCACAAGGAGACACTGTCAGGCTTTATACTGAACAGAATGAATGACTAAGAATGATTGTTCAGTGCGTGACATTAATTTAGTCACAACTTTGATAGCAAAGCCACAATCTTTTGTGGCAACACAATTTTTACCTATAGAGCATCTCCATTAGAAAGAATATGGAAATTGTGCACTCTGAGGCTAATAGGGAATACTGTTAACAGTGGTGCACATCATGTAAGGAAATTGAAAATTAACTTTCTGTAGAATGAATGATCTAGTTATTCATAATGATGAAAAAAGATAACCTAGGTTTGATTGGCCTTGAAACAATGGAGCCATCACAACCAATTTCAGACTGGACATGGAATTTGTGCTGCAGCAGAATTTCTCAGGTGTTTTGAGACAGTCCAGTATGTCATTATGCTCAGCCACAACCCATGACATACATTGTTGAGAATTTCAGAGCAATTCATCTTCCTGACGGTCTTTGTGTCTTGAACTTTGTTGACTGGATTACATCTGCCCAATTAATGTAAAGTAGAGTGTAGGCTATCAAACACATGTTCAGATGTGCTAGCCTACATGCATCATTTCAGCCATTTTAGAATAACTGGATGAGCTAACAAGACTAAAAAGTAGACAGAGACATAGGAACAACCACTTAACTGAATACTTGAAAAATGGTAGGTTGTCAAAGATCTTTTCTGTAGTATTATTCGGACTCAGGAGTTACCAGGTGGCATACAGATGAAGTTTGCGGGTTCTGCTTAATTAACGAATAGGGAGTTAGATTTTGAGAAGTGGTCATTGTCAGTTGGTATGCAAATATTTGCAGAAGTTTAGTATTAACTTTCAAGTTTGTTTCACGGCCTGAGTATGCTTGACAAGAATAATTTCTTTTATCTAGCTCCTATGTGGCAAAATGTTTTATTAAAAATGTGGGGGGGTTTTCTGTGCTGAAGTATAGAGGTTAATGTAGCAGAATTGATCATTTTAATCCAGGATGTAAAGCTGCAGTATATACTGAATTATAGTGCATACTGTATGCTAGCACTTCATACTTTGATAGATCATATTAAAAGTTCATTGGTGCACCAGTGACGGGCACTGGTTCCTCTGGAGAATGGTCATTTTAACTACCCCTCAAGCTCTAAGGATTGTCTACACTGTAACTTGACACCTGTGGCTAGCCCTTGACAGATGACTCAGTCTTCAGGAACTGTTTAAGGGTGGTGTGATATTCTAGCTCTGGCTGCAGCCTGATCTCTACAGCCCTCCTACTTGCACAACCCTAGAGTCTGGGCTCCATCCCCAGCCCAAATGTTTACTCTGCAATTAAACAGACCCTTATTTTGAGCCCCGCAAGCCTGAGTTGGCTGACATGTGCCCAGGGCCTGTCGATAGACATCACTGGGCCTTGGGCAGTGCGGGAGGGGCATGACTTTGGGCCTCCAGAAGGGGCAGGATCTGGGGAAGAAGGTGTAGGGCTAGTGGCAGCCAGCCCTCAGCACCCCCCAGACACCATGCTGTTCCTTCTGCAGCTAGCCCTCAATGCCGCCCAGATAGTACCTATTTTTATTTATTGTGAGAGTACCGCATGTTAATAATATAGATTTTTTTAAATGAAATCACTGGTCCTGGTGCATTACTCTGTGAAAATGGGATGCACTTGTCCAAAAACTTGAATAGGTATTTAGTGCCTAGTGGATTTTGATCATTGTTTGGTTTCTGATTATTCTTTTAAAGATGGATTTCTCAGTTCTTTTTCCATAATTTTTTATAAATGCCATGGCCCAGTAGCAGGTTTATATATTTATTTTATTGTTTCTGGTTTTGAGGGAAAGGCTTCAAAATAATTTCCTAAAAATCGAAGGGAAATCAGAAAAGAGGGAAATGAAAAGTGGGCTGTCATTTCTGCCAGCTGGCCACCGGTCAGTCAGAAGTGAGGCAGCTTGTACAACCCATCAGAATGCTGGTAGTCAGCCAGCAAATTACCAAGCAGGCTATCCAGATGCCAGATGGAATAAACTAAAGGAAACAATCATGTTGCTGGTATTTAATATGGGATACATTTGACTATTTTAGATATATTACATTGATATTGCTGTCCATAAATTGAGAACGGCTGTGGCCGGAATCTAAGCTATTTTATAGTCAAATAGTTGATGTTAGCAATTTCTGTGGTAAAATATTTGTTAGGTATTATTTTTACTGATTTCCAGATTTTTCTCCTCGTGGTTGGTAAGTTATGCCACCAACGTTCACTTTGTATGACTGTCACTTGGGCAAGTCTTATACTTTTAACTTTTAAAAGGACGTTGACAAACTGGAAAGGTTCAGAGAAGAGGGGAAATAATGATTTGAAATCTGCAATACCTGATGCACAGTGAGAGATTGATATTCCAATCTATTTTAATAAAGAGAGGTCTATGCAGTAACTTTAATATACCAAATACATACCTACATGGGGAGAATATGTGAAGTACAAACTCAGGGGATCTCCTTTCAAACTTTTTAAAAACATTTTCTTCCAAAATATAGCTTATATTTACTGTTTCCATCTTAGAAATCCCAGCGTATGCCCATAACAATCAACTGCTTTTATATTTTTGCAAAATATGCCCATTTAAAAAAACAAAAAAGCCAGAACAAACAAAAACAAAGAATTCAACCATAGTGAATCACTGCAAACCACAATTATTCCCAGGGCAAGATTTCCCAGACTTTTTACTGATTGCTCATTTCTCTGCACACACGACTGTTGACCTGGTTTATGGTAAAATGTAAATGCATAGATAATAGTTTTCATGAAATCATTTCCCATCTTCTTTTCCTCCACTGTTCTGAAGCATTTCAGTGTACTTGTTAATGACTAGATGAGTATGCTATATGAGCATGAGTGAGGAGAGGTAAAGGTTTGGAGTCTCAAAAATATCTCAGGGTATGTCTACACTACAGAGTTAATTTGAAATAATAGTCGTTATTTCGAATTAACTTTAATAGCTGTTTACACATACAAATCACTATTTTGAAATAAATTCGAAATAGTGGAGCCCTTATTTCAAATTAGGTAAACCTCATTCTACGAGGAATAACACCTAATTCGAAATAGCTAATTCGAAATAAGTGCTGTGTAGACACTTATTTCAAATTAAGGGTCCTCCAGCCCTTCCCAGTTCCCCCTGGTGGCCACTCTGGGCCAAACCAGGAAAACTTTCTTCTCCTCTCCTAGCCCTGGAGCCCTTAAAGGGGCAGACTCTGGCCCCAGTGCCTGTGCCAGTTGCCAGCCTGCCAGCACACAGCCAGGAGACCGTGTACCTGGCACACCATGAGCCAGCCAGCCGCTGCCACCCAGCTCTCCACCACTCCCCAGGACTAGGCTGGTGGCTCCCAGGAGCCTGCCAGGGAACTCAAAAGGTGAGTGCCTTCCTGGTCAAGTACGGAGATTGTGAGCCTCACTGAGATTTAGAGGGAGGACTTCAATGCCCATGATCTCCACACTAGGTACAGGAATGCGGCCGTCTACAGCCGCATGGCTGCCAGCCTGGCCACCAGAGACCACATGCGCAGCCAGGAGCAGGTGCGGACAAAAATTAAAGAACTGCAGCAGGCCTATGCCAGGGCCTCCCAACCAGGGGCTGACCCGGAGGCCTGCCCCTACTATGAGGCCCTGGACAGTCTGTGCCCTCCTGGTCATCATAGACTTTATGCCCTGCTGGAACCGGTTTCAGCTGCCCTTAAATGCAATCCAGTGTCCAAATAGCAGTGTGGACGTGCTATTTCAAAATAGCAAAACACTATTTCAAATTTGTTTTTGGGTCTAGATGTGTTATTTCAAATTAGCTTATTTCGATTTAACTAATTCGAAATAAGTCAATTCGAAAGAGCACTGTAGTGTAGACATACCCTCAGAGATAGGGGGAAAAATTCCCGTCTAAAATTAAATGGAAAAACTCAAAATCTTAAAAGTTTCCATGAATGGGAAATTGAAAACAATCAGGTCAATTAAAATGTGGGTTCAATAATTTCAAATTGATTTTTGAATGTCAACCGTTTTTAATTTTTTTAGTGTAATACTTAAATATCAAAATGAAAAGTCTTGATTCAGAAAACTAGATTTTTTCATTTTGTAATTATATTTAATCATTGTTCGAAGTAGGAGTTTCATTGAAACATAACTGCAAACAGTTTCAGTTCAGAAGAATTCACATTTTTTGATAAAAAATATTTTGTTGGAAAAATTCTGGACCAGTTCTGTATCTTAGAGCCTTGGGATCCCGCACTGCTAGGTGTCAACCTATGTCTTTTATTCTATCATTTCATAAATTCTCACTTTTTATGAACTAGATATAGTCTCATTCTCTTGTGAGAACTAACAGGTGTCTGAGTTATCTGGGAAACTCATCAGTCCCTAGCCTTTACGATGAATGGAGGCACAGGTGAATCTATTTTGTGCTGAATTGTATTAGTCTCAGGTTCCAGTAGAATGTTGAGAAGAAGTTGACTTACCACTTTTTTCTCTCCCCTGAGGGCCAATAGACTTGCCAGGCACCTGGGCAAGGTGGGTAGGTGGTCGTGCAGGCCTCTCCCTTTCCCCTGCCAGCCCTGAGAGCTGCCTGGAGTTGAAGCATTAAGAAAACCATCAAATACCCAAGACATGAAATAATATTTTGGGAGTTGGCAACAGAGTGACATCATAGCATCTCCCTGGCATCACTACCCAGAGGGAAATCATACACCTCAGCTACGCTTTATGGGCACGTCTATGCTAGATTGAACTTAAAGGGTGACCCCCTTGCTGCTGGTACTCCTGCTCCTCACAAGTAGTAAGGGAAGCTGAAGGGAGCATTTGCTCCTGTTGACCTCCCACTGTGTGGAGAGTGCAGAAATTTAATGTAAGGTATGTCGACTCCCACTATGAAATTTACAGTAGCTGTAGTTGTGTATCTTACTTTGAACTCCCCATGTACCATGGACCAGGCCTGTATTCTTTAAGAGTAAAAGACTGCAGGTATGTCTATACTACCCCGCTAGTTCGAACTAGCAGGGTAATGTAGGCATACCGCACTTGCAAATGAAGCCCGGGATTTGAATTTCCCGGGCTTCATTTGCATAAGCGGGGAGCTGCCATTTTTAAATCCCCGCTCGTTCGAACCCCGTGCCGCGCGGCTACACGCGGCATGGAGTAGCTAGTTCGGATTAGGCTTCTAATCCGAACTAGCTGTACTCCTCGTGGAATGCTTGCCCTTTTTTCCTTTCTATTTGTCCCAAGTAATCAATAGGTTTCCTGGGCTCAGTGAATCCTCCCTATAGGGTGACTGCTTCTCAAAATCTATAGAACCACCCTCCTATCACTCTCTGGTCTGATGTATATTTGTGGGATTTCTTATTCCTTCATCACAATTGAGAACACAAGCTTATGTGTGGGATCTCTGTAAATAAGGGACTGAGTTTTCTCAGGATCTCTCTCCTGTACGTCCTGCTGCTTTTCTTTTTTGAAATTCTCACGTGTACTTCCATATTGTGTTACTAGTCCACCTCTTCAATGTGTGGTAAACAATCCTTTCTGGTTTCTCCTGGGCTACTTTCAAGGTCTGAAATGATAGTTAGCACTTTGTATATATAGTTCTTTTCATCTTCAAAATCCCTTCCAGACATTAATTTATCCTCATTACACTCCTGTCAAGTAGGTAAGTTAGTATAATGATGTCTTTTACAGACAGGAAATCAGAGGCAGAAAGGTTAAGTGAGTTGTTCAGGCTCAGACAGTAGGTATCAGAGTTTGGGTTAAAACTCATGGTATCTGATTCCCCCACCTGCATTCAAATCACTAGACAATCCCCCTTCCTCTTCTAATGTTCAAAAGTTATTGTGCACAAGTGCTCCCAAAATTCATTTTTCTCTCACTTAAATTCTCAGTTGGTTTTAAACAAGTATGAATAGGCTCATGAGTAATTTGGCAAAGCTTTAAAAACTTTTCATTAAAGACAACCTTATTCACTCAAAGGGTTTTCTGGAAGTTGTCCCAGCTCTATTGAGACCATTTAAAGAATCTCCTGTACTATAAAAGGATCACGTAATTCCTATGCCTTGCATCTTGCAATAGCACAGATAGTTCATTACATTAACTTTAACACTCCTTCCAGAATTCACATGGGGAATCTCACAGGACAACAGTTACAAAAGACATATACTGAGCCACACTGTGAGTAACTTACATGCATTTTAAGCAAAGCTCAGTAAATAAGGTCTAATAAATGAAAAGGGGGGCTGGATGTCTGAGTAGCTCATAGATTCACTGTAGTCTACTATTTGTACAATTTGCATCCATATGATATAGTCATATACTGTACCAACAGGAGAGACCTTCACTGAGTTTGTAGATAGAATGAAAATTCCTATCAGGGCAATGCACTAGAGGCACTGGTACCCTTGTTTCATTTTGCATTTTCAATCTCACACTTAGTATTGAATGTTTTAAGTGTTGCTCAAGGGGTGCCCAAAGATTGTGATGGGCACACTTTTATGTCCCGTAGATGAATCTAAACAAATAATTTGTGTCAAAACACTTGCAGATCTCAGTAAATCAGCACTGGCCACACACACACACACAAATGCCTACCAAATAATCACATCCTTGTTTCAAGACATCCTTTTTATTCCTTGTCAAGAAGTGCTTATATTAGTAGTACCAATGCAGAGCTTGCCTTACACAATGGAGGGAGAGACCACCATAATGCCAGTAGGATTTTAAAAGATTTATTTTCTTTCTTTGCATGTGTCAGATTTCACATATTTTAAGGTTCTACTGCTTGGAAAGAGTGCTCTGTAAAGCCTTTCCCCTTTTCTCCTCAGAAAACGTTTTTTTTCTGGATTACAAAGTCTCTCTGCAACATCAAACAGCCCTTCATCCCCAGCAGCCCAGCTCCTTACTTTAAATATAGCCTTGAATTCCTGCCAGCTGCATACCCAGACCTCATATAGCAGTCTGCAGAGGAATTATCTTTCTGCCTTCACTTGGAAGCATTGAGGAAGTAATCGTGGGGTAACTGAGGAAATTTCATATTTTGAGTTCTAATGTTTAATTCAATCTCCGTTCTGCTCATTTGGCCCGATAGCTGATCTACCAAGAACTGCTCATGTAAGATATTTTATAACTCTCTGTGGTTACAAGGAATCAAAATTGTATCTCAAGAGGCTCAAGCTGAAGGTGGTTTATTCTATAAACTTCTCTAGGTCTCCAAATCAAACAACAACAAAAAACTCTGGTCTTACATACAGTAGTTTTTCTGGATCAGTAAAAAGGGTTTGGAGTGAGGAAGCTGTTTTCCTTTCAGGATGTGGGGGAGTGGAGTCATGGGGTGTGAGGGCAAAACAATTCCATGAGAGTGGCTATTAAAGAAAAGTTCATCTTATTGGCAGGAGAGAATTATAAACAGAACAAATATGTCAGTAATAATAGTGCTCGGTGAAATAAATGTAGGTCATAATGGCCTTGAAATTGTTTTTTTCTGTTTGGAAATTATTTGTGAATCGACTTAATTTTAGCTTATTGGTTTGTTTGTTTGTTAAACCAATTTGAATAACACTTTATGTTAATTTATTTTTGCCTATGGGCTATTGGGGAATTATTGGTCATGCTCCAAATTCTCTCAAGTTAAATAAATACAAATAAGTATCTGGAGAGTTAGTCTCTGTGTCTTCAACTGTTCAGCTATAGCACATGCTATGATTCCTGTGCTGAAGACAGGACAAGGCAGAAAATCAATGAAAAGTCAAGAGAGCAATGTTAGTCCTTTTGTTTAGAATTTTCCTCTGAACATATTTCCATGAATATTCAGAAACCTTTTGCTTTTCACAAATATTGTGATGGGGGAAGAAAAAAGTTTTCAAACTAGTTTTAGCAAATAGCAAATACTCTTGACATGAATTTGCTTTTCTAAATTATTCACCCACTTCAACTTATCTAATATGTATGTGGAGGTTCAGAAAAGGGAAATCTTAGAATCACAGAAACATAGGGCTAGAAGGGACCTTGAGAGGTCACCAAGTCCAGCCTGCTACACTGAAGTAGTAAACCTAGATCAGCCCTGACATGTGTTTGTCCAACCTGATCTACCAACCCAAATTTCCTTTGCTGCAGATGAAGCCTATTATTTCTTATCTTACAGTCCTCAGGTCTTCCCTAGTCTTTTCTCAAGACTAAACATGCCCAGGTTTTTTTTTTCAACTTTACCTCATAGGTCTTTTTCAACTTTACCTCATACCTAAGTTCCTAACTTTTTTTTTTTTTTGCATTTGTCTGGACTTTCTCAAGTTTGTCCTCATCTTTCCTAAAGAGTGATGCACAGAATTAGATATAGTACTCTTTTTGAGACGTCACCCATGCAGAGGAGAGTGGAAAAATTAGTATATATATATCCCAGCAGAATATTAGCCCTTTTTTTAGAATTGCTTCACATAGTTAATTCACATTCATTTTTTGTTCCACTATGATGTCCTTTCAGTATTACTACCACCTACCCAGTTATTCCCCATTTTGTAGTTGATTTTCCTTCCTAAGTGTAGTACAGTACTTCGCACTTACCGTTACCGAATTTAATCTTGTTGGTAATACAATCTGTTTGTTCTTGTTGATTTCAGACCAGTTCTTGAATTTGTCAAGGCCATTTGAGGTTTCTTTCTATTCAGAGTAGAAATCGCACTCCCATGGAATGGGATAAAATACCACAGCTGATCTTGTGACAGGCCTTTCGTATGGCTGCTCATGTACTCCTGGACAAGAATGCTACTGTCCCTTTACCATTTGTGGATAACCAGTTCCTCCAAGCAGCTGGAAACTATGTGCTTATAGAGTGGAGGCATTGGTTGGAAAGAGTCTAACACACCCAGAAAATTCAGTGTATTAGCCTCTTTGTTGAGCTGAAAGTAGTGTCTCATCTGAGATCAATAGGCTGTCCTTTGGCTTGTCCAGAGTTCCTGCAGCTATGCACTGGCTTGGCTTGGTTTTCTCTCCATGCTATGGTTGTGGGGCAAAGTTGCAAGCAATAACTCATGTGGTGGAAGAGTATTCACTGAACATTTGGTGGGTGGTTCACAGCACCTTCTGTCCCTACAGGCTATTCTCTGTTTATGCAACCTGGAAATTAGGCTCTGCACCTGCACATGAAGGGAACAGTCCTTTGGATATCATGCTTCACTTTCTCGAATCAATAAACTCAACAAGACAGTGTGAAGCGAGAGGGGTGGCATGGCCTTATCATAGTCCTTTCCTGTCCTCTTTGGGACAAAGTGACCCCCAAGGGGGATCAGTTCCTATGCTCCCTGAATCCAAGAGGCAAATTTATCCCTGGATCTTGTGAGAAATATCGAAAGGGTAGGAGGAAGACTACAACAAGGGTCTGGGACAGACTGCCAAATACAACCCCCTCCTATTACTGTTGTGAAAATAGAAAGTAACGAAAAAGCAATTGAATGCTCTTCAGACTATCCATGCAGCTGCAAATACAGAGTTTACTAGAAAGGTCTGTTTTAATAGTCTCATAGAAATTAATGGAAAAGACTTATTAGGTCATCCAGTCCATCTTCCTGCCAGTGCAGGATTGTTCCCTGCAGTGTAATTTCTGGTGCTTTGTTCAGACTGCTTAAAGGACTCGTGAGGTTTATGGCTTTGGCCTTTTGACAGTACTCACTATATTGAGCTTTCTGATTGTTTCAGAAGTATGAGTCAGAAGTAGATGGATTCCACATTCTCTAAGTGCTTGAAATTGGAACAGAAACATTGCAAAATTATTTAGAATTAGGATTGTGTGACATTTTAATTAAAACTGCTAAAATATACAAGGCCAAGGCAGAGCTCTAGTAGATGAACTTTTGCAGCTGACATTTTTTTGAAACACAGACTAATGTTTGGCTTTTGTAGTAAATGGTGCATAATTTCTACACTAATATAATCTTTCATATCTCCCTGGGTCTCTCTCATATTTGTCTGTCTCTCCTCACTTCTCTGCCCTTCAATTATTTCCATTTAGTCTTTATATTATCTCTATTCTTCTTTTTGGTTTGTACTGTTCTTTAATTTTCTTATCAACTGCTTTCTGGCCACCATGTATACACTTTCTCTGAACTCTTGTTGTTCTCTTCCATGTCTTTCTCTGAGCATTTATGCTTTGGGCTCTTTTCCTTTCTTATTTCTCTATCTCGTCACTTCTTTTTTCCCTCAAATTCATCAAGGAATGGGCATCTTTAAACTCTACTGCTTCATGTCCCAGGAGTGATGGGACCTTCAAGACTGCCTAGCTTATCTCTCTAGCCCTTTGCTCTTTGGAACTAGTTCCTAGGGAATACTGAATCCTTCAAAGTTAGCCAACTCACTCACCTGGTCCTCCTCGCTTTCATTTCCCCTTTTCTTGTCTGATATTTTGAAACTGGCTAATTTATCCAATATTCATGTATTTGAGGAGACTCACCCATAGTGATATTAAATGCTTCATACTGCACTGAATTGGGGGATTCTTACATCATTAGGCAGGAAAATCTGTGACTTTTTCAGTTTTAAGTAAAAATTCCATTAATTAATAAGACATTAAAATGCAGTCATTAGATATTGTCCCTCCCCCCATTTAACCTGTTTAGTGTTTGCAAGTTTCTAATTGAAAATGAAATGACTTTATTCCAAATCACCATAAAAAGGTTTCTGGCAGAAAAAAATAGGTGCTAGTTGCTGCCAGGAAAGGGCTACTTCACTTGGTTATTGATACAGAACTTATTTACTTTGCTAAATTAGTCCAAAACCAATCTTTCCTGTGATAGAGAAAGAGTATAACCATATGAAAAGAGGGTTGCAAAAGAACATCAAGATGACTGAGAATTTTGTCTTTAAAAATAACAGTGTAACCAAATACAATGTCCCCTGGCTATAAAAGTCCATTGTAATTACATATATTACAACTTGACATAATTAATATATAAATTCTAAGTTTTTTGTCCTGTAATGTGCAATGTGTGGAGGTACTACTGCACTTGCAAGGCACTTCAATGAAGTAACTACATCACTCTGTCTGCAGGGTGTAAATTGTGGCTCCTAAATTGCTTCCCTAAAGAGGGCCAAATTTACTCCTGTGAAACTCTCCTGAAATTAAACAACATTGTTTATCATAAACCTCTAACACACAATAATCAAAGGCAAAATGTGGTTATTCAGCAATGGAAACCAGATATTACACTGCAGGTAAAATGTGCTCCAGTAGTTGTTTGGTTTTTTTCCCCCCCTGAACACTAATTGGAGAGTCTGAAGTCTTTTTATTTAGCTCAGTTGACATGAAGCCCTAAAACCTTTTAAGGAAGAACAAGCAATCCTAATAAAATCTCAGGCTCTAGAAGTTGGCAAGATGTTAAGGTCCCCAAATACCTATCCACAAACAGTGTATAAATATAGTACTCCCCCTTCCCCTATTCCAAATCCACAGGAAAAAATCACCACTTATGGAATGGGAATGAACAGATTGTGTTACCAACAAAATATTATGCAAACTGGGTGCAAACTGTTGCATCGGTGGAAGGAATTAAAGCAACACTCAGAGCCTGTCTTTGGTAAATGAAAAGATTATACTGGTTAATCCCACCATAAAGCATCACTGGCTAACTCTTCTATAAAGCATCCATGCCTTCAGAGAAAAATTTTGAAAACTGGTTGTAATTAGAGCCATAAGTCATTTTAGTTTTGATGCTTATAGCAAGGAGATAATCATGGTGCTGGAATACTACTTTTGAGAGAAAAAATTAAGTAGGAAAAAGCTTTATGGTTTGGCATGAATACCTCTAATTCCTGAGGAATAGGCAGCATATAGGATTTTATTACCTCACAGATTAATGAAATTTAATGTGACGAATGCCATACTGTGGTGACAGTATAGCGTCTGTGTTCATGAAATGGCAATTTTTCTCAGTAACAACCCTAGTTTGGGCCTTTTGCTTTGTGTTCACTGCAGATTTAAGCCAAAATGGCTTTTAATGGAGGGAAAATATTGTTTTGATTAAAACGAAGCCAGAGATTAAATTTAAAGGCGCGGTTCAAAGGTAGCTATTATATTTTTGGCAAAGGCATTTCCTTCAAATTTTAGCCCTTATTTAGAAACTGCTACAATTTTATTCTTATCTGTAGGGAAAGAAAGAGCCATATTGGAAATACTCCAAAGTAGTGCTTAGGGTCTACTGAAAGAAAAGATATTTCCTTTTAGGAACATGGAAACATAGACGTTACCACAGTGGATCAGACCAAGGTCATTGCAACCCTGTATCCCATTTCTGACAATGGCCAGTATCACCTACTTCAGAGGAAAGTGGAAAAACCCACAAAAGCCAAACCCTGGATGGCAGGTTGAGATAATCTGTCCCTAACTTTAGGTCTCATCCTGGTCACTCATAATTAGAGATTGGCTTAAATCCTGAAGCATGGTGGTTAATACCCCATTTATAATTAATTATAACTACAAATATACTTTAAAGCATATAAAATAAAATTTATCAGGAAGGTAGGACAGGAACTTCTATTTTCCCTGCATCAGAATAGCAGAGCGAAGGGATATTAAATTAAAACATGGGAAAATCAAAAGTGACAGAAAAAAATACCTTTAGATAAGATAGACTGAGAACTAATTGCCAAGATTAGCAAGATTCAGATTGGATATTTATAGGCTATAATCATGTCCCCTCTTATATTTTGTCATATCATCAGTAAAAAAAAAAATCAGCTTTTGATATTTCTTTTGGTTACATATAATTATTTATTGGTTTGGTAAAAAAGATGCTCAACAGGGTATAATTTGAAGGAACTAGTGAGGATATATATAAGTGAAGGGCAGTTATGGTAATAAGACAGCCTTTGCTTTGAAGAATTTGTGGTAGCTTCATGGCTTCCTTAACTTTATGTATATACATTTTATAGTCTCTCTCCATTTCAAGTGAAGCTGTTCAATTCAGGAAAACGACTGGCATTCACAAGTACTATTTATACCTATGTTTCTTCTGTCCCCACTTAGCATTAGCATAGGTCTTTAGCATCTGCTCTGGTACAGGATGACAGCAGGGAAAGTACTGTGCGTCAACAGGGGAATTCAGAGGCACCTGGAGGATTGTATCATCAAGATATTGCTTTGCAGCATAATCCCTCAGGGTATGTCTACACTACCCCCCAGTTCGAACTAGGGGGGGTAATGTAGTCATACGGAGGTGCAAATGAAGCCCGGGATTTGAATTTCCCGGGCTTCATTTGCATAAAGCTGGCCGGCGCCATTTTTAAATGCCGGCTAGTTCGGACCCCATGCCGCACGGCTACACGCGGCACGGGGTCCGAACTAGCCGGCATTTAAAAATGGCGCCGGCCGGCTTTTTGCAAATGAAGCCCGGGAAATTCAAATCCCGGGTTTCATTTGCAACTCCGTATGACTACATTACCGCCCCTAGTTCGAACTGGGGGGTAGTGTAGACATACCCTCACATTTTGCCTTCCTTTTCCAGGGGAAAATTAAGTTTATGCACCTCTTAAAAGGGTGAAGCTCACATTTGGGCCTGCTCAGCCATTCTGAGAGGGAGGCCACGAGCCATTTCAGGACCATATTCTGTTCATCCCTGACCTTCCTTTGAGGTGAATCAGGAATATTTGGTGGTTGATTGTATCAGGTATGAAGTCCAGCAAGATGAATATAGATTTGCTTCTCCTGCCTATGGTCACAAGGATATCCTTCAAAGCAACAAATGCTGTCTCAGTAGAGTGTTCCGTAAAGAAGTCTGCCTGAGAGGGTCTAACAGGGTCTACCATTTGACAGCTAACAAATGACGTCAGTGGATAAACATATCACTTTATTTTCTATTTCTGCCATTCTAGCCTTGTTCACAAACAATTTATATTGATTTTTAAAGGAAATATTTGTAATTTTATTGTTTAATTTTAATTTATAATTTTAATTGCAATTTATAAATCAGTTTTTCTTACAGAAAGCATTTGTAAAGAAGGGGAAAATTCAGACTTTAGTGCAGAATACAAAAAAAAAGTGAACCAAATTTCTCATTTATTTTGTCACTGTCACTTGTTTAGATATCTACATAATAGTTATGGGAGAAAGCATAGAGAACAGTGATCAATGGCATTTAAGGCTAATTTTCTTTATGACTGGTGCTCTCAAAAACTGGCAACAGTAAATTAGAGGGAACTTGTAAACAAAGGAAATGGAAAGTTTGGTTAAAGATATTACTGGGGAAAAAAGCTTACTACCACTCTAAGTTTGTTTTGGGTTCTCAGTCAATTTGGAATAATAACATGGTTTTTTATGCCTGGAAATAAAATAGAAAAACACTGAAAATTTCCTTTACATAGCAACATTGGAATTTGAAAGACTGCAGTATTATTCTGATAAATGTTTGAGTGAGAAATGTTATTAGGAACCACTGGTGGTAGAAAGATATATTTCAAAGACTGTGAAGGTAGGCCCTGTTGATGTATATCTTTCTCTTAGGGTTGCCAGAAAAATACCGAGCATGGCAGGAAAAAAATTGGTTGAGCAAAAAAGAAAAAAAACAAAACCAAAAAACCCCTCCAGAAACACCAGGGAAAAAATTGTCCCCATCGGCCTTCCATCCGAGAAAAACAGAAAATACCGGTATTTTCTGGGTTTTTTTTTAAACAGATAGAAGACACAATTGCCGGACTGTCCAGGCGAAAACCACACACTTGGCAACCTTAACCCAGTGCAGGGAAGGCGTGGGAGGGCTTCCTTTCCCCCCCTCTGCCCCGCAGCCTTTCCCTCAGGTTCCACATGCCTCCTTAACTGCTAAAGAGGCACTGTGGCCAGCATAGGGCTAGCTAGGGCTAGAAGACACTGCTCCTTGCTGCAGCCAGCCTATAGCAGGGAAAGCAAAATGCAGGACAATGTAGCACTTTAAAGACTAACAAGATGGTTTATTAGATGATGAGCTTTCGTGGGCCAGACCCACTTCCTTTGATCTGAGGAAGTGGGTCTGGCCCACGAAAGCTCATCATCTAATAAACCATCTTGTTAGTCTTTAAAGTGCTACATTGTCCTGCATTTTGCTTCAGCTACCCCAGACTAACACGGCTACATCTCTATCACTATAGCAGGGAAGGAGTTCTGGGGCTTGCCCAGATGTGGTCTCCCTTTCCTCCCTAAATGCACCCCATCCCGGGGAAGGGACTGGGGATGATCCTCTTCCTTCTCACACCTGCAAGGTATCTCCCCTCCCACCTTCCCTCAAGTCCTGAATGCCTCCTTAACTGTTAAGGCTCCAGTCTGCCTGAGGCTAGCTAACCTATTCAGGGAAGGTGAGGGTGGGGGGGTGAAGGAGAGAAGCTGGCCCTGCTGTGGCTTCCCCTTAGTTCCAAAAGGTGCCCCATACAGGGAAGGGGCTCAAGGGATTTCCTTCCCTCCCACTCTGGAGTGGATCCCCTCCCTCCCCTCTCCTCTCATCCTGCTCACAGCAAAAGGAGTTTTGCTGCAGCCTCCTTCACTGCCGCCTGGCTGAAATGCAGCAGGGCTTCAGCACATGGAGCTTCTCCCTCCAGCCAGATCTCCTGTGCAACCCAGGTGCAGGAGAGAAACCACAAGCATCTTGCAGTGCGGCCTGGGGGAAGCATTTAAAGTGGCCCCAGGGACACCTTGCTCCCTCTTCTGCCAGATGCGGCAGGGGAAAAATGTTCCCGCCGACCTTCCGTCTGAGTAAAACAGAAAATACTGAACATTTTGCATGTCCAGTATTTTCGGGGGTTTTTTACTGGACAGAAAACTCAATTACCAGACTGTCCGGGTGAAAACTGGTACTTTCTCTTAGCACATGAAGGTTTAAATTCTATAAGCTTCTCTGTATGGGCAGACTCTTAAAGCAAATCAGTCTTCTTGGATGTGTCTAGACTGTATCTGTGGAGTGACTGGAGTATAGACATTGTAGGCTTGAGTGCTTGCACTCCAATCCCATTTGCAGAGTTGGCTGGGCTTGAAAGACTAAGCTCCAACCTGAGCTGCAATCTCCACACGGCTGTTTTTAGCATTCAAGTTTAAACACTGCTAATGTGGATCTGTTCCCCAGGCTGTTAGAGGCTTGCTCTGAGCTGCAATGTAGATATACCTGATAATGTAATATCGAATGGAGATTATAGGATCATTGCCTAATGTTTCATCTTAAAATTATAGCTGAAAGAAACAGTGGACACCTGAAAGTACTTGAAAACTAGAAATATAGAGCACTGGGGAGAAAAATTGGCAACTATCTTTAAAATTAATTGGATTATGGGAGCATTCTGGAGAAACAAAATGGGAAAAATGCACATTTTCCTAAAAAGACTATGGCATGTTCCAATGCTGCAGAATCTAGCAACTCTTCCATTTGCTTTACACAGTCTGCAGATTTCCCATAACTTGGTTCCATAATAGAAAGCAGGACTGGAAAATTTTAGAATACTCCTTGCTTTTTTTTGATCAGGGATGCTCATGTAGGTGGAGAAGTGGGTGTAGACTAAACTGTGATATTTATATTATAACAGTCATTGACATTTCTGGCTGTCCTGTTAAATTTAATTGAGAACTAACTTAAAAGAATATAGGTGTATAATTTTAATTTTAAGTCCTAATATTATCCTATTGGATTTGATTAGGATTAGGCCCTTACCTTTTTATAGAGTCATAGATTCTAAGGCTCATTGTGATCACATGATCTGGCCTCCTGTATAATGCAGGCAGTAGAACTTCCCCAAAATAATTCCTAGTATAGCATATCTTTTAGATAAAACATCCAATTTTGGTTTAAAAATGGACAGTGATGGAGAATCTACAGCCTCTAGTAATATTTTTAATTGCCAATAACTTTCACCATTAAAAATGTATGCCTTATTTCCTGTCTGAATGTGTCCGGCTTCAGCTTCCAGCCACTGGATTCAGTTTTGCCTTTCTCTACTCAATTGAAGACCCCATTATTAAACTTTTGTTCAACATGTAGGTACTTACAGAATGGAATCAAGTCACCTCTTAACCTTCTCTTTGTTCAACTCAGTTGAGTCCTTGAGTTCATCACTATGGCTATGTCTAGACTGTAAGCCTCTTTCGAAAGAGGCTCTTTCGAAAGATACTTTCGAAAGAGCCTCTTTCGAAAGAGAGCGTCTAGACTGCACGCGGAACTTTCGAAAGAGCAAGCCGCTTTTTCGAAAGAAAGCACCCAGTGAGTCTGGATGCTCTCTTTCGAAGAAGCCCTATTTACATTCAAGAACGCCTTCTTTCGAAAGAAGCACTTTCGAAAGAAGGTGTTCTTCCTCGTGAAATGAGGTTTACCGCCGTCGAAAGAAAAGCCGCGTTCTTTCGATTTAATTTCGAAAGAACGCGGCTGCAGTCTAGACGCAGGTGAAGTTTTTTCGGAAAAAGGCTACTTTTCCCGAAAAAACCCCTGAGTCTGGACACAGCCTCTAAGTCATGTGGCTCTTCTCTAAACCCTCTTCTATTACATTCCTCTGGGATTGTAGGCATTAGAACTGGACATACTACTCCAGCAGTTGTCACAACAGTGCCAACTATAGAGATAAAACAGGTGCTCTATTCCTAATTGATATTCCCATTTATATATCCCTGTATCAAATTAGTATTTTTGAGCACATCACCACACTAGGAGTTCTTGTTCAGCTGAATATCCAGCACAACCTCATAGATATTTTTCAGAGTCACTGCTTTCCAGGATAGAGTCCCCTATCCTCTGCCTTCTTTGTTCTGAGATGTATACCTTTACAATTAGTCTATTAGAACACATAGTGTTTGCTTGTGTCAGTTTACCAAGCAATCTAGATCGCCCTGAATCAGTGTCCTGTCCTCTTTATTTATCACTTCCCCAATTTTTGTTTCATCGGCAAACTTTATCTGCGATTTATTATATGTTTTCTTCCAGGCCATTGATAAAAATAGTAAATAGTCTAGGGCCAAGAACTAATTTCCAGCCAGACCTCAGTGGTAACAGGCTAGCTCAATGACCATTTATTGTATCATTAGACATTTTGAGATCCATGAATTAGCCAGTTTTTAATGTAGTTAATATTTGTTATGATTTACTACTGTTAAGTTTTCTTAATCAAAATGTCATGCAGTACAAAATCAAATACCTTATAGAAGTCCAAGTGTATTATATCATCACTATTATCTTTATGAATCAGACTTGTAATCTTATAAAACAGATAGCAAGTTAAGTTGATAGGATATATTTTCCATAAACCCGGCTGAATTTAATTCTTTATTAACTGAGTCCTGTATGAGTCATTCCATTTATCATGCCTCAGATTGGTGTCTGGCTGACAGGCTTATAATTATCAGGGTCATATTGTTTAACTTTTTAAAAAACTGGCACATTTCCTTTTTTTCCAGTGTTTTGGAACTTTCCCTTTGTTCCAAGCCCTATTGACAATCAGAATTAATGGTTCCGTTAACTTCTTAGCCAGCTCTTTTAAAGCTCTTTAATGCAAGTTATCTTGACCTGATGTCTAACTTTACCACCTTTTGTTTAACGTCCCCAAGATATATTTTTGGAAAGGACAGCTTGTTATCACCATTTGTTGAGACTAATCTGTCTTTTCTACAATATAGAACAAAAATATTTTCAGAATTATCAGTGATAATTCTACCAGTTTTATCTAATAATAGACTAGTCCCATTATCGGGATTCTTTTTGTTCCTAATGTAATTAAAAACAAAGTTCCTTACTGATTAGCAACTTCTTCTTTTATCCATTTGTAATATATTGTTGATATTTTGACTTTTTTTGCAGCATTCACTTCCCCTCCAAACTAGGTGGGTTTTCTAACAAGCACAGCTTTCTTCCTCAACTGTGGCTCTTAGGGCATTCAGTAAAATGTTCTTAAATGATTTCCAATTATCATTCCATTTTTTTATTAAATTCTCCTCCTGGATGATTAAGCTTATAATAATTTTAACTTCCTTTTATTGGCCTTAATAAAGCTATATATAAAGCTATATATATAGATAGAAATAGATATATATCACTGGTCTGGACTTTAGTCTGCTTGCACATTAATTATCAGATCTAGTTAGGATCACTTGTAACTATGCTGCCATTAACTTTTAGTTCTGTGCTTAGTTGCTGTTTATTTATTAGGACATGGTCCAACACAGAATTCCCTTGTTGGCAGCAACACTATTTGAGTTAGAAAACTGTCATCTACACAATTTAGCAAAATGCAGGACTTTAAAGACTAACAAGATGGTTTATTAGATGATGAGCTTTCGTGGGCCAGACCCACTTCCTCAGATCAAATAGTGGAAGAAAGTAGTCACAACCATATATACCAAAGGATACAATTAAAAAAAATGAACAAATATTAAAGTGCTACATTGTCCTGCATTTTGCTTCAGCTACCCCAGACTAACACGGCTACATTTCTATCACTATTCTACACAATTTAGAAATTCTTAGTATGTTTTAGTACTGGCTGTATGAGATCTCCAGCATATGCTACTCAAACTGAAGTGCCCTATAAGGACGTAGACTTCCCCCTCTACATATTATAGGTGCTTAAAGATACAGTGATTCTGTTTCCTGGTGTCATTGGGTGCCTGTAGCAGATATTAACTAGTGCTGCATCTTGTGTTTTATCTGTTAGGACCTGGATTTGTAAGCATTCAAGATATTTTTTCTTTATCAGTGACAGGTATTGAAATTTTCAGCAGAGTGCCATTTGCTCTCCCCTTTTCCCCACTTGATCCTGACTAAACAGGTTATCACCATTGATTTCAACATTGCAGTAGTATGACTCATCCCATATTTCAGTAACACCAACATTTCCTCTTTTTCCTTTTCCTTTTTGCTATTAGTTGAATCCCCCCCTGACTACTCTAGCCAGTCTGTCTCAAAGAGATAGGTCCACCTTCGACTGAGATGAAGGCCAGCTAAAATGTTCAGCCTCCTCACTACATAGCAGGTGGACCAGTGTGCTACACAATTGAAGCCCTGCATCTTCTACTACTGACCTAGCCAGCAGTTCACTTTTGGAATCCTCTGCCTTCTATCTTCATTTGCTTGTTGGACAGAGCAATTTCTTGGACATTCTTCTTCTTCAGCACACTTGTGAGATCCTTACTACCTGCAAGATATCCTGCAAAGGAATGTCATTAGTGCCAAAAACAAGCCATGACCAGTGAATCCTTGCCCAAAGACTTCAGAAGCTTATTCCAATTTTAGATTGATTTCTCATGTATTGGTTCTGTGAAGGCAGCATATTGTCCTGTTGTACACCTGTCACTTGCAGCATGTTGTGTTGATTTCTGTGTATTGAATCTCCATCAAGGATCATCTTACTTGCATGGTTAAAGAATGCTTTATGAATAAGCTTGATTTTTCTGACAGGTTGGTCTAAGTTACCATCAAGATGTGTGTCCTCTGTTCCCTTTTACCTGCTGAATCCTGAGAGGTATATTCCATAGCTTTCACGTTAAGGATGTGGTGTCAATTTGAAACTTCTAGCTCTGTGGACCTTCTCCTGCTTCTCTTCTGTCAGATTAACTACCTGTACTTACAATCAAGGTAGCTGTTCAGGTGTTATGATCGTGATGTATCAACTAAATCCCTAAATTACAGATTCCTGGTCTTCTAAATAACAGAAGATTAGTGTTGGCTAATTTCAGCAGCAGACACTGCACTATAAATTGTTGTTCACAATATTTTTAAAATCTTTAATCACTGTGTATATATTTTGATCATTCATCTTATAATAATATTAAATTACAGTCTCAGTTCTTGATCTCAAAGTTTTCTCCTTTCCTTTAATTTCTCCATGAATACAATTAAGCTTATCCAAAGTTGGTGCACTTGGGGAGAGTGTTTAAAAATAAATGGGAGTTACTTGGCATGTTACATGTTTCTTTTTTCCAAAGTTCCTACTGTTCTTGCTGAATTGCATAATAGTTCATATTTAGCCTTTTTGTCATCACTTTTATAGGAAAATAAAAATGAATGCCAAGGAAAAGGTGATGCAGGATGGTACTTTTTCTTTCTGGTGTCGATGCCATATGGCATATTGCCACAAAATGAAAGCCTTTTTCCATACAGAGGTTTCCGCAGTTGGCACACATCATTTCAGGTATATTCTAATAAATATCTCATATTTGAATATGGAAAACATGATAAACAAAATATTCCAGGCTTAGTTATGTATTTATTGACTGATATTTATTTATTTAGGCATTTATTTACTAATAGCTACAGAACAATCAAATGTTGCTGTTTAATTGGCAATATTTGTGTCCAAAGGCAAATTCTTTTCACCCTCATTCCACAGAGTCCAAAATGTTCTTTTTTTCAATATCCTTACTTATTCTCTTATTCTGGTTCTTCTCTCACATTAATTTCACTGGATCCCAGTAAAGGAAATATGATGGTGCTAAGGAAAGATTTTAGTGGTCTCACCTCAGTGTGACTTCTACCTGCTTCTGCAGGAGCAAGTTTGGAAGCGGACTGTTATTGAGACTGAAATTTGTGCATTTCTGTCATAGGGTATGTCTACCCTTGAGCTTGAAGTTTGATTTCTAGCTTGGGTAGATGCACGTGCATTGCTTCTGATTGAGCTTGCATGTTACAAATGACAGGAGCAAGGACAAGCCTGTCTGAAATGCCAGTTGCTACTAATCCTATCTGGAAGTCCTTCCCATCACCTGCACCACTGAAGTTTCATTGCCATTTTTTTGCATGCTAGCTCAATCAAAGCTAGCCCAGGTATCTCCAACTCCAAAGGAATTTACACCTGCAGCTCCAGTGCAGAACATACCATAGGGTGTTTCATTTTATTGTATGGAAATAGTGACCTTCAAAAACAATTGCAAACTATTATTGGGTAGTGAGGCTTCATATTTGATTTGTTTATTCCAACATTAAAGCAGCTTCAGCTACTGTTCTCCAGTTTGAGCCTGATTTTGGCTTTTGATGACATGCAGGGGCTCTGATGCAATAGCAGGTACCAGAGTAGCCAGTGGCCACTGATCTCCTCTTTTAGCATGCACTCTCCCCTTCCGTTGGCTGGTGAAGAAGAGAGCAGAGTCATAGGCTGTGATATTGCTGTGTTACCTGAGTCTGCTGGAAGCACTTTAACTCTTGAACTCTGGGAACACAGAAGCTATAATGTGTTTTCTCTCTGTGCACAGCAGAATGGGCAAAGTTGACTTGTTCCATCCCATCTATCCTCCATAGGTACCAGAACTAGGGCTGTTGCCAGTAAGAGTGCTGGCTTGACGTGATTTCTATCATATACAGGGTTGACAGTTTGGTTCAGTGACTCTCAGTAACCAGACTATACAAATTGTTCCACCACCCCTTCTATCCACTTCTTGTGGGGCAACTGATATCTGTCCTTCAGTCTGATATTTTACTGACTATGTCTGTGATGCTCTCTTAGAAATTGTAAGGCAGAAATGTCAAAATGTAGATTTATTTGAATGTAAATGTTTATTACCATGTAAAATATGTGAACAGTGCAAAAGGACTGTATAATATATTTGTCAATGTGAATTTTATCATAAATGTCTGTATGTTTAGAATATGCCAAGATTTGCCATATTTCAAGATGGAGTCTGAAACTCCATCTTGGATTTAGAAGCTTCTGATACCATCCATATCAGCCATAGGTTCTGTCACGTCCACAGGTGACTGTTGAGATTTAAAACATCATTCACCTGCCAGTTGCAATTTGCATAATCCATGAATATTCAGTAGCATTCCTACCAGCCAATTACTTTGAACCTTGTGTAAAGTGCATCCTTGTAATATCCAATCAGTTTAAACATATCAAGGTGATGAATATGCATGAGATCAGGCTATAAATGTTCTGATCGAACGATGGTTTGTTCTGGTCGTCGGGCTTAACCCGGGATCAGGGCATCGCTTGTCCGTCGGGTCTTAGGAATAGGCTTAGATTGGAGCGAAAGAGAGCGGAAGAGGTCATGTATAGTTTGTAATGGTACTCTAGTTACCTTTTCCTTCAAGGAGTCTGACGGAAGGTCAGTTCTCCTACTTAGGGTTTTTAGTTAGTTAGGTAGTATTAGATAGTTAGATCTCGTCATCGTGTCTGTGCGGCAGGTCGCGTCGGTCCACGCATGTCGGCCGTCGTCGAGTATGTTCGTCGGGTGCGTCGGGATTAGTGTAGGGTTTTATTTTTAGGATAGGGTTAAGAATAGGTAGGGCACAGAGTTGTCCATCGTCTGTTCCGGTCGCTACCGAAGCGCGAGAAGGGAAGCCGGAGAGAAGAGATTCAGCGCAAGGCGAATCGTCGGTCGCCAAACCCAACTCCAGCGTCGAGGGATCGCCTGGCTGTTCCTCGCCCGAGGCTCTAAACCAGCCAGAGGCTAGCAGGTCGCCAGCACCGGACCAGCCGACGAGGGATCGCCTGGCTGTTCCTCGCCCGAGGTTCTAAACCAGCCAGAGGCTAGTAGGTCGCCAGCTCCAACCGTCCATCATCGAAAGACGATGTAGGTATAGGGACCTTAAGGGACTGCCCCTTCTGGTCTATTTGTAGTGTAAATGGGGACTGCCCCCAATGTTAAATGGAGGTATTGCTTGTAAATTTAACTTTGTATAATATAGTCTTGTGGTTATCAGTTTAAAATCCAGACTCAAGCTGTCATTTCAACACGCCACAAACACACTAACGGGTGATTAGATACGGGAAAGAGGGTCCCATCCTCAAATACCATCCCCAAGCAGATTGGTCGGGATATTAAATTATCTCTCTGGGAAATGTCCTTAAACACCCTTGACATTTCCTTATTCTGTTCGACATACAGGTAACAAAATCTAAAAAGGTCCGCTACAGAGTTTGTTCTTTGCTTTTTAGTAAATGCACATTTCTTCCATTTGTTCCGAAATAAATATCCTTTTTAAAAAGAGTGAAAATGCCTGTTTATTGTGGTACAGCTTGTTGGTTGGATTGTACTTTTGTGTTTGTCTGAAAGAAGGAATGTTCAAAGAGATGGAAATCAAAAATGAACAAACAAAAAAACAAAAACAGAAGCACGTGGAACAGAAGAATGGCAGCAAGTAGAGAATGACCACTGTCTAACAGCAAGGTAATTTAACTAGCTACAATGATTTTGAAGGGAAAAGTGCAAGAGGCAGTGGCAGATATGGCATTTGTACACCATTATCTTTCATTTGGCAGATCTTATTACTGATTGGAAAATCATAGAAGTTTAGGGTTAGAAGAGACCCTGGGAGATCATGTAGTCCAACCCCCTGTTCAAATCAGGATGAATCCCAACTAAAACATCCCAGCCAGGGCTTTGTCATGATGGGGCTTAAGTACCTCTAGGGATGGAATTTCCATCACCTCCCTATGTAACCCATTCCAGTGCTTCACCACCCTCATAGTGAAATAATCAAATACTGTTTTGGTTCTTAGCCAAGATATGGGGCTTGGAGGCTACTGAGGCTATGTCTAGACTACACTGATATATTGGAAAAAGGTACAGAAATTGCGTTTTTTTCTGAAAAGGCTTTTCCGAAATTTGCCCATCTACACTGGGCCAAATTTCGAAAAAGCCTCCTCTTTCAGAAGAGCCCTCCTTCCTCATGGAAGGAGGAAGAAAGGGCTTCCAAAAGACCATGTCTGCCATGACACACACACACACACACACACACACAAAGAAGCAGAAGAGCAGACATGTTCCCTGGATGCAGTAGAGTTTTTCCAGGATACTTCCCAGAAAAACCCCACAGTGTAGACAAAGCCTGAGGAAAGGAATGGGCTAAGCAAAATATAATTACTTTTGCTTCAGAATCCTAATTTGTTACACTTACATAAATTGACTTATTCTTGTTTTGTGATTGTTAACATATGCCCTTCCAACTACAGTTACAAAAACAACTGGCATATTGGAAATAATTTTTTGAAAATTTCATCTTCTTATTTATTTATTTGAGTTGGCCAGGAGAGGGCAATTTTGCTAAACAGCAACTTTCAAATTTTGAAATTTGTGTTTTAAATTTTGTAGCAACGAACAATAACCTTTTCAGTCTTTCCACATAAATGGAATTGTTTCAAATGGAAACCGCAGTTTTTCAGTTGGGAAGGTTGTCCCCATATGTGCATAGATGTAACCTAGTGGTTAGGGCCATCATCTGGGCATGACAAACCTAAGCTCAAGTCCCTTGTCTGTTTAATTCAGACTGTGTGTGTATATATATATATACACACACTAAAACAATCCACACTTATTTAATCAGGCAGTGAACAGACTTGATCCTGCATTTCTCATCTCCCTATCCAGGGCCCTATGCAGAGAAGAGTGAGAGTCTCTCTCTCAAAACTCTCCTCACATAAATGTAACCAAAACATCTACATCTCTGCAAAGCATCTCAATTTTGATAAAACAGCATATTTCAGCAAATTATTATTTAATATAAAATGTTCTACCCAGTTGTAGGAGGGACACCCAATACATTTGAGGCAACATGGAAGAATACTTCAGAAATATTAGGAAGAAATTGTGCTTACCATTACTTTAGTTGTGTTTTTCCAACCTCATCCCAATTTTAAAACATTTAGCATTTAGTGTATGATCAGAAGTTCCTTGTGACCTAAAACTTCTGTTGTATTCATTAGTACTTTTCGGAGTGAAATGATAGCATGTTTGGGCTGGTATTAAGCAATTAAGAGTAGGAAATCTGATGCTACAGTATGAAAAAGGGAGTGATATGGTGCATTTTGAAAGGCATTATTTTATTTGTTAATGTGACTGCCATTAACTCAAGCATCACATCAGTTTTTGATCCATATCTGCTGCAGCATGGGTACAAAGTCCTCATTCCACTTCGATTGCTTCTTGCTATTAAATTCACTCACATTGTGTTATCTGATTTGAATTGATTTGCACAAGAATTGGGTCTTAATCACATAAAAAAGTGTTTTTCGGACATTGAAATAATTTGTTAGGCTTTCTAACAAGAGCTCGTGCTGTAACCAGACATTCCCTCCTAGTTTGTTTTATTTGGACTAGAGTTCTTCAAGACTGAATGACATGCTTCATTCCAGTGCCTGAGTTGATGACTGAATTAAGATGTGTTGATGAATATTAATTTCTTCTACAAAAAGCTCTGGCACTTAGACATTTTTGTTGTCTGCTTGTTCCATCATATATGGAAGATTTTGGTGGTTTCCTTCAAAGTGTGTATATTGGCAGTTGTATCTGACAGGCATATTTCACACAGCATGTGGTAAAAACCTTGTTTTATCATTTCTGGACTGCAAAAAAAGGTGCCTTAGCTATTTAGAGTGCACATATTGATACAATAAACTCCTTTTGAGACTATCGCATGGCTTATTTGTAATAAGCTGATGTTACCTTATTGATGTAACTGCAGTTTTCTCCACCGCAACATGAAGTTTGTTGACACTTGTTTTACTGCTGACATTTCTTTCAGTGCCCAGTAAACTGCTATGGAATTTCACTAGTGAAATGTTCTGTCAGCCTGACTTAAAAGTCCTCCTGTCTTCATTTCCCTGAAGATTCTGAGGACTTACCTCAATAAGCTTTTGAAATTTGTCAGATAATGTAATTTCATAATGTTATTACATGCATGTTTCAACAGGCACTTCATGTACCAGACTGTGGGGTTGTTTTTCTTTAGGGGATCATTTTACATTGTAGGTGAAGACTATTAACATAAATACAAATTTATGGGAGGTACAATTAAGTTATTTTTGCTAATTTTGACTGCAGCTGCTTTAGCTTATGAATATTTTTCCCATTTCAGTTTGTTTACTTATGTGAAAAAAATAGTACTTTATGAAAATGCTCTGTTTCTAGGCATTCTGTAGAGAGATCCCCTTTTCACAAGATTTCTTATTAATGATTTTTAAGTAAGACTATATTTTGTGACTAGCATTCAGTTGTTTTCTTTCTTTGGGCATGGTCAGGGCTGGAGTACCCAAAAGACAGACTAAGCATGTGCTTAGGGCACCAGCAAAGCAAGGGCACAAAAAAAAAAAAAGAAAGACTTTACGGTATAGTATTGTTTTTATTTTGAATTACATCTGGGAAGGTACCATAATCTTTTCAGTGCTTAGGACCTCTAAATGTCTTAATCCGGCCCTGGGCATGGTTCTAGTAGAACTCTCTTCTAACTTGAGGGCTTTGCTGTTTTTAAATAACACATGCAAACTAATTCTTAATTGAAAAATACCCGTGAGATCCAAAGCTTAGGAATATTCTATTTCCATCCTTTAATGTTGTGTTTTTATTAATCTTCTCCCTATAAAAATACCTTCAAGACTGTTTATGCTTTACCCCTTAATTACACTGTTTGAAATCAGAGGAAAAAAATGATTCTGCATTCAGACCCTCCCTAAATGATTTTTACTTAAATGGGGACATAAGAATTGATATACTGAGATAAAAAGGAAACAAGGTGGTTTGCATACAGCATGACTGTATAAGAACTAATCTGAAAAAAGATATTGAATGAAATAACAGAAATATGGCCACAAAGTGAAAGCCACTGACTGATGGCAGTATCTCCTGAAGCCAAAAAGAGAAGAGGCCAGCTTAATTTACTAAAAGGGACTAATGCATACTAATGCTCCCTTGATAGCTGCCTCTGTTGAGATCTTTTCCCAGTTTCCCAAGTGCTTCTCTTCCAAGTGGCTGGCCTGTGAACACAGTTCTCTTTGGGTTTAACTCTCCTGGTTGTCAGCCACGTTACTTAGTAGGCTCATTGCGGGTGGCACCTGCAAGAGCTTTCCTCCTGGAACCAGTGAACAGTAAGGGTGTGTCTAGACTACATGGCTCCGTCGATGGAGCCATGTAGATGAGTTTACTGGACATAGCAAAATGAAGCGGCGATTTAAATAATCGCCGCTTCATTTACATCGAAATGGCCACCAAGCTGTGCCGATCAGCTGATTGTCGGCACAGCGCAGTAGTCTAGATGGGGATCAGCTGACCTCAGAGCCCTTTGTCATCAGATCCTTTATGCCTCGTGAAACAAGACTTACAAGATCTGACGACAAAGGGTTCTGGGGTCAGCTGATCCCTGT
The DNA here is from genome assembly GCF_049634645.1 of Pelodiscus sinensis. Classification (NCBI taxonomy): domain Eukaryota; kingdom Metazoa; phylum Chordata; order Testudines; family Trionychidae; genus Pelodiscus; species Pelodiscus sinensis. Next base: position 40,193,343 of record NC_134715.1, on the reverse strand, counting down.
CTAGACTACCGTGCTGTGCCAACAATCAGCTGATTGGCACAGCGCGGCGGCCATTTGGATGTAAATGAAGTGGCGATTATTTAAATCGCCGCTTCATTTTGCTATGTCTAGTAAACTCATCTACATGGCTCTGTCGACGGAGCCATGTAGTCTAGACAAACCCTAACAGTATGCAGCTCCTTCCAGACAGAGTATGGTTTGTTTTACCCAAAGATATATAGCACTTAGAGAAGTGGATTTCAAATAGCAGCAAGCATTGCAAGTATATCTTCATTCAAGATATGCCTTCTTCAAGACTTTTGGTAGACTTGACTGAGCCCCCCAATGCCTCTCCTTTCACTCAAGGCACCAAATTATCACTTGCCTGCAGCATACCTCTCACTCCCAGTTAATCTCTGTATCAATCTGCAGCTGTTTACAGTTTCCCCTTCCCACTCTGTAGGGCAGAGCCTTTAATAGATTAGTGTCTTATCATCTCCATAGTCTCTGCCTAGTCAAACACTGCTGTCTATAAACTTGGCTGGCTAAGGAGCTGCCGCTTTTGTGGAAAAACTTGCCAGCTGTAAGATTGTCAGTGTTCTTCTGCAAATACTATGCTCCCGTTCAGGAAAAAGCCCTCTTGGGCAAATATATTTGCGCAAGAGGGCCAGTGTAGACAGCTAAAACCTGTTTTGCGCAAAAAATCCCCGATGGCGAAAATGGCGATCGGGGCTTTCTTGCGCAAAACCGCGTCTAGATTGGCACGGACGCTTTTCTGAAAAAAGTGCTTTTGCGCAAAAGTGTCCCTGCCAATCTAGATGCTCTTTTCCGCAAATGCTTTTAACGGAAAAACTTTTCCGTTAAAAGCATTTGCGGAAAATCATGCCAGCCTAGACGTAGCCCTCATGTTTTTAAAGAAACTTTTCCTGCCAGGTTTCTTTAAAAACATCCTCTCATCTACCTAGGTATTTAAGTGGTGGTAATAATACAGATATGGTACGGGGCATAGGATATTTAGAAAAATAAACAAATATTTCACAGTTCTCCACAGTTTTCTCACTACTGTGCCACGTAAAGCGATGTCTATGCTGGCAAAAATGGACCTGTAATTTGCCACTAGTGTAATGCCATTGGCGGTAGCAATGGGGAAAGCTGTTGTATAAATAAGGTTTAGGTGCCAAGTCATCTAATCCTGGGGCAGGGTTCTGTGCCAGCTGTCAATGATGTGGCTGTGCCAGCGGTGAATTACAGGTCTAAATTTCCATCAGGAAATTGAAGACTCAATCAAACACCAAAGTTTAAAAATCATTTACCCTTTCAGGGGCAAATTAAATCTGTAGAGGCAATACAACCTGCATTATCTGCTAGAGATGTGGAAGTCATAGCCCGCGTTAGTCAAAATATTTTTCTTCTCAATTATATTTCTCAGAGTTCAGTTTTTATGTTTTTTTATATTTGAAGTTATATAATCCTTGCTTTTTAACGTCTAGGCTGGTCTATTATAATTAATTTTGTTCTAGATTTACTGTTCATCTCAACAAATGCTATATATTTGGAACCTGAATTTTTCTCTCTCCCCCTTTCTGATCCTCTCCATACTTTTTTATATCCTCCCTGAATCCCTTAAGCAGATGTTCCTATGTGTGTAGGGAAGCAAAACATGCAGGAAACACCTGAAAAAAGCAGTTGGGGGAGAGCAGTGGCCATCAAGAAAGCACTGAGGCCCCCTCACTGCAATTCTCCATAGTAGGTACACTGAGACCCTGGCTGGTGTTGTGTAGAGTCAAGGAACATCTATGCTTTATGGTGTTTCTTGGGTCAAGATGGATTTCTGATTAGAACAGGTTTCCAAGTTACTGATAAAGTTTTAGCAAAGTCATTCCCCATTCCATGTAAGGAGCAAATCATGTTCTATTCCCCTGCCACCTCCCGCCATCCAACCATTATGATAATTAGGAGGCAATTCAGTAAACTAGAACTTCCAGAATTTCCTAGACCCTATAGTTTTTATTTGCACAAAAGAGAAAATTCCAGGCTGCTCACAACTACACTAGAGCTTGTTTCTCAGCTTAACTCTCTTCTTCCTAATGCAAACGCTGCAGCCATATTGACATTATGCCAGAAAGACCCCAAAATAGTAAATATTTGAATGTTCCTGTGGCTGCTACACACAATGTATTTGGGTTTAATCTACTATGACCCCCTAACTTTTTTCAAGTCACTGCTTCCCGAGATAAAGTATGGCCTTCGTTCTTTGTTCCTACAAATATAACTTTGCATTCATCTGCATTAAAATAACATATTTGTTTGGTTGTGCCCAGTTTATGAATTTGTCCAGATCACTCTAACATTCCCCCATCATTGTGTCATCTGTAATCTTTATCAGTGATGATTTTGTTAACACTGATAAAAATATTAAGTGCCATAGGATGAAGAACTGATCTCTGAATGACCTCACTAGAAACAGTAATGATTCCCCATTTATTCTGAGACCTGTCAGTAAGCCAGCTTTTAACCAATATAATGGGTGTCATGTTAATTTTATATTGTTCTACTTTCATGAAAATGTTGTGTGGCAGCAAGTCAAATGCCTTACAGAAATCTAGGTATATTAGATTAGCACTAGTACTTTCATCAGCCAAACTAGTTATCTCATAGAAAATATATGAAGTTGGTTGGACAAGATCTAATTTTTTATTAATCATGTCCCAGATGAGCTGCTCAATTATCTTGTCCCAGAATGATGTCAGGCTAACATAACTATACTAACCTAAGTCAGCCTCAGAAGATTAGCATTTTTACAGTCCTCTGAAATTTACCCAGTATTCAAAGATTTATTGAAAATCAACATCAGCAATCAAGTGAGTCGTTTGGCCCATCTCTTTTCAAACTCTTCGATGCAAATTATCTGGACCTGCTGATTTTAAAATGTCTACCATTAGTAGTTGCTATTTCACATTTTCCTAAATTAGTATAAGAAAGAATAGTGTTTCATCATCATATATGGCTTTTCCAGAACAAAAATATTTATTGAACTACTACATTTTCTACATTATTATGGACAAATCCACTCTTTTTAGTGGCCCTTGCTTTTGTTTCTAATATATGTAAAAATGTTATTTTCATTAACTGCATAGATTTCTTCAGGTGATCTGTTATTTTCATTGTAAATTTTCTATTATTCATAGCTTCTGATTACATTCATTACTATAGATGTCTCCTTTCTTCCACTTGTTCTATTATATTATAGCAGCACTTGCCTCTAAGCCTTGGTTGGTTTGTTTGTTTTTAAACCAGTACAAATTTCTTTCTTGAATATGGGGTTGTGACTATTTGGTCATCTAGTAAAATGTTCTTAAACAATTTCCAATAATATATTTCATGTTTTTCTGTTTAAATTCTTTCTGCCAACCAATTTGAGTCATAATTGTTTTCAGCTTTGTGAAATTGAGCTTTTTAAAGCACCAAGGATTACTACTTTGGACTTGATTCTATTTACATGTAACAAATGTGATAAAGTTGCAATCACTTGTGCCTAAATTCCTACTAATTTTTAGGTCTTTGATCAATTCCTCTTTAGCTGTTAAGATCTAATCTAAAATTCTCCATGTCAGATACAGTAATTTTTGAGTTGGGAAATTATCCTCTGTGGCATTTGGAAATTCTGAGGATGGTTTTAGAACAGAGACCTCCAACATATGTCATCAGATTGAAGTTTCCCATGTACACATCACTTTTTCCCTACACATTTTAGATACCTGATTCAGGAACTTGTTATCCTCATCTTCAGTGATCTGATAAGTAGCCAAATTAATGCCCCATCTTCTGATTTATCTGTTAGGACATCAATGCATATGCATTCAAGATCAGTTTCTTATGAATTATTAATTACTTGGAACAGGTAATGCCATGTTTTACACAGTGCCACTACCCTCCTCCCTCCACCCCTTTCACCCACCTCATTCCTTCCTAAGTTAGAGCCATTGATTTTAACAGTCCAGTCATAGAAGTCATCCCTCCAGGTTTCCAGAATATGAAATATATTGAATTTATGCTCATAAATGAACAGTTCAATTTCTTCGTTACTTTAGCTACTAACATTTGTGTATGGGCAAATCAATAATTTCTTCTTTTCACGTCCTTTAGTTTCATACCTTTTCTTTTTAGGTATTTCAAGTTTGTGCTAAGTGAATGCTCATTTGTTCTCTCTTTTCACCCTCCCATTCTGTTATTAATTTGGTGCCTTCCTGACTGCTCTAGCCAGCCTGTCTCTGAAAAGATTAGTTCTCCTTTTGCTGAAATGGAGGCCATCCAAACTATGCAGACCTCTTGCCCCCTAGAAAATGTCCAATGTTTCATAAAACCAAAGCTCTTTATATTATCCTAGTCAGTTGTTCACTTTAACAGTTTTCTACTTTCTATCTTCCTTTACTTTTGGGGCAGGAAGAATCTCTGAGAAGATCACTTAGACCTGTTGTGGACAATAAAAAAACATCAGCCAGCCAATGTTAGTGTCTGGCGGGCTGCCATTGCTATATTTTCCTGTGACTTCAGAGGTATCAGGCAATTGCAGCTCTCGTTGGCTGCGGATTGGCTTTCATGGCCAATTGGAGTGGCGAGAAACAGTGTGGACCAGGACGCTGCTTCCTGCTGCTCCCATTGGCCATGAATGGTGATCCATGGCCAATGAGAGCTGTGATCGCTTGATACCTGTGGAGGCACAGGTAAATAAAGAAGTGGGGACCTGCCAGTGACTAACTCTGTAGACCAGATCCAGTCTGTGGGCTGGAATTTGCCCACCCTAACTTTGACTCACTTTAGCACCCTTCTAAGTTCCCAGAAATAATATAATATATAATTTCCCCTCTCATCTTTTCCAGCTGTGTGTGGATTTTTTTCCATTTGTGTGTGGAATAATTTGTATGTGTGCCAAGGCATGTGCATGTGCACTACTAGTAGAAACAAAAACCTACCTGTGGGTGCTCTGCTTATCATGTGGGAGGCATTTGAATCTCCCCTGAGTGGCTGCACAAGTGCCCAGTTTACAGGGAAAACTGGTATATAATCTGTTAGATGTTCTCTGTACACATAGCATAAATCAGGGAGTTAATGATTATGGTTACTGAAATGGTATTCAAAAATATGACATTTTCAGATGACCAGCAGTACATAGAAATAGCATTATTTGCTATAGACCGATAATTTTTCAGATACACTCTAATACAGTTCTTGATAATGTATGTTTAAGATTTCTTTTTAGTATCACACTTAGTACCTAAGGAAAAGATGTATGGGGTCTTGCATCATACCATGAGCCCTGCTGGTTATTCAGAAGAAAAGTCAGCAGGGCCTAGGAGAATTAGGTAGGTGTCTTTCATTGTACAGTAGCTTGAGAGTGGAATATTCATTTAAAATACATCTCTTCTTCCCTTACAACTATAATTCCTGATTTGCTGCATTCCAGAAGATATGGTATGTTTTGTGAGAGCTTTGTCTTTATTATTATTAGTTCTAAAATACAGCTCAACACAGAGCTGAATTTACAGAGTCATAACCACTTTAATGTGGTTGTACAAAATTGTATCTTTAGAAGGGAATAACTTTTAATAACAAAAGTGGAAGAATAAACTTTCTGATATGACTACAAGTTGTTAAGCAATCTGCTACAATGGCATGATGCCTGCTCATAAAATAGCATGCCATTTTTAAGATGGCAGAAGCACAATTAAATAAAATCTTTTAAAGCACAGTTTTCAGAATGTCTAATGTGATGTTTTATGGAACAGGAATAAAAATCCCTCCAATTACTCTGAACCAAACTTCTTACAGATTACAAAGGCAGCAGTCATTTTAGCTGCCTCCAATCTGAGTTAACTACCAGAGGATAAGCCAGAACCAAATGTAGATTTAGTGTTTCATTTGTCCGACCAGCTTCCATCTTCCAACCTGTAAGTAGCGATTGGAAGTAAATAAAGCATGCTTAGAACATAGCCTTTTCCCACCCCATCCCTATTTTGTATGTTACCTTTCAGAAGTTAATTGTTTGGGTTGAGACAGAATGTTCAATAGGGCCTGATCCAAAGCTCACTGACTTAGAAAGACTTCTGATCCCTTTTGGGCTTTAAATCAACTCTTTTAAGTTTAACATTTAGGGTGAGTCTAGACTACAAAGTTTTTTGCAGAAAAACAGTAGTTTTTCCAAAAAAACCTTCACTTATATCTACGCTGCTATTGCATTCTTTCGAAAGAAAATCAAAAGAAAGCCGGGGTTTTTCCAACATTCTACGAGGCAGAACGCTTTCAAAAGAGCACTTTCAAAAAGAGGCATGTGTGGACGTGGAAGAAGGAATTTTTTTGAAAGAGGCCTCCAGGAAATAGCACCGGTGCCCTAGTGGCCACTTGGTCTGTAGTAATCACAGCTTAAATGTGAGATAATGTCCATTCAGAGTGGATGCTCTCTTTCAAAAAAGAAGATCACTTTTTCAATCCGCTTTTGCTGTGTGGATGCTCTCTTTTGAAAGAAGTTTTTTTTGGAAGATCTCTTCCAAAAAAGCTTCTTTCAAAAGAAGCCTGCAGTCTAGACATACCCTTAGAGAGCCAGATTTATATCAACAGATGACTGTTAACTTCTGTGGGCAGAATACCTTTGACCTCAGTGCTCTAGTGGGGCCAAAGTACTCAGGTTAAGAACAACAAAAGCATACCTCAGCCTTCCCCCCGCCCATCTTTAAAAAGAAAAAGTATGAGCAGCAAGAGCTTTATAGGACTTACAGCCATGAGATGGCTGGTAAGGACCTCTTGGTGTAAGTGGGGTAAAGAGGGAAAAACTGGTTCCTCTAATCTATTTTTGCACTTTGGTGATGTGGGAGTATAAATTATGGCAGAAATTGTCTCGGTGGCTGAATCCCCAATTATTTATATTATGGGCCATGCAGGAGGTTAATTCTTTGTATTGTGGAATAGTTTAGCTATGAGGATCGACTTCATCTCCAGAAAGGCATCTGTATGTAAAGGGAGTGGCACTCTGCTGATGCTCAATAACGCTCAATTTCAAACTTTCCTATCATTTGAGATTGCAGGATTCTGTAGATATTAGTTTAGATTCCGAGATCTTGACCTGATGCAAGTAACTAGAGAATTTTTGTCGCTAAATGAATCATGGAGAGTTTTTAGATCTACAATCATATTAATACTATTAGATCTTGTTAACCTTGGTATTTTACTTGGGTTTATCTGTATAGAATGCTTGAGACCGAAAACTCAAATCATTGCATTGGTGTACCCACGGAAGTACGTGCATGTGTGTGGAATGCTTCCATAAGCAAAGAAAAACTTATTTGTGTTCATAACTCTTAAAGGCAGAATTTCCTGGGGTGTTAAAAAATGATGACGGCCTTAGGCCTGAGCAGGATGAATATTAAGTTATTTGTTAAAAAGTTACATGAAGATATCTATGGTGGTTAATATGAATCTTATCACTTCTCTGAAGAAGAGAGAAGACATACTCATAAATCAAGAATGCACACGTCTGCTCCCTTTGTGAAACAGCTTTTGTGTGTGTGTGTGTGTGTGTGTGTGTGCGCGCGCGCGTGTGTGTGTGTGCGCGTGCGTGTGTGTTCCATACAGGCCGTGTAAACCCTTTCTTATAAAGGACTGGTCATTCCTAAGGATATGATCCAGGTCCAGATCATCCTTTCCTGTAATAAAACCCTTCTTGGGATGAAGCTCAGGGGAAGAAATCCCCATCAGGATGTCCTTGCCTTCACAGTCACCATTCTTGCATTTTGCACAGATGCTTGTACTTTGAGGAGAGGTCTCTATAGGAGACCACCCCATGTGCAGATCCTGGGGGGCAGGAGGGGAGCAAAATCTATGCACCTCCTGCAACTAGCTGAACACTCTGAAATATCATAGACACCAGGTTCAAGAGTTTTTGTAAAGCCTAGCAGAAGCCAAGAAATAAAACTCTAGGATAATGCTTCTAAGCTTTTACCTCTGTAGACACCTCAAGGTCAAAAGCTGAAAAACTACTGCTATAAGGGAGTCATTGTTTTATTATTTTGACTAGCACACTACAGACTACATACAAAAATAGAAATTGTGAAGTATCTGCCAATGTTTCTTGTTGAAATGACTCCCCTTGAAAGAAAATGTTTGGTTGGCTATAAAAACATTACCTGATTAGGTAGTAATTTGGTGAAAAACATCTGGAAAGTAAATGAGAATCTTTGAGATCGATATCAGTTTGCAAGAAGTGTGGATGCCATCAATTTTACTGAATGGTGGGAGTTGAGAACCTCAAAGAGGAAGAAAGATTAATTATGGTGGAAATAAACCAGCTCAGGAAAAATCATAAAAGTGTCACGAGTTAGGGCTGATCAAAACCATGCTGATGAGAATATTGGCAAAAGAAAAGAAAAAGCAAGATTTATAGTGTCTATCAAGCAACTGGGTTTGTACTCTTTCATTTAGCTTTCCATGGGTTGAGAATTATTGGAATAAAACATTTACTTACTATGCAGAAACAGAGGGAGCCTACAGTCACTAGGCTGATTATGTCATGTACATAGTCAAGAGAAAAGAAACATCAAATGTTTTACCGGACAGCATAGCTTATTGGAATGGATTATATGACTGAGTGCTGTTATCATTGAGCATTGACAGAGAACTACTGTTATGGAACACCAAACATGACATCAGTTGGTGATCAGATTCAAAGAGTAACTATATATCCTAAAGGTATGTCCAACATAAATCCTGGGAAACTAATCTCTCAATGTAGCGTGTAGGCACCAATCTGATTATTATCATATCACGATAGGAAAAAACATTTATAAGTAGCCAATTTCACTAAAAAAGATGAGCTCTCATGACTAAATCTCTCTGAGGCATTGTCATGATTAGTGCTTCAAAGAAGTTCAATTTTAAAAAGGTCAACATCACTGAATATTTCCATTGTAATGCAGTCTCCACCCCATGTAGGACTGGAAGGGGTAAAATGACCAAGTAGGCCTTTTATCCAGAGTCCTGCATGGAAACAAATATCTACCCATGGGAGCAGATATCCACATAGGGACATCCGTATCTACTGATCCTCAGGGCTCTACTACCAAGAGATGCTGGAGCCAATAGAGAGGAGCATAGTCCCATTGCTCCCAAGATCCAATGCCCCATGTGGACAGCTCCTTCTAGAAGTGTGGCTGTACCCACCCAGCCCCGCCGCCAGCAGTGCTGTATGATCTCAGGTAGAAATAGTGCTAAGGGGGATGGTACATTTGCACTGCTTTGAGGAGCTCTACCTGTGGAGTGCTAGCTGCCAAGAGTGATAAGACCATACTCCTTTCCATTGGCTGCAGAATTCTTGGGATTAGAGAGCCCTGTGGGTCAACAGATACCAGTGTCTATCTGTGGATACGTGCATCTGCGGGTAGACATTGGTATCTGCGCAGGGCTCTACATTTAACTACACAGGGTGCATCTGGAAGGCACTCCAAGAAGCAGAAATTGACACCAAGCAGGTTCTGCTGGGAAGGTGAGGCCTATAAAGCCAAGAAGATGAGGCCTATAAAGGTGAGGCCTATAAAGCCAAGAAGCTGGCAACAGACAACTGCCGCTGTTAGGAAACAGCAGTATTTCCTTGAGAAGAGGGATGGGAGTTGGGATCTGGTACACATAGAGAGGAGAAGAACCAGAGTAATAGGAAGCAATCCAGGGAAGGATTGGTGAGGACTGCGAGGAAAAAGCCCAGAACTGCTGAATTAAAGGATTGTGAACTGGCACTTGGAGTAGAGGTTGGGCCCAGGTTCTCCTACTAGCCACTGAAGAAGTGGCCCTAGAGGTACTGCATGGAAACACTGCCTAGGACTCTGAAAGAAAGACTTTGATATATCCCAGAAGGGGCAAACACAAATAGTGACCTAGCTGAAGGTTCCTATCATGAAAAAGACATTGCTGTTCATGGGACAAGAGGAATTGCATACATGGTGTGATGGTGTTGGGGGTATTGTATTTGAGAGCTCATCCCCAAAGGACCAGGAGGAGGCACCAGACTAGAGATAAGTAATGCAGTCTGTGACATTCACTGCTCATTATTTGTAAAGAAACACCCATGTTATGCACTTTATCCAGTAAGGTAGGGTTTATCATTCACAAGAATAAAACTGCATGTTTTAGAGATACAAATAATTTAATATGCTATTCACTATTTTCCTTTAAATATTTTACTCTCAGAGTGAAAATATATGAGAAGACTGGAGGCCTGGAAGATTTCCAAGGCTATGTCTAGACTGGAAGCCTCTTTCAAAAGAGGCTTTTTTCAAAAGAATCTTTCGAAAAAGCCTCTTTCGAAAAAGAGCGTCTAGACTGCAACTACGTCTTTCGAGAAAGTGAGCCGCTTTTTCGAAAGAGAGCACCCAGGCAGTCTGGATGCTCTCTTTCAAAGAAGCCCAGTTTGCATTCAAGAATGCCTTTTTTCGAAAGAGCACTTTCGAAAAAAGGCATTCTTTCTCATAAAATGAGGTTTACCGAGGTCGAAAAAAACTCTGCGTTCTTTCCATTTAATTTCAAAAGAATGCGGTGGCAGTGTAAATCCAGGGAAAGTTTTAAAAAAAAGGCAATTTAAAAAAAACAAACCCTGTAGTCTAGACACACCGCAAGGGAATGGTGAATAATGGAAAAATCTCTATGTAATATAAAAATTGCAATATCTTCTGTGAGGTAAATTTTTACTTAAAGCAGCACCATCAAATATTTTAGGTGTAAAATGATCTTTATAATTGTTTAACATTTTAAAAATCTTATCAATATGTTACCAAAATATTTTAAAAAATCAATGGGATTGTTAAATATGCTCAATCTTACAATATTTTTGCTAGTGTGCTCTACAGACAGTGAGTCATCAGAGGAACTTGTAAGCATAAAATAAACCTGATTTTAAGAACTGCGATACTATAACTGATGGAATCATCGAGGTTACTGCTGATAAGGAAGTAAGGTGTGTGAATTGGCTGGTGCACAAAAAACTGTGTAGAGAGAAGCCAACATCGGTCTTGCAATAACATTACACATATAAAAGAACACAAACCAAAATCCAGATGCTGTTCATGTGGCCTTATGCACAAATGGAGGTATTCAGATGGAGAAAGCTCTGAAGGTTAAAGTTCAGTTTTGATAACCATCCAATCATACCCACTTAAAAAAAAAGCTATCAGTCCTCTAGACACAAACCATCCTATCCAAGCTAGCTCCATTGCTATGTCGTATGGGCTAAAATAAGGTAGCAGCTGTGGTGAAAAGATGCTAGTGAATATAATAAAAACAATCTGTTGTAATCCAAATTTAGTATGATCAGAATCTGGGAAAAATTACGACTGAGAAGCTATTAGGGTAAGAACAAAGTCGGGTGATACAGAGAAAATAACTGATGCCAAGCTAAAAGCATATTTATCTACAGATGATTCAAATCTTAATAATGGTTCAGAAAATGGCTTTCTAAAAATGGAAACTATTACACTATTAAAATTCACATGGAAGTTAGAAAACTGTGGGGTCCCGCAGAGATCTGTTCTTGGCAATATTCTGTTTAACATTTTTATCAATGATCTGGAAGAAAACATGAAATCATCACTGACAAAGTTTGCAGATGACATACAAATTGGGGAAGGTGGTCAATAATGAGGTGGTTCCGTCACTGATGCAGAGCAATCTGGATTGCTTGGTAAGCTAAGCTAGGTGCAAGCAAACACTATGTGGTTTAATATGGCTAAAGTTAAATGTATCCCTCTAGGAACAAAGGATATAGGCCAGACTTCCAGAAGGGGGGTGGAGGGTTCCATGCTGGGAAGCAGTGATGCTGAAGAAAAGATTTGGAGGTGGATAATCAGCTGAACAAGAGCTCCCACTGTGATGCTGTGGCCAAAATAGCTATTGGTGAACCTGAGATATATAACCCAGGGAATCTCAGGTAGGAGCAGAGAGGTGAATTTATCCCTGTATTTTGCACTGGTGAGCTCACAGCTGGAATAGCATATGCAGTTCTTGTGTGTACAATTCAAGAAGGCTCTTGATAAATTGGAGGACATTCAGAGAATAATTAAATGATTAGAGAACACTCTTTAGTCTATACTGCAGTTTGAAAACCTGCAGCTGGCCTGTGTCAGCTGACTACAGGTGGCGGGGCTTGAACAAAATGGCTGTTTAACTGTGTTTAAACATTTGGGTTTGGGCTGAAGCCCAGACTCTTCAGACCCTGAGAGGTGGGAGTGTCCCAGAATTCTGGCTGCAGCCTAAACCCGAGTATCTACAGCATAATTAAACAAGCCCTTAACTTGAGTCCCATGAGCCCAAGCTCAGTGGCACAGGCCAGCCAAAGTGTCTAATTGTAGTGTAGACATACACATAAAGATACCAAGAGCTCAATTGATTTAGCTTAACAAAGAAGGGGTTAAGGTATGACTTGATTATAGTCTTTAAGTACCTACCTAGGGAATGAATATTTGGGCTATTCAGTGTGTCATAGACAGGTATAACATAACCCAATGGCTGGAAGTGGAAATCTAGATATATTCAGCCTGAAGATAAGGCATTCCTTTTTCAGTGTGATGGTAATTAACCACTGGGACAGTTTGGTGGTGGCACTGATGGCTGATTCTCTATTTCCACCTATTTTTATATAGTTTTTATTTTTGATTTTTTTCCAACAAAAAAATGCTATGGGAACAATTTTGGGGAATATTTATCAGCTGTGTAATACAGGAACTCAAACTAGATGATCACAGCGGTCCCTTCTGAACTTGAAATCTACACAAGTACAACTTTTATACTCCATTGATTGATCTGTATGGTGAAATCATTTAACAAAAATCCACCAGAAAAGTTATGCGGGGGGAGGGACCATAGAGGAAAGATAGAAAGTGAGAAAACAAACCCACAAAGAATAATAGATACATATGATTTAAACAATAAAATATAACAAAAAAATAATGGAAAACTCCCATGATCTTAGGAAAAAATATTCTTTTAACACAAAATAGCCTTTTTGTTACAGACTTATTGAAGTTAAACAATGTTTGGCTGAACTAAAGCCCTAAAAACTCATGAACTCTAAGAAGATTTGAAGTTTGAAACTGGATCTGGAGCTAAATTTTATATCTAGCTTTGTTCACTATAATGGGTCAAACCAAAATCCCAGATTCCCATACCTTTAAGATTAATATTGTTCAAAATCCCATTCTGAATTTTACTGCTCAGGCCCATTGGTGATGTACAAGAACATATCTGTCACTTTGAGCTTGCCATGTCAGGGTGAATAATTAGGCTTCAGCATATATTTAACTGAAACCTCTCTATTTTAAATGAAATGCAGCTCTTCAGTGGTTTGGAAATTTCCAGCAATAAATCATTTTAAAAAATAATGAATTATCTTGCAAATATTCAGTACACTGGGATTTTGCTGCACATCACGGTTGTGTAAAATCATTGCCATAAAATAAAACGAAAATTGATGAAAATACAAATAGCAGAAATATCCTGAATAACTGGCTTTTTAATCATCAAATTTGTTTAAAAAACTTCCTGACTTGATTGACTGTGCAGTGTTTAAGATAACAAATTCTATACATCTGAATCTTTACTCCTAACACTTCAGTAGATTTCAATAAGTGTTTTCTCACTCTGATTATAGGACTGGACTTTACAGAAATTAGAGCAAGAGCCATTATCATAATTGCACTGTATTTTGAGAATGTTTGAGTGATTGCAGTTTTCTTTGGATTTGCCCCCATTAGGAATTAGTTCTGGCCTTGATGCACCACTAGGGAACAAATTTGAATTCCTTGCATGCTCAGAATTCTCTTTAATCAGAAATCATGGGCTATATTCAGTCCTGGTGTAACCTTCCAAAGTTATTTGGTTACATTAAAGCTATGTGTGTCTCCCTAAAGCTTATTAATGTTAATGAGAATCACATGCACACAATTATAGAAAACAGAATCTCCCTCATTAAGAATAAAGCCCAGGATTATTCTTGTAAAGATGATTAGAAACCATGCATCTCTCAAACTCCAGTAAAATGAAACTTGCTTTAGAAAAAAACCTCATCTTGAATTTTCATGCCTGATCTTTTTGTGGTTTCTCCTTTATGTGCAGTTTAATAGATTTTCTAGTCAAAACAATATACATTTTCCTTGTTACCCTGCATATTTCTCTACATTTAGAAACTTTAGTTGTCTTTCTCTTTGATATTTTCCTACGGCTCACATGCAAAACAATCATTGGGGATTTGAAACGTTTTCCATTATCTGGCTGTTGTCTGTGATGATGTATGGAAATAGAAAACATATTGAATTTTATAAGCTAAGTTAATCATGATGGACTTATGATAATAAAATCTTATTTTGATTAGCAATGGTATGGCATGAAATTCATCAGAATATTATTATATAATCAGGATTATTCTTTTCTGGGAAGGGATACATTTTCATTTTAGAACTGTATTCTACGTTTTTTTTCACCACAGAATCTGATTTGTCATAAGTAAACTACTTAGAACTGGGAAAAACTATGTCTACTTCTGAATATGGGTCCCTAAACAAAATCCAAGTTTTCTAGTTTGTTTGAAAACCTTTTTATGGAGGACAGACTAATCCTTTCTATTATATTAAAGTCTATTAGTATAGTTCCTAAGGTGTCAGTTGATCCATTTTCTACATTCATTTGGTTGACTTTTAATTGCGTTTGTAACTACTAAAAATTAAGACCTCTTTAGACAGTTAGGACTAGAAGATCCAAGAAATAGGTGAAGGAAGTGGTCTTTCTGGCTCTCATTTGGAGGCTGAAATAGTTCACTTTCCTGAAAGATCTTAGGCTAAATACATAGGTACTTTAGTAACATGATATCAGCTGTCAGCACTGACACAATAATACTGTTATGACAGTAGCACTAGATGGTGCTATTACACATAATCTTGCAAGCTGTTTTCTTTAATATGAAATCAAATTTTTAGTTTATGAAGAAATACTGTATTATTAATTTGTTAGACGTCGTCTTTTGAGAGATAGAGGCTGCGTCTAGACTTCCATGATTTTGTGCAAATATTTTAACGGAAAAGTTTTTCTGTTAAAAGTATTTGCGCAAGAGAGCGTCTATACTAGCATGTGCCTTTGCGCAAAAGATTTGCTTTTGTGCAAAAGCATCCGTGCCAGTGTAGATGCTCTCTTGTGCAAGAAAACTCCGAAGGCCATTTTAGCCATCGGGCTTTCTTGCGCAAGAAATTAACATTGCTGTCTACACTGGTCCTCTTGTGCAAGAATACTTGTGCAAGAGGGATTATCCCTGAGCGGGAGCGTCGGAATATTTGCGCAAGAACCACTGTTTTTGTACATTACAAAGTCAGTGTTCTTGCACAAATACTCGTGGCCAGTGTAGACAGGCGGCAAGGTTTTGTGAAAAAGCAGCCGCTTTTGCGCAAAATCATGCCAGTCTAGATGCAGTCAGAGAGTTTGCTTGCTGCTTAGTTGCAACATTTGGAAGCATATCTCCAGCTCTATAGCATCTTAGGAACCATGACTGGTGTATGGGCTGAGATTTGTGGAATAAGGGCTTGCCTCTATGATGTTTGTCAATGCCTCTGCTCCAGGAGTGGATTATGTGTGCAAATAAAACGAATTACACCTAGATTCTTTTTCACTGATTTTTGTCCCCTGGGAAACTGACCTACTAGGCCAAAAATTTCTGCATCTGCTAAGCAGAGGGTGGCATTAGTGTCTGAAGAAGGGGATAGTTTTAAATACAGCCTTTATAAAACTTGAACAGTAAAAGTTAGCTTTTACATCTTTGCTAGTTAAAAATAGTCAAGCTGATGGCTGAAGCTATTTCTTTTTTTAGTTTTCATTTTGGAGGGCTAGGGATCTCTCTCTCTCTCTGTATTTGTGTTCAGTTTTTTATGCTAATTTTGCTTTTTTAATTTTTGAGGCCTTGTTGGCTTTTAATTTTTTTTCTATGGAGCCCAGAGTTTATACCTCAGAGCAGGGGTTTTCAAACTCTGGGTTGCAGCATGTAAGGGCAAGCTGCTAGCTGGCTGAGAGACTCTGTTTACCTGTGCCTCTTCTGGTAAAGGTCATCGCAGCTCCTGTTGACTGCGGATCACCATTCCCAGCCAGTGGGAACTGCAGGAAGTGATGTCTGGTCCACACCACTTCCTGCAGCTCCCATCGGCCAGGAATAACGATTTGCAGCCAACGGGAGTTGCAATCACCCATACCTGCAGAGGCGCAGGTAAACAAAGGGTCTCACAGCCAACTAGCAACTTGCCCTTATAAGTTGTTACCTTGAGTTTTAAAACCTCTGTATTTTTATAAATAAAAACATATTTTATTCATTTAGATGTCAAGTTTCAGATGAGAATAACTTTCTTCATATGAATGATAAGTTATTTTAAAAGTTTAGCTATTGAAATATATTGACACTAGGCACCCTGTACTAAAAATATACATGTCATTAAAGGACCAGTAGTGCATTTTTAGTTATAGTGAATAATGCCACACTCCTTTTCTACCATCAGATATGTTTTAATATACTGTTCCTACAAATTAAAAATCTTTTCAGTAAAGGACTTTGTTTTAAACCAGATACATGTACTTTAGATTTGTTTTTGCACCTGTAGAGCTAGATAAACTCTGAGTGTGTGTGTGTGTGTGTGGGGGGGGGGGGTTATTGAGAGAGGGCATAAACACAGAGTTTAGCTAGCTCTACAGGTGCAAAAACAAGTCTAAAGTATGTATGTGTGAGAGTGAGAGAAAAAATATGTATTTTTCTTCCATACATTAAATTATAGCTAAAATGTGTATTGGTTACAAACATGGGAACAGATAAAATAGTTACTGAAGACTATTAAGACTGAAATTCAAGTCTTAAATTAAGTCCATAGCAGATGATATTGGCATTCTATTAACAACTGCATGATTCAACACTTTTTTAATCACACGATTAATCACCATTATGTTTTTAATTGTTCGACAGCTCTAGTGCTATGCCAATATATGCACTAATGTCGTGGGGCCAGAATACATTCCAGCACTTATGCAGAAACGAAATGATGCACCCAGAACAGTATGACCTCGCATTATACATGTGATGTCATGCTGGTGGGAGTGGGTCACTGATACTTGTATATGTTTTGTAGGTTTTACATTCATTTTAAACAGATGAGAGAAAAAGATTTAGCTATAACTTGAGCATGCTTTTGGCAAGGTCTAATGCAGAAACGTTCAATGAGTTTTGTAAGCATCCTCTAGAACCTACCTACCTTTATTGCTACACTCTCTGTCCATTCATCCAAAACTCATCTTTAGGATAAGTCTGCCTTGTTCAGACTTCATTAACTTTTTATCAAGAACAACAGAAAGGTGCCAGGCTGACTTTTTTTCAGCAAATGCTTGAAATGGCTTCCAGATACCTTACTCTACATATACAAGGATCTTGTACTATTAGGTTTGATTTGTGCAATATCACTGAGAACAAATAAGCAAGTCCTGAAAATACTCTGATTCAGCCAGTGGCAGCACAGCAGAAGACTCGGTTACTTTGATGTCCGTGGTGGCTCTCTTTCAATACCTCATGATGTTTGCATTCCTGATAATAATCTTCAATGTCTCAATGTTTTTGGGTCTGAGTTATCTAGGAGCACCTGCCTCCCACTTGACCACCAGGATCTTCCACATCTATGTGTTTCCCAGGAGGATTGGTGCTGTCTGTGGCAAGATTCATAGAATCATAGAATACTAGGACTGGAAGGGACCTCGAGAGGTCATTGAGTCCAGTCTCCTGCCTTCAAGGCAGGACCCAGTACTGTCTAGACCATCCCTGATAGACATTTATCTAACTTACTCTTAAATATCTCCAGAGATGGAGATTCCACAACCTCCCTGGGCAATTTATTCCAGTGTTTGACTACCCTGACAGTTAGGAACTATTCAGATATTTGAAAGCTAGGGACTGATCTTTCTGGTAGATGGAACATAGCAATGGGTTCCTCAAGAGATGAGAATGACTTCAAATTGCAGTATCAGCAGGTTTAGCCATAAAGCCCATTTCTTTCTCTCAGCTTTGTAGAAGTGGGATTATAAAGTTTAATCAGTGATTCAAGCTGTCACAGCCTTTCCTCCTCATTTTCCAAATTCCATTCCAGCTGCTACAAACTGTTCATCCTGGTCTAAATTCTCCGCTCAGGAGCAGTGTAACTGAGAGGATAATTTGTCAGTTTGTGTTTGGAGTGACATAGCTGGAACCCATTTCAAGCATCCACAGAAAAACCAAGCTTGGCACCTCTCCATTGTTGTTCTTAGTACAAATGTAATGAAGTCCACACTAGACTCTCTTACCCTGATGGTGGGCTTGGGATGACTGGACAGAGAGGTACAACTAATGGCTGACAGGTTCTGGAGAGCACTTACAAAAAGCCTTGAATGTTTCTGCATTAGCCCTTGCCAAAAGCATGCTAACGGCTTTAGCTAAATTATCTTTCATCTGTTCAAAACTAATGTGAAACCTGTAAAACACATAGCATAAGTCTCTAGCAAGTTTATATCTAATAGAATATTAATTTGTGGGATCAGATGGTGTGCCATAATTTAGAGCTAGCTTGTTGGTTTACCGTCAGCCCCACATAGGGGTGGTATGTGTCTACACTGCCCTTGTAGCATGCCAGGGGACAAACTGTGACACAGAGAATCAGAATTCAGTCTTTGGTTTCCTCCTTGCTCCAGGAACAAAGTGATTTGTTTCTATCATGGACCATGTGATTGCCCTCAAACACCCCATTTATGCCTGCCCCATGCTTTGAGGGGGACATATATTCCTCTCCTCCTGTGTTCTATGACCAGTGTTTAGATGCAATTCACAGAAGATAGTAAGGGTTCATCTCCTTAATCCTTTGCCTGGGCACTGTAATAGAAGCTATGATTTTGCCCTTATTTGTATAACCATTAAGAATACTAGGACATAGTATGAACCAAATATTAAGAATCTCAGTGGAAATTATATATCATCTCTTTTGCAAGACTGACAAGGCATGAATGTAAAGGTGTGACTCACTACTGCAGCACTTCCTGCTGGTCACCCTGAGGCTATGTCTAGACTGCAAGCCTCTTTCGAAAGAGGCTCTTTCGAAAGATACTTTCGAAAGAGCCTCTTTCGAAAGAGAGCGTCTAGACTGCATGTTGAACTTTCGAAAAAGCGGCTTGCTTTTTCAAAAGAAAGCATCCAGTGAGTCTGGATGCTCTCTTTCGAAGAAGCCCTATTTACATTGAAGAACGCCTTCTTTCGAAAGAGGAACTTTCGAAAGAAGGCGTTCTTCCTCGTGAAATGAGGTTTACCGCCATCGAAAGAAAATCCGCGTTCTTTCGATTTAATTTTGAAAGAAAGCGGCTTGAGTCTGGACGCAGGTGAGGTTTTTTCGAAAAAAGGCTACTTTTTTCGAAAAAAACCCTGAGTCTGGACACAGCCTGAGAGTTATCTTTTCAAACAGTGCACCTTTCTCTTGTGTGGTCTCACAGGCCGTCACTTGCACTCCACCTCTGGAACCCACCATGCTTTCCAGTTCGCAGCATCCTCTTTAGGGCATAACCTTCTAGCTGTTCCCCGTTCAGTTCTTTGCTGCCTTCTGGGGGACCAGCAATCCTAGTTCATGCACATGTGTTGGCAGAAAACAGCAGTTTCTAGCCTAGCCACTCTCTTCAGTGGCAGGCTGCAGTTCTTATACTGGCCACTGCCCTCAGTGGCAAATGGGACAAAAAGGAGATGTGGGAGGGAGGGGGGAGAGCTACTTCAGGTCCCGACTCAGGGACCCTGTAGGTGTCAGCTACATACTACAACTCCCTGAACCTTCTGCCATCTGTTTCCCTGGGCTACTTCCTCATAGTCCCAGCATACTCTCTGCCCTAGCATCAGGACCCCAGCATGGCAATTAGGAAGCTGGAGCTCCTCTTGCTCCTCCGACTCTGCCCAGCAGTGCCCTAAGCAGCCAGCCCTCTTCCATTGCCCTCCACCAGCAAGGGCACCATTTAGTGGAACCAGGAGGGTGCAGCCCCCTCCCTCCAAATTTCATACCATAGCAGGACACTTTCTCCTGCCTCCCTTCTAGACAGGAGTGAGAGTGATGCATTTTCTTTGTTTACTCCTCTCCTTCCCTCACCAATACAGAGTGATCAAGCACAACAAAAGGCCCAGCCCATGCAAACTGCTGCATGGCTCCTGGTTGAAATCAGCTGGCTGAGAATCAGAGCTACGGGTTCCATTCTTGGCAAGAACAGAAGTGCAGCTGCTGTTCCCCCTTCCACACACCCCCTCAGCTGATTGAAAAGCTAGTTTCACGCCTCTGGCTATTCTTTGCTCTACCAACAGGACTGTAGAGGTATATGTGGCAGATCCAATAACAGGGCTGGGAGCGTCTACAGCCCTTTTTTGAAATTAATTGAAACAAGCAGGCTCAGGGAGTGGAGGTTAGGGAAGGCAGCTCAGAAGATAATTGTTGCAGATTTCATCATGATCTGCCCTCCTCCTCATAGGTTACTATGTTTCTCCCAGCCAATATAAGCCCCTCCAGGCTCCACCAGGCATGGGGATGTTCAAACAGGGGAGTGGGGTTGCTGCCTCTGCACATTCAAGTTAGCCAACCTTTGGATGTTTTTGTGCTTCACTGCAAGAGCAGCAGAGCCAAAGAATGACCACCTGGGAGCTTTCATGCCACAAACATTGCTTAAATTATACTTAAATGTTCCCATTTTTTCCAACTCTCTAATTCTGGGGTGTAACAGTGCAACTCACTGCCCCAGTGCCTCCTGCTGGTTTCTCAGGAATTAGCTCTTTAGTGCTGGACTACCCTCGTCTGCTCAGTGTCACACCTGGCATTAACTGTTATTCTTCACCACTTCGTGTTAAGAGCCACATCCCTCCCAGACCACGGTGTCCTTCCCTGAGCACTGCCTACCACAGTGCCCCACACTCCGGGGTTCTCCCCCTCAGAGAACCCCCAACTCCCTATGCCCACCTTTCCTCAGTGACCCTACTACCAGTCATCATCTAGCACCTGCTACAGGGGCAAACTGCAGTCTGAAATAGCCACTTATCATTGGCAAGGGGATATGGACCTGCTGCCTTCTGCTGTTCTGGCTACCTTCCCTGCAGCCCTAGCACTCTCAAACCTTGTATCAGGCCCTGCAGCCTGGGAACTTCCTTGCCCTGCCCTGCCCGGCCCGGCCCGGCCCGGCCTGGTCCCTAGCTTCCCTGGCAGCTAGGTCCCTCCTGCTCCACGGCTAGAGCAAGAATGATCTTGTCTCCACCGCTCCAGGAGCCTTTATTTATACAGCCCCTGATGGACCCTAATTGTCATCTCTGCCTCAGCTGCTCGCTCCACCACTGCAGCCCTCTCCCAGGGCTGGGTTTTAACCCTTAAAGGGCCAGTGTGGGGCTGATGCTGTCACTTAGAGGAATGGCAATACCCCCAGATGGCCATGTATTCTTCCAGTTAGTCTTTCTTGGCTGTGAGAGTCTTTCCTTTGATTACAATGGGCTTTGGGTTGGGTTACCTGGTTGGGTCCTTACGGACTGTTACACACAAATGTTGATTCCTCAATCAGTGTTGTAATTGCATTTTTTTAATTCTAGGACTTTTCCCCAGAACACGTTTGAAGGAGATGCTAGTTTTCTTACAGGTGCAGATACAAACAAATGTTGCCCTAAGCAGCCAGCCATTTTATAGCCATGTGTCTGCTGTTCTGAATTTCCTTCTCTTCCAACTGATAAGTCATCTTAGCTCCTTTTACTTATTCTTTAATATTTTTGAGGGTGGCAAAATCTCTCAAGCTTGAGTAATTGTAGGGAAGGTCATGGGGGTGATGTTTACACTCTCAAGTTCTTACAGGAACACACTAGGAACCTCCTTCCACTTTGGAGAGTTTGTTTTTCAGTAATTTATTTACTTTTTGTTAATTTCTTCCAAGAATGTTTCATCTCATTTTCCTCTTCACAATGTGTACCATAAGACATTTAAAAAGAGCAATTGCAAAGCTAAGCAGATTTATCTCTACTAAAGATAGTGTACAAAGTACCAAACTTGTGTTAAGGGTCCAAAACTGACATCTCAAAATTTGTGATTGGAAGTGTCTTGATGTTCATTGTTCTAAATTTACAAACACTTAAAATATGCCTTTAATTGGTACTTTTCACCTGAAAAAAATATCCAGGAGTTTTCTGGTGTCTAAGTAGCTTCTGGGATGGAATCTACAAAAATCTGCCTCCTCCAATAATCTGAAATGGCCCCTTATCCAGCATCTCTTTTTATAGGGTTGTTTCAGCAAGTCTACTTCCCATTGGCTGGCTCTAAAAGCATTCTTTGCATTGGCTAGGGTCCTGCAGAGCCTCTCAAAAAGCTGTTTTAACCCAGTGTCACCTGTGTGGGGCAGTTGCCCACCACAGTGAACCACAAAGCAACATTGAACAGAATTAGCAGAAGCACATAAACAGTATGTTTTTCATAAAAATTACATTCCGGAAATATTTGCATCCTGTTGCTCAAAATTTTCACTGTTACTAAAACATCCACTGTTTTGCTTTAACACCTGACACTGCCTTTCATGCATTGCTTATGTTCCCAGTAGGGATGAAAAACATAGCCTTTTGTCCAAGAATTTTGCTTACTCCTCATTTCCATGTTCAAATTTAATTAGGCCCAAAGAGCCTGAGACTTCAAAAAAGAAAATAGCCATTTGTTTTCAGAAAAAGTAGAATATGTGCCCCCTCCATATCCAATTCTCTTCTGCTACAACGTTTCAGCTGCTGCTGGTTCTTTTGCTCATTTATAACAGATGAACCCAAACAGCACAATCAGTGCTCAATCACTTTGAATTTGCCTGCAGCTATCACTCACATTCCTGTCCTGAAGGACTATTTTATCTAACATGTCTACATACAGACATACTGCACCCAGCTGGCTGCAGCAATTTTGGCACTGGCTTGGAAAGCAATTTCAAATCTTCCTTTTTCAACCACCCACATTTTCCTCCCACTGAGAGAGGTGGGATCCGTTTTTTTAGTTCTGTATGAACTCAATTGAGTTGGAGTGGAAAGATAGATGTATGGCACCTTTGTGTCCTCCTGTATTTTGAGGCAGGCCAGGAGCTGACAAGACTTCTCTTTTAGGTGAGGGCCTACACGAAAAGAATGTCCAGAGCTCAGTGGTGCTTAGCCATACCCCTGTACTGTTGCCATGGTACACAGGAGACAAAGGGCTGGTCTGCTTTTTGCTCCTTTAACCTCAGAAGCAAAATTAAACCTGCCTTGAACATACTCTCCATGTGGAACTATTCTAGCAGGTGCCACTGTGGTGGCCAGGAATCGGATTAAAGAGCATGAGATTGGAATATCTCTGCCCATGTGGAATATCTGCCTTGCAGACTGGTTCCTGTAGACATATGACAGAAGAAGTAATATAGAATAGCCATAGGACTGCTCTGTTTTACTGTGATCATTTCAGCCAGCACAGAATGTCCCTGAGAATGCTGAGCCACAAAGGTACCTAAAAATCACCTTCTAACCCCTGCTACTCCTCAGTTGAGTCTAGCACTGCTCTGGTATAGCACAGGATCTGGCCCAAACAATTTAAGCAGTCTAACTTCTTCACCTCTCAATTGATCAGGTTTAATTTACTTGCTACTCTGAGGCTATGTCTAGACTGCTGCTTTTTGTTGGAAAAAGGTATGCAAATTGCGCCCTGCAATTTGCGTACCTTTTTCCAATTGTTTTTTCAGAAGAGGCTTTTCCAAAATTTAGCCCATTTACACTAGGCCAAAGAGCGTGTGTGCTATTCCGCAAAAAATATTGGAAGAGTAGACATGTTTCCTGGACACAGCAGAGTTTTTAACCTGGAAAAACTCGTTAGTTTAGACATAACCTCACAGTCTCAAGGTAGCCCTTTCTAGCAGAAACCTGTCTGTCATGTGCAACCATTTCAAGTGGCAGGCCCATATTTCATTTCTTTTAGGCTAAGATATTGCAATTCAACCACTCTGTGACTGGGTTGGTGGGCTGCATCCTCCTGGTTGCGAACCATGTTATTTAGCAGACCCAAAGGATATGGCACCTTGAGGAGCCTGTACTAGCATCTATTTTCTGTGATACAGAAATAGCATCTTCAAACCAAATCAGGATGAATTTGACCCAAAATGCAAAATAACAGAGAGCTCTATACACATATGTCCTCCCCTGAACTTAACCTTTCTACCTCTGACTCAAGAACATTTGGTTTATTTCCCACTTCTGAGTTGACTCATTGCTCTCTTATCGTGTGTCGATACAGAAAAGTTATTTCAGACTAATGGCTGTTATTCTGAAACTAGCCAATTAGCCCTTCATAAGACGACATTTTCAGGTCTCTCCTCCACGTCGATCTTCTCTCCTGAGCTTCTGGGCTCTCGCTCCGTCTCTCACTCCATCTCTCGCTCTCTCTCCTCCTCCTCCTGCCTTCCCCCCCTCTCAGCTCTCCTCCTCCTCCTGCCTTTCACTTGGGGGACCGCAGAGCCCAAATGCCAAGTGCCATGGATGGAGGCGAAGGGGGGTGGGGTGGTGACGTTCACGGCCAGGGGGTGGGGCCTGGAGCTGCTGTCACACTGCACGTCACCGCCCCGCCCCCCTTCGCCTCCTGCCATGGTGCTTGGCTGACTTCTGCGCTGCTCAGCCGGGCCGCCGCAGGGGAGCAAGCAGTGCAAGCAGCCGTTTGGGCCCTGCACTCTCCATGCAGCATGGGCCGTCCAGAGGGAACAGCCAGTATTTCAGCAACAGCGCCGCCCAGAGAGAACAGCCATCATTTCAGGCAACAGCGCTGCCCGGACGGACTCAGCATTACAGACTCACAGACATTGGGCTACTATATATATGAGAACTATGAAAGCGTCTACACAGCAATTCCATTACTTCGAAATAATTTCGAAACAACGGATGGCTTATTCCAACTTCTGTAAACCCCATTCTATGAAGAATAACACCTATTATGAAATAGCTATTTCAAAATAAGGCTTGTGTAGATGCTCCACTTCTGCTACTTCGAAATAACCCATCATCATGGCCATTCTAAGTCATTCCTCCTGGGGCGCTAAATTGAGATAGGATGCTTACATTAGGGAAGCCTGCCTCTGACTAATTTTGAGGCTTCCCTGCAGTGTAGATGTGCTATTTCGAAATAAACTATTTCAGAATAACTATTCCAGAATAGCTTATTCCGAAATAACTGTGCAGTGTAGAAATACCTTTAGGGTGCATCTACACAGCACCCTTAAATTGAAATAAGCTATGCAAGTTATGCTACACAAATTGCATAGCTTATTTCAATGCTATTTTGAAATAGCTTATTTTGTCATTTGGAGCTGTCTATACAGTGCCAAATTTCAAAATAACTCGCAATTCCAAAATTCCCCTTAACCCTTGTGGAATGAGAGTTACCAGGATGTCAGAAAACGCTGCCCGTTATTTTGAAATCTTTTTACTTCCAGTATCCCGAAATAGCGCCACAGTGTAGATGTAGCCTTAGTCTCTAAGGGTATGTTCATACTGGAGTGAGGTGTGTGCCTTCCAGACTGTGTAAGCAGACGTGCACTAGATTTGCATGGAGGAGCTTCTTAAAAATAGCAATGTAGTTGTAGATGTATGGCAGGCATCACAGTCTAGCTGCTTGAGTTTATCCCTAGAAGGCCAGGAGGTCTAAGCTGCCAGCCATGCTACCCCTACCCACACTGCTATTTTTCATGTACTACAAGCAGGAAAGATGGAAAGCATGCTCCCAGCTGCAATATAGATGTACCCTGAGTGCGTTTTTTCAGTCTGTCAATTTTTTCACTTGCATGCCAGGGCTACCGAGCCTCAGTCTTTCTTCCAGAGACACTTTCCTAACTGGTTTAAGTCTTTTGGTCTTTTAGAGTTTATGAGCCTAATGTACAAAACCGATTAATTTTGTTGGAGTCTGAAAGTAGCATCTCCCATTCACACTCTCTTTCTTTTCTTAGCTGCTTTGAAGGTGTGTACCCCTCAAAATATTTGATCTCTTAGTCCTTCTTTTGTTTCCTGCTTAGGCCAGTTCTCAAGTACTGTCTGATTTAATCCCTTTGACTTCAATTAGGTAGCAATTCAAAATTGAATATGAAAACCAAGTCACACATAATATTAATAAGAAATATTATAATAATAATAGATATCTTCCAAACTCCATTACACTTAACACTCCAATCATTTCTAGTCTTCCAGAAGAAACAAGATACAAAAGCTATGAATGTCTAATATAAAACACAAGCTACTTTTGAACACAAAAGTCAATGAAGCTATTCTGGCCATTTTAATTTATGATAAGGAGCAAGATGGGCTACACACACATCACATGCACAATATGTAATCTATAAATACTTCTCTTGTAGGTTCCATAGCTGCTAACACTTCTGCTCTTTGGTAACTTAATCTCTCATTTATTTCTCAATAAATAGTTAATAATAAGTTTTAGTTGCTCATATGTGCATATGGTGATTGGCAGAGCTTGACAAATTATACAATCTACTCACCTGTGGCGAGTAGATTGTAACCTGGAAGAGCTGGGTTCGGGCGATCTGCGCATGCGCAGATCACTGGACAGCATGGCTGGCAAGCAGGGCTCGTCGCGGTTCAGCGAGCTCTGGTGATTAGTATATTTTAATTAGTAATTCTATAATGTGTAATATATAGTAAACGAGCAAGAAAATCCTGAGAGGCAAAATCAAGCTCAAGTGCGATTTCAGAAGACAGAAGGACAGGTGGATAATAAGGATTCAATATATATGACCTCAGCCACATATAAATACTAGAGGACAGCAAGGCTCTGATATCTGGATAATGATTTCTTGGGCAGCTAGGGCTTAACTTTAACTAACCAAAATATATAGCGTCTATGGTGGGAAGCTACTGATTTTTATTACCAAGGTCAGAATATATTAGCTGCTGGGAGGAACCTTTATGAATGCAGAATTTGATCCAGCAGTTGAAAAATTGCCATGTTTGTGTGAGTTCCTTTTCCATCCCAAATGTTTTACCTGTCCATAAATAGGTGCTTATTGAAAGTCAAAATAATGCCACACACATGTACAATATACAGAACAACTTATCAGAGAAAAAGTATGGACACTCTGGGTATGTTTGCATTTGGCACAGAAAGGGAAAATAATCCTGGCAAAGTTAGTTGAGCTTGCCTGGTAAAGAAACACAATGGTATCAGGACAAGGAGCTCTGGTCTTTCTCTACAAACGCAGGCTTTATTTCTTTAAAGGCCCAAGGCAGGAGACCACAGGATGCCTGGATATGGATCAAACCAGCTGCCTAATATTTTCAGTTCCATGGATGTTCAGTAACTTCACTCATCTCAACAATATAGTACCTCACACAGCTCCAACTTTGGCCTTACTTGGCTCAGTGCAATGAGAGTCGTGCTTATTTTTCACAGGGCTAAGAGCTGGGAATGAGAAAACACAGAAGGGTGAGGACAGCCACTTATTGAATAGTTTTGGTTAAAAGAAATCTTTGCTTTTTTCCACACAGTTTTTTAAAGAATAGCATGAAACACAGAGACAGTTATCAACTGAATAAACATGAGGCTGTTTGAACTTTAAGCACATAAAAAGTAACCAAAATGTCCTCTCTAATTTAAATATTTCCTTGATTTTTTTCAGGACATGTTAGCAGGTAGAATAACTGCAAAGTTGCTCTAGCAGCCACACATCCCGAGAGTATGAGAAGGAATGGCTTTTGGAACCAGGCACCCCTTGATAAATTACATGTAAACCTCATCAGTGATTTTTACTGCCAGAAGAAAGATTTTAAGTATCCACTGATTGAATCTCTACGACAATAAAGAGTGCCATATGCACCAGATTTGGGTTTCAAAAGTGCTGATATTCACATTTAACCCAAACAGGCTTAATCCAATCTTGAAAAATTAATATAGTGCAAAAATTTTTCTTGTGAGGTAATGTCTTTTCAGAGGTTATTTTTTTACATGCAGCTCATCAAATACTAATACTAATGCATCCTGCCGCAAAAGCAGAATGAATGTCTATACTCTAAAGAAATATGGTCTGTGCCAGGTACCGTAGTATCTGTCCTGTGTGTTTTACTTTTTTTTTTTTTTGCGAATTATTCCTCTCCCTTGCCAGACATGGGATATGAATGACCGGAAAAGAAGAGGCAGTGCTTAGTAAGCGTAATAGATTCTCCTCCATGGTATTTGTAGCCAAAGTAAACAAAGTAGAATAATTGCCACCACAGGAAACTTACAGTAGATCTGCCTCTTATTGATGTTATTAAACTGCTATAATGTTTTAGGCTGCTGCTTGATATGAACCTCCTTACCCTAAACTCCTCAGCTGCTGTCACTAAACGCTGTCACTAAACGCTGTTAAGTTTATCATTTAGGAAAATCAGTAAGTGCAGGAAATAGGCTGATCACTAATGTTAAGCTCTAATATAGGTATTACATAGCTATTACAATTTAGACTAAACTGGAACAGGAAAGTTAGTTTATCTTAAATAAAATAAGAGAGGACATGTTGACCAGATTTACTGAACTGTAGCTATTATGTGCTCTTCAAAGATGAAGTCAGTGCACTAAAATTTATGCAGGCAGGAAAAATGTAATTTATTCTTCTAGGTACAAATGGGCTGTGTCTACACTGCACCCCTTTCCGGAAAAGGGATGCAGATTAGACACTTCGGAATTGCAAATCCGTGGGGGATTTAAATATCCCCCGCGGCATTTGCATTTACATGGTTGCCGTTTTTTTCCGGCTTGGGGATAAGCCGGAGAAAAGCACCAGTCTAGACGCGATTCTCCTGAAAATAAGCCCTTTCCTGGAGGATTTCAAGTAGGAATAAGAAATCCTCTGGAAAAGAGCTTATTTTCCGGAGAATCGCGTCTAGATGTAGCAGCCATGTAAATGCAAATGCCACGGAGGATATTTAAATCCCCTGCGGATTTGCAATTCCGAAGTGTCTCATTAGCATCCCTTTTCCGGAATGTAGACACAGCCATGGATTGACTGGCAATGCTCCTCTTAATGCAATCTAATATACCATTAGCCTTTTTGGCTACAAGGGCACACTGTTGACTCATATCTAGCTTCTCATCCATTGTAATCCCCGGTCCTTTTCTACAGAACTGCTACTTAGCCAGTTGGTCCCCAGCCTGTAACAATGCTTGGGATTCTTCTGTCCCAAGTGCAGGACTCTACAATTGTCCTTGTTGAACCTCATCAGATTTCTTGTGGCCCAATCCTCCAATTTGTCTAAGTTACTCTGGATTCACGCTTCCCTCCAGCATATCTACCTCTCCCCCTAGCTTAGTGTCATCCACAAACTTGCTGAGGGTACAATCCATCCCTTCATTCAGGTCATTAATAAAGATGCTGAACAAAACAGGTCCTAGAACTGAACCTTGGGGCGCTCCGCTAGAAACTGACCGCCATCCTGACATCGAGCCATTGATCACTACCCGCTAGGCCCAACCTTTCAGCCAGCTTTCTATCCATCTTACCGTCCATTTATCCAATCCACATTCCCTTAACTTGCTGGTGAGAATATTGTGGGAGACCATATCAAAAGCCTTGATAAAGTCAAGGTATATCACATCCACTGACTTCCCCATATTCACAGAGCCAGTTACCTCATCATAGAAGCTAATCAGATTGACCAGGCACGACTTGCCCTTCATGAATCCATGCTGACTATTCTTGATCACCTTCCCCTCTTCCAAGAGCTTTAAAATGGATTTCTTGAGGATCCCCTCCATGATTTTTCCAGGGACTGAGGTAAGACTGATCGACCTGTAGTTCCCAGGATCGTCCTTCTTCAATTTCTTAAAGATGGGCACTACATTTGCCTTTTTCCAATCACCCGGGATCTCTCCTGATCTCCACAACTTTTTAAAGATAATGGCCAAAGGCTCCTCAATGACATTTGCCAACTCCCTCAGTACTGTCAGCTGCATTAAGTCCGGACCCATGGATTTATGTACTTTTAGGTTTTCTAAATAGTTCTTAATCTGTTCTTTCCCCCAAGGGCTTTCTACCTTCATCCCAAATTGCGTCACTTAGCGCATTAGTCTGGGAGCTGACCTTGTCTGTGAAGACAGAGTCAAAGAAAGCATTGAGTACTTCAGCTTTCCCCACATCATCTGTCACTAGGTTACCGCTCTCATCCAGTAGGGGCCCTACACCCCCTCTGATCACCTTCTTCTTGCTAACATGCCTGTAGAAAGCTTTCTTGTTATTCTTCACATCCCTTGCAAGTCGCAATTCCAATTGCGCTTTCACCTTCCTGGTAACTCCCCTGCATTCTCGAGCTATACATTTATACCCCTCCCTAGTCATCTGTCCAAGTTTCCACTTTTTGTAAGCTCCCTTTTTGTGTTTAAGTTCACCAAGGATTTCCCTGGTAAGCCAATCTGGTCTCCTATCGTATTTGCTTCTCTTGCTACGCATTGGAATGGTTTCTTTCTGTGCCTTCAATAAGGCTTCTTTAAAATACTGCCAGCTCTCCTGGGCTCCTTTCCTCTTCATGTTAGCATACCAAGGGATTCTGCCCATCAGGTCTCTGAGGCTATGTCTAGACTGCAAGCCTCTTTCGAAAAAGAGCGTCTAGACCGCAAGCAGTACTTTCGAAAAAGCAAGCCGTTTTTTCGAAAGAAAGCAGCGAGTGAGTCTGGATGCTCTCTTTCTAAAAAGCCCTGTTGGCATTCAAGAACGCCTTTTTTCGAAAGAGCACTTTCGAAAAAAGGCATTCTTCCTCGTGAAATGAGGTTTACCGCCGTCGAAAGAAAAGCCGCGTTCTTTCGATTTAATTTCGAAAGAATGCGGCTGCAGTCTAGACGCAGGTGAAGTTTTTTCGAAAAAAGTAGCCTTTTTTCGAAAAAAACCCTGAGTCTGGACACAGCCTGAGGGAGTCAAAGTCTGCTTTGCTGAAGTCCAAAGTATGTATTTTACTACTCGCTTTTCTTCCTTTGGTCAGGATCCTGAAATGTACCATCTCATGATCATTGCTTCTCAGGTTGTCACCCACCTCCACTACCTCTATTAGCTCCTCCCTGTTTGTGAGCAGCAGGTCAAGCTGCGCACAGCCTCTGGTCGGATCCTGCAGCACTTGTACCAAGAAGTTATCCCCAACATTCTCCAAAAATGTCCTGGATTGTCTGTGTGCTGCCGTATTGGTCTCCTAACAGATGTCAGGGTGATTAAAGTCCCCCATGGGAACCAGGGCCTGTGATCTGGAAACTTCTCTCAGTTGTCTGAAGTAAGCCTCGTCTACCTCATCCACCTGATTCGGCGGCCTGTAACAGACACCAACCACAACATCACTTCTGTTGCTTACACCTCTAAGCTTGACCCATAGACTTTTCTCCCTCTATATACCTGCGTTCTGAGCAATCATAGAGCTCTCTTACATACAGTGCAACTCCTCCTCCTTTTCTCCCCGACCTGTTCTTCCCGAACAGTTTATACCCTTCCATGACAGTGCTTCAGTCATGCGAGTCATCCCACCAAGTCTCCGTTATGCCAATCAGATTGTAGTTCTTGGACTGGGCCAGAGCCTCCATTTCTTCCTGTTTGTTACCCAGGCTTCTCGCATTGGTGTACAAACACCTTAGATAATCAGTTGATCACCCTACCTTCTGCATTTGAATCAGGTGTCCACCTTTGTTGCTGGTTCCTCTTTGCATTTCTTCCTGGTATCCTACCTCCCCCCTTCTCTGGGTTTTGGTCACCGTCCCCTAACGAACCTAGTTTAAAGCCCTCCTCACTAGGTTTGAAAGCCTGCCCACGAAGATGCTCCTTCCTCTCTTTGTTAGGTGGATCCCATCTCTTCCTAACAATCCTTGTGCCTGGAACAGAGTCCCATGGTGAAGAAACCAAAGCCCTCTCTGCAATACCACCTGCACAAGCACGCATTTACTTCCTCAATTTGACGATCCCTACCCAGTCCATTCCCTTCAACAGGCAGGATGGACAAGAATACCACTTGCGTGCCGAATACTTTGATCCTTCTTTCCAACTCTACGTAATCTGCAGTAACCTGCTCAAGGTCATTCTGGGCCGAATCATTAGTTACCACACTATCATAAGTGTTAATGCAAAAAGGATTTATTGAGCTTGCTGTTCTTAGGACTGAGTGATGTTTGGTCACCAAGTTAATGGCATTTGTTGTGAATTAATTGTCACTTAACAGAGTTGGCCCCATACAGGCTGCCATCTTTGCCATTCCACAGCATGGATATGCAGATTATCTTGCCATGATAATTCAAGTATCAACCCCTCCATGACAGTGAGAAAGCATTAATTGAGGTGAGGACCAACAAAATATGAAACCCTGGAAAAACAATATTTAAAGCATTTTGGCTTGGTAATAGGAATACCAAAATGCAGATGCAGGCAAACACAACTTGTGGATACCCAGCTGAATCTAGTGATAAGCTGTGCACACAGAAATTCTCAAGTTGACTTCAACATCATGTCTACTTGTCCTGTTTAACATCGCTCCCTCCCTGAGACACCAAATTGCTGCAACATTCTGCAAAGCTCAATGAATCCAGGAAAACAGATGTCTTCCTGTTCACCAAAATCTTGACAGGTCCCTCTCCTTCCACAATGTCTTTTGTCCTGCAGGCCTTTTTGAGAATGTTTGTTCATCCTCATGGGATCAGGTTATGAACAGAAGAAGGCTTGGAAAGCAAATTCTCCTAAACTAAACAAGACTTAAAAAAAAAAAAAGAACCTTGATCCAGATTACATGTAGAACAGTCCTGGGTTTGACCTTCCACAGACATTATTGTCAACTCTGAACTGAATACTAACCAACTAGGGTAGTTGTGGATATCTAATTCATACATGGAAAATCAGGACTTCTTGGTTTGCCAGTGTGGTTCCCAATAACATACTATTGAACATATCACTACCTAGTGCCCAATTTATAAAAATGAAGGAGGCATTATTGCAATAAAATCTGTACCTATTGATGTAACCATTTGGCTTGATCAACTGCAGGTGAAATTATAGCTGCTACTATGGCCTGGAGCTGTCCCCAGAGGCACCACTACTGTGGCCAGGTGGCCTGGGGCCAGCCCCGAAGGTGCCACTTCTGTGCCCACGTGGCCTGGGACCGGTCGCAGAGGTGCTGTGGTAGCAGTGCATCCAGCCTCCTGGGCTGGCCCCAGACCACATGGCTGTCATAGCAGGCCTCTGGGGCCAGCCCTGGGCTGCCTGGGCATGGTAGCAGCCCCTCCAGGGCTGACCCTGTTGAGGAGCCTCAGACCCAGTGCTGCCTTCTCTCCAGAGGCTGCAAGGGGGTGGAAGGGGAGGGCTGAGCTCCTTCCCCAGTGGCACATGCCAGTTATGGGGCAGAGCCAAGACTTGCCTCGTGAGCTGGATTAAAGCCCAAAGAGAGTCAGATTTGGCCCGCTAAGAGGCTTTTGCCCAACCCCATTTTAGATATAGCTACTGAGGCTTTTAAAAATGGTACAGCTCTCATCCAATGTGGAGAGGTCTCATAGACAGTGGGGTTCATAAAGGGTTGCAGGAGAGTCAGGAAAAGGTCAGGAGAGTGTACTGAAAGTACAGTGTCATTAAAGTGCTGAAGGAGGGCCTGTTTCAATTTCTTATAGCTGGCAATGTAGCAAAGTATGTTGTTTTAAAGACACAGGTACATAAAACACTTATGTTATTTGAATATTTATGAAAATTGCTGGATTGATGACTGTGGAGACTTGAATCCTCTGCTTAACCACTAAAAAGGTCCATTGAGCAAAAAGAGTGCAAACTAGTTGTGGTAGTTCATTGTCATGTCTGAATTCTGAAGGACCCCTATGGAATTTGTGAGAATAGATCACTCTTTTGGCTTTTCTGATGAGATTGCCAGAAAGGGAGCTAATGGGGGGAAGAGGGCAATTTTTGATGGACATTTTTCCAGTAGGAACTGGACTGAAGCCACATAATTAATTAAATAGACATTAGATGGTAACTATTTGCATCATGAACTAAATGCAAATAGATTTGACTAGATTTGACTTTGTGGGCTAGAGATAAAAGGTTTTACACAATGTATCTGATTACCAACTCCTTTGAGCCTTGCCCTATTTATGTAGCTTTAAAAGTTTCCAAGAATTCTAAGGGCTTAATTTTCCGTCTTATACCTGAAAAGTTTGTCTGCATTTTATGAGCACATTTTTCCTCTGCATGTTTTGCACCTTCTGAGAACCAAAGGCTACTTTGATGCAGCTGGTCAGACTTTTATATCCACCCAAATCCTTAAAGTTCCTGACCTCACATTGTGTGTTGAAAGAAATAGAACCCAATATCCCTTTTATAAATTGTATTAACTAATTAAAATACAAATAAAACTAAGAAAAGAGCACCAAACTAAGCTGTTAATAATAAGACGAAACCATTACAGCTATCAAATTGATATCACATAAAGGTCAAATCGTTATGTTAGTTTCAACATTAGATTAGAATGAAATAATCAAATGAATTAAATCATCAAATAAATACTAAAAATAATCAATTATTGTATCATATTTGTGGAGGGATTGAGATGCTATAACTAACGTGTTCCCAAGCAAGAAAGTGTTAGAGTGGTCATGTTTGTGGAAGAGGTAGGGATCTGGTAGCTCTGCCCTCTTCTCAGTTAGCTTAAACTAAGGATAAATGTGGCTCAATACCCTCAAGTAAAAGTTGTCTGTATTAAAAATCATCATCATCATCATCAACAATAACAACAAAACTCTCAACCATTCAACCAACAACAAAAAACTATTTCATTTCACAAAAACAAAAATGTGGCTAATTGATACAAATTATTGCCAAAACTTGGAACATTTTTGGAGTTATGATATTTTTAAAAAAGGTTTTCATTTTTGCCTGAAAACATTGTGAAATAAACTCCAAGCATTTTGAATTATTCAGCTTCTGATGATCTTTCGATACTCATTTGTTAGTTACTTACAGCACTGTTTAGACATAGATTTAGCATGACCTACTGTAAAAGTATTATAATCATTAGACATTTTTATTAAATGTACCATGCAGCTTGAGCAAATATTTCATAAAATATCTGATGTCTAGTACAGTCCTACTTAACACAGGTTTATTTACGAAATCAAATGACTATTAAAAAGTAGCCTTTATCTTTTTGGTGACTTTCAAAAACATTTTCAGTCAGTGCTAATTGTTATATAGTTCCTATGAGGATTGAGATTTTCCCTCTGTTTTCTTTGGCAGCTGTTCAAGCATCCTGAAAATTTTATGTTTTGGAAAGGCCAAGAAAGAAAGAGATATTTTAGGGGAGGATGATTGAATACATTAGAACTACATCTTTTGTGTTTGTAAAGTCTGTAGTCCCAAGGGAACTTGGGGGCATTCAGCATTTAGGCACCCCGGGCATTAACAAAGCCACCACTCAGCTGCTACCTAGATTGCCATCAGTAAAGTCGTGAGGTCCTGTGACCTGGTCTTCACTACAAAATGAGATTGACATAAGAACCTTGCGTCAACCTAGTTAAAAATGCTTAAAGGCATGTAAGCAGTTCGTTTCAATGTAACTAATTATTCCTATGCTTTAAGTTATATGTACACTTAAGAATGTTGTTGGATTGGGGACTGAAAGGATTTTTTTTCTTTTTAAGGAATTAATGGAAAGCAAAACTTTACTAGTTTCATAGCAACATTGAATGTGAAAGTTCTTACTGCTGTACAATTTACCCCAAAATCAACAAATAGTTGCAGCACTTTAGAGACTAACAAAAAATGTAGATGGTATCATGAGCTTTTGTGCTTATAAAAGCTCATGATACCATCTACATTTTTGTTAGTCTGTAACTGAAAAAAACTTTAAAAACAATGAATAGTTCTGCATCACCTTAGACACTAACATGGCTAATAATTATCTCCCTCTGAGACTTATAATTTACCCAGTACAACCCTCCACACACATAAATACTATTAAGCTGATGTTAGGGCTGGTGACAGCTATAGGACATGCTATCTTACAAGAACTTTAAAGTTTAAAATAAAATAATCCAAACAAATATTAAAAACCCAGGTAAAGCAGACTTCACTGTGACTTCTTCAGCAAGGTACCTAAACTAACTTCACTTTGCCCTAGAACAATGTCCTGAGAAAATTAAAAACTGAGACTAACTTATTTATCCATTATCATTTTATTTGATCAGTGACCACAAAAACTGGAATCCCTACCTTTATCTTTCAGGATCTAGTCTATTTTCAACATAGAGAGGCTGGCTCACTTCCAATAATCTCACTGCTTTTTTATCTGTAGATATGGAAAAGATTGATTTTGGGTCAGCATATCCCATTCCTTTTCTATTGCTAGTTCTATACTACATAAGAAAGTCAAAGTAAGATACGCAAATCCAGCTACAGGTATGTAAATTATGTAGCTGGAGTTGATGTATCTTAAATCCCTTTCCACACAGCAGGAGATCAATGGGTTCAAACCATCTTGTTGGCTTCCCTTACACCTCATGAGGAGTAGGAGAATTGGTGCTGATGGGGGTGCCCTTTGAGTTCAATCTAGCAGGTCTATACTACACCCGCTAAATCGAACCCTGGAAGCTTTACTGCAGCAACTTTGATCTTCAATGTAGTGTAGGCATGCCCTCTGTGTGTTAATATTCCCAACTTCCTTCTGAGAAATAGTTAATAATGGACTAACATCTTTTGTTGCTAACCTGGAACTGTACAATACAGTTTTATGTGTTATGCCCGAAAAGGTGACATTTCTGGATTTTCTGCAGTGTAATAAAAAGGGTATAAAGGATCATTTCTTATCAGTGCAGTTTGGGGAATAATCTGTGATGAAATGTAATGAGGGGAGAAGGATTATACAGAATTTAAGCCCTTCACTATTCCCACTTTTATCTTCACTTTCATTGCTGAAGTGTCACAATGATTTTTTCTCCAACAGGATTTGATGGGTACCCTTTCATGAAAGATACACATAAACAAAAGTGAACAATTTCTATCACTCAAAATTCTGCTAAACACTGAGGGTAACACGTGTCTTTCACTATCAAAACAGTTTTAATCAATACAATCTATAGTTCTTTTATGAAAGGGAACTATAAATAATACTCATTCCATTTCATTAAATAACATAACTCCACAAATAGCTGTTGATAGCATGTGTCCATCATTAGTGAAACAATAATATCTTTTTCATATCCTTGAATTAAGGACTGGTGAATACAACAAGTTTCCTTGTGCAATGCAAGCTAGGCATATAAACAAACTAAAAGCATGATTTCCCACGTTTGTATTTACACTTCAGATAAGCTTCATTGCTTATCTATATTTTATCTTTTGATTAATTGCTATATCTAATATATCATTTTTATTGTAAGTTCTATGAACATGCACTTTTAAGACATGCATGCATGACTTATGGGAAAAAATGTGTTTATCATTTTGGATCCATGAAAGGTGAATTGCAAACAGAAAAAAACTGTTCAGCGTTAATCCCAGAAATATGTACTTATTGTTCCTATTAATCAGGTTGGAAAAGATATTCATGTTAAACTTACATTAGATTTTCAAAATTATTTTGCCCCCTCTAAAATCTTCTGGTGTTTGATACAATAAAGGCACCCTAGATATTAATAATACCAGTTTTATAGAGAAGTGTGTGGGTTATGAGTCAACAAGGCAAACTTCTGTTGGCATGTGTGCTGCCAACACAAAGTTGCCAGTCTAAGAGTAGAGCTTGAAACTTTCCTCCAGCTACCCTCATTTTTGTAGACTTAGTTGCCAATTCAAACTTCTCCAGTTTGACACATAATGGAAAAGCTATCCATGGACTCCTAGACTCTAGTGCAGGGCTACTCAACTTTGGAAATCCCAGGGTCTACAATGATACTCACAACATATGCTGAGGGCTGCAACTTAAGTGTGGTTTCAAATACATGTAAATATACACACAAATATGTGCAAATAATATCTTTCAAACTTATCTCCATTTCCATTTATCTCTGCAAAAATGAATTCCATCTCCCAAACAGGGTTGAAAACTCTGTGTTCATCTAACAAGTGTCTCTTCTTTGTTGCCATTTTTAATGCTTCTTATTAAAACTAAAATTGTATATCAGTGTTTTGGGTGGTTAGCTTGAAGCTTCGGGTTGTTCATTTCGTGGAGTGATTTTAATGTAAAAAGAAAAGTTTCCAAGTCAGAATGCTCCAACCTGCGGTGAGTGGGGAGCTGGGCAAGTCAGGCCAGACACGAGAGGCAAAAAAGGACAGGTGCCTAGGAGCCCCATCCTGGCTTTCCACAGGGCTGATGTCCCCATGCAGGAGTCCGTTGCTCCATGCAGGATGGAAGCAGGGCTGCCTGGCCATGGTGCTGGACCCAAACATGGCGGGTGCATCTAGATTGGCAAGATTTTGCACAAAAGCAGCCACTTTTGCACAAAAACTTGCCAGCTGTCTACACTGGCCGCTTGAATTTGTGCAAGAGCACTGACTTTGTAATGTACAAAATCAGTGCTTCTTGCACAAATACTTTCAAGCTCCCGCTCAGGAAAAAGCCCTTTTGCGCAAGAATACTTGTATAGTGTAGACAGGGAAGAACTGTTTTGTGCAAAAAAGCCCCGATGGCTAAAATGGCGATTGGTGCTTTCTTGCACAAAATCGCATCTAGACTTGTCACGGATGCTTTTGTGCAAAAGCACTTTTTGCGCAAAAGCATCCGTGCCAATCTAGATGTGCTTTTGCAGAAATACTTTTACCGGAAAAACTTTTCCGGTAAAAGTATTTCCGCAAAATCATCCCAGTCTAGACGCAGCCAGCCACTGTGAGTGAGTCAGTCAGCACCTCTGAGGCACAGCCCACAAGGCTAAGCAGCCTGCACTTCCCACAATGCCCTGGTGCTCCTGGCACCTCCTCCCTAGGGGTTAGAAATGCCGACACCCCGTACCTGTCTATTTCAGACAGCCCATCCGCTTGCAACTTTCAATGCTCATCCTGTCTGGGAGATGCTTTGCAGTTGTGGAGCGTATTCCCAATGTAGGCCATGTTCAAAAGATCCCATCTGCTGGCCACATGTTGAGCCCCACGTAAACCCATATGGCACCATGGGCTGCAAAGAAATGGGCTGTGGGGTGCATGTGTTTCACGGACTGAGTGTTGTGTTAGCCTGCTCTAGTGTCAGAAGGGATCATCATGATCACATTGCAAGTCTGCACATTGCAAGCTGCAGAATCTCACTCACCAACTCCTGCAATAGACCCATAACCTCTGGCTGAGTTACTGAAGTCTTCAAACTTTGATTTAAAGTCTTCACGTTACAGAGAAGGGTTTAGAGTTAAAACCATTCCTATGAAGCCTTCCACAGGTGATTTTTCCTTTTTCTCTTTGAATATTAAGGAGAAACCATCAGAGTCATTTTTACAGTTTCCCCAAAAGTAAACAACCCTTACTCATCTACCTGACAGGAGTGTTGTGAGGATAAATGGGTAATAGCTTTGCAGTGTTTTCAACATCTAAAGCACTATATAAATAGGTATTCTTATTAAGCTGTTGTGCAGGTCACTGTAAACTGATCGTACTCTTTATCTGGCTATTCTTTAACTTGAGGCAGAGAAAATGTACCTTTCTTTCACATATAATCTGTAAAGCAAACAGCAGAGGCCATTAGATTTGCACCAGTATCAGCTCATCTCATTGGTCAGATTATGTGTATCAGTGGCCTGTAAATGTAGTTTTACAGTTTAACTCCAAAATTATGATGCCTCAGAATGGCTGTTTAATCCATTCCAACTACCCATAACTTTGTAATTTAACATCTCTTCTCTCCACTCCCACTTTCCCCAAAAAAAGATTTTATAAGGCAGATTTACTGAACAATAGTATAAATAAGTAGTAATGAAAGGTGCTTGGAACTTGAGATTCTGGCTAGACACTAGAAAAGATTCTGGACTTTGTTTGGTAAT
The DNA here is from genome assembly GCF_049634645.1 of Pelodiscus sinensis. NCBI lineage: Eukaryota > Metazoa > Chordata > Testudines > Trionychidae > Pelodiscus > Pelodiscus sinensis. The sequence goes on along the minus strand of NC_134715.1, from coordinate 40,153,318 downwards.
GAGCTCATGGACTGAGATTAGCAGACCATTTACCAGTCACTATGAGAAAGAAAGTTCTAGTAACATTAAGATTGTTATGGTTGTACAAATAAAAACATGGAGGTTAGCAATGGGAAAAAACAGGCTTGTATGACTAATGAGCTAAATACTGAGGGGCTGTGTCTACACTGGCATCCCTTCCGGAAAAGGGATGCTAATGTAGCACTTTGGAATAGGCAAATCCACGGGGGATTTAAATTTCCCCCGCGGTATTTGCATTAACATGGCTGCCGCTTTTTTCCGGCTTGGAGATAAGCCGGAGAAAAGCGCCAGTCTAGACGTGATTCTCCGGAAAATAAAGCCCTTTCCGGAGGATCTCTTATTCCTACTTGAAAGTAGGAATAAGAGATCCTCCGGAAAAGGCTTTATTTTCAAGTAGGAATAAGAGATCCTCCGGAAAAGGCTTTATTTTCTGGAGAATCACGTCTAGACTGGCGCTTTTCTCCGGCTTATCTGCAAGCCGGAAAAAAGCGGTAGCCATGTTAATGCAAATACCGCGGGGGATATTTAAATCCCCCGTGGATTTGCCTATTCCAAAGTGCTACATTAGCATCCCTTTTCCGGAAGCGATGCCAGTGTAGACACAGCCAGGCTGTTGAACCCAAGAAATATTTATGAAAAGAGGGGCAATTACTCTTGGTTACCTCATTTGCTCTGCATGTATTTGTTAGAATGGTAATTAAAGCTGGATATGTTGCTCCAATAGTCTCGCCAGATATAAGAGCACTTTCCCCAGACCAGAACAACTGAAGCCAAAAATTCTATTTAATGTAAAAAGGCTTCTTCCTTTGGGCAACATGATGTCGGAACGCTATTCAGAGCATATCCACAAAAATGTAATACTGCAGTGTGATCTCTTTTCAGTGTGTGTCGATATGCTAATGAATGACAGAAAACCTCTTTCAATTTAATAGAGATCTGGCATTTGCCAAAAAAGCAGTTTACTAAGTTGTGGCTAGACACGGTTGAAAATGAGAATTTTCATCCCGTGGGATATTCTGCTATTTCAACATTTTTTTTTGTCCTGAACTGTAATCAGAAGTCAAAATATTGACATTTTTCTTGGAACAAAATTTTTTGACAGTTCAATTGTTCTCAAATCAAAGCAGTTACTTGTGGCGCAGTTTGACATTGAACTATTGGTCAGAGTGTCTCATAGGAGTTGTAGTTTTGTTAACTTATGCTTCCACTCCCCTATTCAGGCTGGGATCCCCAGCTGGACTACCTCTTTTATGATGCACCCAAAGACATGGGACTACCATGGTATATCATGGAGTTTCATCTAAAGGGCAGATAACTATGCATCATGGGTTGATAGAGTCTTGTTAGGGAACATGCATGTATGAGAGGAGGGGACATAATATGTCTGAACTACAGTTTGGAAGTCAAAGAGGCAAAGATTAATGTTAAACTGACTCAAAATTTTGATTAAGCACTACCTGATCTGACATAAAATATTTCAATTATCCATCAGGAAAAATAAAATATTTTGGCAAAAATCTAAATTTTCCCAGGCAATATTTTGATTTTACAGATCCACATGTTCCAACAAAGCCCAATTAGACCAGTGTTTCTCAAAGTGGACCGCAGACCTGCTTTGGGAAAGCCACAAGTAGGCCTGTGCTGCTTTGTTTACCTAAGGGTTCCATGGCCACGGAGCCTCCTAGTCCCCATTGACTCCAGTTTGCCGTTACCAGCCAAGGGGAGCTGCGGGAGAGAGCAAACTGGAGCCAATGGGAGCCTTTAGGTAAACAAAGTGGCATATGCCTGCTAGAAGCTTTCCCAAAGCTAGTCTGTGGCTCATTTTGAGAAACACTGAATTAGATAGAAAATTCCCAAAAGCTCTACTTCTGGCATGTTGTTTGCTTAAGTCTGTGGGCAAATGAGTGGCAGAGATAGTGTCGTCAACCAGAAATGATCTGAGAGTGAGACACATTGGTGGAAAGCTGAGAAAGCATGCAGAGTTGCTCCATTTCCGGGGGAGGAAAGCTGTGTGCAGCCGTATATAGAGTTCACCTTTTCCTGTCCCTTGATGTAGCAGGTGAACAATAGATAATTATCCTTGGTCTTTTCATTCTCTTTTCATACTAAGTTGCTATACAGTTCTTTCATCTTGCAATGAGAAATTGTTAAAAATCAGTGGCCCCAAGTTTTTACAAGTACAGACATTATAGTATTCTAGGTGCAAGCATATATTTGTGGTAGAATAATATGCTGTACTAACTTCTTTCTTTTCTGTCTACTGTGTTCTAAAATTAACCTCTGGATCTGGAGTTGTGTGATATCTAGCCAAAAATATGTTTTGCAGTCTGGATAAGATAATTCAAACCTGAAACGTGATAGTAGAAATACTGTACTTGCTGTTCCTATGCTATCTGTTGGATCAAATTTTGGCTTATGTATCACTTTCAAAAGGAAATTGGTTTTATTACACACTTTTGTCACATTGTGTGACATGATTATTGATTACTGCTCAAAGAAAATCTTGCACTGGAATAATTAGAAGTTTGTGGCTCAACTCAGGACTGAATAACATCCACTACTCCAGAACTATTAGTTTTTAATGAGTTTTGAAGTCAATGGATATGTGCCAGTTTACACCAGCTGAAGATCTAGATTTTTTTCTTTAACTCAAAAGGAAACTGATGTACAGGCAGTCCCCGGGTTACGTACAAGATAGGGACTATAGGTTTGTTCTTAAGTTGAATTTGTATGTAAGTCGGAACTGGCTCCAGATTCAGCCGCTGCTGCTGAAACTGACCAGGGGCTGACTACAGGAAGATGGAGGCAGAATTGCTCTGCCCCCAGCTTCCTGGAATCAGCCACTGATCAGTTTCAACAGCGGCTGAATCTAGAGCCTGGGACAGAACAGCTGGGCTACCAGGTAGGTCCCTGCAGGACCAACCCGGCAGCACCCCAGTTGCTCTACCCCAGGGTCCACAACAAAAGCCTGGTCTGCTGGGGATGGGGGGATGCACTAGCTGCGCGCCCCCTCCCCCAGCAGACCAGGGACACGGGGAGCAAAGCCACAGAGGCGGCGGGGTCCCGCGCCTTCCCGGCTTTGCTCTGGGTGTCCCTGGTCTGCTGGAGACGGTCCCCAGCAGACCAGGGACATGGGGAGCAAAGCCGGGGAGGTGGAGGGGTCCCGCGCCTCTGAGGCTTTGCTGTGGCAAAGCCAGGGAGGCGCAGGACCCCGCCGCCGCTGCGGCTTTGCTCCCGGTGCCTCTGGTCTGCTGGGGACCGTCTCCAGCAGATCAGGGACAACGGGAGCAAAGCCGCAGCAGCGGCGGAGTCCCGCGCCTCTGAGGCTTTGCCAGAGCAAAGCCTCAGAGGCATGGGACCCCTCCGTCTCCCTGGCTTTGCTCCAGGTGTCCCTGGTCTGCTGGAGACGGTTCCCAGCAGACCAGGGGCACCCGGAGCAGCTTTTCTCACCCCGGAGGTCGAGGTGGCGGGACCGCTGCGCTCTGGGCAGTCCCGCCGCCTGCGAGCTCCGGGGCGAGAAAGCCCCGTTCGTAAGTGCGGATCCGACGTAAGTCTGATCTGCGTAACTCGGGGACTGCCTGTACTGAAGTTTATAGGTACTGGAAATAAGAATGCTAGTTTGTCGTAATTTCTATCATGCACAAGGTTTACAGTTTGTCTCAAAGACTCTCAGAACCACTGCTCAGGATGAGAGAACTTGTTCGGTTGTATTTAGAACTTACTAAAAAATGTGAGTTCTGGGTTTGAAATAATTGGTTTATATGAGACACACAGTAATAATAGCTCAGCCTGACCCTGCATTGCTCCTGCATTAAAAATATTTACTGAAAATATTTAAAGGTGTACAAGAATTCAGGTTCAGGCCTCATATATTCAGCAGCTGTAAGATCAGTGTTTTGCAATACAAGAAACTATATGTAGGCTATCTATTGAGAGACAAATTTTATGTATACACATACATATATACAGATATATTTAAATTTGTGTTACAAAATATATGAAACTTACATACAGACATAAAACATTGTTTGTAAATGCTGAGATGTAAAAGTGTAAACTATTTTCAATAGAGGCAGTTCTAGCATATAATTGTACATCAAATTTAAAAAAAAACCAGTTACTAATATTGGAACTGGCTGTTAACCAAAGCTGTCAAATTAAGCGTTCCATCTGAGGTGATAAAAGGAGAGTACATAACTGTAAATCAAGGCTTATGAAAAATAATCCATTGACATCTGGCAATAACATCTGGCTTTGTATTTGATGCTCCAAAGCAAATGTAGTTTGTACTTCAAGTTTTCAAATTAGTTTTCAAGATCATTTTTTTCTGAATCATGTAACTAATTAATATAATACAGGTATATCAACTTGGACCAAAATGTTTCATTTCACAGTGCATTAATATCAGTGGATTACACCTGCATATTTGACAGTGAGAAATGAGTTCCAGATAAAATTACTTGGATGGTTTACATTATCGCCTGTCCCATTCTCACTATAATTCTATGGTATTCCCACGTAGTGCTGAGTTCTGTATGAGAAAGAGCATGGTAAGCCTCATATTTTTATCACCCCCATTGCTACTTGAGTTCTGTGTAGTAACTTAAATGTGGTAATCAGGCTTGTGTCAAAAATTCCCTCAGTTTACTTTGGGAGAGTCCTCAGATCAGCACACTGGATCGATTTTTTTAGTGGGGGTGTTGATGATACCAACTACATGGTTTCCGTGGTTACTGTTTGTTATTGCTACTTCAAGTCAGGGGGTATGGGAACACCTCCAACATTCCTACTTCCAGCTTGAACATCTGAGATAACAGTGTTCTCTGAGACTCTTTATTATTCTGCTTTCTACTGTCAAGCAACTTTGAATTATAAGTAGGAAAAAAGCAGTTTCACATCTAAAGAATATTAGCAACATTTCATAGGTGAAAATTTTTCTTGTTCCATTCATGGAAATGCATTGACTGTCACATTGAGTGGGGAAGTGGTATGAATTGAGGATTAATCATTTAGGATATTTTCCCATATAATTTCCTTGATGTTTGAGTATATATTTGGGTATGTCTACACTACCCCGCTAGTTCGAACTAGTGGGGTAATATAGGCATACCGCACTTGCAAATGAAGCCCGGGATTTGAATTTCCGGGCACCGCCATTTTTAAATCCCGGCTAGTTCGAACCCCGTGCCGCGCGGCTACACGCGGCACGGAGTAGCTAGTTCGGATTAGGCTTCCTCATGATCATGGAATGAGGAGTACAGCTAGTTCGGATTAGGAAGCCTAATCCGAACTAGCTACTCCATGCCGCGTGTAGCCGCACGGCACGGGGTTCGAACTAGCCGGGATTTAAAAATGGCGGCGCCCGGTTTATGCAAATGAAGCCCGGGAAATTCAAATCCCGGGCTTCATTTGCAAGTGCGGTATGCCTACATTACCCCACTAGTTCGAACTAGCGGGGTAGTGTAGACATACCCTTTGATAATATAACTATATTAGCATATGAATAGGGCTTTGTAATGGTAGTAAAGTTGTAATTACAAATCAATTGAGAAAGTCCATTTAATCTGCAAGCCAAGGGAGGAAAAGGGGGGATTTATTTCTAAATCTTAGTTCAGTCAGATTGGTCAGTTTTTGGTTAAAAAAAAAAATCCAAACCTGACAGTTTAGCATTATTTCACATTACACTTCTGTTGAGAATGATTTATGTCTATCTAGTTTTCCAGTGATTACGTTCCCCTCTTGTTTACTTTGATATATTTGGCTTCTTTAGTGCACCTAAATACAGCACTGGAAAAGAAAAGGAAAAAAAAGGATGGCTTCATGGGGTTTAACAAGACAAATGCTCTGTTGTGCTGCCAGCGGACCTGAATAGCAGATATTCTGTTTCCCAGCTGTATGAAATATATACATTTGATTTTACAGTACACAATAAGAGATTTTTCATAGCTCTGTAGACAGACCAATTAAAGCACAGTTTAGACGTATTGAGTCAAGGACAGGGGTTACATATTACTGTCAAAGACTTACTTGGACTGGCAAAGGCACTTCCCGAAGTTTCATTTCTATTTAGAAAATAAACCTTTTCCCTCCACAATTTTATATTGTTATTTTATTTACCACGGTAATTATTTAAGATTATTTTTTTCAGACATCTCAGAACATAGGAATTGGCATGAGGACGGTCTAATCCAATGTCCTTTCTCCACCTGGAGAGATGCTTCAAGGGAAAAAAAGTACAGAAAAACCCCATAATGGAATAACGTGCCATAGAGAGTTATTTCTTTATCTCCTTTAGTCAGAGTTTAGTTTATGCCTTGTGGCAGGCGGGTTTATTGCCCTTCCCATTTCTAAAAATCTATCAAATGTAACTGGATGTTCTCATTTTCCATTTGAATTTCCAGTCCTTTTTGGTACATCAGCTCTGTCACAGTAAACACATTGTTAAACTGTTTTGTTTCTCTGAAACGTATCTTTGTTTCCTCTAGAAATCAACACCTTTCAGAGAAATTTTTGAAGGGGTACAAGTATATCTGTGGTTCTTTTCTTTTCTTTTCTTTTCTTTTCTTTTCTTTTCTTTTCTTTTCTTTTCTTTTCTTTTCTTTTCTTTTCTTTTCTTTTCTTTTCACACCTAGAAATAAAATATAGCAAATGATCATTAGCTAAATTCTATTCTTCTTATCTTGACTAAAAAAAATCTATTCTACCTAACCAAAGACCAAATTGATCTTGATTTGTATCAACCATTTCGAAAATGCCACACCTATACTTTGTATTAATGCTGGTTATAAGAATAGTCAGAATCTGAAATCCTAATTTGTCTTTGAAATATAATTCCTCTGGTAACAAACAATTTAGCTAATAGCATCAGTTCTATATTTCAAATACATTTCAAGAACTTCCTAGCACTCTCTCCCCCTCAATTTTTGCTCACATTTTCATTCCCTGTTTATCCTAACAATCCCTTCTTCACACTTCGTTCCACTTTGTCCTTTAATATTAAAGTATAATTAGCAATTAAACCCTGCAATGCTGTTTATTTATTACTCAACTAATGTACAGTACAGCCAATACAAAGGGAAATACATTATTTTCAGTAGTAATTTATTCTTCACTTTCTCCCCATTTAATCCAATAGACCATATGTTGTAGTTCTCTTTTAAGTCAATCCAAGTGCATTTCAGAATAAAAGTAAAGGAGATTGTATGATACAGGCTCATGATTTAATTTTCAATTTGAAATAGTAGAAAAATAATGATAATCATGAGATTTAATCTGAATTCAGAGGAATTTATTCTGGAGGAATACATGGTTGGAATGTGTTTTGGTGGGCTTTTTAGATTTTATTTCAAACCTCTTGTGGAGAAGTAATTGTTTGGCTAATATGCATAGTTGGATATATTTCAAGAAGTACTATTCAGTTTTTCAGTTAATTTATGTATTGCTTTCATTAAAGATTGAATTTTGCTTGACTTTCATGAAAGTCTGTGATAATCTTAAATATTTCTAGACTTGAGAATGGGAGGGGAATCACTGAAGTTGTTTACAGCCAGGGTTTAACCTGAAATCAGTTGTGTCCCAGTGCAGTGACTTAAATGTAACATCCATCCTTCATAGAATAGGGGAGGCTTTAGTCAACCATTTCAATAATTCAGATGCTCATGTTGTCAAAGAGGTTGGCAGGGGGAAAGCATAATAGAATATGTATGTCTCTGGAGTGTGATATCTTCCACAGTCAGACACACATATGCTTTTACATACATATTACACTAGTAGCTAGTTGGAATAACCAACATAAGCTATTTTAGCTGCCTAATTACATTCTGACCAAGTGTGATATTCATACATCAGATTAATAAATTCAGAAAGTCAAATGAAAAACCAGATCCTATTGACTTAGAAAAGTTAAAGTAGTTAATAACGGGGATAAAAGGTTAGGTATCAAAGTATGATTGACTGAGTATGCTAGTTCCAGGACCTAGTGCTTGCTATAGAAATGCCATTGTAGTACTGTTCTTGTGGTAAGCCTCTGAGGATGGCCTGACAAGAATCTGATTAAGTGGAATGATTGTACTATTAATAAAACACCATACTTTCTCTCCAACCAGCCTGGCACCTTAATACGTGTTAAATATTACAGAAACTTACCCATAATTAGGGCATGTGGCACTTCCACATTTTTAACCATACTACCAATACTGTGCTAAATGTAAAAAAATTGGGAATCTAGATATCAATGGGACAGTGCATACCCCTGAAAATGAAGTAACTTTCATTGAGGTGCCACGTTGGAAAATGTTTGCCTTGTTATCTTTTTCAGGGTTAAGCGATATACAGTACATCAATGTTAAGTAATACACTTCTAAATACTTTCAATATAGTTTTAAGTGTCTAAAGAAATTGCAGTTAAAATTTTAACATTTATTATTAGTTCTGCTGTCCTTTGAGTGCACATCAAACACATTGGTCCTGAAGGGAAATAATAACAGTGCTTGTCTCCACTACACACTTTTATTTTGAAATAATGTCGAGCTGGAGGACTTCTTACTCCAACTCATGGTAACCCTCATTTCACAAGGAGTAAGGGAAGTCAAAGGAAGAATGTTCTTCCTTTGACGTCCTGCTGTGTAGACAGTGCCAAAAGCTGAATTAAACTATTTTGACTTAAGCTAGCTTAATTCGACTTTAGCTCCGCCATGTAGATGTTCCCATGTAGTGTAATTTACATTGCTGGAGATATGTATCTTACTTTGACCTTCCCAAGTAGTATAGACTAGGCTTATCAGAAAGGAAAAGGGTGCAATTAATCTTAAACTTCTTTGTAGTGAGAAACTGGCAGATAGATGACAGTGGTTCTTGGAGCTATTATGCCTTTGCAGGCTTAATTATCTTCAGAAGCAAGACCCAGCACTCATCCCAGTGCAA